>NC_134357.1:222358111-222958111 GCF_048569485.1 Anomaloglossus baeobatrachus
GGTAACAGGTGAGGGAGTACAGATCACGGGGGTGACAGATGAGGGAGTACAGATCACAGGGGTGACAGGTGAGGGAGCACAGATCACTGGGGTGACAGGTGAGGAAGCACAGATCACGGGGGTGACAGGTGAGGGAGTACAGATCATGGGGGTGACAGGTGAGGGAGCACAGATCACGGGGGTGACAGGTAAAGGAGCACAGATAACGGGGGTAACAGGTAGAGGGAGCGGGTAGCACAGATCACGGGGGTTAAAGGTGAGGGAGCACAGATCACGGGGGGTGACAGGTGAGGGAGAACAGATCAAGGGGGTGACAGTTGAGGGAG
Organism: Anomaloglossus baeobatrachus; assembly: GCF_048569485.1. Classification (NCBI taxonomy): domain Eukaryota; kingdom Metazoa; phylum Chordata; class Amphibia; order Anura; family Aromobatidae; genus Anomaloglossus; species Anomaloglossus baeobatrachus. The sequence goes on from NC_134357.1 coordinate 222,358,438, forward strand.
CACAGATCACGGGGGTGACAGGTGAGGGAGAACAGATCACCGGGGTGACAGGTGAGGAAGCACAGATCACGGGGGTGAATGATGAGGGAGCACAGTTCATGGGGGGTGACAGGTGAGGGAGCACAGATCACGGGGGGTGACAGGTGAAGGAGCACAGATCACGGGGGTGCAGGTGAGGGAGCACAGATCACGGGGGTGACAGGTGAGAGAGCACAGATCACGGGGGTGACAGGTGAGGGAGCACAGATCACAGGGGTGACTACAGGTGAGGGAGCACAGATCACTGGGGGTGACAGGTAGAGGGAACGTGTAGCACAGATCATGGGGGTGACAGGTGAGGCAGCACAGATCACGAGGGTGACAGGTGAGAAATCACAGATCAAGGGGGTGACAGGTGAGGGAGCACAGATAACGGGGGTGACAGGTGAGGGGAGCACAGATCACGGGGGTGACAGGTGAGGGAGCAGAGATCATGGGGGTGACAGGTGAAAGAGCACAGATCACGGGGGTGACAGGTGAGGGAGCACAGATCACGGGGGTGACAGGTGAAGGAGCACAGATCACGGGGGTGACTACAGGTGAGGTAGCACAGATCACTGGGGGTGACAGGTGAAGGAGCACAGATCACGGGGGTGACTACAGGTGAGGGAGCACAGATCACGGGGGTGACAGGTAAGGGAGCACAGATCACGGGGGTGACAGGTGAGGGAGCACAGACCACGGGGGTGACAGGTGAAGGAGCACAGATCACGGGGGTGACTACAGGTGAGGTAGCACAGATCACTGGGGTGACAGGTGAAGGAGCACAGATCACGGGGGTGACTACAGGTGAGGGAGCACAGATCACGGGGGTGATAGGTAAGGGAGCCACAGATCACGGGGGTGACAGGTGAGGGAGCACAGATCACGGGGGTGACAGGTGAGGGAGCACAGATCACGGGGGTGACAGGTGAGGGAGCACAGATCATGGGGGTGACAGGTGAAGGAGCACAGATCACGGGGGTGGCTACAGGTGAGGGAGCACAGATCCCGGGGGTAACAGGTGAGGGAGCACAGATCACGGGGGTGACTGATGAGGGAGTACAGATCACGGGGGTGACAGGTGAGGAAGCACAGATCACGGAGGTGACAGGTGAGGGAGCACAGATTATGGGGGTGACAGGTGAGGGAGCACAGATCATGGGGGTGACAGGTTGAAGGAGCACAGATCATGGGGGTGACAGGTAGAGGGAGCGGGTAGCAAAGATCACGGGGGTGACAGGTGAGGGAGCACAGATCACGGGGGTGACAGGTGAGGGAGCACATATCAAGGGGGTGACAGGTGAGGAAGCACAGATCACGGGGGTGACAGGTGAGGGAGCACAGATTATGGGGGTGACAGGTGAGGGAGCACAGATCACGAGGGTGACAGGTGAGGGAGCACAGATCACGGGGGTGACAGGTGAAGGAGCACAGATCACGGGGGTGGCTACAGGTGAGGGAGCACAGATCACGGGGGGTGACAGGTGAGGAGCAGAGATCATGGGGGTGACAGGTGAAAGAGCACAGATCACGGGGGTGACAGGTATCATAGTATCATAGTATCATAGTTTTTAAGGTTGAAGGGAGACTCTAAGTCCATCTAGTTCAACCTGTAGCCTAACATGTTGATCCAGAGGAAGGCAAAAAAAACCCAATGTGGCAAACAAGTTCCAATGGGGAAAAAATTTCCTTCCTGACTCCACATCCGGCAATCAGACTAGTTCCCTGGATCAATACCCTGTCATAAAATCTAATATACATAACTGGTAATATTACATTTTTCAAGAAAGGCGTCCAGGCTCTGCTTAAATGTTAGTAGTGAATCACTCATTACAACATCATGTGGCAGAGAGTTCCATAGTCTCACTGCTCGTACAGTAAAGAATCCTCGTCTGTGATTATGATTAAACCTTCTTTCCTCAAGACGTAGTGGATGCCCCCGTGTTCCAGTCGCAGGCCTTGGTGTAAAAGATCTTTGGAAAGGTCTCTGTACTGTCCCCTCATATATTTATACATTGTGATTAGATCCCCCCTAAGCCTTCGTTTTTCCAAACTAAATAACCCCAAGTTTAATAACCTGTCTTGGTATTGCAGCCCACCCATTCCTCTAATAATCTTGGTGGCTCTTCTCTGCACCCTCTCTAGTTCAGCTATGTCCTTCTTATATATCGGTGACCAGAATTGTACACAGTATTCTAAGTGTGGTCGCACTAGTGACTTGTACAGAGGTAGAACTATATTTTTTTCATGAACACTTATACCTCTTTTAATACATCCCATTATTTTATTAGCCCTGGCAGCAGCTGCCTGACACTGTCCACTAAAGTGAAGTTTACCATCCACCAATACACCCAAGTCTTTTTCTGTGTCTGTTTTACCCAGTGTTCTACGATTAAGTACATAATCATAAATGTTATTTCCTCTACCCAAGTGCATGACCTTACATTTATCTACATTAAACTTCAATTGCCACTTCTCAGCCCAATCCTCCAATTTACATAAATCTCCCTGTAATATAAAATTATCCTCCTCTGTATTGATTACCCTGCAGAGTTTAGTATCATCTGCAAATATTGAAATTCTACTCCGCATGCCCCAACAAGGTCATTTATAAATATGTTGAAAAGAAGTGGGCCCAATACTGACCCCTGTGGTACCCCACTATGAACTGAGACCCAGTCCGAGTACGTACCATTAATAACCACCCCTTTGTTTCCTATCACTTAGCCAGTTTTTAACCCAGTTACACATATTTTCCCTATCCCCATTATTCTCATTTTATGTACCAACCTTTTGTGTGGCACCGTATCAAAGCTTTTTGAAAAGTCCATATACACAACATCCACTGCATTTCCCTGGTCCAGACTTGAACTTACCTCTTCATAGAAGCTGATCAAATTAGTTTGACAGGATCGATCCCTCATAAACCCATGTTGATACTCTGTCATAAGGTTATTTTTCTTGAGATACTTCAATATAGCATCTCTCAAGAAACCCTCAAGGATTTTACCAACCGTAGAGGTTAAACTTACCGGCCTATAATTTCCCGGCTCAGTTTTTGTCCCCTTTTTGAATATTGGCACCACATTTGCTATGCGCCAGTCCTGCGGTACCGACCCTGTTATTAAGGAATCTGAGAAGATTAAAAATAATGGTCTATCTATCACAGAACTCAATTCCTGTAGTACTCTGGGGTGTATGCCATCCGGGCCGGAGATTTGTCAACCTTAGTGATTTCGAGGCGGCGGCGTACTTCCTGCTGGGTTAAGCAGGTAATATTCAAGTGTGAATTTATGGTATCACTGGTCATGTCATCTGCCATGGCATTTTCTGTATAAAAACCGTAGAAAAAAAGTCATTCAGCAGGTTGGCTTTACCCTCATCCCCTTCCACCATTTCACCAAGACTATTTTTAAGGGGGCCAACACTATCGCTTTTCAGTTTTTACTGTTTATGTAGTTAAAGAATATTTTAGGATTATTTTTACTTTCTCTCGCAATGAGTCTCTCTGTCTCAAACTTAGCTAACTTAATTTGCTTTTTACATATTTTATTTAATTTTCTATAATTATATAATGCCTCATCACTACCTACCCTCTTTAATTCTTTTAAGGCTTTCTGTTTTTCTTTTATTGCTTCCCTTACAGCTCTATTTAGCCATAGGGGTTTCCTCCTATTTCTAGCATGTTTGTTCCCATAGGGTATATTTTCTGCACAAGCCCTATTCAGGATGCTCATAAAAGTCTCCCATTTGCTTTGTGTACTTTTATTACTTAGTACATCATCCCAGTTTATTGCACTAAGATCATCTCTCAACCGTTTAAAATTTGCTTTCCTGAAGTTTAGTGTCCTTGTAGCACCTCTACTAGACATCTTACTAAAGAATACATGAAAACTTATTATTTTGTGATCACTATTCCCCAAGTAACCCCCAACTTGTATATTTGATATGCGGTCTGGCCTATTGGTTAGTACAAGGTCTAGTAGTGCTCCCCCTCTTGTGGGGTCCTGTACCATTTGTGAAAGGTAATTATCTTTCATTGTTATCAAAAATCTATTTCCTTTGCTGGAACTGCAAGTTTCTGTTCCCCAATTTATATCAGGATAGTTAAAGTCCCCATAATAATTACCTCTCCGAGACTCGCTGCTTTATCAATTTGCTTTATGAGGAGATTCTCTACCTCTTCCATAATATTCGGCGTCTTATAACACACCCCTATCAGTATTTTATTATTCATTCTCCCCCCCCTTATCTCCACCCATAGGGACTCTACATTCTCAGTACCCTCACATATGTTGTCACGCAGGATGGGTTTTAAGGATGATTTTACATATAGACACACACCTCCCCCTCGCTTATTTGTACGGTCATTCCTGAATAGGCTATAACCCTGTAAATTAACAGCCCAGTCATAGCTCTCATCCAGCCATGTCTCTGATATCCCCACTATATCATAATTTTCTTCCAACAATATTAATTCTAATTCCTCCACCTTATTTGTGAGGCTTCGGGCATTAGTGTACATGCACGTTACGTATGACTCTGTACCTGTATTCCTGCTTACTGTATTAACTGTCCTAACCCTTCCCCCCGTACCACCCCCAATTTCATTACTTGTGCCCTGGTCACTATCTGCACTACATTCCCCTTCTATAAAGTGAATACCCTCGCCCCCCATTCCTAGTTTAAACACTCCTCCAACCTTCTAGCCATTTTCTGCCCCAGCAGAGCTGCACCTTCCCCATTAAGATGCAGCCCATCCCTAGCATAGAATCTGTAGCCAACTGAAAAGTCGGCCCAATTCTCCAGGAACCCAAAACCCTCTTTCCTACACCAATTCCTGAGCCACCTGTTAACCTCCCTGATCTCCCTTTGCCTCTCTAGTGTGGCTCGTGGCACAGGTAGTATTTCCGAAAATACCACCTTTGAGGTCCATGCTTTAAGCTTACAACCTAATTCCCTGAAATCATCTTTAAGGACCTTCCACCTACCTCTAACTTTGTCATTTGTGCCAATGTGTACAATGACCGCTGGGTCCTCCCCAGCCCCTCCCAGTAATCTGTCAACCCGATCAGCGATGTGCCGAACTCGAGCGCCAGGAAGACAACACACTGTTCGGCGATCCCTGTCTTTGTGACAGATTGCCCTATCTGTCCCCCTAATAATTGAGTCCCCCACTACCAGTACCTGTCTTGCCTGCCCTGCACTCCTATTCCCCCCCTTACTGGAGCAGACACTCCTCTGGCGTTCAGAGGTCATGCCTTGCTGCAGCAATGCTACCCCTGTAATGACATCCCCCTCATCTGCCAAGTTTGCAAACCTATTGGGGTGTGTCAGTTCAGGACTAGCCTTCCTAGCACTTTTCCCTTTACCCCCCTTTCTAACTGTCACCCAGCTACCTACCTCACCGTCCTGCCGCTCCCTACTACGATCCTCCCCCACATCTGACCCAGCAAGCTGCTGCTCAGTGAGCAGCAAACTCCTTTCCATATTGCTAATGCATCTCAGAGTTGCCAGCTGCTCATTTAGATCCAGTATCTGGGCTTCCAAATGTGCAACTTGCTCACATCTCGAACAACAGTATGCACCCTCGAACGGCTTTTCAAGGACTGCATACATGAGACAAGATGTACACTGGATCGCATTAGCAATAGTGGAGCACATTTTCTAATGGGGATAGCACTAAACAAATGTTAAGTAATTAAACAACTAAATACAAACAATTCTACTCACACTTACTTTTGCTCACACTTTGCTCACTCACGCTCACAATGAAGAAGACAGGCTAAAACTCGCGCGCCGCTAGGCGCGCGGTTTTCAGAAGTCTTCCTTCCGGCTGTAACGGCCAAAACCCGGTTCTCCTTGAGCTCGCGGTGACTCTTCACTTATCCCAGAAGGCACTGGGAATATGCAAATTATCCTCGCAAGATTCCTTCCCTGGCTTTCAGAAGTCTTCCTTCCGGCTGTAACGGCCAAAACCCGGTTCTCCTTGAGCTCGCGGTGACTCTTCACTTATCCCAGAAGGCACTGGGAATATGCAAATTATCCTCGCAAGACTCCTTCCCTGGCTTTCAGAAGTCTTCCTTCCGGCTGTAACGGCCAAAACCCGGTTCTCCTTGAGCTCGCGGTGACTCTTCACTTATCCCAGAAGGCACTGGGAATATGCAAATTATCCTCGCAAGACTCCTTCCCTGGCTTTCAGAAGTCTTCCTTCCGGCTGTAACGGCCAAAACCCGGTTCTCCTTGAGCTCGCGGTGACTCTTCACTTATCCCAGAAGGCACTGGGAATATGCAAATTATCCTCGGAGGACTCCTTCCCTGGCTTTCAGAAGTCTTCCTTCCGGCTGTAACGGCCAAAACCCGGTTCTCCTTGAGCTCGCGGTGACTCTTCACTTATCCCAGAAGGCACTGGGAATATGCAAATTATCCTCGCAAGACTCCTTCCCTGGCTTTCAGAAGTCTTCCTTCCGGCTGTAACGGCCAAAACCCGGTTCTCCTTGAGCTCGCGGTGACTCTTCACTTATCCCAGAAGGCACTGGGAATATGCAAATTATCCTCGCAAGATTCCTTCCCTGGCTTTCAGAAGTCTTCCTTCCGGCTGTAACGGCCAAAACCCGGTTCTCCTTGAGCTCGCGGTGACTCTTCACTTATCCCAGAAGGCACTGGGAATATGCAAATTATCCTCGCAAGACTCCTTCCCTGGCTTTCAGAAGTCTTCCTTCCGGCTGTAACGGCCAAAACCCGGTTCTCCTTGAGCTCGCGGTGACTCTTCACTTATCCCAGAAGGCACTGGGAATATGCAAATTATCCTCGCAAGACTCCTTCCCTGGCTTTCAGAAGTCTTCCTTCCGGCTGTAACGGCCAAAACCCGGTTCTCCTTGAGCTCGCGGTGACTCTTCACTTATCCCAGAAGGCACTGGGAATATGCAAATTATCCTCGGAGGACTCCTTCCCTGGCTTTCAGAAGTCTTCCTTCCGGCTGTAACGGCCAAAACCCGGTTCTCCTTGAGCTCGCGGTGACTCTTCACTTATCCCAGAAGGCACTGGGAATATGCAAATTATCCTCGCAAGACTCCTTCCCTGGCTTTCAGAAGTCTTCCTTCCGGCTGTAACGGCCAAAACCCGGTTCTCCTTGAGCTCGCGGTGACTCTTCACTTATCCCAGAAGGCACTGGGAATATGCAAATTATCCTCGCAAGATTCCTTCCCTGGCTTTCAGAAGTCTTCCTTCCGGCTGTAACGGCCAAAACCCGGTTCTCCTTGAGCTCGCGGTGACTCTTCACTTATCCCAGAAGGCACTGGGAATATGCAAATTATCCTCGCAAGACTCCTTCCCTGGCTTTCAGAAGTCTTCCTTCCGGCTGTAACGGCCAAAACCCGGTTCTCCTTGAGCTCGCGGTGACTCTTCACTTATCCCAGAAGGCACTGGGAATATGCAAATTATCCTCGCAAGACTCCTTCCCTGGCTTTCAGAAGTCTTCCTTCCGGCTGTAACGGCCAAAACCCGGTTCTCCTTGAGCTCGCGGTGACTCTTCACTTATCCCAGAAGGCACTGGGAATATGCAAATTATCCTCGGAGGACTCCTTCCCTGGCTTTCAGAAGTCTTCCTTCCGGCTGTAACGGCCAAAACCCGGTTCTCCTTGAGCTCGCGGTGACTCTTCACTTATCCCAGAAGGCACTGGGAATATGCAAATTATCCTCGCAAGACTCCTTCCCTGGCTTGTGAGGTGAGGGAGCACAGATCACGGGGGTGATAGGTGAGGGAGCACAGATCATGTGGCTGACAGGTGACGGAGCACAGATCACGGGGGTGACAGGTGAGGGAGCACAGATCACGGGGGTGACAGGTGAGGGAGCACAGATCACGGGGTTGATAGGTGAGGGAGCACAGATCACGAGGGTGACAGGTGAGGGAGCACAGATCACAGGGGTGACTGGTGAGGGAGCACAGATCACGGGGGTGACAGGTGAAGGCGCACAGATCACGGGGGTGACTAGAGGTGAGGTAGCACAGATCACTGGGGTGACAGGTGAAGGAGCACAGATCACGGGGGTGACTACAGGTGAGGGAGCACAGATCACGGGGTGACAGGTAAGGGAGCACAGATCACGGGGGTGACAGGTGAGGGAGCACAGATCACGGGGGTGACAGGTGAGGGAGCACAGATCACGGGGGTGACAGGTGAGGGAGCACAGATCACAGGGGTGACAGGTGAAGGAGCACAGATCACGGGGGTGGCTACAGGTGAGGGAGCACAGATCCCGGGGGTAACAGGTGAGGGAGCACAGATCACGGGGGTGACAGGTGAGGGAGCACAGATCACGGGGGTGACAGGTGATGGAGCACAGATGACTGGGGTGACAGGTAGAGGGAGCGGGTAGCACAGATCACGGGGGTGACAGTTGAGGGAGCACAGATCACAGGTGTGACAGGTGAGGGAGCACAGATCACGGGGGTGACTGGTGAGGGAGCACAGATCACGGGGGTGACTACAGATGAGGTAGCACAGATCACTGGGGTGACAGGTGAAGGAGCACAGATCACGGGGGTGACTACAGGTGAGGTAGCACAGATCACGGGGGTGACAGGTGAAGGAGCACAGATCACGGGGGTGACAGGTGAGGGAGCACAGATCACAAGGGTGAAAGGAGAGGGAACACAGATCACGGGGGTGACAGGTGACGGAGCACAGATCACGGGGGTGACTACAGGTAAGGGAGCACAGATCACTGGGGTGACAGGTAGAGGGAGCGGGTAGCACAGATCACGGGGGTGACAGTTGAGGGAGCACAGATCTCGGGAGTGACAGGTGAGGGAGCACAGATCAAGGGGGTGACAGGTGACGGAGTACAGATCACAGGGGTGACAGGTGATGGAGAAAAGATCACTGGGGTGACAGGTGAGGAAGCACAGATCACGGGGGTGACAGGTGAGGGAGCACAGATCATGGGGCTGACAGGTGAGGGAGCACATATCACGGGGGTGACAGGTGAGGGAGCACAGACCACGGGGGTGACAGGTGAGGGAGCACAGATCACGGGGGTGACAGTTGAAGGAGCACAGATCACGGGGGTGACTACAGGTGAGGGAGCACAGATCACTGGGGTGAAAGGTAGAGGGAGCGGGTAGCACAGATCCCGGGGGTGACAGGTGAAAGAGCACAGATCACGGGGGTGACAGTTGAGGGAGCACAGATCACGGGGGTGACAGGTGAGGGACCACAGATCACGGGGTTGACAGGTGAGGGAGTACAGACCACGGGGGTGACAGGTGAGGGAGCAGAGATCACGGGGGTGACAGGTGAGAGAGCAGAGATCACGGGGGTGACAGGTGAGGGAGCACAGATCACGGGGGTGACAGGTGAGGGAGCACAGATCATGGGGTTGACAGGTGAGGGAGCACAGATCACGGGGGTGACTGGTGAGGGAGCACAGATCACGAGGGTGACAGGTGAAGGAGCACAGATCACGGGGGTGACAGGTGAGGGAGCACAGATCACGGGGGTGACAGGTGAGGGAGCACAGATCACGGGGGTGACAGGTAGAGGGAGCGGGTAGCACAGATCACGGGGGTGACAGGTGAGGGAACACAGATCAAGGGGGTGACAGGTGAGGGAGCACAGATCACGGGGGTGACAGTTGAGGGAGCACAGATCACAGGCGTGACAGGTGAGGGAGCACAGATCACGGGGGTGAAAGGTGAAGGAGCACAGATCACGGGGGTGACAGGTGAGGGAGCACAGATCACGGGGGTGACAGTTGAGGGAGCACAGATCACGGGGGTGACAGGTGAGGGACCACAGATCACGGGGGTGACAGGTGAGGGAGTACAGACCACGGGGGTGACAGGTGAGGGAGCACAGATCACGGGGGTGACAGGTGAGGGAGCAGAGATCACGGGGGTGACAGGTGAGGGAGCACAGATCACGGGGGTGAAAGGTGAGGGAGCACAGATCATGGGGTTGACAGGTGAGGGAGCACAGATCACGGGGGTGACTAATGAGGGAGCACAGATCACGGGGGTGACAGGTGAAGGAGCACAGATCACGGGGGTGACTACAGGTGATGGAGCACAGATCACTGGGGTGACAGGTGAAGGAGCACAGATCATGGGGGTGACTAAAGGTGAGGGAGCACAGATAACGGGGGTGACAGGTAAGGAAGCACAGATCACGGGGGTGACAGGTGAGGGAGCACAGATCACGGGGGTGACAGGTGAGGGAGCACAGATCACGGGGGTGACAGGTGAGGGAGCACAGATCACGGGGGTGACAGGTGAAGGAGCACAGATCACGGGGGTTGCTACAGGTGAGGGAGCACAGATCCAGGGGTAACAGGTGAGGGAGTACAGATCACGGGGGTGACAGATGAGGGAGTACAGATCACAGGGGTGACAGGTGAGGGAGCACAGATCACTGGGGTGACAGGTGAGGAAGCACAGATCACGGGGGTGACAGGTGAGGGAGTACAGATCATGGGGGTGACAGGTGAGGGAGCACAGATCACGGGGGTGACAGGTAAAGGAGCACAGATAACGGGGGTAACAGGTAGAGGGAGCGGGTAGCACAGATCACGGGGGTTAAAGGTGAGGGAGCACAGATCACGGGGGTGACAGGTGAGGGAGAACAGATCAAGGGGGTGACAGTTGAGGGAGCACAGATCACGGGGGTGACAGGTGAGGGAGAACAGATCACCGGGGTGACAGGTGAGGAAGCACAGATCACGGGGGTGAATGATGAGGGAGCACAGTTCATGGGGGTGACAGGTGAGGGAGCACAGATCACGGGGGTGACAGGTGAAGGAGCACAGATCACGGGGGTGCAGGTGAGGGAGCACAGATCACGGGGGTGACAGGTGAGAGAGCACAGATCACGGGGGTGACAGGTGAGGGAGCACAGATCACAGGGGTGACTACAGGTGAGGGAGCACAGATCACTGGGGTGACAGGTAGAGGGAACGTGTAGCACAGATCATGGGGGTGACAGGTGAGGCAGCACAGATCACGAGGGTGACAGGTGAGAAATCACAGATCAAGGGGGTGACAGGTGAGGGAGCACAGATAACGGGGGTGACAGGTGAGGGAGCACAGATCACGGGGGTGACAGGTGAGGGAGCAGAGATCATGGGGGTGACAGGTGAAAGAGCACAGATCACGGGGGTGACAGGTGAGGGAGCACAGATCACGGGGGTGACAGGTGAAGGAGCACAGATCACGGGGGTGACTACAGGTGAGGTAGCACAGATCACTGGGGTGACAGGTGAAGGAGCACAGATCACGGGGGTGACTACAGGTGAGGGAGCACAGATCACGGGGGTGACAGGTAAGGGAGCACAGATCACGGGGGTGACAGGTGAGGGAGCACAGACCACGGGGGTGACAGGTGAAGGAGCACAGATCACGGGGGTGACTACAGGTGAGGTAGCACAGATCACTGGGGTGACAGGTGAAGGAGCACAGATCACGGGGGTGACTACAGGTGAGGGAGCACAGATCACGGGGGTGATAGGTAAGGGAGCACAGATCACGGGGGTGACAGGTGAGGGAGCACAGATCACGGGGGTGACAGGTGAGGGAGCACAGATCACGGGGGTGACAGGTGAGGGAGCACAGATCATGGGGGTGACAGGTGAAGGAGCACAGATCACGGGGGTGGCTACAGGTGAGGGAGCACAGATCCCGGGGGTAACAGGTGAGGGAGCACAGATCACGGGGGTGACTGATGAGGGAGTACAGATCACGGGGGTGACAGGTGAGGAAGCACAGATCACGGAGGTGACAGGTGAGGGAGCACAGATTATGGGGGTGACAGGTGAGGGAGCACAGATCATGGGGGTGACAGGTGAAGGAGCACAGATCATGGGGGTGACAGGTAGAGGGAGCGGGTAGCAAAGATCACGGGGGTGACAGGTGAGGGAGCACAGATCACGGGGGTGACAGGTGAGGGAGCACATATCAAGGGGGTGACAGGTGAGGAAGCACAGATCACGGGGGTGACAGGTGAGGGAGCACAGATTATGGGGGTGACAGGTGAGGGAGCACAGATCACGAGGGTGACAGGTGAGGGAGCACAGATCACGGGGGTGACAGGTGAAGGAGCACAGATCACGGGGGTGGCTACAGGTGAGGGAGCACAGATCACGGGGGTGACAGGTGAGGGAGCAGAGATCATGGGGGTGACAGGTGAAAGAGCACAGATCACGGGGGTGACAGGTGAGGGAGCACAGATCACGGGGGTGATAGGTGAGGGAGCACAGATCATGTGGCTGACAGGTGAGGGAGCACAGATCACGGGGGTGACAGGTGAGGGAGCACAGATCACGGGGGTGACAGGTGAGGGAGCACAGATCACGGGGTTGATAGGTGAGGGAGCACAGATCACGAGGGTGACAGGTGAGGGAGCACAGATCACAGGGGTGACTGGTGAGGGAGCACAGATCACGGGGGTGACAGGTGAAGGCGCACAGATCACGGGGGTGACTAGAGGTGAGGTAGCACAGATCACTGGGGTGACAGGTGAAGGAGCACAGATCACGGGGGTGACTACAGGTGAGGGAGCACAGATCACGGGGTGACAGGTAAGGGAGCACAGATCACGGGGGTGACAGGTGAGGGAGCACAGATCACGGGGGTGACAGGTGAGGGAGCACAGATCACGGGGGTGACAGGTGAGGGAGCACAGATCACAGGGGTGACAGGTGAAGGAGCACAGATCACGGGGGTGGCTACAGGTGAGGGAGCACAGATCCCGGGGGTAACAGGTGAGGGAGCACAGATCACGGGGGTGACAGGTGAGGGAGCACAGATCACGGGGGTGACAGGTGATGGAGCACAGATGACTGGGGTGACAGGTAGAGGGAGCGGGTAGCACAGATCACGGGGGTGACAGTTGAGGGAGCACAGATCACAGGTGTGACAGGTGAGGGAGCACAGATCACGGGGGTGACTGGTGAGGGAGCACAGATCACGGGGGTGACTACAGATGAGGTAGCACAGATCACTGGGGTGACAGGTGAAGGAGCACAGATCACGGGGGTGACTACAGGTGAGGTAGCACAGATCACGGGGGTGACAGGTGAAGGAGCACAGATCACGGGGGTAACAGGTGAGGGAGCACAGATCACAGGGGTAACAGGTGAAGGAGCACAGATCATGTGGGTGACAGGTGAGGGAGCACAGATCACGAGGGTGAAAGGTGAAGGAGCACAGATCACGGGGTGACTACAGGTGAGGTAGCACAGATCACTGGGGTGACAGGTGAAGGAGCACAGATCACGGGGGTGACTACAGGTGAGGGAGCACAGATCACGGGGGTGACAGGTAAGGGAGCACAGATCACGGGGGTGACAGGTGAGGGAGCACAGATCACGGGGGTGACAGGTGAGGGAGCACAGATCACGGGGGTGACAGGTGAGGGAGCACAGATCACGGGGGTGACAGGTGAAGGAGCACAGATCAAGGGGGGGGCTACATGTGACGGAGCACAGATCCCGGGGGTAACAGGTGAGGGAGCACAGATCACGGGGGTGACAGGTGAGGAAGCACAGATCACGGGGGTGACAGGTGAGGGAGCACAGATCACTGGGGAGACAGGTAGAGGGAGCGGGTAGCACAGATCACGGGGGTGACAGGTGAGGAAGAACAGATCACTGGGGTGACAGGTGAGGAAGCACAGATCACGGGGGTGACAGGTGAGGGAGCACAGATCACGGGGGTGACAGGTAAGGGAGCACAAATCACGGGGGTGACAGGTGAGGGAGCACAGATCACGGGGGTGACAGGTGAGGGAGCACAGATTATGGGGGTGACAGGTGAGGGAGCACAGATCATGGGGTTGACAGGTGAGGGAGCACAGATCACGGGGGTGACAGGTGAGGGAGCACAGATCATGGGGTTGACAGGTGAGGGAGCACAGATCACGGGGGTGACTGGTGAGGGAGCACAGATCACGATGGTGACAGGTAAAGGAGCACAGATCAAAGGGGTGACAGGTGAGGGAGCACAGATCACGGGGGTGACAGGTGGAGGAAGCGGGTAGCACAGATCACGGGGGTGACAGGTGAGGGAGTACAGACCACGGGGGTGACAGGTGAGGGAGCACAGATCACGGGGGTGAGAGGTGAGGGAGCAGAGATCACGGGGGTGACAGGTGAGGGAGCACAGATCACGGGGGTAACAGGTGAGGGAGCACAGATCATGGGGTTGACAGGTGAGGGAGCACAGATCATGGGGGTGACAGGTGAGGGAGCACAGATCATGGGGTTGACAGGTGAGGCAGCACAGATCACGGGGGTGACTGGTGAGGGAGCACAGATCACGATGGTGACAGGTGAAGGAGCACAGATCACGGGGGTGACAGGTGAGGAAGCACAGATCACGGGGGTGACAGGTGAGGGAGCACAGATCATGGGGCTGACAGGTGAGGGAGCACATATCACGGGGGTGACAGGTGAGGGAGCACAGACCACGGGGGTGACAGGTGAGGGAGCACAGATCACGGGGGTGACAGTTGAAGGAGCACAGATCACGGGGGTGACTACAGGTGAGGGAGCACAGATCACTGGGGTGAAAGGTAGAGGGAGCGGGTAGCACAGATCACGGGGGTGACAGGTGAAAGAGCACAGATCACGGGGGTGACAGTTGAGGGAGCACAGATCACGGGGGTGACAGGTGAGGGACCACAGATCACGGGGGTGACAGGTGAGGGAGTACAGACCACGGGGGTGACAGGTGAGGGAGCAGAGATCACGGGGGTGACAGGTGAGAGAGCAGAGATCACGGGGGTGACAGGTGAGGGAGCACAGATCACGGGGGTGACAGGTGAGGGAGCACAGATCATGGGGTTGACAGGTGAGGGAGCACAGATCACGGGGGTGACTGGTGAGGGAGCACAGATCACGAGGGTGACAGGTGAAGGAGCACAGATCACGGGGGTGACAGGTGAGGGAGCACAGATCACGGGGGTGACAGGTTAGGGAGCACAGATCACGGGGTTGACAGGTAGAGGGAGCGGGTAGCACAGATCACGGGGGTGACAGGTGAGGGAACACAGATCAAGGGGGTGACAGGTGAGGGAGCACAGATCACGGGGGTGACAGTTGAGGGAGCACAGATCACAGGCGTGACAGGTGAGGGAGCACAGATCACGGGGGTGAAAGGTGAAGGAGCACAGATCACGGGTGTGACAGGTGAGGGAGCACAGATCACGGGGGTGACAGTTGAGGGAGCACAGATCACGGGGGTGACAGGTGAGGGACCACAGATCACGGGGGTGACAGGTGAGGGAGTACAGACCACGGGGGTGACAGGTGAGGGAGCACAGATCACGGGGGTGACAGGTGA
Source organism: Anomaloglossus baeobatrachus (assembly GCF_048569485.1). Lineage (NCBI taxonomy): Eukaryota > Metazoa > Chordata > Amphibia > Anura > Aromobatidae > Anomaloglossus > Anomaloglossus baeobatrachus. Next base: position 222,373,799 of record NC_134357.1, read on the forward strand.
GGGAGCAGAGATCACGGGGGTGACAGGTGAGGGAGCACAGATCATGGGGGTGACAGGTGAGGGAGCACAGATCATGGGGTTGACAGGTGAGGGAGCACAGATCACGGGGGTGACTGGTGAGGGAGCACAGATCACGGGGCTGACAGGTGAAGGAGCACAGATCACGGGGGTGACTACAGGTGATGGAGCACAGATCACTGGGGTGACAGGTGAAGGAGCACAGATCACGGGGGTGACTAGAGGTGAGGGAGCACAGATCACGGGGGTGACAGGTAAGGGAGCACAGATCACGGGGGTGACAGGTGAGGGAGCACAGATCACGGGGGTGACAGGTGAGGGAGCACAGATCACGGGGGTGACAGGTGAGGGAGCACAGATCACGGGGGTGACAGGTGAAGGAGCACAGATCAAGGGGGGGGCTACATGTGACGGAGCACAGATCCCGGGGGTAACAGGTGAGGGAGCACAGATCACGGGGGTGACAGGTGAGGAAGCACAGATCACGGGGGTGACAGGTGAGGGAGCACAGATCACTGGGGAGACAGGTAGAGGGAGCGGGAAGCACAGATCACGGGGGTGACAGGTGAGGAAGAACAGATCACTGGGGTGACAGGTGAGGAAGCACAGATCACGGGGGTGACAGGTGAGGGAGCACAGATCACGGGGGTGACAGGTAAGGGAGCACAAATCACGGGGGTGACAGGTGAGGGAGCACAGATCACGGGGGTGACAGGTGAGGGAGCACAGATTATGGGGGTGACAGGTGAGGGAGCACAGATCATGGGGTTGACAGGTGAGGGAGCACAGATCACGGGGGTGACAGGTGAGGGAGCACAGATCATGGGGTTGACAGGTGAGGGAGCACAGATCACGGGGGTGACTGGTGAGGGAGCACAGATCACGATGGTGACAGGTAAAGGAGCACAGATCAAAGGGGTGACAGGTGAGGGAGCACAGATCACGGGGGTGACAGGTGGAGGAAGCGGGTAGCACAGATCACGGGGGTGACAGGTGAGGGAGTACAGACCACGGGGGTGACAGGTGAGGGAGCACAGATCACGGGGGTGAGAGGTGAGGGAGCAGAGATCACGGGGGTGACAGGTGAGGGAGCACAGATCACGGGGGTGACAGGTGAGGGAGCACAGATCATGGGGTTGACAGGTGAGGGAGCACAGATCATGGGGGTGACAGGTGAGGGAGCACAGATCATGGGGTTGACAGGTGAGGCAGCACAGATCACGGGGGTGACTGGTGAGGGAGCACAGATCACGATGGTGACAGGTGAAGGAGCACAGATCACGGGGGTGACAGGTGAGGAAGCACAGATCACGGGGGTGACAGGTGAGGGAGCACAGATCATGGGGCTGACAGGTGAGGGAGCACATATCACGGGGGTGACAGGTGAGGGAGCACAGACCACGGGGGTGACAGGTGAGGGAGCACAGATCACGGGGGTGACAGTTGAAGGAGCACAGATCACGGGGGTGACTACAGGTGAGGGAGCACAGATCACTGGGGTGAAAGGTAGAGGGAGCGGGTAGCACAGATCACGGGGGTGACAGGTGAAAGAGCACAGATCACGGGGGTGACAGTTGAGGGAGCACAGATCACGGGGGTGACAGGTGAGGGACCACAGATCACGGGGGTGACAGGTGAGGGAGTACAGACCACGGGGGTGACAGGTGAGGGAGCAGAGATCACGGGGGTGACAGGTGAGAGAGCAGAGATCACGGGGGTGACAGGTGAGGGAGCACAGATCACGGGGGTGACAGGTGAGGGAGCACAGATCATGGGGTTGACAGGTGAGGGAGCACAGATCACGGGGGTGACTGGTGAGGGAGCACAGATCACGAGGGTGACAGGTGAAGGAGCACAGATCACGGGGGTGACAGGTGAGGGAGCACAGATCACGGGGGTGACAGGTTAGGGAGCACAGATCACGGGGGTGACAGGTAGAGGGAGCGGGTAGCACAGATCACGGGGGTGACAGGTGAGGGAACACAGATCAAGGGGGTGACAGGTGAGGGAGCACAGATCACGGGGGTGACAGTTGAGGGAGCACAGATCACAGGCGTGACAGGTGAGGGAGCACAGATCACGGGGGTGAAAGGTGAAGGAGCACAGATCACGGGTGTGACAGGTGAGGGAGCACAGATCACGGGGGTGACAGTTGAGGGAGCACAGATCACGGGGGTGACAGGTGAGGGACCACAGATCACGGGGGTGACAGGTGAGGAAGTACAGACCACGGGGGTGACAGGTGAGGGAGCACAGATCACGGGGGTGACAGGTGAGGGAGCAGAGATCACGGGGGTGACAGGTGAGGGAGCACAGATCATGGGGGTGACAGGTGAGGGAGCACAGATCATGGGGTTGACAGGTGAGGGAGCACAGATCACGGGGGTGACTGGTGAGGGAGCACAGATCACGGGGCTGACAGGTGAAGGAGCACAGATCACGGGGGTGACTACAGGTGATGGAGCACAGATCACTGGGGTGACAGGTGAAGGAGCACAGATCACGGGGGTGACTAAAGGTGAGGGAGCACAGATAACGGGGGTGACAGGTAAGGAAGCACAGATCACGGGGGTGACAGGTGAGGGAGCACAGATCACGGGGGTGACAGGTGAGGGAGCACAGATCACGGGGGTGACAGGTGAGGGAGCACAGATCACGGGGGTGACAGATGAGGGAGTACAGATCACAGGGGTGACAGGTGAGGGAGCACAGATCACTGGGGTGACAGGTGAGGAAGCACAGATCACGGGGGTGACAGGTGAGGGAGTACAGATCATGGGGGTGACAGGTGAGGGAGCACAGATCACGGGGGTGACAGGTAAAGGAGCACAGATAACGGGGGTAACAGGTAGAGGGAGCGGGTAGCACAGATCACGGGGGTTAAAGGTGAGGGAGCACAGATCACGGGGGTGACAGGTGAGGGAGAACAGATCAAGGGGGTGACAGTTGAGGGAGCACAGATCACGGGGGTGACAGGTGAGGGAGAACAGATCACCGGGGTGACAGGTGAGGAAGCACAGATCACGGGGGTGAATGATGAGGGAGCACAGTTCATGGGGGTGACAGGTAAGGGAGCACAGATCACGGGGGTGACAGGTGAAGGAGCACAGATCACGGGGGTGCAGGTGAGGGAGCACAGATCACGGGGGTGACAGGTGAGAGAGCACAGATCACGGGGGTGACAGGTGAGGGAGCACAGATCACAGGGGTGACTACAGGTGAGGGAGCACAGATCACTGGGGTGACAGGTAGAGGGAACGTGTAGCACAGATCATGGGGGTGACAGGTGAGGCAGCACAGATCACGAGGGTGACAGGTGAGGGAGCACAGATCAAGGGGGTGACAGGTGAGGGAGCACAGATCACGGGGGTGACAGGTGAGGGAGCACAGATCACGGGGGTAACAGGTGAGGGAGCAGAGATCATGGGGGTGACAGGTGAAAGAGCACAGATCACGGGGGTGACAGGTGAGGGAGCACAGATCACGGGGGTGACAGGTGAAGGAGCACAGATCACGGGGGTGACTACAGGTGAGGTAGCACAGATCACTGGGGTGACAGGTGAAGGAGCACAGATCACGGGGGTGACTACAGGTGAGGGAGCACAGATCACGGGGGTGACAGGTAAGGGAGCACAGATCACGGGGGTGACAGGTGAGGGAGCACAGATCACGGGGGTGACAGGTGAAGGAGCACAGATCACGGGGGTGACTACAGGTAAGGTAGCACAGATCACTGGGGTGACAGGTGAAGGAGCACAGATCACGGGGGTGACTACAGGTGAGGGAGCACAGATCACGGGGGTGACAGGTAAGGGAGCACAGATCACGGGGGTGACAGGTGAGGGAGCACAGATCACGGGGGTGACAGGTGAGGGAGCACAGATCACGGGGGTGAAAGGTGAGGGAGCACAGATCATGGGGGTGACAGGTGAAGGAGCACAGATCACGGGGGTGGCTACAGGTGAGGGAGCACAGATCACGGGGGTGACAGGTGACGGAGCACAGATCACGGGGGTGACAGGTGAAGGAGCACAGATCACGGGGGTGACAGGTGAAGGAGCACAGATCACGGGGGTGACTACAGATGAGGGAGCACAGATCACTGGGGTGACAGATAGAGGGAGCGGGTAGCACAGATCTCGGGGGTGACAGGTGAGGGAGCACAGATCAAGGAGGTGACAGGTGAGGGAGCACAGATCACGGGGGTGACAGGTGAGGAAGCACAGATCACGGGGGTGACAGGTGAAGGTGCACACATCATGGGGGTGACAGGTGAGGGAGCACAGATCACGAGGGTGACAGGTGAAGGAGCACAGATCACGGGGGTGACAGGTGAGGGAGCACAGATCACGGGGGTGACAGGTGAGGGAGCACAGATCACAGGGGTGACAGGTGAGGGAGCACAGATCACAGGGGTGACAGGTGAGGGAGCACAGATCACGGGGGTGACAGGTGAGGGAGCACAGATCACGGGGCTGACAGGTGAAGGAGGACAGATCACGGGGGTGACTACAGGTAAGGGAGCACAGATCACTGGGGTGACAGGTAGAGGGAGCGGGTAGCACAGATCACGGGGGTGACAGTTGAGGGAGCACAGATCTCGGGGGTGACAGGTGAGGGAGCACAGATCAAGGGGGTGACAGGTGAGGGAGCACAGATCACGGAGGTGACAGGTGAGGGAGAACAGATCACTGGGGTGACAGGTGAGGAAGCACAGATCACGGGCGTGACAGGTAAGGGAGCACAGATCATGGGGGTGACTACAGGTGAGGGAGCACAGATCACTGGGCTGACAGGTGAAGGAGGACAGATCACGGGGGTGACTACAGGTAAGGGAGCACAGATCACTGGGGTGACAGGTAGAGGGAGCGGGTAGCACAGATCACGGGGGTGACAGTTGAGGGAGCACAGATCTCGGGTATGACAGGTGAGGGAGCACAGATCACTGGGGTGACAGGTAGAGGGAACGTGTAGCACAGATCATGGGGGTGACAGGTGAGGCAGCACAGATCACGAGGGTGACAGGTGAGGGAGCACAGATCAAGGGGGTGACAGGTGAGGGAGCACAGATCACGGGGGTGACAGGTGAGGGAGCACAGATCACGGGGGTGACAGGTGAGGGAGCAGAGATCATGGGGGTGACAGGTGAAAGAGCACAGATCACGGGGGTGACAGGTGAGGGAGCACAGATCACAGGGGTGACAGGTGAGGGAGCACAGATCACGGGGGTGACAGGTGAGGGAGCACAGATCACGGGGCTGACAGGTGAAGGAGGACAGATCACGGGGGTGACTACAGGTAAACGAGCACAGATCACTGGGGTGACAGGTAGAGGGAGCGGGTAGCACAGATCACGGGGGTGACAGTTGAGGGAGCACAGATCTCGGGGGTGACAGGTGAGGGAGCACTGATCAAGGGGGTGACAGGTGAGGGAGCACAGATCACGGAGGTGACAGGTGAGGGAGAACAGATCACTGGGGTGACAGGTGAGGAAGCACAGATCACGGGCGTGACAGGTAAGGGAGCACAGATCATGGGGGTGACTACAGGTAAGGGAGCATAGATCACGGGGGTGACAGGTAAGGGAGCACAAATCACGGGGGTGACAGGTGAGGGAGCACAGATCACGGGGGTGACAGGTGAGGGAGCACAGATCACGGGGGTGGCAGGTGAGGGAGCACAGATCATGGGGTTGACAGGTGAGGGAGCACAGATCACGGGGGTGACAGGTGAGGGAGCACAGATTACGGGGGTGACAGGTGAAACAGCACAGATCACGGGGGTGACAGGTGAGGGAGCACAGATCATGGGGGTGACTACAGGTGAGGGAGCACAGATCATGGGGGTGACTACAGGTGAGGGAGCACAGATCACGGGGGTGACAGGTAAGGGAGCACAGATCACGAAGGTGACAGGTGAGGGAGCACAGATCATGGGGGTGACAGGTGAGGGAGCACAGATCACGAGGGTGACAGGTGAAGGAGCACAGATCACGGGGGTGACAGGTGAGGGAGCACAGATCACTGGGGTGACAGATAGAGGGAGCGGGTAGCACAGATCACGGGGGTGACAGGTGAGGGAGCACAGATAACGGGGGTGACAGGTGAGGAAGCACAGATCACGGGGGAGACAGGTGAGGGAGCACAGATCATGGGGGTGACAGGTGAGGGAGCACAGATCACGAGGGTGACAGGTGAAGGAGCACAGATCACGGGGGTGACAGGTGAAGGAGCACAGATCACGGGGGTGACAGGTGAGATAGCACAGATCACGGGGTTGATAGGTGAGGGAACACAGATCACGGGGGTGACAGGTGAGGGAGCACAGATCACGGGGGTGACTGGTGAGGGAGCACAGATCACGCGGTTGATAGGTGAGGGAGCACAGTTCACGGGGGTGACAGGTGAAGGAGCACAGATCACGGGGGTGACTACAGGTGAGGTAGCACAGATCACAGGGGTGACAGGTGAAGGAGCACAGATCACGGGGGTGACTACAGGTGAGGGAGCACAGATCACGGGGGTGACAGGTAAGGGAGCACAGATCACGGGGGTGACAGGAGAGGGAGCACAGATCACGGGGGTGACAGGTGAGGGAGCACAGATCACGGGGGTGACAGTTGAGGGAGCAGAGATCACAGGGGTGACAGGTGAGGGAGCACAGATCACGGGGGTGACAGGTGAGGGAGCACAGATCATGGGGTTGACAGGTGATGGAGCACAGATCACGGGAATGACAGGTGAGGGAGCACAGATCATGGGGTTGACAGCTGAGGGAGCACAGATCACGGGGGTGACTGGTGAGGGAGCACAGATCACGATGGTGACAGGTGAAGGAGCACAGATCACGGGGGTGACAGGTGAGGGAGCACAGATCACGGGGGTGGCAGGTGAGGGAGCACAGATCACGGGGGTGACAGGTAACGGAGCACAGATCACGGGGGTGACAGGTGAAGGAGCACAGATCACGGGGGTGACTACAGATGAGGGAGCACAGATCACTGGGGTGACAGATAGAGGGAGCGGGTAGCACAGATCTCGGGGGTGACAGGTGAGGGAGCACAGATCAAGGAGGTGACAGGTGAGGGAGCACAGATCACGGGGGTGACAGGTGAGGAAGCACAGATCACGGGGGTGACAGGTGAAGGTGCACACATCATGGGGGTGAAAGGTGAGGGAGCACAGATCACGAGGGTGACAGGTGAAGGAGCACAGATCACGGGGGTGACAGGTGAGGGAGCACAGATCACGGGGGTGACAGGTGAGGGAGCACAGATCACAGAGGTGACAGGTGAGGGAGCACAGATCACAGGGGTGACAGGTGAGGGAGCACAGATCACGGGGGTGACAGGTGAAGGAGGACAGATCACGGGGGGGGGGACTACAGGTGAGGGAGCACAGATCACGGGGGTGACAGGTAGAGGGAGCGGGTAGCACAGATCACGGGGGTGACAGTTGAGGGAGCACAGATCTCGGGGGTGACAGGTGAGGGAGCACAGATCAAGGGGGTGACAGGTGAGGGAGCACAGATCACGGGGGTGACAGGTGAGGGAGAACAGATCACTGGGGTGACAGGTGAGGAAGCACAGATCACGGGCGTGACAGGTGAGGGAGCACAGATCATGGGGATGACTACAGGTGAGGGAGCACAGATCACGGGGGTGACAGGTAAGGGAGCACAGATCACGGGGGTGACAGGTGAGGGAGCACAGATCACGGGTGTGACAGGTGAGGGAGCACAGATCACGGGGGTGGAAGGTGAGGGAGCTCAGATCATGGGGTTGACAGGTGAGGGAGCACAGATCACGGGGGTGACAGGTGAAACAGCACAGATCACGGGGGTGACAGGTGAGGGAGCACAGATCATGGGGGTGACTACAGGTGAGGGAGCACAGATCATGAGGGTGACTACAGGTGAGGGAGCACAGATCACGGGGGTGACAGGTAAGGGAGCACAGATCACGGGGGTGACAGGTGAGGGAGCACAGATCATGGGGGTGACAGGTGAGGGAGCACAGATCACGAGGGTGACAGGTGAAGGAGCACAGATCACGGGGGTGACAGGTGAGGGAGCACAGATCACGGGGGTGACAGGTGAGGGAGCACAGATCACAGGGGTGACAGGTGAAACAGCACAGATCACGGGGGTGACTACAGGTGAGGGAGCACAGATCACTGGGGTGACAGAGGGAGCGGGTAGCACAGATCACGGGGGTGACAAGTGAGGGAGCACAGATCTCGGGGGTGACAGGTGAGGGAGCACAGATAAAGGGGGTGACAGGTGAGGGAGCACAGATCACGGGGTTGAAAGGTGACGGAGCACAGATCACGGGGGTGACAGGTGAGGAAGCACAGATCACGGGGGTGACAGGTGAGGGAGCACAGATCATGGGGGTGACAGGTGAGGGAGCACAGATCACGAGGTTGACAGGTGAAGGAGCACAGATCACGGGGGTGACAGGTGAGGGAGCACAGATCACGGGGTTGATAGGTGAGGGAACACAGATCACGGGGGTGACAGGTGAGGGAGCACAGATCACGGGGGTGACTGGTGAGGGAGCACAGATCACGGGGTTGATAGGTGAGGGAGCACAGATCACGGGGGTGACAGGTGAAGGAGCACAGATCACGGGGGTGACTACAGGTGAGGTAGCACAGATCACTGGGGTGACAGGTGAAGGAGCACAGATCACAGGGGTGAATACAGGTGAGGGAGCACAGATCACGGGGGTGAGAGGTAAGGGAGCACAGATCACGGGGGTGACAGGTGAGGGAGCACAGATCACGGGGGTGACAGGTGAGGGAGCACAGATCACGGGGGTGACAGGTGAGGGAGCACAGATCATGGGGGTGACAGGTGAAGGAGCACAGATCACGGGGGTGGCTACAGGTGAGGGAGCACAGATCCCGGGGGTAACAGGTGAGGGAGCACAGATCACGGGGGTGACTGATGAGGGAGTACAGGTCACGGGGGTGACAGGTGAGGAAGCACAAATCACGGGGGTGACAGGTGAGGGAGCACAGATTATGGGGGTGACAGGTGAGGGAGCACAGATCATGGGGGTGACAGGTGAAGGAGCACAGATCACGGGGGTGACAGGTAGAGGGAGCGGGTAGCACAGATCACGGGGGTGACAGGTGAGGGAGCACAGATCACGGGGGTGACAGGAGATGGAGCACAGAATAAGGGGGTGACAGGTGAGGAAGCACAGATCACGGGGGTGACAGGTGAGGGAGCACAGATTATGGGGGTGACAGGTGAGGGAGCAAAGATCACGGGGGTGACAGGTGAGGGAGCACAGATCACGGGGGTGACAGGTGAAGGAGCACAGATCACGGGGGTGGCTACAGGTGAGGGAGCACAGATCACGGGGGTGACAGGTGAGGGAGCAGAGATCATGGGGGTGACAGGTGAAAGAGCACAGATCACGGGAGTGACAGGTGAGGGAGCACAGATCACGGCGGTGACAGGTTAGGGAGCACAGATCATGTGGCTGAACGGTGAGGGAGCACAGATCACGGGGGTGACAGGTGAGGGAGCACAGATCACGGGGGTGACAGGTGAGGAGGCACAGATCACGGGGTTGATAGGTGAGGGAGCACAGATCACGAGGGTGACAGGTGAGGGAGCACAGATCACGGGGGTGACTGGTGAGGGAGCACAGATCACGGAGGTGACAGGTGAAGGAGCACAGATCACGGGGGTGACTACAGGTGAGGTAGCACAGATCACTGGGGTGACAAGTGAAGGAGCACAGATCACGGGGGTCACTACAGGTGAGGGAGCACAGATCACGGGGGTGACAGGTAAGGGAGCACAGATCACGGGGGTGAAAGGTGAAAGAGCACAGATCACGGGGGTGACAGGTGAGGGAGCACAGATCACGGGGGTGACAGGTGAGGGAGCACAGATCACGGGGGTGAAAGGTGAAGGAGCACAGATCACGGGGGTGGCTACAGGTGAGGGAGCACAGATCCCGGGGGTAACAGGTGAGGGAGCACAGATCACGGGGGGGTGACAGGTGAGGGAGCACAGATCACGGGGGTGACAGGTGAAGGAGCACAGATCACTGGGGTGACAGGTAGAGGGAGCGGGTAGCACAGATCACGGGGGTGACAGTTGAGGGAGCACAGATCACAGGCGTGACAGGTGAGGGAGCACAGATCACGGGAGTGACTGGTGAGGGAGCACAGATCACGGGGTTGACTACAGGTGAGGTAGCACAGATCACTGTGGTGACAGGTGAAGGAGCACAGATCACGGGGGTGACAACAGGTGAGGTAGCACAGATCACGGGGGTGACAAGTGAAGGAGCACAGATCACGGGGGTAACAGTTGAGGGAGCACAGATCACAGGGGTAACAGGTGAAGGAGCACAGATCATGGGGGTGACAGGTGAGGGAGCACAGATCACGAGGGTGACAGGTGAAGGAGCACAGATCACGGGGGTGACAGGTGAGGGAGCACAGATCACGGGGGTGACAGGTGAGGGAGCAAAGATCACGGGGGTGACAGGTGAAACAGCACAGATCACGGGGGTGACTACAGGTGAGGGAGCACAGATCACTGGGGTGACAGATAGAGGGAGCGGGTAGCACAGATCACGGGGGTGACAAGTGAGGGAGCACAGATCTCAGGGGTGACAGGTGAGGGAGCACAGATCACGGGGGTGACTACAGGTGAGGGAGCACAGATCACTGGGGTGACAGATAGAGGGAGCGGGTAGCACAGATCACGGGGGTGACAAGTGAGGGAGCACAGATCTCAGGGGTGACAGGTGAGGGAGCACAGACAAAGGGGGTGACAAGTGAGGGAGCACAGATCTCGGCGGTGACAGGTGAGGGAGCACAGATAAAGGGGGTGACAGGTGAGGGAGCACAGATCACGGGGGTGACAGGTGAGGGAGCACAGATCACGGGGGTGAAAGGTGAGGAAGCACAGATCACGGGGGTGACAGGTGAGGGAGCACAGATCATGGTGGTGACAGGTGAGGGAGCACAGATCACGAGAATGACAGGTGAAGGAGCACAGATCACGGGGGTGACAGGTGAGGGAGCACAGATCACGGGGTTGATAGGTGAGGGAGCACAGATCACGGGGGTGACAGGTGAGGGAGCACAGATCACGGGGGTGACTGGTGAGGGAGCACAGATCACGGGGGTGACAGGTGAAGGAGCACAGATCACGGGGGTGACTACAGGTGAGGTAGCACAGATCACTGGGGTGACAGGTGAAGGAGCACAGATCACGGGGGTGACTACAGGTGAGGGAGCACAGATCACGGGGGTGACAGGTAAGGGAGCACAGATCACGGGGGTGACAGGTGAGGGAGCACAGATCACGGGGGTGACAGGTGAGGGAGCACAGATCTCGGGGGTGACAGGTGAGGGAGCACAGATAAAGGGGGTTACAGGTGAGGGAGCACAGATCACGGGGGTGACAGGTGAGGGAGCACAGATCACGGGGGTGACAGGTGAGAAAGCACAGATCACGGGGGTGAAAGGTAAGGGAGCACAGATCATGGGGGTGACAGGTGAGGGAGCACAGATCACGAGGGTGACAGGTGAAGGAGCACAGATCACGGGGGTGACAGATGAAAGAGGACAGATCACAAGGTTAATGGGTGAGGGAGCACAGATCACGGGGGTGACAGGTGAGGGAGCACAGATCACGGGGGTGACTGGTGAGGGAGCACAGATCACGGGGGTGACAGGTGAAGGAGCACAGATCACGGGGGTGACTACAGGTGAGGTAGCACAGATCACTGGGGTGACAGGTGAAGGAGCACAGATCACGGGGGTGACTACAGGTGAGGGAGCACAGATCACGGGGGTGACAGGTAAGGGAGCACAGATTACGGGGGTGACAGGTGAGGGAGCACAGATCACGGGGGTAACAGTTGAGGGAGCACAGATCACAGGGGTAACAGGTGAAGGAGCACAGATCATGGGGGTGACAGGTGAGGGAGCACAGATCACGAGGGTGACAGGTGAAGGAGCACAGATCACGGGGGTGACAGGTGAGGGACCACAGATCACGGGGGTGACAGGTGAGGGAGCAAAGATCACGGGGGTGACAGGTGAAACAGCACAGATCACGGGGGTGACTACAGGTGAGGGAGCACAGATCACTGGGGTGACAGATAGAGGGAGCGGGTAGCACAGATCACGGGGGTGACAAGTGAGGGAGCACAGATCTCAGGAGTGACAGGTGAGGGAGCACAGATAAAGGGGGTGACAGGTGAGGGAGCACAGATCACTGGGGTGACAGATAGAGGGAGCGGGTAGCACAGATCACTGGGGTGACAAGTGAGGGAGCACAGATCTCGGGGGTGACAGGTGAGGGAGCACAGATAAAGGGGGTGACAGGTGAGGGAGCACAGATCACGGGGGTGACAGGTGAGGGAGCACAGATCACGGGGGTGAAAGGTGAGGAAGCACAGATCACGGGGGTGACAGGTGAGGGAGCACAGATCATGGTGGTGACAGGTGAGGGAGCACAGATCACGAGAATGACAGGTGAAGGAGCACAGATCACGGGGGTGACAGGTGAGGGAGCACAGATCACGGGGTTGATAGGTGAGGGAGCACAGATCACGGGGGTGACAGGTGAGGGAGCACAGATCACGGGGGTGACTGGTGAGGGAGCACAGATCACGGGGGTGACAGGTGAAGGAGCACAGATCACGGGGGTGACTACAGGTGAGGTAGCACAGATCACTGGGGTGACAGGTGAAGGAGCACAGATCACGGGGGTGACTACAGGTGAGGGAGCACAGATCACGGGGGTGACAGGTAAGGGAGCACAGATCACGGGGGTGACAGGTGAGGGAGCACAGATCACGGGGGTGACAGGTGAGGGAGCACAGATCTCGGGGGTGACAGGTGAGGGAGCACAGATAAAGGGGGTGACAGGTGAGGGAGCACAGATCACGGGGGTGACAGGTGAGGGAGCACAGATCACGGGGGTGACAGGTGAGAAAGCACAGATCACGGGGGTGACAGGTGAGGGAGCACAGATCATGGGGGTGACAGGTGAGGGAGCACAGATCACGAGGGTGACAGGTGAAGGAGCACAGATCACGGGGGTGACAGATGAAAGAGGACAGATCACAAGGTTAATAGGTGAGGGAGCACAGATCACGGGGGTGACAGGTGAGGGAGCACAGATCACGGGGGTGACTGGTGAGGGAGCACAGATCACGGGGGTGACAGGTGAAGGAGCACAGATCACGGGGGTGACTACAGGTGAGGTAGAACAGATCACTGGGGTGACAGGTGAAGGAGCACAGATCACGGGGGTGACTACAGGTGAGGGAGCACAGATCACGGGGGTGACAGGTAAGGGAGCACAGTTCACGGGGGTGACAGGTGAGGGAGCACAGATCACGGGGGTGACAGGTGAGGGAGCACAGATCACGGGGGTGACAGGTAAGGGAGCACAGATCTCGTGGGGTGACAGGTGAGGGAGCACAGATAAAGGGGGTGACAGGTGAGGGAGCACAGATCACGGGGGTGACAGGTGAGGGAGCACAGATCACGGGGGTGACAGGTGAGGAAGCACAGATCACGGGCGTGACAGGTGAGGGAGCACAGATCATGGGGGTGACAGGTGAGGGAGCACAGATCACGAGGGTGACAGGTGAAACAGCACAGATCACGGGGGTGACAGATGAGGGAGCACAGATCACAAGGTTGATAGGTGAGGGAGCACAGATCACGGGGGAGACAGGTGAGGGAGCACAGATCACGGGGGTGACTGGTGAGGGAGCACAGATCACGGGGGTGACAGGTGAAGGAGCACAGATCACGGGGGTGACTACGGGTGAGGTAGCACAGATCACTGGGGTGACATGTGAAGGAGCACAGATCACGGGGGTGACTAAAGGTGAGGGAGCACAGATCACGGGGGTGACAGGTAAGGGAGCACAGATCACGGGGTGACAGGTGAGGGAGAACAGATCAAGGGGGTGACAGGTGAGGGAGCACAGATCACGGGGGTGACAGGTGAGGGAGCACAGATCACGGGGGTGACAGGTGAAGGAGCACAGATCACGGGGGTGGCTACAGGTGAGGGAGCACAGATCCCGGGGTTAACAGGTGAGGGAGCACAGATCACGGGGGTGACAGGTGAGGGAGCACAGATCACGGGGGTGACAGGTGAGGGAGCACAGATCACTGGGGTGACAGGTAGAGGGAGCGGGTAGCACAGATCATGGGGGTGAAAGGTGAGGGAGAACAGATCACTGGGGTGACAGGTGAGGAAGCACAGATCACGGGGGTGACAGGTGAGGGAGCACAGATCATGGGGGTGACTACAGGTGAGGGAGCACAGATCACGGGGGTGACAGGTAAGGGAGCACAGATCACGGGGGTGACAGGTGAGGGAGCACAGATCACGGGGGTGACAGGTGAGGGAGCACAGATCACGGGGGTGACAGGTGAGGGAGCACAGATCATGGGGTTCACAGGTGAGGGAGCACAGATCACGGGGGTGACAGGTGAGGGAGCACAGATCATGGGGTTGACAGGTGAGGGAGCACAGATCACGGGGGTGACTGGTGAGGGAGCACAGATCACGATGGTGACAGGTGAAGGAGCACAGATCACGGGGGTGACAGGTGAGGGAGCACAGATCACGGGGGTGACAGGTAGAGGGAGCGGGTAGCACAGATCACGGGGGTGACAGGTGAGGGAGTACAGACCACGGGGGTGAAAGGTGAGGGAGCACACATCACGGGGGTGACAGGTGAGGGAGCAGAGATCACGGGGGTGACAGGTGAGGTACCACAGATCACGGGGGTGACAGGTGAGGGAGCACAGATCATGGGGTTGACAGGTGAGGGAGCACAGATCACGGGGGTGACAGGTGAGGGAGCACAGATCATGGGGTTGACAGGTGAGGGAGCACAGATCATGGGGGTGAATGGTGAGGGAGCACAGATCACGATGGTGACAGGTGAAGGAGCACAGATCACGGGGGTGACAGGTGGAGGAGCACAGATCACGGGGGTGACAGGTGAGGGAGCACAGATCACGGGGGTGACAGGTGATGGAGCACAGATCACGGGGGTGACAGGTGAAGGAGCACAGATCACGGGGGTGACTACAGATGAGGGAGCACAGATCACTGGGGTGACAGATAGAGGGAGCGGGTAGCACAGATCACGGGGGTGACAGGTGAGGGAGCACAGATCTCGGGGGTGACAGGTGAGGGAGCACAGATCAAGGAGGTGACAGGTGAGGGAGCTCAGATCACGGGGGTGACAGGTGAGGAAGCACAGATCACGGGGGTGACAGGTGAAGGTGCACACATCATGGGGGTGACAGGTGAGGGAGCACAGATCACGAGGGTGACAGGTGAAGGAGCACAGATCACGGGGGTGACAGGTGAGGGAGCACAGATCACGGGGTTGATAGGTGAGGGAGCACAGATCACGGGGGTGACAGGTGAGGGAGCACAGATCACGGGGGTGACTGGTGAGGGAGCACAGATCACTGGGGTGACAGGTGAAGGAGCACAGATCACGGGGGTGACTACAGGTGAGGTAGCACAGATCACTGGGGTGACAGGTGAAGGAGCACAGATCACGGGGGTGACTACAGGTGAGGGAGCACAGATCACGGGGGTGACAGGTAAGGGAGCACAGATCACGGGGGTGACAGGTGAGGGAGCACAGATCACGGGGGTGACAGGTGAGGGAGCACAGATCACGGGGGTGACAGGTGAGGGAGCACAGATCACGGGGGTGACAGGTGAAGGAGCACAGATCACGGGGGTGGCTACAGGTGAGGGAGCACAGATCCCGGGGGTAACAGGTGAGTAAGCACAGATCACGGGGGTGACAGGTGAGGGAGCACAGATCACGGGGGTGACAGGTGAGGGAGCACAGATCACTGGGGTGACAGGTAGAGGGAGCGGGTAGCACAGATCACGGGGGTGACAGGTGAGGGAGAACAGATCACTGGGGTGACAGGTGAGGAAGCACAGATCACGGTGGTGACAGGTGAGGGAGCACAGATCACGGGGGTGACAGGTAAGGGAGCACAGATCACAGGGGTGACAGGTGAGGGAGCACAGATCACGGGGGTGACAGGTGAGGGAGCACAGATCATGGGGTTGACAGGTGAGGGAGCACAGATCACGGGGGTGACAGGTGAGGGAGCACAGATCATGGGGTTGACAGGTGAGGGAGCACAGATCACGGGGGTGACTGGTGAGGGAACACAGATCACGATGGTGACAGGTGAAGGAGCACAGATCACGGGGGTGACAGGTGAGGGAGCACAGATCATGGGGGTGACAGGTAGAGGGAGCGGGTAGCACAGATCACAGGGGTGACAGGTGAGGGAGTACAGACCACGGGGGTGACAGGTGAGGGAGCACACATCACGGGGGTGACAGGTGAGGGAGCAGAGATCACGGGGGTGACAGGTGAGGGAGCACAGATCACGGGGGTGACAGGTGAGGGAGAACAGATCATGGGGTTGACAGCTGAGGGAGCACAGATCACGGGGGTGACAGGTGAGGGAGCACAGATCATGGGGTTGACAGGTGAGGGAGCACAGATCACGGGGGTGACTGGTGAGGGAGCACAGATCACGATGGTGACAGGTGAAGGAGCACAGATCACGGGGTTGACAGGTGAGGGAGCACAGATCACGGGGGTGACAGGTGAGGGAGCACAGATCACGGGGGTGACAGGTGACGGAGCACAGATCACGGGGGTGACAGGTGAAGGAGCACAGATCACGGGGGTGACTACAGATGAGGAAGCACAGATCACTGGGGTGACAGATGGAGGGAGCGGGTAGCACAGATCACGGGGGTGACAGGTGAGGGAGCACAGATCTCGGGGGTGACAGGTGAGGGAGCACAGATCAATGAGGTGACAGGTGAGGGAGCACAGATCACGGGGGTGACAGGTGAGGAAGCACAGATCACGGGGGTGACAGGTGAAGGTGCACACATCATGGGGGTGACAGATGAGGGAGCACAGATCACGAGGGTGACAGGTGAAGGAGCACAGATCACGGGGGTAACAGGTGAGGGAGCACAGATCGCGGGGGTGACAGGTGAGGGAGCACAGATCACAGGGGTGACAGGTGATGGAGCACAGATCACAGGGGTGACAGGTGATGGAGCACAGATCACGGGGGTGACAGGTGAGGGAGCACAGATCACGGGGCTGACAGGTGAAGGAGGACAGATCACGGGGGTGACTACAGGTAAGGGAGCACAGATCACTGGGGTGACAGGTAGAGGGAGCGGGTAGCACAGTACACGGGGATGACAGTTGAGGGAGCACAGATCTCGGAGGTGACAGGTGAGGGAGCACAGATCAAGGGGGTGACAGGTGAGGGAGCACAGATCACGGGGGTGACAGGTGAGGGAGCACAGATCTCGGGGGTGACAGGTGAAGAAGCACAGATCACGGGCGTGACAGGTGACAGGTGAGGGAGCACAGATCACAAGGGTGACAGGTGAGGGAGCACAGATCACGGGGGTGACAGGTGAGGCAGCACAGATCATGGGGTTGACAGGTGAGGGAGCACAGATCACGGGGGTGACAGGTAGAGGGAGCGGGTAGCACAGATCACAGGGGTGACAGGTGAGGGAGTACAGACCACGGGGGTGACAGGTGAGGGAGCACAGATCACGTGGGTGACAGGTGAGGGAGCAGAGATCACGGGGGTGACAGGTGAGGGAGCACAGATCACGAGGGTGACAGGTGAGGGAGCACAGATCATGGGGTTGACAGGTGAGGGAGCACAGATAACGGGGGTGACAGGTGAGGGAGCACAGATCATGGGGTTGACAGGTGAGGGAGCACAGATCACAGGGGTGACTGGTGAGAGAGCACAGATCACGATGGTGACAGGTGAAGGAGCACAGATCACGGGTGTGACAGGTAAGGGAGCACAGATCACGGGGGTGACAGGTGAGGGAGCACAGATCACGGGGATGACAGGTGAGGGAGCACAGATCACGGGGGTGACAGGTGAGGGAGCACAGATCACGGGGGTGACAGGTGAAGGAGCACAGATCACGGGGGTGGCTACAGGTGAGGGAGCACAGATCCCGGGGGTAACAGGTGAGGGAGCACAGATCACGGGGATGACAGGTGAGGGAGCACAGATCACGGGGCTGACAGGTGAGGGAGCACAGATCACTGGGGTGACAGGTAGAGGGAGCGGGTAGCACAGATCACGGGGGTGACAGGTGAGGGAGAACAGATCACTGGGGTGACAGGTGAGGAAGCACAGATCACGGGGGTGACAGGTGAGGGAGCACAGATCATGGGGGTGACTACAGGTGAGGGAGCACAGATCACAGGGGTGACAGGTAAGGGAGCACAGATCACGGGGGTGACAGGTGAGGGAGCACAGATCACGGGGGTGACAGGTGAGGGAGCACAGATCACGGGGGTGACAGGTGAGGGAGCACAGATCATGGGGTTGACAGGTGAGGAAGCACAGATCACGGGGGTGACAGGTGAGGGAGCACAGATCATGGGGTTGACAGGTGAGGGAGCACAGATCACGGGGGTGACTGGTGAGGGAGCACAGATCACGATGGTGACAGGTGAAGGAGCACAGATCACGGGGAGGACAGGTGAGGGAGCACAGATCACGGGGGTGACAGGTAGAGGGAGCGGGTAGCACAGATCACGGGGGTGACAGGTGAGGGAGTACAGACCACGGGGGTGACAGGTGAGGGAGCACACATCACGAGGGTGACAGGTGAGGGAGCAGAGATCACGGGGGTGACAAATGAGGGAGCACAGATCACGGGGGTGACAGGTGAGGGAGCACAGATCATGGGGTTGACAGGTGAGGGAGCACAGATCACGGGGGTGACAGGTGAGGGAGCACAGATCATGGGGTTGACAGGTGAGGGAGCACAGATCACGGGGATGACTGGTGAGGGAGCACAGATCACGATGGTGACAGGTGAAGGAGCACAGATCACGGGGGTGACAGGGGGAGGAGCACAGATCACGGGGGTGACAGGTGAGGGAGCACAGATCACGGGGGTGACAGGTGACGGAGCACAGATCACGGGGGTGACAGGTGAAGGAGCACAGATCACGGGGGTGACTACAGATGAGGGAGCACAGATCACTGGGGTGACAGATAGAGAGGAGCGGGTAGCACAGATCACGGGGGTGACAGGGGAGGGAGCACAGATCAAGGAGGTGACAGGTGAGGCAGCACAGATCACGGGGGTGACAGGTGAGGAAGCACAGATCACGGGGGTGACAGGTGAAAGTGCACACATCATGGGGGTGACAGGTGAGGGAGCACAGATCACGAGGGTGACAGGTGAAGGAGCACAGATCACGGGGGTGACAGGTGAGGGAGCACAGATCACGGGGTTGATAGGTGAGGGAGCACAGATCACGGGGGTGACAGGTGAGGGAGCACAGATCACGGGGGTGACTGGTGAGAGAGCACAGATCACGGGGGTGACAGGTGAAGGAGCACAGATCACGGGGGTGACTACAGGTGAGGTAGCACAGATCACTGGGGTGACAGGTGAAGGAGCACAGATCACGGGGGTGACTACAGGTGAGGGAGCACAGATCACGGGGGTGACAGGTAAGGGAGCACAGATCACAGGGGTGACAGGTGAGGGAGCACAGATCACGGGGGTGACAGGTGAGGGAGCACAGATCACGGGGGTGACAGGTGAGGGAGCACAGATCACGGGGGTGACAGGTGAAGGAGCACAGATCACGGGGGTGGCTACAGGTGAGCAAGCACAGATGCCGGGGGTAACAGGTGAGGGAGCACATATCACGGGGGTGACAGGTGAGGGAGCACAGATCACGGGGGTGACAGGTGAAGGAGCACAGATCACGGGGGTGGCTACAGGTGAGCAAGCACAGATGCCGGGGGTAACAGGTGAGGGAGCACATATCACGGGGGTGACAGGTGAGGGAGAACAGATCACGGGGGTTACAGGTGAGGAAGCACAGATCACGGGGGTGACAGGTGAGGGAGCAAAGATCATGGGGGTGACTACAGGTGAGGGAGCAAAGATCACGGGGGTGTTAGGTAAGGGAGCACAGATCACGGGGGTGACAGGTGAGGGAGCACAGATCACGGGGGTGACAGGTGAGGGAGCACAGATCACGGGGGTGACAGGTGAGGGAGCACAGATCATGGGGTTGACAGGTGAGGGAGCACAGATCACGGGGGTGACAGGTGAGAGAGCACAGATCATGGGGTTGACAGGTGAGGGAGCACAGATCACGGGGTGACTGGTGAGGGAGCACAGATCACGATGGTGACAGGTGAAGGAGCACAGATCACGGGGGTGACAGGTGAGGGAGCACAGATCACGGGGGTGACAGGTAGAGGGAGCGGGTAGCACAGATCACAGGGGTTACAGGTGAGGGAGTACAGACCACGGGGGTGACAGGTGAGGAAGCACACATCACGGGGGTGACAGGTAAAGGAGCAGAGATCAAGGGGGTGACAGGTGGAGGAGCACAGATCACGGGGGTGACAGGTGAGGGAGCACAGATCACGGGGGTGACAGGTGACGGAGCACAGATCACGGGGGTGACAGGTGAAGGAGCACAGATCACGGGGGTGACTACAGATGAGGGAGCACAGATTACTGGGGTGACAGATAGAGGGAGCGGGTAGCACAGATCACGGGGGTGACAGGTGAGGGAGCACAGATCTCGGGGGTGACAGGTGAAAGAGCACAGATCAAGGAGGTGACAGGTGAGGCAGCACAGATCACGGGGGTGACAGGTGAGGAAGCACAGATCACGGGGGTGACAGGTGAAGGTGCACACATCATGGGGGTGACAGGTGAGGGAGCACAGATCACGAGGGTGACAGGTGAAGGAGCACTGATCACGGGGGTGACAGGTGAGGGAGCACAGATCACGGGGTTGATAGGTGAGGGAGCACAGATCACGGGGGTGACAGGTGAGGGAGCACAGATCACGGGGGTGACTGGTGAGGGAGCACAGATCACGGGGGTGACAGGTGAAGGAGCACAGATCATGGGGGTGACTACAGGTGAGGTAGCACAGATCACTGGGGTGACAGGTGAAGGAGCACAGATCACGGGGGTGACTACAGGTGAGGGAGCACAGATCACGGGGGTGACAGGTAAGGGAGCACAGATCACGGGGGTGACAGGTGAGGGAGCACAGATCACGGGGGTGACAGGTGAGGGAGCACAGATCACGGGGGTGACAGGTGAGGGAGCACAGATCACGGGGGTGACAGGTGAAGGAGCACAGATCACGGGGGTGGCTACAGGTGAGCGAGCACAGATCCCGGGGGTAACAGGTGAGGGAGCACAGATCACGGGGGTGACAGGTGAGGGAGCACAGATCACTGGGGTGACAGGTAGAGGGAGCGGGTAGCACAGCTCACGGGGTTGACAGGTGAGGGAGAACAGATCACTGGGGTGACAGGTGAGGAAGCACAGATCACGGGGGTGACAGGTGAGGGAGCACAGATCATGGGGGTGACTACAGGTGAGGGAGCAAAGATCACGGGGGTGTTAGGTAAGGGAGCACAGATCACGGGGGTGACAGGTGAGGGAGCAGAGATCACGGGGGTGACAGGTGAGGGAGCACAGATCACGGGGGTGACAGGTGAGGGAGCACAGATCATGGGGTTGACAGGTGAGGGAGCACAGATCACGGGGGTGACAGGTGAGGGAGCACAGATCATGGGGTTGACAGGTGAGGGAGCACAGATCACGGGGGTGACTGGTGAGGGAGCACAGATCACGATGGTGACAGGTGAAGGAGCACAAATCACGGGGGTGACAGGTGAGGGAGCACAGATCACGGGGGTGACAGGTGAGGGAGCACAGATCACGGGGGTGACTACAGGTGAGGTAGCACAGATCACTGGGGTGACATGTGAAGGAGCACAGATCACGGGGGTGACTAAAGGTGAGGGAGCACAGATCACGGGGGTGACAGGTAAGGGAGCACAGATCACGGGGGTGACAGGTGAGGGAGCACAGATCACGGGGGTGACAGGTAAGGGAGCACAGATCACGGGGGTGACAGGTGAGGGAGCACAGCTCACGGGGGTGACAGGTGAAAGAGCACAGATCACGGGGGTGGCTACAGGTGAGGGAGCACAGATCCCGGGGGTAACAGGTGAGGGAGCACAGATCACGGGGGTGACAGGTGAGGGAGCACAGATCACGGGGGTGACAGGGGAGGGATCTCAGATCACTGGGGTGACAGGTGAAGTAGCACAGATCACAGGGGTGACAGGTGAGGGAGCACAGATCACGGGGGTGACAGGTGAGAAAGCACAGATCATGGGGGTGACAGGTAAGGGATCACTGGGTTGACAGGTGAGGGAGCTCAGATCACGGGGGTGACAGGTGAGGAAGCACAGATCACGGGGGTGACAGGTGAGGGAGCACAGATCATGGGGGTGACTACAGGTGAGGGAGCACAGATCACGGGGGTGACAGGTAAGGGAGCACAGATCACGGGGGTGACAGGTGAGTGAGCACAGATCACGGGGGTGACAGGTGAGGGAGCACAGATCACGGGGGTGACAGGTGAGGGAGCACAGATCATGGGGTTCACAGGTGAGGGAGCACAGATCACGGGGGTGACAGGTGAGGGAGCACAGATCATGGGGTTGACAGGTGAGGGAGCACAGATCACGGGGGTGACTGGTGAGGGAGCACAGATCATGATGGTGACAGGTGAAGGAGCACAGATCACGGGGGTGACAGGTGAGGGAGCACTGATCACGGGGGTGACAGGTAGAGGGAGCGGGTAGCACAGATCACGGGGGTGACAGGTGAGGGAGTACAGACCACGGGGGTGACAGGTGAGGGAGCACACATTACAGGGGTGACAGGTGAGGGAGCAGAGATCACGGGGGTGACAGGTGAGGGAGCACAGATCACGGGGGTGACCGGTGAGGGAGCACAGATCATGGGGTTGACAGGTGAGGGAGCACAGATCACGGGGGTGACAGGTGAGGGAGCACAGATCACGGGGCTGACAGGTGAAGGAGGACAGATCACGGGGGTGACTACAGGTAAGGGAGCACAGATCACTGGGGTGACAGGTAGAGGGAGCGGGTAGCACAGATCACGGGGGTGACAGTTGAGGGAGCACAGATCTCGGGGGTGACAGGTGAGGGAGCACAGATCAAGGGGGTGACAGGTGAGGGAGCACAGATCACGGGGGTGACAGGTGAGGGAGCACAGATCACTGGGGTGACAGGTAGAGGGAGCGGGTAGCACAGATCACGGGGGTGACAGGTGAGGGAGAGCAGATCACTGGGGTGAAAGGTGAGGAAGCACAGATCACGGGGGTGACAGGTGAGGGAGCACAGATCATGGGGGTGACTACAGGTGAGGGAGCACAGATCACGGGGGTGACAGGTAAGGGAGCACAGATCACGGGGGTGACAGGTGAAGGAGCACAGATCACGGGGGTGACAGGTGAGGGAGCACAGATCACGGGGGTGACAGGTGAGGGAGCACAGATCATGGGGTTCACAGGTGAGGGAGCACAGATCACGGGGGTGACACGTGAGGGAGCACAGATCATGGGGTTGACAGGTGAGGTAGCACAGATCACGGGGGTGACTGGTGAGGGAGCACAGATCACGATGGTGACAGGTGAAGGAGCACAGATCACGGGGGTGACAGGTGAGGGAGCACAGATCACGGGGGTGACAGGTAGAGGGAGCGGGTAGCACAGATCACGGGGGTGACAGGTGAGGGAGTACAGACCATGGGGGTGACAGGTGAGGGAGCACACATCACGGGGGTGACAGGTGAGGGAGCAGAGATCACGGGGGTGACAGGTGAGGGAGCACAGATCACGGGGGTGACAGGTGAGGGAGCACAGATCATGGGGTTGACAGGTGAGGGAGCACAGATCACGGGGGTGACAGGTGAGGGAGCACAGATCATGGGGTTGACAGGTGAGGGAGCACAGATCACGGGGGTGACTGGTGAAGGAGCACAGATCACGATGGTGACAGGTGAAGGAGCACAGATCACGGGGGTGACAGGTGGAGGAGCACAGATCACGGGGGTGACAGGTGAGGAAACACAGATCACGGGGGTGACAGGTGACGGAGCACAGATCACGGGGGTGACAGGTGAAGGAGCACAGATCACGGAGGTGACTACAGATGAGGGAGCACAGATCACTGGGGTGACAGATAGAGGGAGCGGGTAGCACAGATCACGGGGGTGACAGGTGAGGGAGCACAGATCTCGGGGGTGACAGGTGAGGGAGCACAGATCAAGGAGGTGACAGGTGAGGGAGCACAGATCACGGGGGTGACAGGTGAGGAAGCACAGATCACGGGGGGGACAGGTGAAGGTGCACACATCATGGGGGTGACAGGTGAGGGAGCACAGATCACGAGGGTGACAGGTGAAGGAGCACAGATCACGGGGGTGACAGGTGAGGGAGCACAGATCACGGGGTTGATAGGTGAGGGAGCACAGATCACGGGGGTGACAGGTGAGGGAGCACAGATCACGGGGGTGACTGGTGAGGGAGCACAGATCACGGGGGTGACAGGTGAAGGAGCACAGATCACGGGGGTGACTACAGGTGAGGTAGCACAGATCACTGGGGTGACAGGTGAAGGAGCACAGATCACGGGGGTGACTACAGGTGAGGGAGCACAGATCACGGGGGTGACAGGTAAGGGAGCACAGATCACGGGGGTGACAGGTGAGGGAGCACAGATCACGGGGGTGACAGGTGAGGGAGCACAGATCACGGGGGTGACAGGTGAGGGAGCACAGATCACGGGGGTGACAGGTGAAGGAGCACAGATCACGGGGGTGGCTACAGGTGAAGGAGCACAGATCACGGGGGTGACAGGTGAGGGAGCACTGATCACGGGGGTGACAGGTAGAGGGAGCGGGTAGCACAGATCACGGGGGTGACAGGTGAGGGAGTACAGACCACGGGGGTGACAGGTGAGGGAGCACACATTACAGGGGTGACAGGTGAGGGAGCAGAGATCACGGGGGTGACAGGTGAGGGAGCACAGATCACGGGGGTGACCGGTGAGGGAGCACAGATCATGGGGTTGACAGATGAGGGAGCACAGATCACGGGGGTGACAGGTGAGGGAGCACAGATCACGGGGCTGACAGGTGAAGGAGGACAGATCACGGGGGTGACTACAGGTAAGGGAGCACAGATCACTGGGCTGACAGGTAGAGGGAGCGGGTAGCACAGATCACGGGGGTGACAGTTGAGGGAGCACAGATCTCGGGGGTGACAGGTGAGGGAGCACAGATCAAGGGGGTGACAGGTGAGGGAGCACAGATCACGGGGGTGACAGGTGAGGGAGCACAGATCACTGGGGTGACAGGTAGAGGGAGCGGGTAGCACAGATCACGGGGGTGACAGGTGAGGGAGAGCAGATCACTGGGGTGACAGGTGAGGAAGCACAGATCACGGGGGTGACAGGTGAGGGAGCACAGATCATGGGGGTGACTACAGTTGAGGGAGCACAGATCACGGGGGTGACAGGTAAGGGAGCACAGATCACGGGGGTGACAGGTGAAGGAGCACAGATCACGGGGGTGACAGGTGAGGGAGCACAGATCACGGGGCTGACAGGTGAGGGAGCACAGATCATGGGGTTCACAGGTGAGGGAGCACAGATCACGGGGGTGACTGGTGAAAGAGCACAGATCACGATGGTGACAGGTGAAGGAGCACAGATCACGGGGGTGACAGGTGAGGGAGCACAGATCACGGGGGTGACAGGTAGAGGGAGCGGGTAGCACAGATCACGGGGGGGACAGGTGAGGGAGTACAGACCATGGGGGTGACAGGTGAGGGAGCACACATCACGGGGGTGACAGGTGAGGGAGCAGAGATCACGGGGGTGACAGGTGAGGGAGCACAGATCACGGGAGTGACAGGTGAGGGAGCACAGATCATGGGGTTGACAGGTGAGGGAGCACAGATCACGGGGGTGACAGGTGAGGGAGCACAGATCATGGGGTTGACAGGTGAGGGAGCACAGATCACGGGGGTGACTGGTGAGGAGCACAGATCACGATGGTGACAGGTGAAGGAGCACAGATCACGGGGGTGACAGGTGGAGGAGCACAGATCACGGGGGTGACAGGTGAGGAAACACAGATCACGGGGGTGACAGGTGACGGAGCACAGATCACGGGGGTGACAGGTGAAGGAGCACAGATCACGGGGGTGACTACAGATGAGGGAGCACAGATCACTGGGGTGACAGATAGAGGGAGCGGGTAGCACAGATCACGGGGGTGACAGGTGAGGGAGCACAGATCTCGGGGGTGACAGGTGAGGGAGCACAGATCAAGGAGGTGACAGGTGAGGGAGCACAGATCACGGGGGTGACAGGTGAGGAAGCACAGATCACGGGGGGGACAGGTGAAGGTGCACACATCATGGGGGTGACAGGTGAGGGAGCACAGATCACGAGGGTGACAGGTGAAGGAGCACAGATCACGGGGTTGACAGGTGACGGAGCACAGATCACGGGGTTGATAGGTGAGGGAGCACAGATCACGGGGGTGACAGGTGAGGGAGCACAGATCACGGGGGGGACTGGTGAGGGAGCACAGATCACGGGGGTGACAGGTGAAGGAGCACAGATCACGGGGGTGACTACAGGTGAGGTAGCACAGATCACTGGGGTGACAGGTGAAGGAGCACAGATCACGGGGGTGACTACAGGTGAGGGAGCACAGATCACGGGGGTGACAGGTAAGGGAGCACAGATCACGGGGGTGACAGGTGAGGGAGCACAGATCACGGGGGTGACAGGTGAGGGAGCACAGATCACGGGGGTGACAGGTGAGGGAGCACAGATCACGGGGGTGACAGGTGAAGGAGCACAGATCACGGGGGTGGCTACAGGTGAGGGAGCACAGATCAAGGAGGTGACAGGTGAGGGAGCAGAGATCACGGGGGTGACAGGTGAGGAAGCACAGATCACGGGGGGGACAGGTGAAGGTGCACACATCATGGGGGTGACAGGTGAGGGAGCACAGATCACGAGGGTGAAAGGTGAAGGAGCACAGATCACGGGGGTGACAGGTGACGGAGCACAGATCACGGGGTTGATAGGTGAGGGAGCACAGATCACGGGGGTGACAGGTGAGGGAGCACAGATCACGGGGGTGACTGGTGAGGGAGCACAGATCACGGGGGTGACAGGTGAAGGAGCACAGATCACGGGGGTGACTACAGGTGAGGTAGCACAGATCACTGGGGTGACAGGTGAAGGAGCACAGATCACGGGGGTGACTACAGGTGAGGGAGCACAGATCACGGGGGTGACAGGTGAGGGAGCACAGATCACGGGGGTGACAGGTGAAGGAGCACAGATCACGGGGGTGGCTAAAGGTGAGGGAGCACAGATCCCGGGGGTAACAGGTGAGGGAGCACAGATCACGGGGGTGACAGGTGAGGGAGCACAGATCACGGGGGTGACAGGTGAGGGAGCACAGATCACTGGGGTGACAGGTAGAGGGAGCGGGTAGCACAGATCACGGGGGTGACAGGTGAGGGAGAACAGATCACTGGGGTGACAGGTGAGGAAGCACAGATCACGGGGGTGACAGGTGAGGGAGCACAGATCATGGGGGTGACTACAGGTGAGGGAGCACAGATCACGGGGGTGACAGGTAAGAGAGCACAGATCACGGGGGTGACAGGTGAGGGAGCACAGATCACGGGGGTGACAGGTGAGGGAGCACAGATCACGGGGGTGACAGGTGAAGGAGCACAGATCATGGGATTGACAGGTGAGGGAGCACAGATCACGGGGGTGACAGGTGAGGGAGCACAGATCATGGGGTTGACAGGTGAGGGAGCACAGATCACGGGGGTGACTGGTGAGGGAGCACAGATCACGATGGTGACAGGTGAAGGAGCACAGATCACGGGGGTGACAGGTGAGGGAGCACAGATCACGGGGGTGACAGGTGAGGGAGCACAGATCACTGGGGTGACAGGTAGAGGGAGCGGGTAGCACAGATCACGGGGGTGACAGATGAGGGAGAGCAGATCACTGGGGTGACAGGTGAGGAAGCACAGATCACGGGGGTGACAGGTGAGGGAGCACAGATCATGGGGGTGACTACAGGTGAGGGAGCACAGATCACGGGGGTGACAGGTAAGAGAGCACAGATCACGGGGGTGACAGGTGAGGGAGCACAGATCACGGGGGTGACAGGTGAGGGAGCACAGATCACGGGGGTACCGGTGAAGGAGCACAGATCATGGGATTGACAGGTGAGGGAGCACAGATCACGGGGGTGACAGGTGAGGGAGCACAGATCATGGGGTTGACAGGTGAGGGAGCACAGATCACGGGGGTGACTGGTGAGGGAGCACAGATCACGATGGTGACAGGTGAAGGAGCACAGATCACGGGGGTGACAGGTGAGGGAGCACAGATCACGGGGGTGACAGGTAGAGGGAGCGGGTAGCACAGATCACAGGGGTGACAGGTGAGGGAGTACAGACCACGGGGGTGACAGGTGAGGGAGCACACATCACGGGGGTGACAGGTGAGGGAGCAGAGATCACGGGGGTGACAGGTGAGGGAGCAGAGATCACGGTGGTGACAGGTGAGGGAGCACAGATCATGGGGTTGACAGGTGAGAGAGCACAGAAAACGGGGGTGACAGGTGAGGGAGCACAGATCATGGGGATGACAGGTGAGGGAGCACAGATCACGGGGGTGACTGGTGAGGGAGCACAGATCACGATGGTGACAGGTGAAGGAGCACAGATCATGGGGGTGACAGGTGAGGGAGCACAGATCACGGGGGTGACAGGTGAGGGAGCACAGATCACGGGGGTGACAGGTGACGGAGCACAGATCACGGGGGTGACAGGTGAAGGAGCACAGATCACGGGGGTGACTACAGATGAGGGAGCACAGATCACTGGGGTGAAGGATGGAGGGAGCGTGTAGCACAGATCACGGGGGTGACAGGTGAGGGAGCACAGATCTCGGGGGTGAAAGGTGAGGGAGCACAGATCAAGGAGGTGACAGGTGAGGGAGCACAGATCACGGGGGTGACAGGTGACGAAGCACAGATCACGGGGGTGACAGGTGAAGGTGCACACATCATGGGGGTGACAGGTGAGGGAGCACAGATCACGAGGGTGACAGGTGAAGGAGCACAGATCACGGGGGTAACAGGTGAGGGAGCACAGATCACAGGGGTGACAGGTGAGGGCGCACAGATCACGGGGCTGACAGGTGAAGCAGGACAGATCACGGGGGTGACTACAGGTAAGGGAGCACAGATCACTGGGGTGACAGGTAGAGGGAGCGGGTAGCACAGATCACGGGGGTGACAGTTGAGGGAGCACAGAACTCGGGGGTGACAGGTGAGGGAGCACAGATCAAGGGGGTGACAGGTGAGGGAGCACAGATCATGGGGTTGACAGGTGAGGGAGCACAGATCACGGGGGTGACAGGTGAGGGAGCACAGATCACGGGGCTGACAGGTGAAGGAGGACAGATCACGGGGGTGACTACAGGTAAGGGAGCACAGATCACTGGGGTGACAGGTAGAGGGAGCGGGTAGCACAGATCACAGGGGTGACAGTTGAGGGAGCACAGATCTCGGGGGTGACAGGTGAGGAAGCACAGATCACGGGCGTGACAGGTGAGGGAGCACAGATCATGGGGGTGACTACAGGTGAGGGAGCACAGATCACGGGGGTGACAGGTAAGGGAGCACAGAATACGGGGGTGACAGGTGAGGGAGCACAGATCACGGGGGTGACAGGTGAGGGAGCACAGATCACGGAGGTGACAGGTGAGGGAGCACAGATCATGTGGTTGACAGGTGAGGGAGCACAGATCACGGGGGTGACAGGTAGAGGGAGCGGGTAGCACAGATCACGGGGGTGACAGGTGAGGGAGTACAGACCACGGGGGTGACAGGTGAGGGAGCACAGATCACGTGGGTGACAGGTAAGGGAGCAGAGATCACGGGGGTGACAGGTGAGGGAGCACAGATCACAGGGGTGACAGGTGAGGGAGCACAGATCATGGGGTTGACAGGTGAGGGAGCACAGATCACGGGGGTGACAGGTGAGAGAGCACAGATCATGGGGTTGACAGGTGAGGGAGCACAGATCACGGGGGTGACTGGTGAGGGAGCACAGATCACGATGGTGACAGGTGAAGGAGCACAGATCACGGGGGTGACAGGTAAGGGAGCACAGATCACGGGGGTGACAGGTGAGGGAGCACAGATCACGGGGGTGACAGGTGAGGGAGCACAGATCACGGGGGTGACAGGTGAGGGAGCAGAGATCACGGGGGTGACAGGTGAAGGAGCACAGATCACGGGGGTGGCTACAGGTGAGGGAGCACAGATCCCGGGGGTAACAGGTGAGGGAGCACAGATCACGGGGGTGACAGGTGAGGGAGCACAGATCACGGGGGTGACAGGTGAGGGAGCACAGATCACTGGGGTGACAGGTAGAGGGAGCGGGTAGCACAGATCACGGGGGTGACAGGTGAGGGAGAACAGATCACTGGGGTGACAGGTGAGGAAGCACAGATCACGGGGGTGACAGGTGAGGGAGCACACATCATGGGGGTGACTACAGGTGAGGGAGCACAGATCACGGGGGTGACAGGTAAGGGAGCACAGATCACAGGGGTGACAGGTGAGGGAGCACAGATCACAGGGGTGACAGGTGAGGGAGCACAGATCACGGGGGTGACAGGTGAGGGAGCACAGATCATGGGGTTGAAAGATGAGGGAGCACAGATCACGGGGGTGACAGGTGAGGGAGCACAGATCTCGGGGGTGACAGGTGAGGGAGCACAGATCAAGGAGGTGACAGGTGAGGGAGCACAGATCACGGGGGTGACAGGTGATGAAGCACAGATCACGGGGGTGACAGGTGAAAGTGCACACATCATGGGGGTGACAGGTGAGGGAGCACAGATCACGAGGGTGACAGGTGAAGGAGCACAGATCACGGGGGTAACAGGTGAGGGAGCACAAATCACGGGGGTGACAGGTGAGGGAGCACAGATCACAGGGGTGACAGGTGAGGGAGCACAGATCACAGGGGTGACAGGTGAGGGAGCACAGATCACGGGGGTGACAGGTGAGGAAGCACAGATCACGGGGCTGACAGGTGAAGGAGGACAGATCACGGGGGTGACTACAGGTAAGGGAGCACAGATCACTGGGGTGACAGGTAGAGGGAGCGGGTAGCACAGATCACGGGGGTGACAGTTGAGGGAGCACAGATCTCGGGGGTGACAGGTGAGGGAGCACAGATCAAGGGGTTGACAGGTGAGGGAGCACAGATCACGGGGGTGACAGGTGAGGGAGAACAGATCACTGGGGTGACAGGTGAGGAAGCACAGATCACGGGCGTGACAGGTGAGGGAGCACAGATCATGGGGGTGACTACAGGTGAGGGAGCACAGATCACGGGGGTGACAGGTAAGGGAGCACAGATCACGGGGGTGACAGGTGAGGGAGCACAGATCACGGGGGTGACAGGTGAGGGAGCACAGATCACGGGGGTGACAAGTGAGGGAGCACAGATCATGGGGTTGACAGGTGAGGGAGCACAGATCACGGGGGTGACAGGTAGAGGGAGCGGGTAGCACAGATCACGGGGGTGACAGGTGAGGGAGTACAGACC
Source organism: Anomaloglossus baeobatrachus (assembly GCF_048569485.1). Lineage (NCBI taxonomy): Eukaryota > Metazoa > Chordata > Amphibia > Anura > Aromobatidae > Anomaloglossus > Anomaloglossus baeobatrachus. The sequence continues at coordinate 222,405,510 of NC_134357.1, forward strand.
ACGGGGGTGACAGGTGTGGGAGCACAGATCACGTGGGTGACAGGTGAGGGAGCAGAGATCACGGGGGTGACAGGTGAGGGAGCACAGATCACGGGGGTGACAGGTGAGGGAGCACAGATCATGGGGTTGACAGGTGAGGGAGCACAGATCACGGGGGTGACAGGTGAGGGAGCACAAATCATGGGGTTGACAGGTGAGGGAGCACAGATCACGGGGGTGACTGGTGAGGGAGCACAGATCACGATGGTGACAGGTGAAGGAGCACAGATCACGGGGGTGACAGGTGAGGGAGCACAGATCACGGGGGTGACAGGTGAGGGAGCACAGATCACTGGGGTGACAGGTGATGGAGCACAGATCACGGGGGTGACAGGTGAAGGAGCACAGATCACGGGGGTGACTACAGATGAGGGAGCACAGATCACTGGGGTGACAGATAGAGGGAGCGGGTAGCACAGATCACGGGGGTGACAGGTGAGGGAGCACAGATCTCGGGGGTGACAGGTGAGGGAGCACAGATCAAGGAGGTGACAGGTGAGGGAGCACAGATCATGGGGGTGACAGGTGAGGAAGCACAGATCACGGGGGTGACAGGTGAAGGTGCACACATCATCGGGGTGACAGGTGAGGGAGCACAGATCACGAGGGTGACAGGTGAAGGAGCACAGATCACGGGGGTGACAGGTGAGGGAGCACAGATCACGGGGGTGACAGGTGAGGGAGCACAGATCACAGGGGTGACAGGTGAGGGAGCACAGATCACAGGGGTGACAGGTGAGGGAGCACAGATCACGGGGGTGACAGGTGAGGGAGCACAGATCACGGGGCTGACAGGTGAAGGAGGACAGATCACGGGGGTGACTACAGGTAAGGGAGCACAGATCACTGGGGTGACAGGTAGAGGGAGCGGGTAGCACAGATCACGGGGGTGACAGTTGAGGGAGCACAGATCTCGGGGGTGACAGGTGAGGGAGCACAGATCAAGGGGGTGACAGGTGAGGGAGCACAGATCACGGGGGTGACAGGTGAGGGAGAACAGATCACTGGGGTGACAGGTGAGGAAGCACAGATTGTGATGACATGGACTCTCATGGGTTAACGTTTCTTAAAATCCAGCCAGACAGCATGATAGATTTTCTATAGATGGGGGAGAAGTCCCTCATTGTTTTTACAAGACTCTTGTTGACTCAATGTAATTGTGTTTGCCACTGAAAGCTAGACTATTGTTCTCCAGACATTTCCAGTAACCATTGTATTGTAGTTGTGTATTGATAATGTAATTACCTTAGTAGCCATTGTCTAGTCAGTGGCTCCCAGTTTACATGTACACCCTCAGCCTTTCTAAGCACATCATTTAAATGAACATTATCCATGCAGCTTGAAATTCCTCCAATGGGAGAAGCAATCTTGTCTAACCAATCGATGAGGACGCAGTGTATCCAAGGGGAAGGTTGTGGCTATAAAAAGGACTTCTTTAAGCCACCAGTGGTTGTTGATGGTTGATGGATTCAGTCTAAGCTCTTTGGAGCTGACTGGAGGATCAGGACATCTTATGGCTTCAATCTAGGGACTCCGGATCCGGTTGGAGACCATATCCACAGCCTAGGGATTTCGACTCCGGCTGCCAGGATTGTAACATCAAACCAGGACTACCTAAGGAGGACACGCAGGTTGGGACAGTTCAGTCACCTGTTACAGACTTTGTAGACCTCAGACAGCTTGGAACCTGTGAGGCATGGACATTCTAAATCCCTGGTGAGCCAGCGGAAGGGTGAGACTCTGTTGCCTGTTACATTTGTGTGTTTTGCTGGTTATGTGTTATGTGCCGTTAATTGTTTGGGGATCCAATAAAGTCTAATTATTGTGGTTCCCTCACCCTGTGTTGTCTGAGTAGTGTTACGCCCACGGTTAGGGAGGCCGGCGTTCAGTTGGGATGAGCCCTGAGCCACGCTGTCTTTCTAAAGGCGGCGGGTTTTAGTGGACGAGAGCGCCCACTGAGCCCCGTGTCTCCACAATTGGTGGTAGCAGTGGGATACTACTCAGTCTGGTTTACCCAGGGGAGCTGCAGTGGACTGGTGTTTTCGGACACCGTCCAGGGCTCAACAACCAGGGAGGCACATAAGCATACCCAGCAGGCCATAGGGGAGGCATTCAGGTTTCGGACGCTGCCATGTCCAACCCCACCAGCTCAGCCATGGGACAAGGACCAGAGAGGAGTTATGACTGCAGCAGTAAATGGATGCTACAGGATCTGTGCCAGATGCGAAAGATTGACTACAGGAACACTGACACTCGGTCAGACTTGATCCGGAAATTAGTCTGTTGGGATGCCCAGAATGATGCAGAGGATGATGAGGACACTGCCGTTGTGGTATCAGAGGAGGTAAACCCTGTATCTCATCCTAGATCCAGTGACAGTCTGGAAACAAACCAAACCCAAGCAGACCGAGTCAAGGAATTGTTTACTGCATTGGGGCCTGAAGCTTCAAGGGAAGAGAGGGCTGGTGTTCTGCAATTTGTGTTTGGATTTTCAATTTCCTCACCATCAGCACCTACCTCCAGGATAGACCACCACCAAGGAAGTTATCTTCGCTACAGGGATGTGCCAGTGTTTAATGATTCCAGCACTGAGATAGATGAACACTTGCAAAACTTTGAGATACTAATGCGTATGCACCAGGTGCCCACAGATGAGTGGTCCAAATACCTGTGGACAAGCTTGCCGGTCCGGGCCCAGGAGGCTGTCCGATCACTTGGGCCTCAGGACTGCTTGGACTACGGAATTATTAAGGACACTTTGTTGGCCCTTTTTACCATAACACCCGAGAGACATCGCACTAAGTTCCGGACTATGTCTCGCCAGGGTGTCTCGTACGTCGAATTTGGCAGTCAACTCCGACGACACTGTAATCGCTGGCTCGATGGACGGGCTGCCCACTCCGCTGCTGCCCTCCGTGATGTGATAGTGCTTGAACAGCTGCTGGTGCAGATGGACCCGGAAATCAGAGAATGGGTAGCTGACAGGAAGCCCGACACCCCAGAGCAAGCAGCGCGATTGGCTGACGAATTTACAGCCAACCGACCCAGCTGGAGGCCCAATAGGTCCCTCAACCATGGATACAAGCGACCCCCAGACTCACGTGCTGGACTAACTCGTTACCCCACAGAAGCCCCAACAAGACAAAGGTTTACCAACAGGGTGGGTGACTTGTCTAACCCACGGCGCTGTTATACGTGTGGGCGCCTTGGACACATGGCCAAAGAGTGTCTACAAAACCGGGACCCCATGCCTGGAGCCCGTCTACCAGTCAACATATGCCGAGATGAACCAACGAGACCTGAGGAATGCTACTCCCGAGAAACACCAATAGCTGAGGAAGTGGTTTATCCAGTCCACACCCTACGGCAGGCCGGACACCGTACACCAGCTAACCTCCATCCCCACATCCAGACGGTCAAGGTCGGTGATATACAGGCTCAGGGACTTCGAGACTCGGGATCTTCCATCACCCTGGTCAGCCCAGATATTGTTCCCACAGAACATCATTTACCTGGCCGCCAAGTGACCATCATCCTTGCTGGGGGCCAGCGCTCGAACATCCCTCTGGCACGAGTGCAGTTGGACTGGGGAACTGACCAAGGAGAGGTTGAAGTGGGGCTTATGGACGGCCTCCCCACCCCTGTAATTTTGGGAAATGACCTAGGACAAGGACTATCCAGCCAGTTTGTCACCGCCATCACCCGCAGCCAAGCCAAACACCATCCTGGTGCAGGTCTTTCTTCCAGCCCATCAGAGGAGAACCCAACTCCTCAATCTTCAGCCTCCTCATCAGAGCCAACAAATGTGAGTACATCAGACCCAACTGTGGCCATTGATTGGGGGGAGATAGATCATAAAGAGTTCAGGGAAGCTCAACTGTCAGACCCCACCTTAGAGCTTATCCGTAGTGCGGCAAGCCAACCTGGGGGAGGAAATCAGGGGGAGGTATATAGATGGGAAAAAGGCCTCTTATATCGGGAGAAGCCCGCATCCTGCCCAGAAAAACCCTGGACCCGTGTACATCAGCTTGTGGTACCCCAGCCATACTGACCCCAACTGTTGCGTTTAGCTCATGATGTTCCTGCGGCTGGGCACATGGGGACCAAAAAGACTCGGGCCCGCCTGCTGCGTAGTTTTTTCTGGCCAAGGGTCACTCAAGAAGTGCAAAAATACAGAGCCTCTTGCCCAGTGTGTCAGCGTATGGGGGGAGCCCCATGCCGTGCCCCACTTCAACCCATGCCCTTGATAGGAGAACCGTTCCAGAGAGTTGCCATTGATATAGTAGGCCCCTTAGCCATCCCCAGCCGCAGTGGAAAAAGATTCATCCTAACCCTGGTAGACTTTGCCACCCGTTACCCAGAAGCCGTTGCCTTAACCTCCATAGATGCAGAGCACGTGGCTCAAGCTCTACTGGACATCTTTAGCCGGGTAGGGTTTCCACAGGAAGTATTGACTGACCAGGGGGCACAGTTCCAAAGTGAACTGATTCACACTCTGTGGGAAAAACATGGAGTCCGCCCCATGCGCACAACCCCCTACCATCCTGAAACAAATGGATTGTGTGAGCGCTTCAACAAAACGCTCAAACAGCTCATTAGCCGATATGTGGAGTCCGAGGGGGGGGACTGGGAGAAAAACTTGCAGCAGCTCCTTTTTGCTTACCGGGAGGTGCCGCAGGACTCCACTGGGTTCTCTCCCTTTGAATTGCTGTACGGCCGAAAAGTACGAGGGCCCCTAGAGCTGGTACGAGAGAGTTGGGAGGGCACCTTCCCCACAGAAGAGGTTCCCATACTGGACTATGTTCAAAAGTTTAGGGAAAGGATGAGGCACCTCATGGCGTTAGCCCATGGGAATTTAGAAATGGCTCAGGAAAGGCAAAAACGATGTTATGACCGCACTGCCCGGCCCCGAGAATTTGCCTGTGGACAGAAGGTCCTAGTACTAGTACCGGTGCGGAAAAACAAGCTGCAAGCCATGTGGGCGGGTCCATTCACCATTACCAAGAAATGTGGCAATACTGACTACACCGTGGCCCTGGATCGAGCAGGTGTTCGTGAGCGTACCTACCACATCAATAGGCTAAAAGCTTATGAGGAACGAGAAGTCACCAATTTAGCAGTTTGCTGTCCAGAGTTAGATGATCCAGAGTTGGACCAGATCCCAGACCTATTAGTGGACTCCAAAAGGGAAATGGGGGTAAAAGATGTATCACTAGGGGAGCAGCTTTGTCCATCACAGAAGCGACAGATATCAGACATACTCGGAACATATGAAACCCTGTTCACAAGTCAGCCTGGTAGAACCCCCCTGGTCCAGCATCATGTCAATACAGGGGCAGCCACCCCACTAAGACAACCCGCCTACCGGGTGACCCCTCCTGTGTTGGCAATGATGAAGGCCGAGGTGGATGACATGTTAAATATGGGAGTCATAGTCCCCTCCCATAGCCCATGGGCTGCCAGTGTGGTATTGGTGCCAAAAAAGGACAAGAGTACTCGTTTCTGTGTGGACTATAGACGGCTCAATGAGGTCACGATTACAGATGCTTACCCCATGCCCCGGGTGGATGAACTACTAGATAGGTTAGGGGGGTCTCGGTTTATATCTACCCTCGATTTGAGCAAGGGATACTGGCAGATCCCACTCACAAAAGACGCTCAAGAGATATCGGCCTTCATAACCCCTTTTGGCCTCTTTGAGTTTACCAGCATGCCTTTTGGGATGAAAAACGCCCCAGCCACCTTCCAGAGGATGGTAGACCATTTACTAGAGGGATGTCAGGGGTATGCCCAGGCCTATTTGGATGACATCGCTATCTTCAGCGACACTTGGGAAGAGCATCTTCAGCATGTGTCCCAGGTGCTGCAGAGGGTAGCCAAAGCCCAGCTCACCATCCGACCTGACAAATGCCAAATGGGGATGGCCGAAGTGCTATACCTGGGACATCGGGTGGGAAGTGGGTGCATTCGTCCCGAACCTGCAAAAGTAGAAGCCATTATCCAGTGGCCACGCCCGGTCAATCAAAAACAGGTCCGTGCATTTCTAGGAACCGCAAACTACTATCGAAAGTTTATCCACAATTACAGTACCATAGCAAAACCGCTCACTGACCTCACAACCAAAAGATATGGCCGTAACCTTATCTGGACCCCAGAATGTGAAACTGCGTTCCTCCAATTGAAAGACCGGCTAGCCCAAAGCCCAGTCTTGACTGCTCCTGACTTCCGTCGCAGATTCATTGTCCAAACAGACGCATCGGACACAGGACTAGGAGCTGTACTTAGCCAAGTGGGGGACAACGGTGAGGAACATCCGATAGCTTACTTCTCCCGGAAACTGTTGGACCGAGAGAGGGCTTATGCCACCATAGAAAAAGAATGCCTGGCCATAGTCTGGGCCCTAAAAAAATTGCAGCCCTACCTCTATGGCAATGAGTTCACAGTCCTCACTGACCACAATCCATTGAGTTGGCTAAATCGCACTGCCGGGGACAACGGACGCTTGCTCAGGTGGAGTCTGGCATTACAATCTTACAATTTTTCCATCTCCCATAAACAGGGCAAGAACCATGGAAATGCGGATGGGCTTTCCCGACAAGAGGAGAAGGATGATCGGAAGCCTATCATGTCTGGCTAATATTAAGAAGTGGGAGGAATGTGACGACATGGACTCTCATGGGTTAACGTTTCTTAAAATCCAGCCAGACAGCATGATAGATTGTCTATAGATGGGGGAGAAGTCCCTCATTGTTTTTACAAGACTCTTGTTGACTCAATGTAATTGTGTTGGCCACTGAAAGCTAGACTATTGTTCTCCAGACATTTCCAGTAACCATTGTATTGTAGTTGTGTATTGATAATGTAATTACCTTAGTAGCCATTGTCTAGTCAATGGCTCCCAGTTTACATGTACACCCTCAGCCTTTCTAAGCACATCATTTAAATGAACATTATCCATGCAGCTTGAAATTCCTCCAATGGCAGAAGCAATCTTGTCCAACCAATCGATGAGGACGCAGTGTATCCAAGGGGAAGGTTGTGGCTATAAAAAGGACTTCTTTAAGCCACCAGTGGTTGTTGATGGTTGATGGATTCAGTCTAAGCTCTTTGGAGCTGACTGGAGGATCAGGACATCTTATGGCTTCAATCTAGGGACTCCGGATCCGGTTGGAGACCATATCCACAGCCTAGGGATTTCGACTCCGGCTGCCAGGATTGTAGCATCAAACCAGGACTACCTAAGGAGGACACGCAGGTTGGGACAGTTCAGTCACCTGTTACAGACTTTGTAGACCTCAGACAGCTTGGAACCTGTGAGGCATGGACATTCTAAATCCCTGGTGAGCCAGCGGAAGGGTGAGACTCTGTTGCCTGTTACATTTGTGTGTTTTGCTGGTTATGTGTTATGTGCCGTTAATTGTTTGGGGATCCAATAAAGTCTAATTATTGTGGTTCCCTCACCCTGTGTTGTCTGAGTAGTGTTACGCCCACGGTTAGGGAGGCCGGCGTTCAGTTGGGATGAGCCCTGAGCCACGCTGTCTTTCTAAAGGCGGCGGGTTTAAGTGGACGAGAGCGCCCACTGAGCCCCGTGTCTCCCCACAGATCACGGGCGTGAGAGGTGAGGGAGCACAGATCATGGGGGTGACAGGTGAAGGAGCACAGATCACGGGGGTGACAGGTGAGGGAGCACAGATCACGGGGTTGATAGGTGAGGGAGCACAGATCACGGGGGTGACAGGTGAGGGAGCACAGATCACGGGGGTGACAGGTGAAGGAGCACAGATCACGGGGGTAACAGGTGAGGGAGCACAGATCACAGGGGTAACAGGTGAAGGAGCACAGATCATGGGGGTGACAGGCGAGGGAGCACAGATCACGAGGGTGACAGGTAAAGGAGCACAGATCACGGGGGTGACAGGTGAGGGAGCACAGATCACGGGGGTGACAGGTGAAACAGCACAGATCACGGGTGTGACTACAGGTGAGGGAGCACAGATCACTGGGGTGACAGATAGAGGGAGCGGGTAGCACAGATCACGGGGGTGACAATTGAGGGAGCACAGATCTCGGGGGTGACAGGTGAGGGAGCACAGATAAAGGGGGTGACAGGTGAGGGAGCACAGATCACGGGGGTGACAGGTGAGGGAGCACAGATCACGGGGGTGACAGGTGGGGAAGCACAGATCACGGGGGTGACAGGTGAGGGAGCACAGATCATGGGGGTGACAGGTGAGGGAGCACAGATCACGAGGGTGACAGGTGAAGGAGCACAGATCACGGGGGTGACAGGTGAGGGAGCACAGATCACGGGGTTGATAGGTGAGGGAGCACAGATCACGGGGGTGACAGGTGAGGGAGCACAGATCACGGGGGTGACTGGTGAGGGAGCACAGATCACGGGGGTGACAGGTGAAGGAGCACAGATCACGGGGGTGACTACAGGTGAGGTAGCACAGATCACTGGGGTGACAGGTGAAGGAGCACAGATCACGGGGGTGACTACAGGTGAGGAAGCACAGATCACGGGGGTGACAGGTAAGGGAGCACAGATCACGGGGGTGACAGGTGAGGGAGCACAGATCACGGGGGTGACAGGTGAGGGAGCACAGATCACGGGGGTGACTGGTGAGGGAGCACAGATCATGGGGGTGACAGGTGAAGGAGCACAGATCACGGGGGTGGCTACAGGTGAGGGAGCACAGATCCCGGGGGTAACAGGTGAGGGAGCACAGATCACGGGGGTGACTGATGAGGGAGTACAGATCACGGGGGTGACAGGTGAGGAAGCACAGATCACGGGGTTGACAGGTGTGGGAGCACAGATTATGGGGGTGACAGGTAAGGGAGCACAGATCATGGGGGTGACAGGTGAAGGAGCACAGATCATGGGGGTGACAGGTAGAGGGAGCGGGTAGCACAGATGACGGGGGTGACAGGTGAGGGAGCACAGATCACGGGGGTGACAGGTGAGGGAGCACAGATCAAGGGGGTGACAGGTGAGGAAGCACAGATCACGGGGGTGACAGGTGAGGGAGCACAGATTATGGGGGTGACAGGTGAGGGAGCACAAATCACGGGGGTGACAGGTGAAGGAGCACAGATCACTTGGGTAGCTACAGGTGAGGGAACACAGATCACGGGGGTGACAGGTGAGGGAGCAGAGATCATGGGGGTGACAGGTGAAAAAGCACAGATCACGGGGGTGACAGGTGAGGGAGCACAGATCACGGGGGTAACAGGTGACGGAGCACAGTTCATGTAGCTGACAGGTGAGGGAGCACAGATCACGGGGGTGACAGGTGAGGGAGCACAGATCACGGGGGTGACAGGTGAGGGAGCACAGATCACAGGGTTGAAAGGTGAGGGAGCACAGATCACGAGGGTGACAGGTGAAGGAGCACAGATCACGGGGGTGAAAGGTGAGGGAGCACAGATCACGGGGTTGATAGGTGAGGGAGCACAGATCACGGGGGTGACAGGTGAGGGAGCACAGATCACGGGGGTGACTGGTGAGGGAGCACAGATCACGGGGGTGACAGGTGAAGGAGCACAGATCACGGGGGTGACTATAGGTGAGGGAGCACAGATCACGGGGGTGACAGGTAAGGGAGCACAGATCACGGGGGTGACAGGTGAGGGAGCACAGATCACGGGGGTGACAGGTGAGGGAGCACAGATCACGGGGGTGACAGGTGAGGGAGCACAGATCACGGGGGTGACAGGTGAAGGAGCACAGATCACGGGGGTGGCTACAGGTGAGGGAGCACAGATCCCGGGGGTAACAGGTGAGGGAGCACAGATCACGGGGGTGACAGGTGAGGGAGCACAGATCACGGGGGTGACAGGTGAGGGAGCACAGATCACTGGGTTGACAGGTAGAGGGAGCGGGTAGCACAGATCACGGGGGTGACAGGTGAGGGAGAACAGATCACTGGGGTGACAGGTGAGGAAGCACAGATCACGGGGGTGACAGGTGAGGGAGCACAGATCATGGGGGTGACTACAGGTGAGGGAGCACAGATCACGGGGGTGACAGGTAAGGGAGCACAGATCACGGGGGTGACACAAGAGGGAGCACAGATCACGGGGGTGACAGGTGAGGGAGCACAGATCACGGGGGTGACAGGTGAGGGAGCACAGATCATGGGGTTGACAGGTGAGGGAGCACAGATCACGGGGGTGACAGGTGAGGGAGCACAGATCATGGGGTTGACAGGTGAGGGAGCACAGATCACGGGGGTGACATGTGAGGGAGTACAGACCACGGGGGTGACAGGTGAGGGAGCACACATCACGGGGGTGACAGGTGAGGGAGCAGAGATCACGGGGGTGACAGGTGAGGGAGCACAGATCACGGGGGTGACAGGTGAGGGAGCACAGATCATGGGGTTGACAGGTGAGGGAGCACAGATCACGGGGGTGACAGGTAGAGGGAGCGGGTAGCACAGATCACGGGGGTGAATGTTGAGGGAGCACAGATCTCGGGGGTGACAGGTGAGGGAGCACAGATCAAGGGGGTGAAAGGTGAGGGAGCACAGATCACGGGGGTGACAGGTGAGGGAGAACAGATCACTGGGGTGACAGGTGAGGAAGCACAGATCACGGGCGTGACAGGTGAGGGAGCACAGATCATGGGGGTGACTACAGGTGAGGGAGCACAGATCACGGGGGTGACAGGTAAGGGAGCACAGATCACGGGGGTGACAGGTGAGGGAGCACAGATCACGGGGGTGACAGGTGAGGGAGCACAGATCACGGGGGTGACAGGTGAGGGAGCACAGATCACGGGGGTGACAGGTAGAGGGAGCGGGTAGCACAGATCACAGGGGTGACAGGTGAGGGAGTACAGACCACGGGGGTGACAGGTGAGGGAGCACAGATCACGGGGGTGACAGGTGAGGGAGCAGAGATCACGGGGGTGACAGGTAAGGGAGCACAGATCACGGGGGTGACAGGTGAGGGAGCACAGATCATGGGGTTGACAGGTGAGGGAGCACAGATCACGGGGGTGACAGGTGAGGGAGCACAGATCATGGGGTTGACAGGTGAGGGAGCACAGATCACGGGGGTGACTGGTGAGGGAGCACAGATCACGATGGTGACAGGTGAAGGAGCACAGATCACGGGGGTGACAGGTGAGGGAGCACAGATCACGGGGGTGACAGGTGAGGGAGCACAGATCACGAGGGTGAAAGGTGACGGAGCACAGATCACGGGGGTGACAGGTGAAGGAGCACAGATCACGGGGGTGACTACAGATGAGGGAGCACAGATCACTGGGGTGACAGATAGAGGGAGCGGGTAGCACAGATCACGGGGGTGACAGGTGAGGGAGCACAGATCTCGGGGGTGACAGGTGAGGGAGCACAGATCAAGGAGGTGACAGGTGAGGGAGCACAGATCACGGGGGTGACAGGTGAGGAAGCACTGATCACGGGGGTGACAGGTGAAGGTGCACACATCATGGGGGTGACAGGTGAGGGAGCACAGATCACGAGGGTGACAGGTGAAGGAGCACAGATCACGGGGGTGACAGGTGAGGGAGCACAGATCACGGGGGTGACAGGTGAGGGAGCACAGATCACAGGGGTGACAGGTGAGGGAGCACAGATCACAGGGGTGACAGGTGAGGGAGCACAGATCACGGGGGTTACAGGTGAGGGAGCACAGATCACGGGGCTGACAGGTGAAGGAGGACAGATCACGGGGGTGACTATAGGTAAGGGAGCACAGATCACTGGGGTGACAGGTAGAGGGAGCGGGTAGCACAGATCACGGGGGTGACAGTTGAGGGAGCACAGATCTCGGGGGTGACAGGTGAGAGAGCACAGATCAAGGGGGTGACAGGTGAGGGAGCACAGATCATGGGGGTGACAGGTGAGGGAGAACAGATCACTGGGGTGACAGGTGAGGAAGCACAGATCACGGGCGTGACAGGTGAGGGAGCACAGATCATGGGGGTGACAGGTGAGGAAGCACAGATCACGGGGGTGACAGGTAAGGGAGCACAGATCACGGGGGTGACAGGTGAGGGAGCACAGATCACGGGGGTGACAGGTGAGGGAGCACAGATCACGGGGGTGACTGGTGAGGGAGCACAGATCATGGGGGTGACAGGTGAAGGAGCACAGATCACGGGGGTGGCTACAGGTGAGGGAGCACAGATCCCGGGGGTAACAGGTGAGGGAGCACAGATCACGGGGGTGACTGATGAGGGAGTACAGATCACGGGGGTGACAGGTGAGGAAGAACAGATCACGGGGGTGACAGGTGAGGGAGCACAGATTATGGGGGTGACAGGTAAGGGAGCACAGATAATGGGGGTGACAGGTGAAGGAGCACAGATCATGGGGGTGACAGGTAGAGGGAGCGGGTAGCACAGATCACGGGGGTGACAGGTGAGGGAGCACAGATAACGGGGGTGACAGGTGAGGGAGCACAGATCAAGGGGGGTGACAGGTGAGGAAGCACAGATCACGGGGGTGACAGGTGAGGGAGCACAGATTATGGGGGTGACAGGTGAGGGAGCACAAATCACGGGGGTGACAGGTGAAGGAGCACAGATCACTTGGGTAGCTACAGGTGAGGGAGCACAGATCACGGGGGTGACAGGTGAGGGAGCAGAGATCATGGGGGTGACAGGTGAAAAAGCACAGATCACGGGGGTGACAGGTGAGGGAGCACAGATCACGGGGGTAACAGGTGACGGAGCACATTTCATGTAGCTTACAGGTGAGGGAGCACAGATCACGGGGGTGACAGGTGAGGGAGCACAGATCACGGGGGTGACAGGTGAGAGAGCACAGATCACAGGGTTGATAGGTGAGGGAGCACAGATCACGAGGGTGACAGGTGAAGGAGCACAGATCACGGGGGTTAAAGGTGAGGGAGCACAGATCACGGGGTTGATAGGTGAGGGAGCACAGATCACGGGGGTGACAGGTGAGGGAGCACAGATCACGGGGGTGACTGGTGAGGGAGCACAGATCACGGGGGTGACAGGTGAAGGAGCACAGATCACGGGGGTGACTACAGGTGAGGGAGCACAGATCACGGGGGTGACAGGTAAGGGAGCACAGATCACGGGGGTGACAGGTGAGGGAGCACAGATCACGGGGGTGACAGGTGAGGGAGCACAGATCACGGGGGTGACAGGTGAGGGAGCACAGATCACGGGGGTGACAGGTGAAGGAGCACAGATCACGGGGGTGGCTACAGGTGAGGGAGCACAGATCCCGGGGGTAACAGGTGAGGGAGCACAGATCACGGGGGTGAAAGGTGAGGGAGCACAGATCACGGGGGTGACAGGTGAGGGAGCACAGATCACTGGGTTGACAGGTAGAGGGAGCGGGTAGCACAGATCACGGGGGTGACAGGTGAGGGAGAACAGATCACTGGGGTGACAGGTGAGGAAGCACAGATCACGGGGGTGACAGGTGAGGGAGCACAGATCATGGGGGTGACTACAGGTGAGGGAGCACAGATCACGGGGGTGACAGGTAAGGGAGCACAGATCACGGGGGTGACAGAAGAGGGAGCACAGATCACGGGGGTGACAGGTGAGGGAGCACAGATCACGGGGGTGACAGGTGAGGGAGCACAGATCATGGGGTTGACAGGTGAGGGAGCACAGATCACGGGGGTGACAGGTGAGGGAGCACAGATCATGGGGTTGACAGGTGAGGGAGCACAGATCACGGGGGTGACATGTGAGGGAGTACAGACCACGGGGGTGACAGGTGAGGGAGCACACATCACGGGGGTGACAGGTGAGGGAGCAGAGATCACGGGGGTGACAGGTGAGGGAGCACAGATCACGGGGGTGACAGGTGAGGGAGCACAGATCATGGGGTTGACAGGTGAGGGAGCACAGATCACGGGGGTGACAGGTCGAGGGAGCGGGTAGCACAGATCACGGGGGTGAATGTTGAGGGAGCACAGATCTCGGGGGTGACAGGTGAGGGAGCACAGATCAAGGGGGTGAAAGGTGAGGGAGCACAGATCACGGGGGTGACAGGTGAGGGAGAACAGATCACTGGGGTGACAGGTGAGGAAGCACAGATCACGGGCGTGACAGGTGAGGGAGCACAGATCATGGGGGTGACTACAGGTGAGGGAGCACAGATCACGGGGGTGACAGGTAAGGGAGCACAGATCACGGGGGTGACAGGTGAGGGAGCACAGATCACGGGGGTGACAGGTGAGGGAGCACAGATCACGGGGGTGACAGGTGAAAGAGCACAGATCACGGGGGTGACAGGTAGAGGGAGCGGGTAGCACAGATCACGGGGGTGACAGGTGAGGGAGTACAGACCACGGGGGTGACAGGTGAGGGAGCACAGATCACGGGGGTGACAGGTGAGGGAGCAGAGATCACGGGGGTGACAGGTAAGGGAGCACAGATCACGGGGGTGACAGGTGAGGGAGCACAGATCATGGGGTTGACAGGTGAGGGAGCACAGATCACGGGGGTGACAGGTGAGGGAGCACAGATCATGGGGTTGACAGGTGAGGGAGCACAGATCACGGGGGTGACTGGTGAGGGAGCACAGATCACGATGGTAACAGGTGAAGGAGCACAGATCACGGGGGTGACAGGTGAGGGAGCACAGATCACGGGGGTGACAGGTGAGGGAGCACAGATCACGAGGGTGACAGGTGACGGAGCACAGATTACGGGGGTGACAGGTGAAGGAGCACAGATCACGGGGGTGACTACAGATGAGGGAGCACAGATCACTGGGGTGACAGATAGAGGGAGCGGGTAGCACAGATCACGGGGGTGACAGGTGAGGGAGCACAGATCTCGGGGGTGACAGGTGAGGGAGCACAGATCAAGGAGGTGACAGGTGAGGGAGCACAGATCACGGGGGTGACAGGTGAGGAAGCACTGATCACGGGGGTGACAGGTGAAGGTGCACACATCATGGGGGTGACAGGTGAGGTAGCACAGATCACGAGGGTGACAGGTGAAGGAGCACAGATCACGGGGGTGACAGGTGAGGGAGCACAGATCACGGGGGTGACAGGTGAGGGAGCACAGATCACAGGGGTGACAGGTGAGGGAGCACAGATCACAGGGGTGACAGGTGAGGGAGCACAGATCACGGGGGTTACAGGTGAGGGAGCACAGATCACGGGGCTGACAGGTGAGGGAGCACAGATCACGGGGGTGACAGGTGAGGGAGCACAGATCATGGGGTTGACAGGTGAGGGAGCACAGATCACGGGGGTGACATGTGAGGGAGTACAGACCACGGGGGTGACAGGTGAGGGAGCACACATCACGGGGGTGACAGGTGAGGGAGCAGAGATCACGGGGGTGACAGGTGAGGGAGCACAGATCACGGGGGTGACAGGTGAGGGAGCACAGATCACGGGGGTGACAGGTGAGGGAGCACAGATCATGGGGTTGACAGGTGAGGGAGCACAGATCACGGGGGTGACAGGTCGAGGGAGCGGGTAGCACAGATCACGGGGGTGAATGTTGAGGGAGCACAGATCTCGGGGGT
This sequence comes from Anomaloglossus baeobatrachus, assembly GCF_048569485.1. Taxonomy (NCBI): domain Eukaryota; kingdom Metazoa; phylum Chordata; class Amphibia; order Anura; family Aromobatidae; genus Anomaloglossus; species Anomaloglossus baeobatrachus. The sequence goes on from NC_134357.1 coordinate 222,421,061, forward strand.
GACAGGTGAGGGAGCACAGATCAAGGGGGTGAAAGGTGAGGGAGCACAGATCACGGGGGTGACAGGTGAGGGAGAACAGATCACTGGGGTGACAGGTGAGGAAGCACAGATCACGTGCGTGACAGGTGAGGGAGCACAGATCATGGGGGTGACTACAGGTGAGGGAGCACAGACCACGGGGGTGACAGGTAAGGGAGCACAGATCACGGGGGTGACAGGTGAGGGAGCACAGATAACGGGGGTGACAGGTGAGGGAGCACAGATCACGGGGGTGACAGGTGAGGGAGCACAGATCACGGGGGTGACAGGTAGAGGGAGCGGGTAGCACAGATCACGGGGGTGACAGGTGAGGGAGTACAGACCACGGGGGTGACAGGTGAGGGAGCACAGATCACGGGGGTGACAGGTGAGGGAGCAGAGATCACGGGGGTGACAGGTAAGGGAGCACAGATCACGGGGGTGACAGGTGAGGGAGCACAGATCATGGGGTTGACAGGTGAGGGAGCACAGATCACGGGGGTGACAGGTGAGGGAGCACAGATCATGGGGTTGACAGGTGAGGGAGCACAGATCACGGGGGTGACTGGTGAGGGAGCACAGATCACGATGGTAACAGGTGAAGGAGCACAGATCACGGGGGTGACAGGTGAGGGAGCACAGATCACGGGGGTGACAGGTGAGGGAGCACAGATCACGAGGGTGACAGGTGACGGAGCACAGATCACGGGGGTGACAGGTGAAGGAGCACAGATCACGGGGGTGACTACAGATGAGGGAGCACAGATCACTGGGGTGACAGATAGAGGGAGCGGGTAGCACAGATCACGGGGGTGACAGGTGAGGGAGCACAGATCTCGGGGGTGACAGGTGAGGGAGCACAGATCAAGGAGGTGACAGGTGAGGGAGCACAGATCACGGGGGTGACAGGTGAGGAAGCACTGATCACGGGGGTGACAGGTGAAGGTGCACACATCATGGGGGTGACAGGTGAGGGAGCACAGATCACGAGGGTGACAGGTGAAGGAGCACAGATCACGGGGGTGACAGGTGAGGGAGCACAGATCACGGGGGTGACAGGTGAGGGAGCACAGATCACAGGGGTGACAGGTGAGGGAGCACAGATCACAGGGGTGACAGGTGAGGGAGCACAGATCACGGGGGTTACAGGTGAGGGAGCACAGATCACGGGGCTGACAGGTGAAGGAGGACAGATCACGGGGGTGACTATAGGTAAGGGAGCACAGATCACTGGGGTGACAGGTAGAGGGAGCGGGTAGCACAGATCACGGGGGTGACAGTTGAGGGAGCACAGATCTCGGGGGTGACAGGTGAGAGAGCACAGATCAAGGGGGTGACAGGTGAGGGAGCACAGATCACGGGGGTGACAGGTGAGGGAGAACAGATCACTGGGGTGACAGGTGAGGAAGCACAGATCACGGGCGTGACAGGTGAGGGAGCACAGAGTATGGGGGTGACAGGTGAGGAAGCACAGATCACGGGGGTGACAGGTAAGGGAGCACAGATCACGGGGGTGACAGGTGAGGGAGCACAGATCACGGGGGTGACAGGTGAGGGAGCACAGATCACGGGGGTGACTGGTGAGGGAGCACAGATCATGGGGGTGACAGGTGAAGGAGCACAGATCACGGGGGTGGCTACAGGTGAGGGAGCACAGATCCCGGGGGTAACAGGTGAGGGAGCACAGATCACGGGGGTGACTGATGAGGGAGTACAGATCACGGGGGTGACAGGTGAGGAAGCAAAGATCACGGGGGTGACAGGTGAGGGAGCACAGATTATGGGGGTGACAGGTAAGGGAGCACAGATCATGGGGGTGACAGGTGAAGGAGCACAGATCATGGGGGTGACAGGTAGAGGGAGCGGGTAGCACAGATCACGGGGGTGACAGGTGAGGGAGCACAGATCACGGGGGTGACAGGTGAGGGAGCACAGATCAAGGGGGTGACAGGTGAGGAAGCACAGATCACGGGGGTGACAGGTGAGGGAGCACAGATTATGGGGGTGACAGGTGAGGGAGCACAAATCACGGGGGTGACAGGTGAAGGAGCACAGATCACTTGGGTAGCTACAGGTGAGGGAGCACAGATCACGGGGGTGACAGGTGAGGGAGCAGAGATCATTGGGGTGACAGGTGAAAAAGCACAGATCACGGGGGTGACAGGTGAGGGAGCACAGATCACGGGGGTAACAGGTGACGGAGCACAGTTCATGTAGCTGACAGGTGAGGGAGCACAGATCACGGGGGTGACAGGTGAGGGAGCACAGATCACGGGGGTGACAGGTGAGGGAGCACAGATCACAGGGTTGATAGGTGAGGGAGCACAGATCACGAGGGTGACAGGTGAAGGAGCACAGATCACGGGGGTGAAAGGTGAGGGAGCACAGATCACGGGGTTGATAGGTGAGGGAGCACAGATCACGGGGGTGACAGGTGAGGGAGCACAGATCACGGGGGTGACTGGTGAGGGAGCACAGATCACGGGGGTGACAGGTGAAGGAGCACAGATCATGGGGGTGACTACAGGTGAGGGAGCACAGATCACGGGGGTGACAGGTAAGGGAGCACAGATCACTGGGGTGACAGGTGAGGGAGCACAGATCACGGGGGTGACAGGTGAGGGAGCACAGATCACGGGGGTGACAGGTGAGGGAGCACAGATCACGGGGGTGACAGGTGAAGGAGCACAGATCACGGGGGTGGCTACAGGTGAGGGAGCACAGATCCCGGGGGTAACAGGTGAGGGAGCACAGATCACGGAAGTGACAGGTGAGGGAGCACAGATCACGGGGGTGACAGGTGAGGGAGCACAGATCACTGGGTTGACAGGTAGAGGGAGCGGGTAGCACAGATCACGGGGGTGACAGGTGAGGGAGAACAGATCACTGGGGTGACAGGTGAGGAAGCACAGATCACGGGGGTGACAGGTGAGGGAGCACAGATCATGGGGGTGACTACAGGTGAGGGAGCACAGATCACGGGGGTGACAGGTAAGGGAGCACAGATCACGGGGGTGACAGAAGAGGGAGCACAGATCACGGGGGTGACAGGTGAGGGAGCACAGATCACGGGGGTGAAAGGTGAGGGAGCACAGATCATGGGGTTGACAGGTGAGGGAGCACAGATCACGGGGGTGACAGGTGAGGGAGCACAGATCATGGGGTTGACAGGTGAGGGAGCACAGATCACGGGGGTGACATGTGAGGGAGTACAGACCACGGGGGTGACAGGTGAGGGAGCACACATCACGGGGGTGACAGGTGAGGGAGCAGAGATCACGGGGGTGACAGGTGAGGGAGCACAGATCACGGGGGTGACAGGTGAGGGAGCACAGATCATGGGGTTGACAGGTGAGGGAGCACAGATCACGGGGGTGACAGGTAGAGGGAGCGGGTAGCACAGATCACGGGGGTGAATGTTGAGGGAGCACAGATCTCGGGGGTGACAGGTGAGGGAGCACAGATCAAGGGGGTGAAAGGTGAGGGAGCACAGATCACGGGGGTGACAGGTGAGGGAGAACAGATCACTGGGGTGACAGGTGAGGAAGCACAGATCACGGGCGTGACAGGTGAGGGAGCACAGATCATGGGGGTGACTACAGGTGAGGGAGCACAGATCACGGGGGTGACAGGTAAGGGAGCACAGATCACGGGGGTGACAGGTGAGGGAGCACAGATCACGGGGGTGACAGGTGAGGGAGCACAGATCACGGGGGTGACAGGTGAGGGAGCACAGATCACGGGGGTGACAGGTAGAGGGAGCGGGTAGCACAGATCACGGGGGTGACAGGTGAGGGAGTACAGACCACGGGGGTGACAGGTGAGGGAGCACAGATCACGGGGGTGACAGGTGAGGGAGCAGAGATCACGGGGGTGACAGGTAAGGGAGCACAGATCACGGGGGTGACAGGTGAGGGAGCACAGATCATGGGGTTGACAGGTGAGGGAGCACAGATCACGGGGGTGACTGGTGAGGGAGCACAGATCACGATGGTGACAGGTGAAGGAGCACAGATCACGGGGGTGACAGGTGAGGGAGCACAGATCACGGGGGTGACAGGTGAGGGAGCACAGATCACGAGGGTGACAGGTGACGGAGCACAGATCACGGGGGTGACAGGTGAAGGAGCACAGATCACGGGGGTGACTACAGATGAGGGAGCACAGATCACTGGGGTGACAGATAGAGGGAGCGGGTAGCACAGATCACGGGGGTGACAGGTGAGGGAGCACAGATCTCGGGGGTGACAGGTGAGGGAGCACAGATCAAGGAGGTGACAGGTGAGGGAGCACAGATCACGGGGGTGACAGGTGAGGAAGCACTGATCACGGGGGTGACAGGTGAAGGTGCACACATCATGGGGGTGACAGGTGAGGGAGCACAGATCACGAGGGTGACAGGTGAAGGAGCACAGATCACGGGGGTGACAGGTGAGGGAGCACAGATCATGGGGGTGACAGGTGAGGGAGCACAGATCACAGGGGTGACAGGTGAGGGAGCACAGATCACAGGGGTGACAGGTGAGGGAGCACAGATCACGGGGGTTACAGGTGAGGGAGCACAGATCACGGGGCTGACAGGTGAAGGAGGACAGATCACGGGGGTGACTATAGGTAAGGGAGCACAGATCACTGGGGTGACAGGTAGAGGGAGCGGGTAGCACAGATCACGGGGGTGACAGTTGAGGGAGCACAGATCTCGGGGGTGACAGGTGAGGGAGCACAGATCACGGGGGTGACAGGTGAGGGAGAACAGATCACTGGGGTGACAGGTGAGGAAGCACAGATCACGGGCGTGACAGGTGAGGGAGCACAGATCATGGGGGTGACAGGTGAAGGAGCAAAGATCACGGGGGTGACAGGTGAGGGAGCACAGATCACGGGGTTGACAGGTGAGGGAGCACAGATCACGGGGGTGACAGGTGAGGAAGCACAGATCACGGGGGTGACAGGTGAGGGAGCACAGATCATGGGGGTGACAGGTGAAGGAGCAAAGATCACGGGGGTGACAGGTGAGGGAGCACAGATCACGGGGTTGATAGGTGAGGGAGCACAGATCACGGGGTGAAAGGTGAGGGAGCACAGATCACGGGGGTGACAGGTGAAGGAGCACAGATCACGGGGGTAACAGGTGAGGGAGCACAGATCACAGGGGTAACAGGTGAAGGAGCACAGATCATGGGGGTGACAGGTGAGGGAGCACAGATCACGAGGGTGACAGGTGAAGGAGCACAGATCACGGGGGTGACAGGTGAGGGAGCACAGATCACGGGGGTGACAGGTGAGAGAGCACAGATCACGGGGGTGACAGGTGAAACAGCACAGATCACGGGTGTGACTACAGATGAGGGAGCACAGATCACTGGGGTGACAGATAGAGGGAGCGGGTAGCACAGATCACGGGGGTGACTGACAAGTGAGGGAGCACAGATCTCGGGGGTGACAGGTGAGGGAGCACAGATAAAGGGGGTGACAGGTGAGGGAGCACAGATCACGGGGGTGACAGGTGAGGGAGCACAGATCACGGGGGTGACAGGTGAGGAAGCACAGATCACGGGGGTGACAGGTGAGGGAGCACAGATCATGGGGGTGACAGGTGAGGGAGCACAGATCACGAGGGTGACAGGTGAAGGAGCACAGATCACGGGGGTGACAGGTGAGGGAGCACAGATCACGGGGTTGATAGGTGAGGGAGCACAGATCACGGGGGTGACAGGTGAGGGAGCACAGATCAAGGGGTTGACTGGTGAGGGAGCACAGATCACGGGGGTGACAGGTGAAGGAGCACAGATCACGGGGGTGACTACAGGTGAGGTAGCACAGATCACTGGGGTGACAGGTGAAGGAGCACAGATCACGGGGGTGACTAAAGGTGAGGGAGCACAGATCACGGGGGTGACAGGTAAGGGAGCACAGATCACGGGGGTGACAGGTGAGGGAGCACAGATCACGGGGGTGACAGGTGAGGGAGCACAGATCACGGGGGTGACTGGTGAGGGAGCACAGATCAGGGGGGTGACATGTGAAGGAGCACAGATCACGGGGGTGGCTACAGGTGAGGGAGCACAGATCCCGGGGGTAACAGGTGAGGGAGCACAGATCACGGGGGTGACTGATGAGGGAGTACAGATCACGGGGGTGACAGGTGAGGAAGCACAGATCACGGGGGTGACAGGTGAAGGAGCACAGATCACGGGGGTGACAGGTAGAGGGAGCGGGTAGCACAGATCACGGGGGTGACAGGTGAGGGAGCACAGATAACGGGGGTGACAGGTCAGGGAGCACAGATCAAGGGGGTGACAGGTGAGGAAGCACAGATCACGGGGGTGACAGGTGAGGGAGCACAGATTATGGGGGTGACAGGTGAGGGAGCACAGATCACGGGGGTGACAGGTGAGGGAGCACAGATCACGGGGGTGACAGGTGAAGGAGCACAGATCACTTGGGTGGCTACAGGTGAGGGAGCACAGATCACGGGGGTGACAGGTGAGGGAGCAGAGATCATGGGAGTGACAGGTGAAAGAGCACAGATCACGGGGGTGACAGGTGAGGTAGCACAGATCACGGGGGTGACAGGTGAGGGAGCACAGATCATGTAGCTGACAGGTGAGGGAGCACAGATCACGGGGGTGACAGGTGAGGGAGCACAGATCACGGGGGTGACAGGTGAGGGAGCACAGATCACGGGGTTGATAGGTGAGGGAGCACAGATCACGAGGGTGACAGGTGAGGGAGCACAGATCACGGGGGTGACTGGTGAGGGAGCACAGATCACAAGGGTGACAGGTGAAGGAGCACAGATCACGGGGGTGACTACAGGTGAGGTAGCACAGATCAATGGGGTGACAGGTGAAGGAGCACAGATCACGGGGGTGACTACAGGTGAGGGAGCACAGATCACGGGGGTGACAGGTGAGGGAGCACAGATCACGGGGGTGACAGGTGAGGGATCAAAGATCACGGGGGTGACAGGTGAGGGAGCACAGATCACGGGGGTGACAGGTGAGGGAGCACAGATCACGGGGGTGACAGGTGAAGGAGCACAGATCACGGGGGTGTCTACAGGTGAGGGAGCACAGATCCCGGGGGTAACAGGTGAGGGAGCACAGATCATGGGGGTGACAGGTGAGGGAGCACAGATCACGGGGGTGACAGGTGAGGGAGCACAGATCACTGGGGTGACAGGTAGAGGGAGCGGGTAGCACAGATCACGGGGGTGACAGGTGAGGGAGAACAGATCACTGGGGTGACAGGTGAGGAAGCACAGATCACGGGGGTGACAGGTGAGGGAGCACAGATCATGTGGGTGACTACAGGTGAGGTAGCACAGATCACTGGGGTGACAGGTGAAGGAGCACAGATCACGGGGGTGACTACAGGTGAGGTAGCACAGATCACTGGGGTGACAGGTGAAGGAGCACAGATCACAGGGGTGACTACAGGTGAGGTAGCACAGATCACGGGGGTGACAGGTGAAGGAGCACAGATCACGGGGGGTAACAGGTGAGGGAGCACAGATCACAGGGGTAACAGGTGAAGGAGCACAGATTATGGGGGTGACAGGTGAGGGAGCACAGATCACGAGGGTGACAGGTGAAGGAGCACAGATCACGGGGGTGACAGGTGAGGGAGCACAGATCACGGGGGTGACAGGTGAGGGAGCACAGATCACGGGGGTGACAGGTGAAACAGCACAGATCACGGGGGTGACTACAGGTGAGGGAGCACAGATCACTGGGGTGACAGATACAGGGAGCGGGTAGCACAGATCACGGGGGTGACAAGTGAGGGAGCACAGATCTCGGGGGTGACAGGTGAGGGAGCACAGATAAAGGGGGTGACAGTGAGGGAGCACAGATCACGGGGGGTGACAGGTGAGGGAGCACAGATCACGGGGGTGACAGGTGAGGAAGCACAGATCACGGGGGTGACAGGTGAGGGAGCACAGATCATGGGGGTGACAGGTGAGGGAGCACAGATCCCGAGGGTGACAGGTGAAGGAGCACAGATCACGGGGGTGACAGGTGAGGGAGCACAGATCACGGGGTTGATAGGTGAGGGAGCAAAGATCACGGGGGTGACAGGTGAGGGAGCACAGATCACGGGGGTGACTGGTGAGGGAGCACAGATCACGGGGGTGACAGGTGAAGGAGCACAGATCACGGGGGTGACTACAGGTGAAGTAGCACAGATCACGGGGGTGACAGGTGAAGGAGCACAGATCACGGGGGTGACTATAGGTGAGGGAGCACAGACCACGGGGGTGACAGGTAAGGGAGCACAGATCACGGGGGTGACAGGTGAGGGAGCACAGATCACGGGGGTGACAGGTGAGGGAGCACAGATCACGGGGGTGACAGGTGAGGGAGCACAGATCACGGGGGTGACAGGTGAAGGAGCACAGATCACGGGGGTGGCTACAGCTGAGGAAGCACAGATCCCGGGGGTAACAGGTGAGGGAGCACAGATCACGGGGGTGACAGGTGATTAAGCACAGATCACGGGGGTGACAGGTGAGGGAGCACAGATCACTGGGGTGACAGGTAGAGGGAGCGGGTAGCACAGATCACGGGGGTGACAGGTGAGGGAGAACAGATCACTGGGGTGACAGGTGAGGAAGCACAGATCACGGGGGTGACAGGTGAGGGAGCACAGATCATTGGGGTGACTACAGGTGAGGGAGCACAGATCACGGGGGTGACAGGTAAGGGAGCACAGATCACGGGGGTGACAGGTGAGGGAGCAAAGATCATGGGGGTGACAGGTGAGGGAGCACAGATCACGGGTGTGACAGGTGAGGGAGCACAGATCACGGGGGTGACAGGTGAAGGAGCACAGATCACGGGGGTGACAGGTGAGGGAGCACAGATCACGGGGGTGACAGGAGAGGGAGCACAGATCACGAGGGTGACAGGTGAAGGAGCACAGATCACGGGGGTGACAGGTGAGGGAGCACAGATCACGGGGGTGACAGGTGAGGGAGCACAGATCACGGGGTTGATAGGTGAGGGAGCACAGATCACGGGGGTGACAGGTGAGGGAGCACATATTACGGGGGTGACTGGTGAGGGAGCACAGATCACGGTGGGTGACAGGTGAAGGAGCACAGATCACGGGGGTGACTACAGGTGAGGTAGCACAGATCACTGGGGTGACAGGTAAGGGAGCACAGATCACGGGGGTGAAGGGTGAGGGAGCACAGATCACGGGGGTGACTGATGAGGGAGCACAGATCACTGGGGTGACAGGTGAGGAAGCACAGATCACGGGAATGACAGGTGAGGGAGCACATATTATGGGGGTGACAGGTGAGGGAGCACAGATCATGGGGTGACAGGTGAAGGAGCACAGATCACGGGGGTGTCAGGTAGAGGGAGCGGGTAGCACAGATCACGGGGGTGACAGGTGAGGGAGCACAGATCACGGGGGTGACAGGTGAGGGAGCGCAGATCAAGGGGGTGACAGGTGAGGAAGCACAGATCACGGGGGTGACAGGTGAGGGAGCACAGATTATGGGGGTGACAGGTGAGGGAGCACAGATCATGGGGGTGACAGGTGAAGGAGCACAGATCACGGGGGTGACAGGTAGAGGGAGCGGGTAGCACAGATCACGGGGGTGACAGGTGAGGGAGCACAGATCACGGGGGTGACAGGTGAGGGAGCACAGATCACGGGGGTGACAGGTGAGGGAGAACAGCTCACCGGGGTGACAGGTGAGGAAGCACAGATCACGGGGGTGACAGGTGAGGGAGCACAGATCATGGGGGTGACAGGTGAGGGAGCACAGATCACGAGGGTGACAGGTGAGGGAGCACAGATCAAGGGGGTGACTGGTGAGAGAGCACAGATCACAAGGGTGACAGGTGAGGGAGCACAGATCACGGGGGTGACAGGTGAAGGAGCACAGATCACGGGGGTGACTACAGGTGAGGGAGCACAGATCACGGGGGTGACTGGTGAGGGAGCACAGATCATGGGGGTGACAGGTGAGAGAGCACAGATCACGGGGGTGGCTACAGGTGAGGGAGCACAGATTCCGGGGGTAACAGGTGAGGGAGCACAGATCACGGGGGTGACTGATGAGGGAGTACAGATCACGGGGGTGACAGGTGAGGAAGCACAGATCACGGGGGTGACAGGTGAGGGAGCACAGATTATGGGGGTGACAGGTGAGGGAGCACAGATCATGGGGGTGACAGGTGAAGGAGCACAGATCATGGGGGTGACAGGTAGAGGGAGCGGGTAGCACAGATCACGGGGGTGACAGGTGAGGGAGCACAGATCACGGGGGTGACAGGTGAGGGAGCACAGATCAAAGGGGTGACAGGTGAGGAAGCAAAGATCACGGGGGGTGACAGGTGAGGGAGCACAGATTATGGGGGTGACAGGTGAGGAAGCACAGATCACGGGGGTGACAGGTGAGGGAGCACAAATCACGGGGGTGACAGGTGAAGGAGCACAGATCACTTGGGTGGCTACAGGTGAGGGAGCACAGATCACGGGGGTGACAGGTGAGGGAGCAGAGATCATGGGGGTTACAGGTGAAAAAGCACAGATCACGGGGGTGACAGGTGAGGGAGCACAGATCACGGGGGTAACAGGTGACGGAGCACAGATCATGTAGCTGACAGGTGAGGGAGCACAGATCACGGGGGTGACAGGTGAGGGAGCACAGATCACGGGGGTGACAGGTGAGGGAGCACAGATCACGGGGTTGATAGGTGAGGGAGCACAGATCACAAGGGTGACAGGTGAAGGAGCACAGATCACGGGGGTGACAGGTGAGGGAGCACAGATCACGGGGTTGATAGGTGAGGGAGCACAGATCACGGGGGTGACAGGTGAGGGAGCACAGATCACGGGGGTGACTAGTGAGGGAACACAGATCACGGGGGTGAAAGGTGAAAGAGCACAGATCACGGGGGTGACTACAGGTGAGGTAGCACAGATCACTGGGGTGACAGGTGAAGGAGCACAGATCACGGGGGTGACTACAGGTGAGGGAGCACAGATCACGGGGGTGACAGGTAAGGGAGCACAGATCACGGGGGTGACAGGTGAGGGAGCACAGATCACGGGGGTGACAGGTGATAGAGCACAGATCACGGCGGTGACAGGTGAGGGAGCACAGATCACGGGGGTGACAGGTGAAGGAGCACAGATCACGGGGGTGGCTACAGGTGAGGGAGCACAGATCCCGGGGGTAACAGGTGAGGGAGCACAGATCACGGGGGTGACAGGTGAGGGAGCACAGATCACTGGGTTGACAGGTAGAGGGAGCGGGTAGCACAGATCACGTGGGTGACAGGTGAGGGAGAACAGATCACTGGGGTGACAGGTGAGGAAGCACAGATCACGGGGGTGACAGGTGAGGGAGCACAGATCATGGGGGTGACTACAGGTGAGGAAGCACAGATCACGGGGGTGACAGGTAAGGGAGCACAGATCACGGGGGTGACAGAAGAGGGAGCACAGATCACGGGGGTGACAGGTGAGGGAGCACAGATCACGGGGGTGACAGGTGAGGGAGCACAGATCATGGGGTTGACAGGTGAGGGAGCACAGATCACGCGGGTGACAGGCGAGGGAGCACAGATCATGGGGTTGACAGGTGAGGGAACACAGATCACGGGGGTGACATGTGAGGGAGTACAGACCACGGGGGTGACAGGTGAGGGAGCACACATCACGGGGGTGACAGGTGAGGGAGCAGAGATCACGGGGGTGACAGGTGAGGGAGCACAGATCACGGGGGTGACAGGTGAGGGAGCACAGATCATGGGGTTGACAGGTGAGGGAGCACAGATCACGGGGGTGACAGGTGAGGAAGCACAGATCATGGGGTTGACAGGTGAGGGAGCACAGATCACGGGGGTGACTGGTGAGGAAGCACAGATCACGATGGTGACAGGTGAAGGAGCACAGATCACGGGGGTGACAGGTGAGGGAGCACAGATCACGGGGGTGACAGGTGAGGGAGCACAGATCACGGGGGTGACAGGTGACGGAGCACAGATCACGGGGGTGACAGGTGAAGGAGCACAGATAACGGGGGTGACTACAGATGAGGGAGCACAGATCACTGAGGTGACAGATAGAGGGAGCGGGTAGCACAGATCACGGGGGTGACAGGTGAGGGAGCACAGATCTCGGGGGTGACAGGTGAGGGAGCACAGATCAAGGAGGTGACAGGTGAGGGAGCACAGATCACGGGGGTGACAGGTGAGGAAGCACAGATCACGGGGGTGACAGGTGAAGGTGCACACATCATGGGGGTGACAGGTGAGGGAGCACAGATCACGAGGGTGACAGGTGAAGGAGCACAGATCACGGGGGTGACAGGTGAGGGAGCACAGATCACGGGGGTGACAGGTGAGGGAGCACACATCACAGGGGTGACAGGTGAGGGAGCACAGATCATAGGGGTGACAGGTGAGGGAGCACAGATCACGGGGGTGACAGGTGAGGGAGCACAGATCACGGGGCTGACAGGTGAAGGAGGACAGATCACGGGGGTGACTACAGGTAAGGAAGCACAGATCACTGGGGTGACAGGTAGAGGGAGCGGGTAGCACAGATCACGGGGGTGAATGTTGAGGGAGCACAGATCTCGGGGGTGACAGGTGAGGGAGCACAGATCAAGGGGGTGACAGGTGAGGGAGCACAGATCACGGGGTGACAGGTGAGGGAGAACAGAACACTGGGGTGACAGGTGAGGAAGCACAGATCACGGGCGTGACAGGTAAGGGAGCACAGATCATGGGGGTGACTACAGGTGAGGGAGCACAGATCACGGGGGTGACAGGTAAAGGAGCACAGATCACGGGGGTGACAGGTGAGGGAGCACAGATCACGGGGGTGACAGGTAGAGGGAGCGGGTAGCACAGATCACGGGGATGACAGGTGAGGGAGTACAGACCACGGGGGTGACAGGTGAGGGAGCACAGATCACGGGGGTGACAGGTGAGGGAGCAGAGATCACGGGGGTGACAGGTGAGGGAGCACAGATCACGGGGGTGACAGGTGAGGGAGCACAGATCATGGGGTTGACAGGTGAGGAAGCACAGATCACGGGGGTGACAGGTGAGGGAGCACAGATCATGGGGTTGACATGTGAGGGAGCACAGATCACGGGGGTGACTGGTGAGGGAGCACAGATCACGATGGTGACAGGTGAAGGAGCACAGATCATGGGGGTGACAGGTGAGGGAGCACAGATCACGGGGGTGACAGGTGAGGGAGCACAGATCACGAGGGTGACAGGTGACGGAGCACAGATCACAGGGGTGACAGGTGAAGGAGCACAGATCACGGGGGTGACTACAGATGAGGGAGCACAGATCAATGGGGTGACAGGTGGGGGAGCACAGATCACGGGGGTGACAGGTGAGGGAGCACAGATCTCGGGGGTGACAGGTGAGGGAGCACAGATCAAGGAGGTGACAGGTGAGGGAGCACAGATCACGGGGGTGAAAGGTGAGGAAGCACTGATCACGGGGGTGACAGGTGAAGGTGCACACATCATGGGGGTGACAGGTGAGGGAGCACAGATCACGAGGGTGACAGGTGAAGGAGCACAGATCACGGGGGTGACAGGTGAGGGAGCACAGATCACGGGGGTGACAGGTGAGGGAGCACAGATCACAGGGGTGACAGGTGAGGGAGCACAGATCACGGGGGTGACAGGTGAGGGAGCACAGATCACGGGGCTGACAGGTGAAGGAGGACAGATCACGGGGGTGACTATAGGTAAGGGAGCACAGATCACTGGGGTGACAGGTAGAGGGAGCGGGTAGCACAGATCACGGGGGTGACAGTTGAGGGAGCACAGATCTCGGGGGTGACAGGTGAGAGAGCACAGATCAAGGGGGTGACAGGTGAGGGAGCACAGATCACGGGGGTGACAGGTGAGGGAGAACAGATCACTGGGGTCACAGGTGAGGAAGCACAGATCACGGGCGTGACAGGTGAGGGAGCACAGATTATGGGGGTGACTACAGGTGAGGGAGCACAGATCACGGGGGTGACAGGTAAGGGAGCACAGATCACGGGGGTGAGAGGTGAGGGAGCACAGATCACGGGGGTGACAGGTGAGGGAGCACAGATCACGGGGGTGACAGGTGAGGGAGCACAGATCATGGGGTTGACAGGTGAGGGAGCACAGATCACGGGGGTGACAGGTAGAGGGAGCGGGTAGCACAGATCACGGGGGTGACAGGTGAGGGAGTACAGACCACGGGGGTGACAGGTGAGGGAGCACAGATCACGGGGGTGACAGGTGAGGGAGCAGAGATCACGGGGGTGACAGGTGAGGGAGCACAGATCACGGGGGTGACAGGTGAGGGAGCACAGATCATGGGGTTGACAGGTGAGGGAGCACAGATCACGGGGGTGAAAGGTGAGGGAGCACAGATCATGGGGTTGACAGGTGAGGGAGCACAGATCACGGGGGTGACAGGTGAGGGAGCACAGATCATGGGGTTGACAGGTGAGGGAGCACAGATCACGGGGGTGACTGGTGAGGGAGCACAGATCACGATGGTGACAGGTGAAGGAGCACAGATCACGGGGGTGACAGGTGAGGGAGCACAGATCACGGGGGTGACAGGTGAGGGAGCACAGATCACGAGGGTGACAGGTGACGGAGCACAGATCACGGGGGTGACAGGTGAAGGAGCACAGATCACGGGGGTGACTACAGATGAGGGAGCACAGATTACTGGGGTGACAGATAGAGGGAGCAGGTAGCACAGATCACGGGGGTGACAGGTGAGGGAACACAGATCTCGGGGGTGACAGGTGAGGAAGCACTGATCACGGGGGTGAGAGGTGAAGGTGCACACATCATGGGGGTGACAGGTGATTGAGCACAGATCACGAGGGTGACAGGTGAAGGAGCACAGATCACGGGGGTGACAGGTGAGGGAGCACAGATCACGGGGGTGACAGGTGAGGGAGCACAGATCACAGGGGTGACAGGTGAGGGAGCAGAGATCACAGGGGTGACAGGTGAGGGAGCACAGATCACGGGGGTGACAGGTGAGGGAGCACAGATCACGGGGCTGACAGGTGAAGGAGGACAGATCACGGGGGTGACTATAGGTAAGGGAGCACAGATCACTGGGGTGACAGGTAGAGGGAGCGGGTAGCACAGATCACGGGGGTGACAGTTGAGGGAGCACAGATCTCGGGGTTGATAGGTGAGGGAGCACAGATCACGGGGGTGACAGGTGAGGGAGCACAGATCAAGGGGGTGACAGGTGAGGGAGCACAGATCACGGGGGTGACAGGTGAGGGAGAACAGATCACTGGGGTGACAGGTGAGGAAGCACAGATCACGGGCGTGACAGGTGAGGGAGCACAGATCATGGGGGTGACAGGTGAAGGAGCACAGATCACGGGGGTGACAGGTGAGGGAGCACAGATCACGGGGGTGACAGGTGAGGGAGAACAGATCACTGGGGTCACAGGTGAGGAAGCACAGATCACGGGCGTGACAGGTGAGGGAGCACAGATTATGGGGGTGACTACAGGTGAGGGAGCACAGATCACGGGGGTGACAGGTAAGGGAGCACAGATCACGGGGGTGAGAGGTGAGGGAGCACAGATCACGGGGGTGACAGGTGAGGGAGCACAGATCACGGGGGTGACAGGTGAGGGAGCACAGATCATGGGGTTGACAGGTGAAGGAGCACAGATCACGGGGGTGACAGGTAGAGGGAGCGGGTAGCACAGATCACGGGGGTGACAGGTGAGAGAGTACAGACCACGGGGGTGACAGGTGAGGGAGCACAGATCACGGGGGTGACAGGTGAGGGAGCAGAGATCACGGGGGTGACAGGTGAGGGAGCACAGATCACGGGGGTGACAGGTGAGGGAGCACAGATCATGGGGTTGACAGGTGAGGGAGCACAGATCACGGGGGTGACAGGTGAGGGAGCACAGATCATGGGGTTGACAGGTGAGGGAGCACAGATCACGGGGGTGACAGGTGAGGGAGCACAGATCATGGGGTTGACAGGTGAGGGAGCACAGATCACGGGGGTGACTGGTGAGGGAGCACAGATCACGATGGTGACAGGTGAAGGAGCACAGATCACGGGGGTGACAGGTGAGGGAGCACAGATCACGGGGGTGACAGGTGAGGGAGCACAGATCACGAGGGTGACAGGTGACGGAGCACAGATCACGGGGGTGACAGGTGAAGGAGCACAGATCACGGGGGTGACTACAGATGAGGGAGCACAGATCACTGGGGTGACAGATAGAGGGAGCAGGTAGCACAGATCACGGGGGTGACAGGTGAGGGAGCACAGATCTCGGGGGTGACAGGTGAGGAAGCACTGATCACGGGGGTGACAGGTGAAGGTGCACACATCATGGGGGTGACAGGTGATTGAGCACAGATCACGAGGGTGACAGGTGAAGGAGCACAGATCACGGGGGTGACAGGTGAGGGAGCACAGATCACGGGGGTGACAGGTGAGGGAGCACAGATCACAGGGGTGACAGGTGAGGGAGCACAGATCACAGGGGTGACAGGTGAGGGAGCACAGATCACGGGGGTGACAGGTGAGGGAGCACAGATCACGGGGCTGACAGGTGAAGGAGGACAGATCACGGGGGTGACTATAGTTAAGGGAGCACAGATCACTGGGGTGACAGGTAGAGGGAGCGGGTAGCACAGATCACGGGGGTGACAGTTGAGGGAGCACAGATCTCGGGGTTGATAGGTGAGGGAGCACAGATCACGGGGGTGACAGGTGAAGGAGCACAGATCAAGGGGGTGACAGGTGAGGGAGCACAGATCACAGGGGTGACAGGTGAGGGAGAACAGATCACTGGGGTGACAGGTGAGGAAACACAGATCACGGGCGTGACAGGTGAGGGAGCACAGATCATGGGGGTGACAGGTGAAGGAGCACAGATCACGGGGGTGACAGGTGAGAGAGCACAGATCACGGGGTTGATAGGTGAGGGAGCACAGATCACGGGGGTGACAGGTGAGGGAGCACAGATCACGGGGGTGACAGGTGAAGGAGCACAGATCACAGGGGTAACAGGTGAGGGAGCACAGATCACAGGGGTAACAGGTGAAGGAGCACAGATCATGGGGGTGACAGGTGAGGGAGCACAGATCACGAGGGTGACAGGTGAAGGAGCACAGATCACGGGGGTGACAGGTGAGGGAGCACAGATCACGGGGGTGACAGGTGAGAGAGCACAGATCACGGGGGTGACAGGTGAAACAGCACAGATCACGGGTGTGACTACAGGTGAGGGAGCACAGATCACTGGGGTGACAGATAGAGGGAGCGGGTAGCACAGATCACGGGGGTGACTGACAAGTGAGGGAGCACAGATCTCGGGGGTGACAGGTGAGGGAGCACAGATAAAGGGGATGACAGGTGAGGGAGCACAGATCACGGGGGTGACAGGTGAGGGAGCACAGATCACGGGGGTGACAGGTGAGGAAGCACAGATCACGGGGGTGACAGGTGAGGGAGCACAGATCATGGGGGTGACAGGTGAGGGAGCACAGATCACGAGGGTGACAGGTGAAGGAGCACAGATCACGGGGGTGACAGGTGAGGGAGCACAGATCACGGGGTTGATAGGTGAGGGAGCACAGATCACGGGGGTGACAGGTGAGGGAGCACAGATCACGGGGGTGACTGGTGAGGGAGCACAGATCACGGGGGTGACAGGTGAAGGAGCACAGATCACGGGGGTGACTACAGGTGAGGGAGCACAGATCACGGGGGTGACAGGTAAGGGAGCACAGATCACGGGGGTGACAGGTGAGGGAGCACAGATCACGGGGGTGACAGGTAAGGGAGCACAGATCACGGGGGTGACTGGTGAGGGAGCACAGATCATGGGGGTGACAGGTGAAGGAGCACAGATCACGGGGGTGGCTACAGGTGAGGGAGCACAGATCCCGGGGGTAACAGGTGAGGGAGCACAGATCACGAGGGTGACTGATGAGGGAGTACAGATCACGGGGGTGACAGGTGAGGAAGCACAGATCACGGGGGTGACAGGTGAAGGAGCACAGATCACGGGGGTGACAGGTAGAGGGAGCGGGTAGCACAGATCACGGGGGTGACAGGTGAGGGAGCACAGATCACGGGGGTGACAGGTGAGGGAGCACAGATCAAGGGGGTGACAGGTGAGGAAGCACAGATCACGGGGGTGACAGGTGAGGGAGCACAGATTATGTGGGTGACAGGTGAGGGAGCACAGATCACGGGGGTGACAGGTGAGGGAGCACAGATCACGGGGGTGACAGGTGAAGGAGCACAGATCACTTGGGTGGCTACAGGTGAGGGAGCACAGATCACGGGGGTGACAGGTGAGGGAGCAGAGATTATGGGGGTGACAGGTGAAAGAGCACAGATCACGGGGGTGACAGGTGAGGGAGCACAGATCACGGGGGTGACAGGTGAGGGAGCACAGATCATGTAGCTGACAGGTGAGGGAGCACAGATCACGGGGGTGACAGGTGAGGGAGCACAGATCACGGGGGTGACAGGTGAGGGAGCACAGATCACGGGGTTGACTGGTGAGGGAGCACAGATCACAAGGGTGATAGGTGAAGGAGCACAGATCACGGATGTGACTACAGGTGAGGTAGCACAGATCAATGGGGTGACAGGTGAAGGAGCACAAATCACGGGGGTGACTACAGGTGAGGGAGCACAGATCACGGGGGTGACAGGTGAGGGAGCAAAGATCACGGGGGTGACAGGTGAGGGATCAAAGATCACGGGGGTGACAGGTGAGGGAGCACAGATCACGGGGGTGACAGGTGAGGGAGCACAAATCACGGGGGTGACAGGTGAAGGAGCACAGATCACGGGGGTGGCTACAGGTGAGGGAGCACAGATCCCGGGGGTAACAGGTGAGGGAGCACAGATCACGGGGGTGACAGGTGAGGGAGCACAGATCACGGGGGTGACAGGTGAGGGAGCACAGATCACTGGGGTGACAGGTAGAGGGAGCGGGTAGCACAGATCACAGGGGTGACAGGTGAGGGAGAACAGATCACTGGGGTGACAGGTGAGGAAGCACAGATCACGGGGGTGACAGGTGAGGGAGCACAGATCATGGGGGTGACTACAGGTGAGGTAGCACAGATCACTGGGGTGACAGGTGAAGGAGCACAGATCACGGGGGTGACTACAGGTGAGGTAGCACAGATCACTGGGGTGACAGGTGAAGGAGCACAGATCACGGGGGTGACTACAGGTGAGGTAGCACAGATCACGGGGGTGACAGGTGAAGGAGCACAGATCACGGGGGGTAACAGGTGAGGGAGCACAGATCACAGGGGTAACAGGTGAAGGAGCACAGATCATGGGGGTGACAGGTGAGGGAGCACAGATCACGAGGGTGACAGGTGAAGGAGCACAGATCACGGGGGTGACAGGTGAGGGAGCACAGATCACGGGGGTGACAGGTGAGGGAGCACAGAACACGGGGGTGACAGGTGAAACAGCACAGATCACGGGGGTGACTACAGGTGAGGGAGCACAGATCACTGGGGTGACAGATAGAAAGAGCGGGTAGCACAGATCACGGGGGTGACAAGTGAGGGAGCACAGATCTCGGGGGTGACAGGTGAGAGAGCACAGATAAAGGGGGTGACAGGTGAGGGAGCACAGATCACGGGGGTGACAGGTGAGGGAGCACAGATCACGGGGGTAACAGGTGAGGAAGCACAGATCACGGGGGTGACAGGTGAGGGAGCACAGATCATGGGGGTGACAGGTGAGGGAGCACAGATCCCGAGGGTGACAGGTGAAGGAGCACAGATCACGGGGGTGACAGGTGAGGGAGCACAGATCACGGGGTTGATAGGTGAGGGAGCACAGATCACGGGGGTGACAGGTGAGGGAGCACAGATCACGGGGGTGACTGGTGAGGGAGCACAGATCACGGGGGTGACAGGTGAAGGAGCACAGATCACGGGGGTGACTACAGGTGAAGTAGCACAGATCACGGGGGTGACAGGTGAAGGAGCACAGATCACGGGGGTGACTATAGGTGAGGGAGCACAGACCACGGGGGTGACAGGTAAGGGAGCACAGATCACGGGGGTGACAGGTGAGGGAGCACAGATCACGGGGGTGACAGGTGAGGGAGCACAGATCACGGGGGTGACAGGTGAGGGAGCACAGATCACGGGGGTGAGAGGTGAAGGAGCACAGATCACGGGGGTGGCTACAGCTGAGGGAGCACAGATCCCGGGGGTAACAGGTGAGGGAGCACAGAGCACGGGGGTGACAGGTGAGGGAGCACAGATCACGGGGGTGACAGGTGAGGGAGCACAGATCACTGGGGTGACAGGTAGAGGGAGCGGGTAGCACAGATCACGGGGGTGACAGGTGAGGGAGAACAGATCACTGGGGTGACAGGTGAGGAAGCACAGATCACGGGGGTGACAGGTGAGGGAGCACAGATCATTGGGGTGACTACAGGTGAGGGAGCACAGATCACGGGGGTGACAGGTAAGGGAGCACAGATCACGGGGGTGACAGGTGAGGGAGCACAGATCATGGGGGTGACAGGTGAGGGAGCACAGATCACGGGTGTGACAGGTGAGGCAGCACAGATCACGGGGGTGACAGGTGAAGGAGCACAGATCACGGGGGTGACAGGTGAGGGAGCACAGATCACGGGGGTGACAGGAGAGGGAGCACAGATCACGAGGGTGACAGGTAAAGGAGCACAGATCACGGGGGTGACAGGTGAGGGAGCACAGATCACGGGGGTGACAGGTGAGGGAGCACAGATCACGGGGTTGATAGGTGAGGGAGAACAGATCACGGGGGTGACAGGTGAGGGAGCACAGATCACGGGGGTGACTGGTGAGGGAGCACAGATCACGGTGGGTGACAGGTGAAGGAGCACAGATCACGGGGGTGACTACAGGTGAGGTAGCACAGATCACTGGGGTGACAGGTGAAGGAGCACAGATCACGGGGGTGACTACAGGTGAGGGAGCACAGATCACGGGGGTGACAGGTAAGGGAGCACAGATCACGGGGGTGACAGGTGAGGGAGCACAGATCACGGGGGTGAAGGGTGAGGGAGCACAGATCACGGGGGTGACTGATGAGGGAGCACAGATCACTGGGGTGACAGGTGAGGAAGCACAGATCACGGGAATGACAGGTGAGGGAGCACATATTATGGGGGTGACAGGTGAGGGAGCACAGATCATGGGGTGACAGGTGAAGGAGCACAGATCACGGGGGTGTCAGGTAGAGGGAGCGGGTAGCACAGATCACGGGGGTGACAGGTGAGGGAGCACAGATCACGGGGGTGACAGGTGAGGGAGCACAGATCAAGGGGGTGACAGGTGAGGAAGCACAGATCACGGGGGTGACAGGTGAGGGAGCACAGATTATGGGGGCGACAGGTGAGGGAGCACAGATCATGGGGGTGACAGGTGAAGGAGCACAGATCACGGGGGTGACAGGTAGAGGGAGCGGGTAGCACAGATCACGGGGGTGACAGGTGAGGGAGCACAGATCACGGGGGTGACAAGTGAGGGAGCACAGATCACGGGGGTGACAGGTGAGGGAGAACAGATCACCGGGGTGACAGGTGAGGAAGCACAGATCACGGGGGTGACAGATGAGGGAGCACAGATCATGGGGGTGACAGGTGAGGGAGCACAGATCACGAGGGTGACAGGTGAGGGAGCACAGATCAAGGGGGTGACTGGTGAGAGAGCACAGATCACAAGGGTGACAGGTGAGGGAGCACAGATCACGGGGGTGACAGGTGAAGGAGCACAGGTCACGGGGGTGACTACAGGTGAGGGAGCACAGATCCCTGGGGTGACTGGTAGAGGGAGCGGGTAGAACAGATCACGGGGGTGACAGGTGAGGGAGCACAGATCACGAGGGTGACAGGTGAGGGAGCACAGATCACGGGGGTGACAGGTGAGGGAGCACAGATCATGGGGGTGACAAGTGAGGGAGCACAGATCACGGGGGTGACAGGTGAAAGAGCCCAGATCACGGGGGTGACAGGTGAGGGAGCACAGATCACGGGGGTGACAGGTGAGGGAGCACAGATCACGGGGGTGACAGGTGAGGGAGCACAGATCACGGGGGTGACAGGTGAGGGAGCACAGATCAGGGGGGTGACAGGTGAGGGAGCACAGATCACGGGGGTGACAGGTGAGGAAGCACAGATCACAAGGGAAACAGGTGAGGGAGCACAGATCATGGGGATGACAGGTGAGGGAGCACAGATCACGAGGGTGACAGGTGAAGGAGCACAGATCACGGGGGTGACAGGTGAGGGAGCACAGATCACAGGGGAAACAAGTGAGGGAGCACAGATCATGGGGGTGAAAGGTGAGGGAGCACAGATCACGAGGGTGACAGGTGAAGGAGCACAGATCACGGGGGTGACAGGTGAGGGAGCACAGATCACGGGGGTGACAGATGAGAGAGCACAGATCACGGGGGTGACAGGTGAGGGAGCACAGATCACGGGGGTGACAGGTGAAGGAGCACAGATCACGGGGGTAACAGGTGAGGGAGCACAGATCACAGGGGTAACAGGTGAGGGAGCACAGATCATGGGGGTGACACGTGAGGGAGCACAGATCACGAGGGTGACAGGTGAAGGAGCACAGATCACGGGGGTGACAGGTGAGGGAGCACAGATCACGGGGGTGACAGGTGAGGGAGCACAGATCACGGGGGTGACAGGTGAGGGAGCACAGATCACGGGGGTGACTACAGGTGAGGGAGCACAGATCACTGGGGTGACAGATAGAGGGAGCGGGTAGCACAGATCACGGGGGTGACAAGTGAGGGATAACAGATCTCGAGGGTGACAGGTGATGGAGCACAGATCAAGGGGGTGACAGGTGAGGGAGCACAGATCACGGGGGTGACAGGTGAGGAAGCACAGATCACGGGGGTGACAGGTGAGGGAGCACAGATCATGGGGGTGACAGGTGAGGGAGCACAGATCACGAGGGTGACAGGTGAAGGAGCACAGATCACGGGGGTGACAGGTGAGGAAGCACAGATCACGAGGGTGACAGGTGAGGGAGCACAGATCATGGGGGTGACAGGTGAGGGAGCACAGAACACGGGGGTGACAGGTGAGGTAGCACAGATCACGGGGGTGACAGGTGAGGGAGCACAGATCACGGGGGTGACAGGTGAAGGAGCACAGATCACGGGGGTGACTACAGGTGAGGGAGCACAGATCACGGGGTTGACTACAAGTGAGGGAGCAGAGATCACTGGGGTGACAGGTAGAGGGAGCGGGTAGCACAGATCACGGGGGTGACAGTTGAGGGAGCACAGATCTCGGGGGTGACAGGTGAGGGAGCACAGATCAAGGGGGTGACAGGTGAGGGAGCACAGATCACGGGGGTGACAGGTGAGGAAGCACAGAACACGGGGGTGACAGGTGAGGGAGCACAGATCACGGGGGTGACAGGTGAGGGAGCACAGATTACGGGGGTGACAGGTGATGGAGTACAGATCACGGGGGTGACAGGTGAGGGAGCACAGATCACTGGGGTGACAGGTGAGGGAGCACAGATCACGGGGGTGACAGGTGAGGGAGCACAGATCACGGGGGTGACAGGTGAGGGAGCACAGATTAAGGGGGTGACAGGTGAGGGACCACAGATCACGGGGGTGACAGGTGAGGGAGCACAGATCAAGGGGGTGACAGGTGAGGGAGCACAGATCACGGGGGTGACAGGTGAGGAAGCACAGAACACGGGTGTGACAGGTGAGGGAACACAGATCATGGGGGTGACAGGTGAGGGAGCACAGATTACGGGGGTGACAGGTGATGGAGTACAGATCACGGGGGTGACAGGTGAGGGTGCACAGATCACTGGGGTGACAGGTGAGGGAGCACAGATCATGGGGGTGACAGGTGAGGGAGCACAAATCACGGGAGTGACAGGTGAGGGAGCACAGATTAAGGGGGTGACAGGTGAGGGACCACAGATCACGGGGGTGACAGGTGAGGGAGCACAGATCACGGGGGTGACAGGTGAGGGAGCACAGATCACTGGGGTGACAGGTAGAGGGAGCGGGTAGCACAGATCACGGGGGTGACAGGTGAGGGAGCACAGATCACGGGTATGACAGGTGAGGGAGCACAGATCACGGGGGTGACAGGTGAGGGAGCACAGATCACGGGGGTGGCAGGTGAGGGAGCACAGATCACGGGGGTGACAGGTGAGGGAGCACAGATCACGGGGGTGACAGATGATGGAGTACAGATCACGGGGGTGACAGGTGAGGGAGCACAGATCACGGGGCTGACAGGTGAGGGAGCACAGATCACGGGGGTGACAGGTGAGGGAGCACAGATCATGGGGGTGACAGGTGAGGGAGCACAGATCACGGGGGTGACAGGTGATGGAGTACAGATCACGGGGGTGACAGGTGAGGGAGCACAGATCACGGGGGTGACAGGTGAGGCAGCACAGATCACGGGGGTTACAGGTGAGGGAGCACAGATCATGGGGGTGACAGGTGAGGGAGCACAGATCACGGGGGTGACAGGTGAGGGAGCACAGATCACAGGGGTGACAAGTGAGGGAGCACAGATCACGGGGGTGACAGGTGAGGGAGCACAGATCACGGGGGTGACAGGTGAGGGAGCACAGATCATGGGGGTGACAGGTGAGGGAGCACAGATCATGGGGGTGACAGGTGAGGGAGCACAGATCACGGGGGTGACAGGTGAGGGAGCACAGATCACGGGGGTGACAGGTGAGGGAGCACAGATCACGGGGGTGACTACAGGTGAGGGAGCACATTTCACGGGGGTGGCAGGTGAGGGAGCACAGATCACGGGGGTGACAGGTGAGGGAGCACAGATCACGGGGGTGACAGTGATGGAGTACAGATCACGGGGGTGACAGGTGAGGGAGCACAGATCACGGGGGTGACTACAGGTAAAGAGCACAGATCACGGGGGTGGCAGGTGAGGGAGCACAGATCACGGGGGTGACAGATGAGGGAGTACAGATCACGGGGGTGACAGGTGAGGGAGCACAGATCACGGGGGTGACAGGTGAGGGAGCACAGATCACGGGGGTGACAGGTGAGGGAGCACAGATCATGGGGGTGACAGGTGAGGGAGCAGAGATCACGGGGGTGACAGGTGAGGGAGCACAGATCACGGGGGTGACAGGTGAGGGAGCACAGATCACGGGGGTGACAGGTGAGGGAGCACAGATCACGGGGGTGACAGGTGAGGGAGCACAGATCATGGGGGTCACAGGTGAGGGAGCACAGATCACGGGGGTGACAGGTGAGGAAGCACAGATCATGGGGGTGACAGGTGAGGGTGCACAAATCATGGGAGTGACAGGTGAGGGAGCACAGATCACTGGGGTGACAGGTGAAGGAGTACAGATCATGGGGGTGAGAGGTGGGGGGGTAGCGGGCAGCACATCACGGGGGTGAGGGAAGGGGGCGGGCAGCCCATCACGGAGGGGAGGGGCGGGCAGCACATCACGGAGGGGAGGGGGCAGGCAACACATCACGAGGGGGAGGGGGCGGGCAGCACATCATGGAGAGGAGGGGGCGGGCAGCACATCACGAGGGGGAGGGGGCGGGCAGCACATAACGAGGCGGAGGGGGCAGGTAGCCGATTACAAGGAGGAAGGAGCGGGCAGCAGATCACGGGGGTGACAGCTGAGGAAGCACAGATCATGGGGGTGACAGGTGAGGGAGCACAGATTACGGGGGTGACAGGTGAAGGAGCACAGATCATGGGGGTGAGAGGTGGGGGGGTAGCGGGCAGCACATCATGGGGGTGAGGCGAGGGGGCGGGCAGCACATCACGGAGGGGAGGGGCGGGCAGCACATCACGGAGGGGAGGGGGCGGGCAGCACATCACGGAGGGGAGGGGGCGGGCAGCACATCATGAAGGGGAGGGAGCGGGTAGCACATCACGAGGGGGAGGGGGCGGGTAGCCGATCACAAGGGAGAGGGGGCGGGCAGCAGATCACGGAGGTGAAGGGAAGCGGGCGGACAGCAGATCTTTGAGGGGAGGGGGCGGGCAGCACATCACGGAGGGGAGGGGGCAGGTAGCACATCACGGAGGGGAGGGGGCGGGCAGCACATCACGAGGGGAAGGGGCGGGCAGCCGATCACAAGGGGGAGGGGGCGGGCAGCAGATCATGGGGGTGAGAGGTGGGGGTGCGGGCAGCAGATCGGGGAGAACGGTGGCAGATGGAGGAGGGCGGCGACGGCAGATCGGGAGGCTTTTCGCCGGTTTGATACAGTACAATGGCAGCGTGGCAACTTCCAGGTCCCATGCTCTGGTCACATAACAGCATGGGACCGGAGCTTGTCGCCCCACCATTTTACTGTATACACTCACTGTACTGGCGTGCTCCAGCTCCAGGACCGACAAGCTGAGGGGGGCGGTCACTGGCAACAGGTCCACGATGATTGGAGAGATCGGTCACAAGGCCGGTCTCTCCAATAAGAGCTGCTGGAGCAGGGGGCGGGTGATCCAGCTGAGGTCACCCAACTCCAGTCAATGGTCAGTAATATAGCTGCACTGAACATGGCTGGATTTCAATGTTTCAACCATTTTCAATGGTTGAAACATTACAGCGGCTGTGAATTGCTGAGCGGCGTTCGACAGCCAATCACAGCCTCCGTAGGTCCGGGGAGAAGGCACCACCCCTCCTGAGGTCAGGCACAGGTCCCCTCCTTCTCGAATCTGCGATTTGTGTGAACCGATCGCAGTCACCAGGGTTCCGGTGCCGCGATTTTGCCATAACGGATAGATCAATCATGGGTCTTTAAGTCCCAGGGCACCATGACGGATCTATCCGTCCAAGGTCGTGAAGGGGTTAAGATCAGGGATGGCCGTCTACATACGGATTTGTTTCGCAAGCCGACAGCGACCAACAGCTTACTTAGGCTCGATAGCTTCCATCCCTTCCATACACGTAGAGGTATACCCACTGAACAGTTTCTGCGGGCCCGCAGAAACTGTGCCTCAAATGAAGACTTCTCAACACAGGCCCAGGAGTTAACGGCTCGATTCCAAAAACGGGATTACCCTAAAAAAGTCATATCATCCGCATATCAGAGAGCTAAAACTGAGACACAACAAACCCTCTTGGAGAAACGGACCAACAAACTGGATCAGCCCTTGTGTATCATCACTGATTATAATAATAAAGGCACCAAGACAAAGCAAATTCTGCAGACACACTGGATCATCCTCAGCTCGGACCCACAGGTGGGTCCTTTCGTAAGTGATGTTCCCCTTCTAACAACATGGCGGGCAAGAAGACTTAGGGACATCTTGACTAATAGCCATTTCAAGAGACCTACTCTTAAACTGAATATAGGATGTACTCTAAGGGGGTCATTCCCCTGTGGGGATTGCAATGTCTTTCCATTCATGCACCCCACCAGGGACACATTTATCTATCCATCTGACTCTAGTGAATATCCATTACGTTCATATATTAATTGTAAATCCGTAAACGTAATTTATGCTATTGTCTGCTCTTGTCCCAAGGTATACGTTGGCCAGACCTCTCAAGAACTGAGGAAATGAATTCAAAAACATATGTCCACATATGTAATTTAGCCAGCTCGGACCTCAAAAAAGGTAAAATCATCACCTCAGTGCCATCTAATTTTTTACAAAATCACCATGGGTCACGCAGAAATATGCGAGTTTTCGGGCTGCAGAAGATTCCAGAAACGGGCAGAGGGGGTTCTTTACACAAACCTTTGCTTCATGCGGAAGCTAGATGGATATTCCATCTCAAATCCTTGACGCCTGTGGGCTTGAATGAAGAGCTCTTATGTACTGGCTTCTTAGGTTAGTCTCTTCTAATTCATCACTGGATATGCTAATCGATGGGATATACTAATACATCATATCACCTTTTACTCTCTAGATTTCGGAACCCCTATCTATAACATCAGTAGGAAACTTCAACTCCTGTCCTGACCTTTATTTCAAGCCTGTGGTTTCTCGATGCTCAACTTCTTAATAATACAAGCAGCAAAAAACTCTTTCTCCACCTCTTTTGGCCTGTGATCTAATAACATGATAGTGACGGTTTGAGAGAGTATTTGCATCATCCTTATTGAAGACGGATTCTTTCAATATCAGACTGGAGCAATATGGATGGACATTTCCCCCTTTTTTTTTAAACATTATTGAATTATATTTTGTTATACTCTGGTTTGGTTACTGTGTGGACTCCTATTCTTCCATGCCATAATTGGCTCTTCTCATGTTACATAATATATTTTTTCGTTTCATATGTATTTAACTCATTCCTATATATACATATACCACTATGTTTTTTGTTTTCTCTTGAATTGGGTCACCATGTTTTGATCTATATTGTTATATGCATGTACATGCTCCTGTAGGGCATGTACATTGATACTGACGTGATCTTGCATTATTACTTGGTAGATATCATGTGCTGGATCAAGTTTGACCCAAATGTGATACCTCTTGGTGACACCATGTGATATTTTTCATTACAATATTCTATACAGCTGTAATTTGAACCATTCTTATTCCTCCTAGGCACAATTTGCTTTTCTCATATTATAGGTTTCTTTTCTAGATGAACTTAACCCCTTAGTGACGGAGCTAATTTTCACCTTAATGACCAGACCAAATTTTGCAATTCTGACCAGTGTCACTTTAGCAGGTTATAGCTCTGGAACGCTTCAACGGATCCCACTGATTTTGAGATTGTTTTTTCGTGACATATTGGACTTCATTTTAGTACCAAATTTTGGACAAAATTTTTTGCGTTTATTTGTGAAAAAATATGAATTTTGGCAAAATTTTTGAAAATTTTGAAATTTTCAACTTTTGAATTTTTTTTCCGTTAAACCAGAGAGTTCTGTGACACAAAATAGTTAATAAATAACATTTCCCACTTGTCTACTTTACATCAGCACAATTTTGGAAAAAAAAATATTTTTTGTTAGGAAGTTAGAAGGGTTCAAAGTTTATCAGCAATTTCTCATTTTTACATCAAAATTTACAAAACCATTTTTTTAGGGACCACATCACATTTGAAGTGATTTTGAGAGGCCTAGATGACAGAAAATACCCAAAAGTGACACCATTCTAAAAACTGCACCCCTCAAAGTACTCAAAACCACATTCAAGAAGTTTATTAACCCTTTAGGTGCTTCACAGGAACTAAAGCAATGTGGAATGAAAAAAGCAAAAAATAAAATTTTACCTAAAAATGTTGCTTTACCCCAAATGTAATCAATTTTAGAAGAAATAACACAACAAAATGGACCCCAAAACTAACTTGTTACCCACTTTCTTATGAGCGCGGTGATACCCCATATGTGGTCAGAAACTTCTGTTTGGGCAAATGGGAGGGCTGGGAACACAAGGAGCAATATTTGAAGTTTGGAAAGCAAATTTGGCTGAAATAGATTGCGGGCACCATGTTGCATTTACATGTCCGCTAAGGTACCTAAACAGCAGAAACCCCTCACAAGTGACGCCATTCTGGAAACTAGACCCCTCAAGGCTTCTATCTAGGGGTATAGTGAGCATTTTGGACCCACAGGTACTTCACAGATTTTGATAACGTTACGTTGTCATATTGAAAATTTTCATTTTTTTCTCAAAAATGTTGCTTTAGCATTAATTTTCTTACTTTTTCAAGAGGTAATTCCAAAAATTGGACCCCAACGTTTATTACCCACTTTCTTATGAGCGCGGTGATACCCCATATGTGGTCAGAAACCTCTGTTTGGGCAAATGGGAGGGCTGGGAACACAAGGAGCAATATTTGAAGTTTGGAAAGCAAATTTGGCTGAAATAGATTGCGGGCACCATGTTGCATTTACATGTCCGCTAAGGTACCTAAACAGCAGAAACCCCTCACAAGTGACGCCATTCTGGAAACTAGACCCCTCAAGGCTTCTATCTAGGGGTATAGTGAGCATTTTGGACCCACAGGTACTTCACAGATTTTGATAACGTTACGTTGTCATATTGAAAATTTTCATTTTTTTCTCAAAAATGTTGCTTTAGCATTAATTTTCTTACTTTTTCAAGAGGTAATTCCAAAAATTGGACCCCAACGTTTATTACCCACTTTCTTATGAGCGCGGTGATACCCCATATGTGGTCAGAAACCTCTGTTTGGGCAAATGGGAGGGCTGGGAACACAAGGAGCAATATTTGAAGTTTGGAAAGCAAATTTGGCTGAAATAGATTGTGGGCACCATGTTGCATTTGTAGGGCCCCTAAGGTACCTAAACAGCAGAAACCCCCCACAACTGACCCCATTTTGGAAACTAGACCCCTCAAGGAATTTATTTAGATGTTTGGTGAGTACCCTGAACCCCCAGGGGCTTCACAGAACTTTATAGCGTTGAGCCATGAAAATAAAAAAATTTAATTTTAACACAAAATTGTTACTTCAACCATGTAGCTTTTTTTTTCACAAGGGTAAAAGGAAAAAAAACACCATAAAATGTATTGTGCAATTTCTCCTGAGTTTGCCGATACATCATATGTGGCGGAAATCAACTGTCTGGGTAAACGGCAGGGTGCGGAATGAAAGGAGCGCCATTTGACTGCAAAATTGGCAGGAATCATTAGCGCACGCCATGTTGTGTTTGGAGACCCCCTAAAGTGGCTAAACAGTAGAGCTCCCCCACAACTGACCCCATTCTGGAATCTATACCCCTCAAGGATGTTATCTAGGGGTATAGTGTGCATTTTGAACCCACAGGTACTTCACAGAATTTTATAACAATAGGTTGTCATATTGAAAATGTTCTTCTTTTTCACAAAAGTGATGCTTTAGCACCAAATTTTCCACTTTTACAAGATGTAACACCAAAACGTGGACCCCTCATTTTGTTACCCACTTTCTTACGAGTCCAGCGATACCCAACATGTAGTCAAAAATGTCTGTTTGGGCAAACGGCAGGACTTGGAAGGGAAGGTGCACTTTTCAAATTTTGGATTATTTGATTTGCAGAGCCTATGTGTTATCAGAACAACTGAAAACCCACATAAATGGATTTTTTGTACATTTTATCTTGGAGTGAAGGGCAAAATGTGGAGGAAAATACCGCCAACTATATGGCAGACTTGTGCTTGTTCCAGAGATGAAGGAACACCAGGAGGGCTAGAAGGACACGTTAATTTTTCAGAGACTGGTCGTACAATGTCTGTTTAGCATCATCAATCCCTATATGAGGGACAATTGTGCCAGACGACATGGTACATCATAACAGGCTCCTACCTGCCAAGGTCGGAACCGCTATATGCACAAAACAACCAGTCCCCCACAGGGTTATAAAAGTATTGTCCAGTGCAGGAGGTTCGGCAAGAACCATGCAGTAAAGCCCATGGTGTAAAATTACAGAACAGCTTCAGATCCTCCAATAAAATTATCATGCCCGTATCACCAAGACGTAGTTGTAATAGCAGTCAGACTAAGATGACTGGTGCTAAAACTTTGAGTGATCAAATCTTGGAATTATTTGTCAGATGATCAGATGTTTCAAGAACATTTGCGGGGTCCACATTCTGGAGTACGCAGACGTGGGCATATGACGAGAATTTGTCTGCATAACACTTCGGTATGTGAGTGATCAAGTCCTGGAATTATTTGTGAAATGGGGTAAAATGTGTTTTACTGATGAAAATAGTAAATTTTATTTGACAAGTAACACAGGGGCTCACTACACAGGAAATATAAATGTTGTGAAAGAAAAACCCTACCACACAATTTGGGAATAGTGTATGATGTCTAATAATTGTGGGATGTGTGGTAGATCTCGAAGCAGGGGGTAACACAAAGTCCTGGCTGGGAAGGGCACATGGGACAGTAATATCTTGATTCGCTCCTATTGCCCTGTTTGCTGCAGACCCGGCACCTTTTTTTAGGACGGTTTTGGGTGGGAGTAGGAGGCATGAGACGCATAAAATGCCGTTCCGTTAGTCTCCGGGCATTCTCTGACTCGAAGGCTGCCTCTGGTGCCGCTGAGTCAAACATGAGGGACTCAATAATTTTTTCCTGGTATTGCAGAAATGTGAGGGGCCCTCGTGATTTTTTATACAGTACAAAACTGTTGTAGGTAGCAATCTGTATCAGGTAGATTGCTACCTTTTTGTACCAGGCCCTCGTTTTCCGCTTTACCAGGTATGGTTGGAGCACCTGGTCAGACAGGTCCACGCCACCCATAAACCTGTTGTATTGGGTCACACAGAAGGGTTTCTGTTTGTCCCTGGTGGCTCCCCTCTCTCTGACTGACACAGTGGTGTCCTCATGCAGGGTGGTGAGCATGTAGACGTCCTTGCGGTCATTCCACTTTACGGCAAGCAGTTTGTCACTTGCCAGTGCGAATGACGCCCCCTTGTCTAGACGTCTGGACACTAACTGTGCCGGCAAACCAACACGGTTTTTCCTTATTGTCCCACAGGCCCCTGTATTTGCAGCATGGAGGGATTGGTATAGGGGGATACTAGTGTAGTAGTTGTCGGTGTACACGTGGTAACCTTTACCAAGAAATGGCGTCATTAGCTCCCAGACAATTTTTCCTGGGATGCTAATTGTCTGGGGACAGTTGGGTGGGCTTATTTGGCGGTCCCTACCCTCATAAATGATAAAGTTACACGTGTACCCGCTGGTGCTTTCGCACACTTTATATAATTTTATGCCATACTTGGCTCTTTTGGAGGGGATAAACTGACGGAATGAGAGACGGCCCTTGTAGCTCATTAGGGACTCGTCAACCGAAACATTCTCCTCTGGGCTGTAGGAAGTTAGGAAGGACTCTTTCAGGAGGGATATTAGGGGTTTCAATTTATTAAGGCGGTCATAATTGGGGTCAGTTCTTGGGGGGACTTGGGAATTATCACTAAAATGGAGGAATCTCAATAGGGTCTCATATCGGGTTCTGGGCATTATGGCTGCAAATACAGGGGTGGCGTGGACAGATTTGGTTGCCCAGTAGGAGCGTAAACTGGGTTTTTTCACTATTCCCATGTTGAGGGTAATGCCTAAAAATTTTTTGATTTCCGGGACGCTTGTGGGGATCCAGGAACGGGAATGCACAGATGTTGGCTTTTGGGCAATATATTGGCGGGCGTACAAGTTGGTGTGGTGGGTGATATGCTCAAGTACTTGTTGGTTAACAAAAATTTGGAAAAAATCCAGTGGGGCAAAATTGGTGACATTTATTTTTATGCCAGGGTCTCCTATGAAAGGGGGAATTTGTGGGGTAAAGGACGGGTCGGGGTTCCAGAGAGCATGGGGGACTGCAGAACTAGGTCCTGCCCCTGACGCTTCAGCAGCGGCGACTAGCGGGGTGTGGGACCCCGTGGAGGAAGCCGAATCGTCACCGCTATCCGAAAAATCTCTTTCTGAGGCCGATTCGGTCTCTGACCCAGAACTGCCGGAGGCAAGCAGTGAGTACGCTTGCTCTGCCGTAAACATCCTGTGGGCCATGGTTTTTGTTTTTATCCCTGGCTAACAAAAAATAAAAAAAAACCTAACACTAGTATTTTTTTTTTTTTTTTATATAAACCCTAAATTTTTTTATAAAGATTATAAAAAAAAATATTTAGGGGAATGACGCAGCGAGGGATGACGGAATGATGGAGGAGGGGATGATCACAGGGGGGTGATCAGAAAAATTGGGAATATGATGATCTTTGTGAATTTATAACTTTTTCTCTCTATATGGCAGCACGTAGTCTCTCTCTCTTCTCTCCCAGATCAACTACAAGGGAGAGAGGAGAAAGGCAGACCTAAATGCTGCCATATTTATCAAATATTGGCATTTTGACTACTGTGATAGGATCTATCACAGTATTCAAATCTAAACAGCCAATCAGATTTTTTTTTTTTTTGTTGCCGGGTGCAGGAGGCAGATTATGCCAAGCACACTGCGCATGCGCCCGCCATTTTCCAGGAGAAGGGAGGAAGGGGGGCCGCGGGGGACCGGGGGACCGGGGGACCGGGGGGCCCAACGATCCTTTATTGAGGTACTGTGCGGGGGCGGTGGGGGAACGGGGGATCCCAGATCGGGTGGGAGATACCGGGATCTAGCGGATCGGACCCCGGTGGACCGGAGGGAGGGCTCTGGAGAACCGGAGGGGGCTCCGGGGAACCAGAGATCTCCGGTGGACCGGAGCAGGGATCAGGGGGAGGACATTTCCCTCCGATCTGAAATGTTTGATCATTTCAGATCGGAGGGAAATGAATGCGGCGGCAGCAGCAGCAGCTTTCAGCGCGCCGGCGCCATCTTGCAAGGTCTGGAGAACCGGAGGGGGCTCCGGTGACCAGACAGCTCCGGTGGACCGGAGGATGGATCAGGGGGAGGACATTTCCCTCCGATCTGAAATGTTTGATCATTTCAGATCGGAGGGAAATGAATGCGGCGGCAGCAGCAGCAGCTTTCAGCGCGCCGGCGCCATCTTGCAAGGTCTGGAGAACCGGAGGGGGCTCCGGTGACCAGACAGCTCCGGTGGACCGGAGGATGGATCAGGGGGAGGACATTTCCCTCCGATCTGAAATGTTTGATCATTTCAGATCGGAGGGAAATGAATGCAGAGCCGGCGGCGGCGGGAGTTTTCGCCGCGCGTCGGCGCCATTTTGGATGTCCGGGGGTGGGGGTGGGGGGTGATTTTCTCCGGTACCGGGGGCTTTGGGGGCACTAGGGGCTTATATTTCTTCATCATCTGACATGTTTGATCATGTCAGATGAGAAAGAAATTAGTAGTATTTGCCATTTTTTTTTTTTTAATGTTGTCGCCGGTATACGGTGTATACCGGCGATCACATTATCGGGGAACAAAAAAAACACCCCGATTCATAATCTTGGGGGTCTCAGCTACCCCCGGTAGCTGAAACCCCCGAGATTTTTCGTCACTGGGGGGCGCTACAACCTTTTTCCGGCCTGACGTCTCAAGACGTCGGAACAGAATAAGTACCCTGTTTTTCCGACGTCTTGAGACGTTAGGCCGTCGCTATGGGGTTAATTCATCCCCTTGTTTATACCGCTCTGTTATGTTTTGTTTTTTGTTTTTTTTGTTTTTTTCTTGAATTGGGTCATGATGCTTTGATCTATGTCTCCATATGCTTGTACATACTCCTTTTGGGTATATACACTGATATGGACACGTGATTTTGCATTTCTATTTGGTAGAAATTATGTATTGGATGCAGGTTGATCTAGCGGTCATGCCTTTGAGCGGTATCATGTGACATTCTTCATTATAATATTTTGTATACAATTGTAATTTGAACTACATTTTAATGTGGTTTCAGATTTAATTTTATACCACAATTTCTGTTACGAGGGGCTGTCTGATAATAACCTAAAGGAGTATCAGACAGTCAGGGTCCACCGTGCAAAGACTTTGCTGCAGACTATGGCAGAGTGCAATACCTCTGTTAACTCACAGAAGGATATAATAAGTAAGTAAAGCAATTCCTCCCTTACTTGGAGGCTGTGTGGAATGATCTCTGTTAATAATCACAGAGACAAAGGCAATGTGTGCGAAATGGCACCTACCTAGGTCCGCTCTTCTAGTGGTGCAAAAGAGACAAACAGCAGCGTAAGCCGCACAAAGCTCCTACCTGCGTTCGCTCCACTAGTGTGCGAGGACACGAACCACTAGATATGGCACCTGCCTAGGTCCGCTCTTCTAGTGGTGCAAAAGAGACGAACAGCAGCGTAAGCCGCACAAAGCTCCTACCTCTGTTCGCTCCCCTAGTGTGCGAGGATACGAACAACTGCCAGACGCAGTATAAGGAACGTTACCCTAGCGGCAACGTCCACCTACGAGTCGAATCACAAGGCCCAGCCAGACCATGTGCCTCAGGCACCTGCCTATGTCCGCTCCCCTAAGAGGTAAGGATACAGACAGCAGCCGAAGCTGTAAGGTATAAGAACGCTACCCTGCCGGTAGCGCTCACCTAGCATAGACAGAGGAATGCCTAGAGGAACGCGCACAGAGCGTCTACTCTTATGCATGAACCAAGAGGACTGAGCGCCATGCGGCGTGTGTCAGAGTCTTATATAGACTCTGTGCCTCATCCAAGATGGAGGACACCAGAGCCAATCCGCTGCCAGAACGACAGGAGTGACGTCATGCTGGCCTATCACCGAGCAAGGCGTCACAAGCACATGACCAGCGACCAATCGGCATAGAAGGTGTCAGAGACATGTGACCTCGTGTCAGCGATGATGTCACCCGCACATGTGCAATGGCTCCAAGATAGGACTTAGTCTCCGGCGCTCGCACATGTGCAGTAGCAAGAATTCTGGACTTAGTCTCCAGCGCTCGCACATGTGCAGTAGCAAGAAATCTGGACTTAGTCTCCAGCGCTCGCACATGTGCAGTAGCAAGAAATCTGGACATAGTCTCCAGTGCTCGCAGCAACCGTAACAATTTCGATGGGTGGTTTTTATTCCATTATGCGGTGACTTATATGGTATTATTGATGGCGTTTCCAATACATACTTCATTTACAAACTCATGTGCTGATGCTCCTTATTGGGTCTAGGATATTAAGTAAATGTGGGAATTTTTTCCACATAAAGTTAAGATGGTGACCTTATCACCATTTATCAGGCTCTGCAAGTATTGTGACTTCTGATGACTTAGGGTACCTTCACACTTTAGCGATGCAGCAGCGATCCGACCAGCGATCTGACCTGGTCAGGATCGCTGCTGCATCCGCTACATGGTCGCTGGTGAGCTGTCAAACAGGCAGATCTCACCAGTGACCAGTGACAAGCCCCCAGCCAGCAGCGACGTGCAAGCGACGCTGCGCTTGCACGGAGCCGGCGTCTGGAAGCTGCGGACACTGGTAACTAAGGTAAACATCGGGTATGGTTACCCGATGTTTACATTAGTTACCAGCGCACACCGCTTCCTTGCTCTCCTAGCTACAGTACACATCGGGTTAATTAACCCGATGTGTAATGCAGCTACATATGCAGAGAGCAGGGAGCCGCGCACACTGCTTAGCGCTGGCTCCTTGCTCTCCTAGCTACAGTACACATCGGGTTAATTAACCCGATGTGTACAGCAGCTACATGTGCAGAGAGCCGGAGCCGGCAGCACAGGCAGCGTGAGAGCTGCGGAGGCTGGTAACTAAGGTAAATATCGGGTAACCACCTTGGTTACCCGATGTTTATCTTGGTTACAGCTTACCTCAGCTGTCAGACGCCGGCTCCTGCTCCCTGCTCGCTTCATTTGTCGCTCTCTCGCTGTCACACACAGCGATCTGTGTGTCACAGTGGGAGAGCGCCTTTGAAGAAAATGAACCAGGGCTGTGTGTAACGAGCAGCGATCTCGCAGCAGGGGCCAGATCGCTGCTCAGTGTCACACACAGCGAGATCGCTAATGAGGTCACTGCTGCGTCACAAAAAGCGTGACTCAGCAGCGATCTCGGCAGCGAGCTCGCTTTGTGTGTGTGTGTGTTAGGTCTGATTAATTCGCGTATACAAACTGATGTGTTTTTTTGTTTTGTTTTTTTTCCACCATGTACTGAAGAAAGTTTGCCACTGCAAGTGCATATATGGGATGAATGGTCGAACACTCAGCACATTTTCAGCATGAATACTTAGAATCCTGCCTCATACTTAGCTTTATATGCTTGATTAATCTATGCTGCATATATTCTGATGTCTCTTTTTACTGCATATTGAATTGGTGTCATCGCTTATGCGCATAATTATATGCAGTTACACAAAGTATACTGCTAATTTCCAGCTATCTCAGTCATCTAATAATGTATACATTGTTTTACTCCTGGGTCTTGTAGGGCATTCACTATATACCGCGGTTCACTGATTGAGTGACTAAAGGTCCAGTCACACATAACGAGATCGTTACTACGTCACAGTTTCCGGATCGTTGTTAAATTGTTGGTGAGATCATTGGTGAGACGTCACAAAGTCATTTTCCCAATGACTTTAGTAACAATGCAGTGACCTATATAACGATCTCGTTGGCCGTTGGGACCCAGTCACACAGCAGCTATGTAACGATTCCGACCTCGAATAGGGGCGTAGTGTTTGACGCTGTAAGCCACGTAGGCGTGCATATGCGTCGCCTTTTCCACATCCCTCCGCTCCGATTGGTGGCCAATACTGCGTTTTGATTAGGCGGCCGGCCTAGAAGACAACTTTGTATCGCTTCATCCTTTGTCCCTTTTTGAGCCTTGCTTTGAGGATTGAACCTGCGACTCCACCCAGATTCATTCGTACTTTGCTCCTAGTTGCTTGCTTTCTTTTTGGATCGAAACTGCATCTGCATCCGGATTCATCCCTCCTTCGTTCCTGAGTAGAGTTGAGCGTGGTTCGTGGTTCGTGGTTCTCCAGTTCGCGGCTCGAGTGATTTTGGGGGCTGTTCTAGATCGAACTAGAACTCGAGCTCTTTTGCAAAAGCTCGATAGTTCTAGATACGTTAGAGAACGGTTCTAGCAGCAAAAAAAACCAGCTAATTCCTAGCTGGCTTTCCGCTGTAATAGTGTAAGTCACTCTGTGACTCACACTATTATGACATTTCAGTGTATAGTGTGCGGGAACAGCGCATTCAGATCACTGCTGTTTGGATAATGGCGATCGCCATTTTTTTTTTTTTCCTTGTCTTCCTTCCCTAAGCGCGCGCGTGTAGTGGGGAGGGCCAGCATGTCAGTCAATCCCAGACACACACACAGATAAGTGGACTTTTAGCCAGAGAAGCAACGGCATGTGTGATAGGATGTCCATGTCACATGTCCCTGCATTATAAAAACGAGTATCTGCCCGTCCGGACGCCATTATCTCTTCTGCGTCCTTGGTGTCAGACATCACTGGCGCAGCTCCTATCGCCGATACAGCTGTATATGCTCCATACACAGCGCTGGACAGCTTAGGGATAGCACTTTTTATCAGTCCTTTTAAGGGCTCATACCGGCAGGGTCAGAGCCATAGGTGTCAGGTCCTGAAAACAGAGTTTAACAGCTACACAAGATGACAGCATCTGTGTAGCTAAGGTCAGGGGTTTCCTCGCTGCATTTCCCCATTAGGAGGGATAGAAAGGCAGGCTTCCTTTCCTCTACCCAGAGACCCACAACCCTGCCACTGTACCCTCCTGCCCTTTGCACATTCCAACTCATTGTTACTAAGCCATTATACTAGCAAACACTGAGTGAACTTAGTGGCATCCTAAACGTGGCTATTGGACTTCTGTATAGTCCCAGTAGTGCAAAGATATTTGCAGCACGTCTGCCTGCATTGCACACTCAAACTCATTATAACTAAGCCATTATACTAGCAAACACTGAGTGAACTTAGTGGCATCCTAAACGTGGCTAGTGGACTTCTGTATAGTCCCAGTAGTGCAAAGATATTTGCAGCACGTCTGCCTGCATTGCACACTCAAACTCATTATAACTAAGCCATTCTACTAGCAAACACTGAGTGAACTTAGTGGCATCCTAAACGTGGCTATTGGACTTCTGTATAGTCCCAGTAGTGCAAAGATATTTGCAGCACGTCTGCCTGCATTGCACACTCAAACTCATAACTAAGCCATTATACTAGCAAACACTGAGTGAACTCAGTGGCATCCTAAACGTGGCTATTGGACTTCTGTATAGTCCCAGTAGTGCAAAGATATTTGCAGCACGTCTGCCTGCATTGCACACTCAAACTCATTATAACTAAGCCATTATACTAGCAAACACTGAGTGAACTTAGTGGCATCCTAAACGTGGCTATTGGACTTCTGTATAGTCCCAGTAGTGCACAGATATTTGCAGCACGTCTGCCTGCATTGCACACTCAAACTCATTATAACTAAGCCATTATACTAGCAATTTAGGCTGCCAGTTTAAGGGCCGTAGTTGCATTGTCAGGGATATTTATTCTTTATTATTCTGCTGTTAATAAAGCTAGACCACCGCTGCAATCTACACCACCTCTCAATTTTTACTACCACATTTTCAGTGCACAATCTTGTCGCAATCAACATGAGTGGCAAAATGACAGATGCTGGTGGAAAGGGGAAGAGGCGTGGTGGAAAAGGAAAAAAAGGGTTTGTCCGTGGGGAAGGTGGCAAAGCTAGATAATAGCAGGGACTAAAACTTAACTTTTAATAATCCAGATAAAATTGTCAATATTACATAATAGTGCAATAAAATTGCCAAATGGCTATAAATTGAAGTGGTCTCACCCAGATGTTTTCCAGGGACATAAGGACACACCGATCCAGGGTTGATCACAAGCGGAAAAGGCCAGGGTAAAGCATTGGGAGATGGTAAGATATAAACCCTGTCGTGCCCCGTGCCAATGCTTCCCCCCTGACAAGGGCAGCGCCCAAATGAGCTGTCTGACCCACAACCAAATAAAGAAAAAAACGTTCTCCCAACGCGTTTCCCTCTAAGTAGAAAGAGTTCTTCAGGGGAGATTAAAGAACCAATTGATCAACCTGCAGTGGCAGGGTTCAAGAGACTGATCAACCTGCAGTGGCAGGGATCAAAGGTAAAGGCTATGTGTCCAAATACAGGGTGGTGCATGGACACTAAAGCCTAAAGCCGCTATATACCCATTTGTTAATGATTATTACCTTCAGCCGTGCAGGGCACCCGCCCTGCATGATACTCCGTTCGTGCTCACATTGCCGGCGTCTGACGTCCCTTCCGGTTATGTGACTAGCAGACTTCCGCGCTCCAGTCTGGAACGCATGAACAGCAATTGGATGGGGGAGACAACAATAGATGAGGTCACATCCGGTTTAGCGAACCTCACCATTATAAATCACCCAAGCTTCCCCATCCAATCGTCTTGCACAGGGGGCGTATCGCTACCGTACAGGGCAAACTCCCTGCATAATACTCCGTTCATGCTCACATTGCCGGCGTCTGACATCACTACTGGTCATGTGACTAACAGACTTCCGCGCTCCAATGTGGAACGCATAGAAAGCAATTGGGTATGGGAGACATCAATAGACGAGGTCATATCCGGTTTAGCAGACCTCACCGTTGTATGTCACATAAACTTCCCCACCCAATCATCTTGCAATAGGGGTGTATCGTCACAGGTCATGTGACGTTCACTGTTGATATACAGTTCATACCGCCCACATATCGCAAAACAGTGCTGGTATGCAACCACAGCAATAACCTCCGATTTCGTTAATGAGTGATAGCTGAGATATATACAAAGCACTAATGACCAGCTAATAGAGCACCTAGGGTTTTTCATAAACTTATCGATTCTTATAAAGAATTAGATTGTCTGCTCATTAGGCAATCAATCTGAAATGTGGAGATGCATGAGATACCGGCAAAAAAGAGACAATACCCAAAGTAGCTTGAAGGTAAATTGAGGGGTATCAACATATTTGTATATGAAGAAAAGCGAAACTGTGATCAGTGATCCACAACTCATACTGCAAAAAAAGAGGGTGGTGGAAGGGGGGAAAATCAAGAAGGGAAGGAGTCAATATCTTTCCCAAATCAGACCATATTGAATCTAAGGATTCCAAAGATAGCAAGGGTCCAGTAACATTCCCAACCTGGACCTCAAATGACCCTATGATAAGGTGGATGCCAGGTAAAAGGGCTAAATATAGAGCTTGGTCAGTGGTCTAGACTACCATTCGGACAAGACAAAAACACAACAGTTGGCTACTGTAGACACAAAAGCTATATGAAGCACCCATAATTGATCTGGTCATTAAGGCCATCCGGGTAGCATGTCTTGAGGCGAAAAACCATCCTCGCCTCTTTTTGTAATAGGACACGATCGAGATTACCACCTCTGGGGGATTGTTTCACTCTCAAAATGCTCATGAAGAAAATGGCCTCCTTGTTCTGACTGTGGCGTACATTCATGTGCCGTGCAATGGGGGTGTCGCGATCGTTTCTAATATCCCCCATATGCTCACCTATCCGTCTCCGAAACTCACGTGTCGTCTTACCGACATATTGTACACCGCAATGACAGGTAGCCAGATACACAACACCCTTTGTTTTACAATTCATAAATTCTCTAATATCCAGAGATTCACCTGTAGACGTACTAGTGTACCTTTTGCCTGTTTGAATATTTTTACAGGCAACACATGAGCCACATTTAAAGCAACCATGTGGTCTGCTGGGGATCCACGTGGTTCCCTCACTGGGCGGCACAAAGTGGCTATGGGTCAATCGATCACCTAACGACCGATTTTTTCGAAAGGTGATACTTGGCTGTGATTTGATGTAATTAGCGATATCCCTATCCATACCAAGGATCCCCCAATGTCGATCCAAAATCTGTCTGATAGCAGAGACACCCTTGGTATAGGTCGTGATGAGTCTGACTACACCCATTTCATCATCACACTTCCGTTTCGAAGTCAATAACTTAGTCCGGTCCTGGTTCAATGAGTATTTGAAGGCCTCTTTTAGGATACGATCTGGATAACCCTTATTCAAAAAACGAGACCTCAAATCAGCAGCCCTTGCCACAAACTCGCTCTGATCAGAACAATTCCTTCTCAAGCGGAGGTATTGTCCCTTAGGGATACCCCGCTTGAGGGAAGGAGGATGGTGACTCTCCCACCTGAGGAGCGAGTTTGTGGCAGTAGGCTTCCTGTAGATTGTTGTCCTTAGCTTGCCCTCTGAACCAATCATCACCATTAGATCCAGAAAAGGCAAGCTAATAGGATCGATGACATAAGTAAAAGCCAATCCTAAGGGGTTCAAATTCAGCCTATCCACGAATTCAATGAACAATTCACGGGACCCCTTCCACAGGAGGAAAACATCGTCTATGAACCGGACCCAAAGGTCAATCATATCAGTGAAAGACGTCATAGACTCTTGAAAAACAGTGGTGTCCTCCCACCAGCCCAGGAACAAGTTGGCGTAGCAGGGAGCACAAGGGCTCCCCATTGCCGTGCCCCTGAGCTGGTGGTAGGTGGAGCCATCAAACAAAAAGAAATTATTGTGCAAAACAAATTCCAACAAGGATAGAACCAGATTATTATGGGCATCGAACTGTTTCCCCCTAGTAGCAAGGAAGAATTTCACAGCCTTAAGTCCCCAATGATGTGGGATGGAAGAATATAAAGTTTCCACGTCAATACTAGCAAGAAATGTATTAGGTCCCACCACTACATCCTCGATTCTGCTGATGAAATCTAAACTGTCCCGTACATAAGAGGGTAGTGAGGTGACGAATGGATTAAGGATTTTATCTATATAAATCCCAACATTCTGTGTGACATTGCCTACCCCAGAGACAATAGGTCTCCCCCTAAGGGGGTTTACCCCCTTATGTACTTTGGGAAGTATATAAAAAGTAGACATCAATGGAAATTCAGGTATCAAAAAGGCTAGTTCTTCCTTGCTTATCAGGCCATCAGATTCAGCATTATTAAGTATATCCTTCAATGTTTTTTTGGCAACAATAAGAGGATTGCCAGAGACCTTACAATAGGTGCTGGTGTCTTTCAATATATTTAAACAGATGTCCCGATAATTATTTGTGTTCAACAAGACTGTATTCCCCCCTTTGTCTGAGGGTTTAACAGTAATAGTAGAGTCTTTCTCCAAATTACAAAGTGCACGCATTTCAATTTTAGAAAGATTGTTTTTATGCTCTATCCGATAGGGAGCTACACCCATCCCATTCAGATCAATCTTACTTAGAGCAAGAACATCACTCGTCACTTGATTCAAAAAGATGTCAATAGCCGAGACATCAGGAAAATTCGGTGGCATCCTTGTACTCGGATTTTTTAAGGTGGTAAATGGACCTTTTCCGGAGATAGAGGGAACCGATTCATCCAACCCAGCCAACAGCCTCACATCATCAATCATATCCACAGGTATATCTAGATCCGCACAGATTTTATTGTCCTTTAGTCTGAAGAATTTCTTCCAGCGCAATTTGTGGGCGAAAAGGTTTAGGTCTTTGATAAAGTCAAACACTGAAAAGTCATTGGTGGGAACAAAGGATAGTCCTTTGCTAAGGACCGCCATCTCTGTCTGGTTAAGGACTCTATCAGATAAATTGATAACTTGGATTCCTAATCCTTCCCCTTGCGACTCCTCAGGGAGTAATTGCGATCTAAAAAAGGAGGATTATTGGTCTGTATCGGTGGATAGCCTGGGTGATCAGTTCTCTGTGGTCCTCTCCGGTTACGTCTAGCCCTTTGCTGCAAGCGGAAGGGGGGGGTCCCCTACCCTCTGTATCCGAAAGCTCAGCCTCAGTAGAGGATAGGTCTGACTCTCGCTCCCTAGATGTCGGACCCTCAGTTGGAGTAAATTGATATACTTTATTATCTTTAAAATCTTGGAGGTCAAGTTTAAATTGTTTATGTTTCCTTTCTTTTAAGTGAAACTGAAATGTATCGATAG
The DNA here is from genome assembly GCF_048569485.1 of Anomaloglossus baeobatrachus. Taxonomy (NCBI): domain Eukaryota; kingdom Metazoa; phylum Chordata; class Amphibia; order Anura; family Aromobatidae; genus Anomaloglossus; species Anomaloglossus baeobatrachus. The sequence continues at coordinate 222,465,504 of NC_134357.1, forward strand.
AATTTTTCAAGGTATTCTCCTTAATCGAAAAATCACTCTCGTTTTGATAGGTTTTCGTGACCTCAATCTGTTCCTTGAGTTTGTTATTAATTGCCTCAAGGTTATTCCTTTCTTCTGTAAGAAGGATTTTCATCAATCTGAGAGAACTAGCTGTAGCCTCTTTCTCCCAGGCAGTCATCAATTGACTAGTCCGACACCTAGCAGCAGGTATAAGGGGGATGCGTAAGCCCCTAGGAACAATATTACTTTTGATATAATTATCAAGGCTCTGTACCTCCCACCAACTAGTAATCTGTTCCTTATAGGTCCTAGTGACCTCCTTGAAAGCAGCCGTATAAGATGGAGTGTACTTTTTTTGAACAAATTCTTTTTCAGAGAATATATCTTTTGCCTCCGTGAGCCAACTAGCCGTGTCTGGTCCTGTGGAGAGGAAGCCAGCCATGCCAGTCACTATTATACAGTATAACAGCAAAAATCTGCAAGCAGGTAGATAATGCCCAATAGTCCAATTTACACAAGATAATAGCAGGGACTAAAACTTAACTTTTAATAATCCAGATAAAATTGTCAATATTACATAATAGTGCAGTAAAATTGCCAAATGGCTATAAATTGAAGTGGTCTCACCCAGATGTTCTCCAGGGACATAAGGACACTCAAACTCATTATAACTAAGCCATTATACTAGCAATTTATGCTGCCAGTTTAAGGGCCGTAGTTGCATTGTCAGGGATATTTATTCTTTATTATTCTGCTGTTAATAAAGCTAGACCACCGCTGCAATCTACACCACCTCTCAATTTTTACTACCACATTTTCAGTGCACAATCTTGTCGCAATCAACATGAGTGGCAAAATGACAGATGCTGGTAGAAAGGGGAAGTGGCGTGGTGGAAAAGGAAAAAAAGGGTTTGTCCGTGGGGAAGGTGGCAAAGCTCCATTATCATCTGCTGAAGATAGACCATCTACCAGCAAAAGTAAGATGTCTACTACTTACTGTGGACAATCCGATGTGCTCCTTTTTTACGGACACGAACAACAGGAACAAAGGTAGATGATGGCCAAAAAAGGAAAATGCTTGAATGGATCTCAAGTGGTCCAACAAGTGCCCTCTCAGCCACTTCAAGTACCGCATCCAAAAAACACCAGTCCTCTGAGTTGTCATCCAAATCAAAGTTGCTTTCTCCCAGCTCTGAAGTCTCCATCAGCCCTGCACAGTATGGTGGAAGTGAGATGGCTGAGTCTGCAGAGCTGTTCAGTCACACTATAGCCTGGGAATCAGAGGTCTGCTCCCAAGCTACAGTGAGTACAGACCAGGAAATGGTCTGCAGTGATGCCCAGAACCTTTGTGACTCTGATTCAGGCCGTGAGGACCAAGTTTCTGAGCATAATGTTGACCCTTTGTCACAAACTGTAACACCTGTGGTTATAGACAATGAGGAACATACTGATGACGATGAGACGCAGATACCAGATTGGGATGACAACTTAAATATTCGGTCAGGGCAAGAAGAGGCTCAGTCTGAGGGGGAGGGGAGTGCAAACACAACAATTGATGATGAAGTTCTAGATCCCACCTACTGTCAACCCCCAGTCAGGCACTCGAGGAGGTCAACAGAGGCGGTGGATGAGGATGCAACCGACGACAAAGTTACCTTGCGCCTTCCTGGACAGAGTCGGAGCACTGGTAGCACGTCTACAACTGCATCATCAGCCACCACTCTGCCTCTGAGCACTAGTCGGGGGGGCTCAGCAGGTCGCATGCCCTCTAAGCCTTGCCCAGCCTGGTCCTTTTTTGACATAGAAAAAGATCGCCCAAATTATGTGATGTGTAAAATTTGTCGTGATTCTGTTAGTAGAGGTCAAAACCTCAGCAGTTTGACAATTTCTTCCATGAATCGTCACATGAATAAATATCATAGGTCCCAGTGGGAAGTTCACCGTGCTGCAATGCGGCCTAGCGGAGCGAACCATCCTGCTCCTTCCAGTGCATCCGCGCGCTCTTCATCTTCTAGGACTGTGGGGACAGCTGTCACACCTGGTTTTCCACGCACAACTTCCACCACTGTAACCGCAACAGGCAGTTTGCTTGGTAGGTCGTCAATTGGTTTGGAAGGGGAAACAAGTGAGTGTGTACAGCTCTCTCAGACATCGATAGCACCAATGTTGGATGAAGGCAACATCATGTCTCCGCCTGCACTTTCCTCACAAACCTGCATTTTTCCAGGGACACCCTACTCAACACCGTCTACACACAGCAGCCAGATCTCTGTCCCTCAGATGTGGTCAAAGAAAAGGCCATTTCCTGCAACCCATGACAAAGCTAAGAGGTTGACTCTATCCCTGTGTAAGCTCTTGGCTACCAAAATGCTGCCTTTCCGCCTAGCGGACACACAGGATTTTAGAGACCTTATGTCTGTCGCTGTGCCCCAGTACCAGATGCCTAGTCGCCACTACTTCTCTAAGAAAGGTGTGCCCGCGCTACACCAGCATGTCGCACACAACATCACCGCTTCCTTGAGAAACTCTGTGTGTGAACGGGTGCATTTCACCACCGATACTTGGACCAGTAAGCATGGACAGGGACGTTACATGTCGCTGACTGGGCACTGGGTAACTATGGTGATAGATGGTGAAGGGTCTGCTGCACATGTCTTGACGTCCCCACGACTTGTGTGTCAATCCTCTGTCTGTCCAAGTTCCGCCACTTCTTTTGCCTCCTCCACCTCATCTGTGTCCTCCACCTCCGCCCCAAGCCTGCCTGGTCAGGCCACCAGCGTTCTCACTGCGCAGAAGGAATCACGCACCCCTCATTACTATGCTGGCAGCAGAGCGCAACGGCATCAGGCGGTCTTTAGCTTGACATGTCTTGGGAATAAGAGTCACACAGCTGAGGAGTTGTGGTCAGCTCTGCGGTCCGAGTTTAATAAATGGTTGTCTCCACTCAACCTGCAGCCTGGTAAGGCCGTGTGCGACAATGCTGCAAACCTAGGTGCGGCCCTTCGCCTGGGCAAGGTGACACACGTACCTTGTATGGCTCACGTGTTGAACCTTGTTGTCCAGCAATTTTTAACACACTATCCCGGCCTAGATGGCCTTCTGACCAGGGCACGAAAACTGTCTGCTCACTTCCGCCGCTCAAGCGCCGCAGCTGAGCGACTTGCATCGCTCCAGAAGTCTTTTGGCCTGCCGGTTCATCGCCTGAAATGCGATGTGCCGACACGCTGGAATTCGACTCTCCACATGTTACAGCAACTGTGGCAGCACCGCCGAGCCCTGGTGCAATACTTCATGACGTATAGCCTGGGCCAACGAGATGCAGAGGTGGGACAGATCACCCTGATAGAGTCGTCTCAGATCAAGGACCTATGCACCCTTCTGCACAGTTTCGACATGGCGACGAATATGTTTAGCGCTGACAATGCCATTATCAGCATGACAATTCCAGTCATTTACATGTTGGAGCACACGCTAAACACTATTCGGAGTCAGGGGGTGAGACAACAGGAACGGGAGGAACTACAGAAGGATTCATATGCGCAAGACACAACAACATCACCAAGGTCCAGACGTTCATCATCGCCAACGCGGCAGGCATGGGACCATGGGGGACAGGAATCAACAAGAGCGCATGGTAGCAGGCGAAATGTTGAGAAAGGTGCAGGAGAACATGAAGAAATGGAGGATGAACTGTCCATGGACATGGAAGACTCAGCGGATGAGGGAGACCTTGGTCAAATTTCAGTTGAAAGAGGTTGGGGGGAGATGTCAGAGGAAGAAAGAACGGGTAGCACCTCTATGCCACAAACACAGCGTGGACTTGGTCCGCATGGCTGCGCAAGACACATGAGTGCCTTCTTGCTGCACTACCTCCAACATGACCCTCGTATTGTCAAAATTAGAAGTGATGATGACTACTGGCTTGTGTGAGTCAAAAAATAACTCGGGCACAATTTTTTTATTCATTTTTATTTTTTTATTTATTTTTTGACTCTATTGATTTTTTTTCTCGGAGGCACCAACTATATCTGAGTGAGCCAGACTTTATTTTGTATTGACTCTACTGGCTTGTGTGAGACTGTGACCGGGGTTATCTATGACGGCCGGTATGTCTCGCCCAGGTTGTGCTCACTCCATGATAGAAAGTAAATCCACTATAGGGTTAATGCTGTTTCCCTACAGGCTGAAGGAAGGGTTAAATAGAATCAGGAACAAGGGCAGGTGTGCCAGGTGTGAGGGAGTGAACAGAACTCCCTGAGTTTTCTGCTGGAGAGGCACATGTATTGTGTTATGGACTTTTGTTTGAACATTAAAACCGTGTGCTGTGAACCTTAATGCCTGGATCCCGTGTTACCTCACATATGGTGGAGAATCGGCGGGCATCACAGCCGGTGAGGTGTAGCATCCATCCCTGGTGACCCAGCTGCGCATGTCCTGGATTCGAGCGGCTATACTACAGCCCAAACCCGGCGACGCCATGGAGGACATACTAAAGCATTTGGCTCAGGCTAATGCACAGCAACAACAGGCTAATGCACAGCAACAACAGGCTAATGCACAGCAACAACAGACCAATGCACACCTGCTCCAATCCTTGCAAGTGCAGGAAAAAAAATTCCAAGAACAGATGGATCAGGCCAATGCACGTCAGCAGCAAGCCTTGCAATTGCAGGAAAAAAGGCACCAAGAACAGATGGTTCTCCTGGCCAAGTCGATCCGTGCCGGACCGGCAGCAACAACCCCGGGACCGGGTGACGACGGCAGCGTCCGGAAAGCGGTGAGACAAGCGTTGCAAAAGATGACCCCGGGTGATGATGTGGAAGCGTTCCTGGCGGTGTTTGAGCGGGTGGCCGAGCGGGAAAAGCTGCCGACCCCGCAGTGGGCTGAGGTATTGTCGCCCTATCTGACGGGGGAACCCCAAAAAGTGTACCTGGACCTCTGTACCGAGGACGCCATTGACTATGTGACCCTGAAAGCCGAAATACTGGCTCGGTTGGGGGTGAATACCTATGTACGGGCTCAGCGGGTAAATCAGTGGTTCTTTGAGGAAGCCAAACCCGTACGCTCCCAGGCCTATGACTTGTTGCATCTTGTAAAAAAGTGGTTGCAGCCTGACACTCTGAGCCCGGCGCAAATGGTGGAAAGGGTAGTAGTGGATCGTTTTGTGCGCACTTTACCCGTCACCGTTCAACGGTGGGTCGGACAGGGTGACCCGAGTACCCTGGACCAATTAGTGTCCCTGGTAGAGCGGCATGTGGTTACGCAGGACTTGATACGGGACACTGAGACTTTGCGTACCGCCCGTCGGTCCGGCCCCTCCAAGCCTAGGGCCAAGGACCCACCGCTGACAACGGTGCAGGAGTCCCCTACCGTCCCATCTGAGGCCGCGGCCGCCATTCCTGAGGTCCGGAAGGTTCTGTACCCTAAACGACAACCCGTCAAGGGGGTTTCCGTCCCCATTAGATGTTGGCGGTGCCAGCGGGTGGGACATATGGAAGCCCAGTGTCCACTCACCACGGAGCCCATGGATTGTGGGGTTACCCGGCGGGGTTCAATGTATGCTCAGGTGGTGTGTACCGCTGACCTGGTCTCCCCAGAGACGGAGCCCCACTTGTGCCAAATACAGGTGAATGGATGTCCGGTTACAGGATTGTTGGATTCCGGAAGCTTAGTGACCCTTGTGCGATCCACCTTGAGGGCTAAAGTAAAGGCCACAGGACGCACCGTGGGGGTGGTTTGCATACATGGGGACCGCCGCGACTATCCCACGGGGATTGTCACCATCACAGCACCTTGCGGTCAGGTGCAACATGAGGTGGGACTTCTTAACACTCTTCCTTATGACGTGATCCTAGGAAGGGATCTGCCCTATTTTTGGACTTTATGGAGGGGACCCCCTAAGTCCCCTCAGATATTGGTTGGTCCGGGACCTGAGCCCTACAATCCTGAATCCGGGACACCTGCCGTAGGGGTCACCATGATAGGGACAGAGTGTGAACCCGGTAGGTCGCCCCTAGAGGTATTAGCAGGAGAGGCTGAGACGGTCGAGCCCATCCCAGAGTTGGAGGCGTCCCCGGATACGTTTGGGACAGCCCAACTCCAGGACCCTACGTTGATACATGCCCGGAGTCGGGTGACAGTAGTTGACGGGGTGGCACAGCTGCCCGGTGCCCAGGTAAGGTACCCCCATTTCGCTCTTAAGCAGGATTTACTCTACCGGGTAGATGAAATACGGGGCGTGGGGGTAGAACAGTTGGTGGTGCCCCAGCCGCATCGCCGGCGGGTCCTCGACTTGGCTCATAAACACCTGATGAGTGGCCACCTAGGGGTCAAGAAAACGCAGGAGCGAATATTGCAAAGGTTCTATTGGCCCGGGGTCTTTGGGGAGGTAAAACGGTTCTGCGAAACCTGCCCGGAGTGTCAGCTTACCGCACCCCTGACCCATTTTCGCAGTCCGTTGGTACCGTTACCCATTATAGAAGTCCCCTTTGAACGGATAGGGATGGATCTGGTGGGGCCCCTCGTAAAGTCCGCTCGAGGGCACCAACACATCCTAGTGATCGTTGACTATGCCACCCGGTATCCCGAGGCGATACCTCTCAGACATACTGCAGCAAAGCTTATAGCTCGAGAGTTGTTTGCTGTGTTCTGCCGGGTGGGGTTGCCCAAGGAGATCCTTACGGATCAGGGGACCCCATTCATGTCTAAAGTGACCAAAGAGCTATGCCGGCTACTCCAGATCAAGCAGTTGCGTACGTCTGTGTATCATCCTCAAACGGACGGTTTAGTCGAGCGTTTCAATAAAACCCTGAAAACCATGCTAAGAAGGGTGATCTCAAAAGACGGGAAAGACTGGGATATGATGCTTCCCTATTTGATGTTTGCCATACGAGAGGTGCCACAGGAATCCACGGGGTTTTCGCCTTTTGAATTGTTATACAGGCGACATCCCCGGGGATTGTTGGACCTGGCAAAAGAAACATGGGAACAAGAGCCCACCCCCCATAAAAGTGTGATCGAACACATTTTAGGTATGCAGAACCGCATAAGCGCGGTCATGCCAATTGTGAAGGAGCATTTACAGGAGGCTCAGGCCGCGCAAAGCGGCCGCTACAATAGACAAGCCACCGTGTGGACCTTTAAACCCGGGGATCGGGTGTTGGTATTAATCCCCACGGCGGAGAGTAAATTCCTGGCTCAGTGGCAAGGCCCCTACGAGATAAAGGAAAGAGTAGGGGTGGTTAACTATAAAGTATTGCAGCCCGGTAGGCGGAAACCTGAACAAATATACCATGTCAACCTATTAAAACCTTGGCAGGAACGGGAAAGCCTGATGGCTGTTTTTTCCCCACCTCCCTCCTCTTCGGGTCGTTCACATCCGGCTCCAGCGACCTCCGGAGAGGACGAACCGGAAGTAAGGATTGGAGAAGCCCTCACCAAGCAACAGAGGCGAGAGGCCAGACGGTTGGTTCAGCAGAACCCCGATGTCTTCTCCGAGCTGCCCGGTAGGACCAGTCTGATACGATACGATATTGTCACCGAGCCCCACCTGAAGGTACGCCTGAAGTCATACCGGGTACCGGAGGCTCGACGACAAGCCATATCGGAGGAAGTAAAGACAATGTTATGCCTGGGGGTCATCGAAAAATCCCGGAGTGAATGGGCTAGTCCGATTGTCCTAATACCAAAACCCAATGGCTCCTTAAGGTTCTGCAATGACTTTAGGAGATTGAACGAAATATCCAAGTTCGATCTCTACCCCATGCCCAGGGTGGATGAGCTGATTGATAGGCTGGGACAGGCGCAATATTTTACCACGCTCGACCTGACCAAGGGGTACTGGCAGGTGCCACTAACGGAGTCCGCCAAGGAGAAAACCGCTTTTGTTACGCCGGAGGGTCTCTTCCACTATGTTGTCTTGCCTTTTGGGTTACATGGCGCTCCGGCCACGTTCCAGAGGTTGATGGACTTAGTGCTGGAACCCCACCAGGCGTATGCATCAGCGTACCTGGATGACATCATTATTTACAGCTCCGATTGGCAGACCCACTTGGAACAGGTACAAGCGGTGGTGGACGCGCTTCGAACAGCCGTATTGACAGCCAATCCCAAGAAATGTGCGTTGGGACTCATGGAAGCCCGCTACTTGGGCTACGTGATAGGCCAAGGAGTGATTAAGCCCCAAATTAACAAGGTTGAGGCGATCCAGAAGTGGCCTAGACCCCTGACCACGAAGCAGGTTAGGGCCTTCCTGGGTATCGTGGGGTACTACAGGAGGTTTGTAAAGGATTTTGCGGGACTATCAGCCCCCTTGACGGACCTTCTCAAAGGCAAGAAGTCCGTCATGGTGCGCTGGACTCCGCAGGCCGAGGACTCCTTCCGGGCCCTGAAGGAGGTCCTGTGCGGACAGCCCGTTCTGGTCAACCCTGATTTCCGGAAGGAGTTCAATGTACAGACTGACGCCTCGGAGGTCGGCCTGGGGGCAGTGCTGTCTCAGGTGGTTCAGGGGGAGGAACACCCCGTCACCTTCTTGAGTAGGAAGCTCACCCCTCCCGAGCGGAATTATAGCGTAGTGGAGAAGGAGTGCCTGGCGATCAAGTGGGCCTTGGAGTCCCTACGCTATTACCTGCTGGGACGGCAGTTTCGCTTGGTGACGGATCACTCTCCACTGGTCTGGATGAGGTCCGCCAAGGAACGGAATGCCCGGGTTACCCGGTGGTTCCTTTCTCTGCAGAACTTCCGGTTTACGGTTGAACACCGGGCCGGTAGGTTGCAGGGCAACGCCGATGCCTTGTCCCGCGGCCCGTGTTTGATGGCTGGAGTTCAACCCCGCACGCTTGAACTGAGGGGGGGGGGTATGTGAGACTGTGACCGGGGTTATCTATGACGGCCGGTATGTCTCGCCCAGGTTGTGCTCACTCCATGATAGAAAGTAAATCCACTATAGGGTTAATGCTGTTTCCCTACAGGCTGAAGGAAGGGTTAAATAGAATCAGGAACAAGGGCAGGTGTGCCAGGTGTGAGGGAGTGAACAGAACTCCCTGAGTTTTCTGCTGGAGAGGCACATGTATTGTGTTATGGACTTTTGTTTGAACATTAAAACCGTGTGCTGTGAACCTTAATGCCTGGATCCCGTGTCTTCTGCTGCGCAGCCGACCGTGCTACCTCACACTTGCCACACTATTAGATCCCCGGTACAAGTCCAAATTTTGTGACATAATTCCAGCCATAGAAAGGGACGCACGTATGCAGGAGTATCAGCAGAAGCTGTTACTCGATCTTAGCTCGGCTTTTCCACTAAACAACCGTGCAGGTGCAGGGAGTGAATCTCCCAGTTGTAACTTGACAAACATGGGACGGTCTCGTCATCTTCAACAGTCTACCTGTACCAGTAGGACTGTATCTGGTGCTGGTAACAGCAATTTTATGGAATCTTTTCATAATTTTTTTAGACCCTCCTTTGTAAGGCCACCAGAGACAACAAGTCTGACACATAGACAACGGCTGGAGAGGATGATACAGGAGTATCTCCAAATGAACATCGATGCCATGACTTTGCAAATGGAGCCTTGCTCATTTTGGGCTTCAAATCTAGAAAAATGGCCAGAGCTCTCCAGTTACGCCTTGGAGATTTTGTCGTGTCCAGCTGCCAGCGTTGTCTCTGAACGTGTCTTCAGTGCTTCTGGGTGTGTGCTGACAGATAAGCGCACGCGTCTGTCCAGTGACAATGTGGACAGACTAACGTTCATCAAAATGAACAAGTCATGGATCCACCAGGAATTTACTACCCCTGTGTCATCCTGGGGAGAGTAAATGCTTGTGGATTTGGAATGTGCTTGATGCAAATCTAGCTGTGAAGTGTACAACTAGGGCACAAGTGCTGCCACTGAATGGGTGGGTGTGTGTGGGGCACAATTTTTGGAAAAAAAGGGAGACTCCGCTTGGAGTAACCCTTGCTTGCTGTGTTTTTTAAAAATGATCCAAGATGAACAGAGCTGGGATCAGGAAAGACTTTGCTACCTACCCCGGAGTCATCCTGGGGACGGTTAAGTATGGCGTATTTTTGAATGTGATTGATGCAAATCTAGCTGTGAAGTGTACAACTAGGGCACAAGTGCTGCCACTGAATGGATGGGTGTGTGTGGGGCACAATTTTTGGAAAAAAAGGGAGACTCTGCTTGGAGTAACCCTTGCTTGCTGTGTTTTTTAAAAATGATCCAAGATGAACAGAGCTGGGATCAGGAAAGACTTTGCTACCTACCCCGGTGTCATCCTGGGGACGGTTAAGTATGGCGTATTTTTGAATGTGCTTGATGCAAATCTAGCTGTGAAGTGTACAACTAGGGCACAAGTGCTGCCACTGAATGGGTGGGTGTGTGTGGGGCACAATTTTTGGAAAAAAAGGGAGACTCCGCTTGGAGTAACCCTTGCTTGCTGTGTTTTTTAAAAATGATCCAAGATGAACAGAGCTGGGATCAGGAAAGACTTTGCTACCTACCCCGGTGTCATCCTGGGGATGGTTAAGTATGGCGTATTTTTGAATGTGCTTGATGCAAATCTAGCTGTGAAGTGTACAACTAGGGCACAAGTGCTGCCACTGAATGGGTGGGTGTGTGTGGGGCACAATTTTTGGAAAAAAGGGAGACTCCTTGCGGTGTTTTACATGATTTTAGAAGGGCATGCCATGCCTATATCTGTCTCGTCCTCTTTTTCCTCGTAACGCTGTTTTGTTTTCACATGAGAATTTGTCCTTGTCACTTTCCCATGTGTTTGTGTTGTGTTGTGAGTTGTTTGTCACCTTTTGGACACCTTTGAGGGTGTTTTCTAGGTGTTTTTATGTGTTTGTGATTGCCTGCCATTGTTTCCTATGCAGTTCGAGTTCGGTTCGTCGAACGTTCGACACGAACCGAACTCGAACGGGAGCTCCGTTCGGCGAACCGACCTCGAGCCGAACCGCGACCGGTTCGCTCATCTCTATTCCTGAGTGTTTGCTTACTGTTCTCACCAGCACCAGAGGAGGCGCTGAAAAGGTGACGCAACTACACACCTACGTGTCACACTTTAAGTTCTCATCTAGGTCGTTAACAAGATCGTTGGTATGTGTCAAACATACAGATCCCTCCTGCCCAGCAGGACTCCAAAGAGCCAAAAATCGCCCAGGACATTCAGCAATGACCAACAATCTCACAGCAGGGGGCGGATCGTTGGTACGTGTCAAACATAACGAGATCGCTGGTGAAGTCGAGCACTTGCGATCCATTCAAGCATGTTCTTTTTTTGTGCATCATCTACTTTTGTTAGAGTTGTTCGGTTCCGTAAAAAAGGGATCACCTCAGATTGTCCACGGAAAGTAGTAGACATCTTACTTTTGCTGAAAGATGGCCTTTCTTCAGCAGATGTTACTGTAGCTTTACCAACTACCCCACGGACACAAACTTTTTTTCCCTTTCAAACACGCCTGTTCCCCTTTCCACCAGCATCTGTCCTTTTGCCACTCATTTTGTTAGAAACAAGATTGGACACTTAAATTGTGGTAGCAAAAATGGAGAGGTGGTGTAGATTGCATTGGTGGTCTAGCTTTATTGACAGCTGAAGAACCAACACTGACTATCCCAGTCAATTTTAGTATGCCCCTAACAGTGGCAGCACAGTTTGCAATTAGAATTGCGTAGCAAAAAATGGACAGGTGTGTAGCATGCACAGGTGCTGTACCGTGATTGGCAGCAAAGGAACACTAAGGTAGTATCCCAGACAATTTTAGTATGCCCCTAACAGTGGCAGCACAGTTTGCAATTAGAATTACGTAGCAAAAACTGTCCAGGTGGGTAGAATGCACGGGTGCTGTGGGTCAGTGGACAGCAAAGGAACACTAACTTAGTATTCTAGACACTTTTAGGATGCCCCAAAAAGTGTCAGCTCCTTGGGGAAATAAAATAGCGTGGCCAAAATGGCCAGGTGGGTAGAATGCACGGGTGCTGTGTGTCAGTGGACAGCAAAGGAACACTAACTTAGTATTCCAGACACTTTTAGGATGCCACAAAAAGTATCAACTCTTTGTAGAAATAAAATAGCGTGGCAAAAATGGCCAGGTTGGTAGAATGCATGGGTTGTTGTGAATGTCAGTTATGCTTTTTCTGCTGTGAGGCTCCCTCTTGTGGCCAGGAATGGTTTGGACAGAGACCAGGTATGTTTGAGCAATGGGCGTTTCCATTGCTAACTCTCTGCCTATTTAATCCTTGGTCTGCTAGCATTCTGAGCCGGATGTCATTTGTTCTTTTGCTTTCCAGCCTTCTCATCCTGCTCCAGACCACATCTACCCCAGATAAGTGCTTGGTTCTTTCTTATGTTGTTTTGTTCTTTGTTCTCTTATCTGAGTTTGTCATTTCCTGTGTTTTTTTTCGGTTTATTTGTTGGCAGGAATTTTCCCTCTCAGTTGCTTAGCTGGGAAGCTCCCTGCAGCTATGTTTGGAGTATTTCTCCTATAAGTCCATGTGTTTGTTGCTTCTTGAATGTGTAATGGTTCCTGCTTTCTGTTCATTGGTATGACAAGAGCGCCTGGTATAGGACGGAGTTCAGATCCAGCAATCTGAGGGCTTTTTGTACTATCAGGAATTTGGATTTTTGTAGGGTTTTTCTCTGGCCACCATCAGTCCCTTTCCTATCGTGTCCTATGTAGTGAGTGGGGCCTCACCTTTGCCAATCCTATCATCTATGTGTGTATTGTGTTTTCCTATATCACCGCAGTCTTTGAATTTGGGTGGCTTGCTATACCTTTACGGTCTATTTCTGAGGCAGAGAGTTATTCATCTTTCCTTCTTTTAGAATAGATAGCGTCTCCGGCTGGGTCCGCGGTGCATAGGATGTTAGTTCACCCCTCAGCTACTTCTAGTGTTGATGGTTAGTAAGGGGATGGCGGCCAGATTAGTTGCCAATGCTCTTGTCACCTTTTTACCAATGATTTATGGTGATCTTCCGTGGTTCCGGATCATAACAGTACATCTGGCCTAAAAATTAAGCTAGTCATCAGCGCCACAAGGAGAATGTGTGCTGGAAAATATATTTCATATATATTTCATATATATATTTCTTATATACACACCCACGTGTTAGCACATATTTTTATTTTTATATATATTTTTCTAGTGAACAACCTTCATACACGTAATGTGCACATTTTCCAGCACACATTCTCCTTGTGGCACTGATGACTAGCTGACACACACCTCTAATCACAATATGGAGACTTTAGTAAATAAGTCTGCTTGATTCACTTTTTGCTCCTTGTTCTGCCTTTTCTTGGTTCTTCTTTCTTGTTTTCTGGATTTTATTGTAAAATCAATGATGGTGATCTCCACTAAAACGGGGACTTGATTTATAAATGTATAGCTACCACCCATATAAGGGTTCTAGTTATTTCACAAACACACATATATACACATTTTTGTTTTTTTTCTTTATTCCCTTTTTTATTACTTTTTTATAATTTTTAATCTTAATTATATATTAACTTGGTTTCTGCACAACGATATGTTATCTTCAAATATATGTGAATTTGATGTACCAATGTGAATTTGCCATGTCATACAGCTAGAGTATCCTCCCGCTGATTTTTTTCTTTCAGTAGGCGGTTCTCTCTTCACCAGTTGTGTATATATATCGGTCATCTTCATTTATGCCTTGCTTGTTGTTGATGTACTGGTCCTGAGGAAGAGGTTTTACCTCAAAACGCGTAGACCTATGAAATAAAGGAATATTTATCTTCATCAACATTCTACATCTTCATTTGGCTGATGCGCGGCATTAACCCCTTGTCTACCCCATTTTGTACTGTCAAACCTCTGACAGATTTGACCAAGAAGGGAGCTGATGCTGAGCATTGGACCCCAGAGGCAATTGTGTTCTTCCAGTAGCTTAAAAGGCGATTCACTTCTGCCCCAGTCCTGCAGCAACCTGATGTGTCTCGCCCATTTCAAGTTGAGATTGATGCCTCAGAGATCGGAGCAGGAGCTGTTCTGTCTCAACGATACTCTATTTCTGGTAAACTTAAGCCCTGTGCCTTTTTCTCTCAGAAGTTTGCTCCTCTGAACAGAATTATGATGTGGGCAACCAGGAATTACTGGCTATGAAGTGGGCATTTGCAGAATGGAGACATTGGTTGGAGGGGGCTAGACATGAAGTTGTGGTGCTTACGGACCACAAGAATCTTACCTATCTGGAATCTGCCAAGAGGTTGAATCCTCGGCAGGCCAGGTGGGCTTTGCTTTTTACCCAGTTTAATTTTGTGGTCTCTTTTTTGCCAGGCACCAATAATGTTAAGGCCAATGCCCTTTCCAGGAGTTTCTGTGCAGACTCTTTGGAGGTTGTCGAGCCGTCTACTATCCTGAATGATGGTGTAGTTCTCTCAGCTATTTCGCCTGATCTGCGGTTGGCACTGGCGGGATTTCAGGGGGATAAACCTGAAAGATGTCCTGCGGGGAAACTGTTTGTCCCGGACCAATGGAGAAACCGAGTTGTCTCTGAGGTTCATTGCTCTGTTATGGCGGGTCATCCTGGCATTTTTGGTACTTGGGATCTTGTGAGCTGCTCTGTTTGGTGGCCTTCCTTGTCCCGGGATGTCCGTAGTTTTATGCAGTCGTGTAGAGTTTGTTCTAGGTCCACGCCCTGTTGTTCATGCTCTAGTGGGCTATTATTGCCTTTGTCTGTACCTAAGAGTAGAGATGAGCGAACCGGTCCCGGTTCGGCTCGAGGTCGGTTCGCCGAACGGAGGTCCCGTTCGAATTCGGCTCGTCGAACGTTCGACGAACCGAACTCGAACTGCATAGGAAACAATGGCAGGCAATCACAAACACAGTAAAACACCTAGAAAACACCCTCAAAGGTGTCCAAAAGGTGACAAACAACTCAAACACATGGGAAAGTGACAAGGACATATACTCATGCGAAAACAAAACAGCTGGACAAGGAAAAAGAGGAGGACACACAGATATAGGTATGGCACGCCATTCTAAAATCATGTAAAACACCGCAAGGTGACTCCAAGCGTAGTCTCCCTTTTTTTCCAAAAATTGGGCCCCACACACACCCACCCATTCAGTGGCAGCAGTTGGGCCCCAGTTGTACAATTCACAGCTAGATTTGCATCAAGCACATTCAAAAATACGCCATAATTAACCGTCCCCAGCATGACACCGGGGTAGGCAGCAAAGTCTTTCCTGATCCCAGCTCTGTTCATCTTGGCTTCTTTTAAAAACACAGCAAGCAAGGGTTACTCCAAGCGGAGTCTCCCTTTTTTCCAAAAATTGGGCCACACAGACACCCACCCCATCAGTGGCAGCACTTGGGCCCTAGTTGCAAACAGGATGTTTTGATTTGCATCAAGCACATTCAAAAATACGCCATTCTTATCCGTCCCCAGGATGACACCGGGGTAGGTAGCAAAGTCTTTCCTGATCCCAGCTCTGTTCTTCTTGGCTTCTTTTAAAAACACAGCAAGCAAGGGTTACTCCAAGCGGAGTCTCCCTTTTTTTCCAAAAATTGTGCCCCACACACACCCACCCATTCAGTGGCAGCACTTGTGCCCTAGTTGTACACTTCACAGCTACATTTGCATCAAGCACATTCAAAAATACGCCATTCTTATCCGTCCCCAGGATGACACCGGGGTAGGTAGCAAAGTCTTTCCTGATCCCAGCTCTGTTCATCTTGGCTTCTTTTAAAAACACAGCAAGCAAGGGTTACTCCAAGCGGAGTCTCCCTTTTTTCCAAAAATTGGGCCACACAGACACCCACCCCATCAGTTGCAGCACTTGGGCCCTAGTTGCAAACAGGATGTTTTGATTTGCATCAAGCACATTCAAAAATACGCCATTCTTATCCGTCCCCAGGATGACACCGGGGTAGGTAGCAAAGTCTTTCCTGATCCCAGCTCTGTTCATCTTGGCTTCTTTTAAAAACACAGCAAGCAAGGGTTACTCCAAGCGGAGTCTCCCTTTTTTCCAAAAATTGGGCCACACAGACACCCACCCCATCAGTGGCAGCACTTGGGCCCTAGTTGCAAACAGGATGTTTTGATTTGCATCAAGCACATTCAAAAATACGCCATTCTTATCCGTCCCCAGGATGACACCGGGGTAGGTAGCAAAGTCTTTCCTGATCCCAGCTCTGTTCATCTTGGCTTCTTTTAAAAACACAGCAAGCAAGGGTTACTCCAAGCGGAGTCTCCCTTTTTTTCCAAAAATTGTGCCCCACACACACCCACCCATTCAGTGGCAGCACTTGTGCCCTAGTTGTACACTTCACAGCTACATTTGCATCAAGCACATTCAAAAATACGCCATTCTTATCCGTCCCCAGGATGACACCGGGGTAGGTAGCAAAGTCTTTCCTGATCCCAGCTCTGTTCATCTTGGCTTCTTTTAAAAACACAGCAAGCAAGGGTTACTCCAAGCGGAGTCTCCCTTTTTTTCCAAAAATTGGGCCACACAGACACCCACCCCATCAGTGGCAGCACTTGGGCCCTAGTTGCAAACAGGATGTTTTGATTTGCATCAAGCACATTCAAAAATACGCCATTCTTATCCGTCCCCAGGATGACACCGGGGTAGGTAGCAAAGTCTTTCCTGATCCCAGCTCTGTTCATCTTGGCTTCTTTTAAAAACACAGCAAGCAAGGGTTACTCCAAGCGGAGTCTCCCTTTTTTCCAAAAATTGGGCCACACAGACACCCACCCCATCAGTGGCAGCACTTGGGCCCTAGTTGCAAACAGGATGTTTTGATTTGCATCAAGCACATTCAAAAATACGCCATTCTTATCCGTCCCCAGGATGACACCGGGGTAGGTAGCAAAGTCTTTCCTGATCCCAGCTCTGTTCATCTTGGCTTCTTTTAAAAACACAGCAAGCAAGGGTTACTCCAAGCGGAGTCTCCCTTTTTTTCCAAAAATTGTGCCCCACACACACCCACCCATTCAGTGGCAGCACTTGTGCCCTAGTTGTACACTTCACAGCTACATTTGCATCAAGCACATTCAAAAATACGCCATTCTTATCCGTCCCCAGGATGACACCGGGGTAGGTAGCAAAGTCTTTCCTGATCCCAGCTCTGTTCATCTTGGCTTCTTTTAAAAACACAGCAAGCAAGGGTTACTCCAAGCGGAGTCTCCCTTTTTTTCCAAAAATTGTGCCCCACACACACCCACCCATTCAGTGGCAGCACTTGTGCCCTAGTTGTACACTTCACAGCTACATTTGCATCAAGCACATTCAAAAATACGCCATTCTTATCCGTCCCCAGGATGACACCGGGGTAGGTAGCAAAGTCTTTCCTGATCCCAGCTCTGTTCATCTTGGCTTCTTTTAAAAACACAGCAAGCAAGGGTTACTCCAAGCGGAGTCTCCCTTTTTTCCAAAAATTGGGCCACACAGACACCCACCCCATCAGTGGCAGCACTTGGGCCCTAGTTGCAAACAGGATGTTTTGATTTGCATCAAGCACATTCAAAAATACGCCATTCTTATCCGTCCCCAGGATGACACCGGGGTAGGTAGCAAAGTCTTTCCTGATCCCAGCTCTGTTCATCTTGGCTTCTTTTAAAAACACAGCAAGCAAGGGTTACTCCAAGCGGAGTCTCCCTTTTTTTCCAAAAATTGTGCCCCACACACACCCACCCATTCAGTGGCAGCACTTGTGCCCTAGTTGTACACTTCACAGCTACATTTGCATCAAGCACATTCAAAAATACGCCATTCTTATCCGTCCCCAGGATGACACCGGGGTAGGTAGCAAAGTCTTTCCTGATCCCAGCTCTGTTCATCTTGGCTTCTTTTAAAAACACAGCAAGCAAGGGTTACTCCAAGCGGAGTCTCCCTTTTTTTCCAAAAATTGTGCCCCACACACACCCACCCATTCAGTGGCAGCACTTGTGCCCTAGTTGTACACTTCACAGCTACATTTGCATCAAGCACATTCAAAAATACGCCATTCTTATCCGTCCCCAGGATGACACCGGGGTAGGTAGCAAAGTCTTTCCTGATCCCAGCTCTGTTCATCTTGGCTTCTTTTAAAAACACAGCAAGCAAGGGTTACTCCAAGCGGAGTCTCCCTTTTTTCCAAAAATTGGGCCACACAGACACCCACCCCATCAGTGGCAGCACTTGGGCCCTAGTTGCAAACAGGATGTTTTGATTTGCATCAAGCACATTCAAAAATACGCCATTCTTATCCGTCCCCAGGATGACACCGGGGTAGGTAGCAAAGTCTTTCCTGACCCCAGCTCTGTTCATCTTGGCTTCTTTTAAAAACACAGCAAGCAAGGGTTACTCCAAGCGGAGTCTCCCTTTTTTTCCAAAAATTGTGCCCCACACACACCCACCCATTCAGTGGCAGCACTTGTGCCCTAGTTGTACACTTCACAGCTACATTTGCATCAAGCACATTCAAAAATACGCCATTCTTATCCGTCCCCAGGATGACACCGGGGTAGGTAGCAAAGTCTTTCCTGATCCCAGCTCTGTTCATCTTGGCTTCTTTTAAAAACACAGCAAGCAAGGGTTACTCCAAGCGGAGTCTCCCTTTTTTCCAAAAATTGGGCCACACAGACACCCACCCCATCAGTGGCAGCACTTGGGCCCTAGTTGCAAACAGGATGTTTTGATTTGCATCAAGCACATTCAAAAATACGCCATTCTTATCCGTCCCCAGGATGACACCGGGGTAGGTAGCAAAGTCTTTCCTGATCCCAGCTCTGTTCATCTTGGCTTCTTTTAAAAACACAGCAAGCAAGGGTTACTCCAAGCGGAGTCTCCCTTTTTTTCCAAAAATTGTGCCCCACACACACCCACCCATTCAGTGGCAGCACTTGTGCCCTAGTTGTACACTTCACAGCTACATTTGCATCAAGCACATTCAAAAATACGCCATTCTTATCCGTCCCCAGGATGACACCGGGGTAGGTAGCAAAGTCTTTCCTGATCCCAGCTCTGTTCATCTTGGCTTCTTTTAAAAACACAGCAAGCAAGGGTTACTCCAAGCGGAGTCTCCCTTTTTTTCCAAAAATTGTGCCCCACACACACCCACCCATTCAGTGGCAGCACTTGTGCCCTAGTTGTACACTTCACAGCTACATTTGCATCAAGCACATTCAAAAATACGCCATTCTTATCCGTCCCCAGGATGACACCGGGGTAGGTAGCAAAGTCTTTCCTGATCCCAGCTCTGTTCATCTTGGCTTCTTTTAAAAACACAGCAAGCAAGGGTTACTCCAAGCGGAGTCTCCCTTTTTTCCAAAAATTGGGCCACACAGACACCCACCCCATCAGTGGCAGCACTTGGGCCCTAGTTGCAAACAGGATGTTTTGATTTGCATCAAGCACATTCAAAAATACCCCATTCTTATCCGTCCCCAGGATGACACCGGGGTAGGTAGCAAAGTCTTTCCTGATCCCAGCTCTGTTCATCCAGGCTTCTTTTAAAAACACAGCAAGCAAGGGTTACTCCAAGCGGAGTCTCCCTTTTTTTCCAAAAATTGTGCCCCACACACACCCACCCATTCAGTGGCAGCACTTGTGCCCTAGTTGTACACTTCACAGCTACATTTGCATCAAGCACATTCAAAAATACGCCATTCTTATCCGTCCCCAGGATGACACCGGGGTAGGTAGCAAAGTCTTTCCTGATCCCAGCTCTGTTCATCTTGGCTTCTTTTAAAAACACAGCAAGCAAGGGTTACTCCAAGCGGAGTCTCCCTTTTTTCCAAAAATTGGGCCACACAGACACCCACCCCATCAGTGGCAGCACTTGGGCCCTAGTTGCAAACAGGATGTTTTGATTTGCATCAAGCACATTCAAAAATACGCCATTCTTATCCGTCCCCAGGATGACACCGGGGTAGGTAGCAAAGTCTTTCCTGATCCCAGCTCCCAGGATTTGATGTTCTTTGCCAGCTTGTCCTGATGAAGAGAGCTAAGACTCTTGAAACGCGTTGACTTGACCTGTGCGTGAAATAAAGAAGCATTGATCTGAAATTTCAGGAGTTGTCGGTCATTGGCGCGGTGTGAAACCCCTCTCTACTGTTTTCCGTTATCTGCCAACCGGGGACTGCTGCCGTGACCTGGAGTTACATGCTTGCATAGGAGTTGTGACTTTCACAACCTGATCTGGTGAGTAGGATTACTTATCTTAAGACCCCTTATATACCGGGGTAAGACCCTATTGCGCTTCTTTTTCCACAGAAACTATTCTGATCCCAGCTCTGTTCATCTTGGCTTCTTTTAAAAACACAGCAAGCAAGGGTTACTCCAAGCGGAGTCTCCCTTTTTTTCCAAAAATTGTGCCCCACACACACCCACCCATTCAGTGGCAGCACTTGTGCCCTAGTTGTACACTTCACAGCTACATTTGCATCAAGCACATTCAAAAATACGCCATTCTTATCCGTCCCCAGGATGACACCGGGGTAGGTAGCAAAGTCTTTCCTGATCCCAGCTCTGTTCATCTTGGCTTCTTTTAAAAACACAGCAAGCAAGGGTTACTCCAAGCGGAGTCTCCCTTTTTTCCAAAAATTGGGCCACACAGACACCCACCCCATCAGTGGCAGCACTTGGGCCCTAGTTGCAAACAGGATGTTTTGATTTGCATCAAGCACATTCAAAAATACGCCATTCTTATCCGTCCCCAGGATGACACCGGGGTAGGTAGATAAAGTCTTTGCTGACCCATGACTTGTTCATCTTGGCTTCTTTTAAAAACAATGTAAGCAAGGGTTACTCCAAGCGGAGTCTCCCTTTTTTCCAAAAATTGGGCCACACAGACACCCACCCCATCAGTGGCAGGACTTGGGCCCTAGTTGCAAACAGGATGTTTTGATTTGCATCAAGCACATTCCAAATCAACAAGCATTTACTCTCCCCAGGATGACACAGGGGTAGTAAATTCCTTCTGGATCCATGACTTGTTCATTTTGATGAATGTCAGTCTGTCCACATTGTCACTGGAAAAAACTGTGGAGGAAGAAAGCGCAAAATAGGGTCTTATCTGGTGGACAAGAGATTAAAATGTAAAGAGACAGGTACTCACCTGTTTCAGTTGTGACAGGCACAACTCCTCTGCGAGCATTTAGGCAGAAAGTGCATATGGTGGTCAGCTGCAGCCCCGATAGGAAGGTAGATCACAAGATGTATGAGAAAAACGGGTTTGATGCTGCGCTAAAAACCACAACTCCAGGGGATTTGATGAAATCCTTTTCTTTATTTGCACGGGTCAACGCGTTTCGAAGGCACAGCCGCCTTCTTCATCAGGACAATACAAAGCAAAAAAGAACAGCATAACCAACTGTATGTTATGCTGTTCTTTTTTGCTTTGTATTGTCCTGATGAAGAAGGCGGCTGTGCCTTCGAAACGCGTTGACCCGTGCAAATAAAGAAAAGGATTTCATCAAATCCCCTGGAGTTGTGGTTTTTAGCGCAGCATCAAACCCGTTTTTCTCATACATCTTGTGATCCACATTGTCACTGGACAGACGCGTGCGCTTATCTGTCAGCACACACCCAGCAGCACTGAATACACGTTCAGAGACAACGCTGGCAGCTGGACACGACAAAATCTCCAAGGCGTAAGTTGCGAGCTCTGGCCATTTTTCTAGGTTTGAAGCCCAAAAGGAGCAAGGCTCCAGTTGCACAGTCATGGCATCGATGTTCATTTGGAGATACTCCTGTATCATCCTCTCCAGCCGTTGAGTATGTGTCAGACTTGTTGTCTCTGGTGGCCTTGCAAAAGAGGGTCTAAAAAAATTATGAAAAGATTCCATAAAATTGCTGTTACCGGCACCAGATACGGTCCTACTGTTACGGGTAGACTGTTGAAGATGACGAGACCGTCCCATGTTTGTCAAGTTACAACTGGGAGATTCCCTCCCTGCACCAGCACGGTTGTTTGGTGGAAAAGCCGAGCTAAGATCGAGTAACAGCTTCTGCTGATACTCCTGCATACGTGCGTCCCTTTCTATGGCTGGAATTATGTCACAAAATTTGGACTTGTACCGGGGATCTAATAGTGTGGCAATCCAGTAGTCATCATCACTTCTAATTTTGACAATACGACTGTCATGTTGGAGGTAGTGCAACAAAAAGGCACTCATGTGTCTTGCGCAGCCATGCGGACCAAGTCCACGCTGTGTTTGTGGCATAGAGGTGCTACCCGTTCTTTCTTCCTCTGACATCTCCCCCCAACCTCTTTCAACTGAAATTTGACCAAGGTCTCCCTCATCCGCTGAGTCTTCCATGTCCATGGACAGTTCGTCCTCCATTTCTTCATGTTCTCCTGCACCTTGCTCAACATTTCGCCTGCTACTATGCGCCCTTGTCGATCCCTGTCCCCCATGGTCCCATGCCTGCTGCGTTGGTGATGATGAACGTCTGGACCTTGGTGATGTTGTTGTCCCTTGCGCATATGAATCCTCCTGTAGTTCCTCCCCTTCATGTTGTCCCACCCCCTGACTCCGAATAGTGTTTAGCGTGTGCTCCAGCATGTAAATGACTGGAATCGTCATGCTGATAATGGCATTGTCAGCGCTAAACATATTCGTCGCCATGTCGAAACTGTGCAGAAGGGTGCATAGGTCCTTGATCTGAGACCACTCCATCAGGGTGATCTGCCCCACCTCTGCATCTCGTTGTCCCAGGCTATACGTCATGACGTATTGCACCAGGGCTCTGCGGTGCTGCCACAGTCGCTGTAACATGTGGAGAGTTGAATTCCAGCGTGTCGCCACATCGCATTTCAGGCGATGAACCGGCAGGCCGAAAGACTTCTGGAGCGATGCAAGTCGCTCTGCTGCGGCGCTTGAACGGCGGAAGTGAGCTGACAGTTTTCGTGCCCTGTTCAGAAGGCCATCTAGGCCGGGATAGTGTGTTAAAAATTGCTGGACGACAAGGTTCAACACGTGAGCCATACAAGGTACGTGTGTCACCTTGCCCAGGCGAAGTGCCGCACCCAGGTTTGCAGCATTGTCGCACACGGCCTTACCAGGCTGCAGGTTGAGTGGAGACAACCATTTATTAAACTCGGACCGCAGAGCTGACCACAACTCCTCAGCTGTGTGACTCTTATTCCCAAGACATGTCAAGCTAAAGACCGCCTGATGCCGTTGCGCTCTGCTGCCAGCATAGTAATGAGGCGTGCGTGATTCCTTCTGCGCAGTGAGAACGCTGGTGGCCTGACCAGGCAGGCTTGGGGCGGAGGTGGAGGACCCAGATGAGGTGGAGGATGCAGAAGCTGTGGCGGAACTTGGACAGATAGAGGATTGACACACAAGTCGTGGGGACGGCAAGACTTGTGCAGCAGACCCTTCACCATCTATCACCATAGTTACCCAGTGCCCAGTCAGCGACATGTAACGTCCCTGTCCATGCTTACTGGTCCAAGTATCGGTGGTGAAATGCACCCGTTCACACACAGAGTTTCTCAAGGAAGCGGTGATGTTGTGTGCGACATGCTGGTGTAGCGCGGGCACACCTTTCTTAGAGAAGTAGTGGCGACTAGGCATCTGGTACTGGGGCACAGCGACAGACATAAGGTCTCTAAAATCCTGTGTGTCCACTAGGCGGAAAGGCAGCATTTCGCTAGCCAACAGCTTACAGAGGGATAGAGTCAACCTCTTAGCTTTGTCATGGGTCGGAGGAAGTGGCCTTTTATTTGACCACATCTGAGGGACAGAGATCTGGCTGCTGTGTGTAGACGGTGTTGAGTAGGGTGTCCCTGGAAAAATGCAGGTTTGTGAGGAAAGTGCAGGCGGAGACATGATGTTGCCTTCATCCAACGTTGGTGCTATCGATGTCTGAGAGAGCTGTACACACTCACTTGTTTCCCCTTCCAAACCAACTGACGACCTACCAAGCAAACTGCCTGTTGCGGTTACAGTGGTGGAAGTTGTGCGTGGAAAACCAGGTGTGACAGCTGTCCCCACAGTCCTAGAAGATGAAGAGCGCGCGGATGCACTGGAAGGGGCGGGCGGTGGATGGTTCGCTCCGCTAGGCCGCATTGCAGCACGGTGAGCTTCCCACCGGGACCTATGATATTTATTCATGTGACGATTCATGGAAGAAGTTGTCAAACTGCTGAGGTTTTGACCTCTACTAAGAGAATCATGACAAATTTTACATATCACATGATTTGGGCGATCTTTTTCTATGTCAAAAAAGGACCAGGCTAGGCAAGGCTTAGAGGCCATGCGACCTGTTGATCCACCCCGAATAATGCTCATAGGCAGAGTGGTGGCTGAGGATGCAGTTGTAGACGTGCTACCAGTGCTCCGACTCTGTCCAGGAAGGCGCAAGGTAACTTCGTCGTCGGTTGCATCCTCCTCCACCGCCTCTGTTGACCTCCTCGAGTGCCTGACTGGGGGTTGACAGTAGGTGGGATCTAGAACTTCATCATCAATTGTTGTGTTTGCACTCCCCTCCCCCTCAGACCGAGCCTCTTCTTGCCCTGACCGAATATTTAAGTTGTCATCCCAATCGGGTATCTGCGTCTCATCTTCATCAGTATGTTCCTCATTGTCTATAACCACAGGTGTTACAGTTTGTGACAAAGGGTCAACAGTATGCTCAGAAACTTGGTCCTCACGGCCTGAATCAGAGTCACAAAGGTTCTGGGCATCACTGCAGACCATTTCCTGTTCTGTACTCACTGTAGCTTGGGAGCAGACCTCTGATTCCCAGGCTATAGTGTGACTGAACAGCTCTGCAGACTCAGCCATCTCAGTTCCACCATACTGTGCAGGGCTGATGGAGACTTCAGAGCTGGGAGAAATCAAGTGTGATTGGGATGACAACTCAGAGGACTGGTGTTTTT
Organism: Anomaloglossus baeobatrachus; assembly: GCF_048569485.1. NCBI lineage: Eukaryota > Metazoa > Chordata > Amphibia > Anura > Aromobatidae > Anomaloglossus > Anomaloglossus baeobatrachus. The sequence continues at coordinate 222,490,350 of NC_134357.1, forward strand.
TGGATGCGGTACTTGAAGTGGCTGAGAGGGCACTTGTTGGACCACTTGAGATCCATTCAAGCATTTTCCTTTTTTGCCCATCATCTACCTTTCTTCCTGTTGTTCGTGTCCGTAAAAAAGGGAGCACATCGGATTGTCCACGGTAAGTAGTAGACATCTTACTTTTGCTGGTAGATGGTCTATCTTCAGCAGATGATAATGGAGCTTTGCCACCTTCCCCACAGACAAAACCTTTTTTGCCTTTTCCACCACGCCTCTTCCCCTTTCCACCAGCATCTGTCATTTTGCCACTCATGTTGATTGCGACAAGATTGTGGACTGAAAATGTGGTAGTAAAAATTGAGAGGTGGTGAAGATTGCAGTGGTGGTCTAGCTTTATTAACAGCAGAATAATAAAGAATAAATATCCCTGACAATGCAACTTAGTTATAATTAGTTGGAGTGTGCAACGCAGGCAGATGCGCTCTGCAAATGTCTTGGCACTAGTGGGACTATAGCAAAGTCCAATAGCCACGTATAGGATGCCACTAGGTACACTGAGTGTTTGCTAGTATAATGGCTTAGTTATAATTAGTTGGAGTGTGCAACGCAGGCAGATGCGCTCTGCAAATGTCTTGGCACTAGTGGGACTATAGCAAAGTCCAATAGCCACGTATAGGATGCCACTAGGTACACTGAGTGTTTGCTAGTATAATGGCTTAGTTATAATTAGTTGGAGTGTGCAACGCAGGCAGATGCGCTCTGCAAATGTCTTGGCACTAGTGGGACTATAGCAAAGTCCAATAGCCACGTATAGGATGCCACTAGGTACACTGAGTGTTTGCTAGTATAATGGCTTAGTTATAATTAGTTGGAGTGTGCAACGCAGGCAGATGCGCTCTGCAAATGTCTTGGCACTAGTGGGACTATAGCAAAGTCCAATAGCCACGTATAGGATGCCACTAGGTACACTGAGTGTTTGCTAGTATAATGGCTTAGTTATAATTAGTTGGAGTGTGCAACGCAGGCAGATGCGCTCTGCAAATGTCTTGGCACTAGTGGGACTATAGCAAAGTCCAATAGCCACGTATAGGATGCCACTAGGTACACTGAGTGTTTGCTAGTATAATGGCTTAGTTATAATTAGTTGGAGTGTGCAACGCAGGCAGATGCGCTCTGCAAATGTCTTGGCACTAGTGGGACTATAGCAAAGTCCAATAGCCACGTATAGGATGCCACTAGGTACACTGAGTGTTTGCTAGTATAATGGCTTAGTTATAATTAGTTGGAGTGTGCAACGCAGGCATATGCGCTCTGCAAATGTCTTGGCACTAGTGGGACTATAGCAAAGTCCAATAGCCACGTATAGGATGCCACTAGGTACACTGAGTGTTTGCTAGTATAATGGCTTAGTTATAATTAGTTGGAGTGTGCAACGCAGGCAGATGCGCTCTGCAAATGTCTTGGCACTAGTGGGACTATAGCAAAGTCCAATAGCCACGTATAGGATGCCACTAGGTACACTGAGTGTTTGCTAGTATAATGGCTTAGTTATAATTAGTTGGAGTGTGCAACGCAGGCAGATGCGCTCTGCAAATGTCTTGGCACTAGTGGGACTATAGCAAAGTCCAATAGCCACGTATAGGATGCCACTAGGTACACTGAGTGTTTGCTAGTATAATGGCTTAGTTATAATTAGTTGGAGTGTGCAACGCAGGCAGATGCGCTCTGCAAATGTCTTGGCACTAGTGGGACTATAGCAAAGTCCAATAGCCACGTATAGGATGCCACTAGGTACACTGAGTGTTTGCTAGTATAATGGCTTAGTTATAATTAGTTGGAGTGTGCAGAGGACAAGAGGGTACAGTGGCAGGATTGTGGTGCTCTGGGTAGAGGAATGGAAGCCTGCCTTTCTATTCCCTCCTAATGGTGAAATGCAGGGAGGAAATCCCTGACCTTGGCTGCACAGACGCTGGCGCTGTTTTCAGGACCTGTCACCTTAACTCTGACCCTGCCGGTTTGAGCCCTTAAAAGGACTGCTATAAAGTGCTCTCCCTATGCTGTCTAACGCTGTGTATGCAGCGCATACAGCTGTATCGGCTATAGGACTCAGGAGGACGGAGCTGCGACAGTGATGTCTGACACCAAAGACGCAGAAGGCAGATAATGGCGTCCTGGAAGAAAATGTCCGGTTTTATAATGCAGGGACATGTGACATGGACATCCTATCACACATGCCGTTGCTTCTCTGGCTCAAAGTCCACTTAGCTGTGTGTGTGTCTGGGATTGGCTGACATGCTGGCCCGCCCCACAAGACGCGCACGCTTAGGGAAGGAAGACAAGAAAAAAAAAAAAAAAATGGCGATCGCCATTATACAAACAGCAGTGATCTGAAGGCGCTGTTCACGCACACTATACACTGAAATGTCATAATAGTGTGATTCACAGAGTGCCTAACACTATTACAGCAGAAACCAAGCTAGGATTTAGCTGTTTTTTTGCTGCTAGAACCGTTCTCGAACGTTTCTAGAACTATCGAGCTTTTGCAAAAAGCTCGAGTTCTAGTTCGATCTAGAACAGGCCCCAAAATCACTTGAGCCTAGAACTGGAGAACCACGAACCACGAACCGCGCTCAACTCTACCTAAGAGACCTTGGACACACATCTCTATGGATTTTATTTCAGAGCTTTCCATCTCTCAGAAAATGACGGTGATTTGGGTGATCTGTGATAGATTCTCCAAGATGGTCCACTTAGTTCCCCTATCTAAGTTGCCGTCTTCATCAGAGTTGGTGCCTTTGTTTTTCCAACATTGTTGTTCGTTTGCATGGTATTCCCAAAAACATTGTTTCTGACAGAGGAGTGCAGTTCGTATCCAGATTTTGGAGGATTTTTTGTTCCAAATTGGGTGTTCAGCTGTCTTTCTCCTCGGCGTTTCATCCTCAGACCAACGGTCAGAATGAAAGGGCTAACCAGACCCTGGAGACCTATTTACGGTGTTTTGTTTCTGCGGATCAGGATGATTGGGTTTCGTTTTTGCCTTTGGCTGAATTTTCCCTTAACAATAGGGCTAGCTCTACCACATTGGTGTCCCCATTTTTCTGCAATTTTGGGTATCACCCCAGGTTCCTCTCGGGGCAGCTTGAGGCGTCTGACTGTCCAGGGGTGGATTCTGTGGTAAACAGAATGTAGCAGATTTGGGGGCAGGTAGTGGATAAATTGTTTCAGTCCCAAGAAACTGCCCAAAAGTTTGTCAACCGGCGTCGGAGTGTTGGTCCCTGGTTTAAAGTGGGGGACATGGTGTGGTTGTCCTCTAAACATATTCCTATGAGAGTTCCATCTCCAAATTTAAGCCCAGATTTATTGGACCTTATAGGATTTCGGAGATTATCAACCCTATATCTTTCCGTTTGGCTCTGCCTGCATCATTTAAGATTCACAATGTCTTCCATAAGTCCTTGTTGAAGAGACATGTGGAGCCAACAGTTCCTGCAGCAGCGCTCCTGACCCTGTTTTGGTGCAAGGGGATCTGGAGTATGAGGTTGAAAAAATTCTGGATTCCCGTCGTAGTAGGCGCAAGCTTCAGTACCTTGTGAAATGGAAGGGTTATGGGCAGGAGGATAATTCTTGGGTTGTGGCTTCTGACATTCATGCGGACAGGTTGGTATTCGCCTTCCATCATGCTCATGCTGAGCAACCTGGTGGCGTTGGTGAGGGTTCGGTGACCCCTCCTCAAGGAAGGGGGTACTGTTGTGAATGTCAGTTATGCTTTTGCTGCTGTGAGGCTCCCTCTTGTGGCCAGGAATGGTTTGGAAAGAGACCAGGTGTGTTTGAGCAATGGGCGTTACCATTGCTAACTCTCTGCCTATTTAATCCTTGGTCTGCTAGCATTCTGAGCCAGATGTCATTTGTTCTTTAGTTTTCCAGCCTTCTCATCCTGCTCCAGACCACATCTACCCCAGATAAGTGCTTGGTTCTTTCTTATGTTGTTTTGTTCTTTTTTCTCTTATATGAGTTTGTCATTTACTGTGGTTGTTTTCAGTTTATTTGCTGGCAGGAGTCTTCCCTCTCAGTTGCTTAGCTCCCTGCAGCTATGTTTGGAATATTGCTCCTATAAGTCCATGTGTTTGTTGGTTCTTGAATGTGTAATGGTTCCTGTGGGGCCTCAACTTTGCTAATCCTATCATCTATCTGTGTATTGTGTTTTCCTATATCACCGTAGTCTTTGAATGTGCTAGCTTCTCTGGCTGAGTCTGCGGTGTATAGGATGTTAGTTCACCTCTCAGCTACTTCTAGTGTTGATGGTTAGTAAGGAGATGGTGGCCAGATTAGTTGCAAATGCTCTTGTCACCTTTTTAACAATGATTTATGGTGATCTTACATGGTTCCGGATCATAACAATGGGTGCTGTGGGTTAGTGGACAGCAAAAGAACTAACTTAGTATTCCAGACACTTTTAGGATGCCCCAAAAAGTGTCAGCTCTTTAGTGAAATAAAATAGCGTGGCAAAAATGGCCAGGTGGGTAGAATGCACGGGTGCTGTAGGTAGTAGGACAGCAAAGTCCAGCGTTTGCACTGACCTGCCTAGCAGCTATGGCTATGAACGCCTGTAAATCATCCCTGAAAAGGGCTGAAATAACCAGTAGTCCTTAATCCCTAAAGCGCTGTGTAGATTGCACTATATCTCTATAGCTCACACAGCAGCAGTAGCAGCGGGAGTGGGAGTAGTGACTGTCACCCACACGCAGCAGAGAAATAATGGCGTCGACGGGGAAAATGGCCGTGTCTTATAAGGCAAGGACATGTGACATGCACAGCCTATGACACATGCCCTTGCCTGTCTGGCAAATATCCACTGTGCAGTGTGTGTCTCTGTGATTTGCTGACAGCCTGGCCCGCCCCACTGTATGCGCGGTTAAGGAAAAAAAATGGCGATCGGCATTTTCTCAGCACTCAGCAGCAGCACTGTTCTAAACCCCGTCCCCCCCCCCGCACACTACACGCTGAACTTTGATAATAGTGTGATTCACAGTGACTCACACTATTACACTGAAAAGCCAGCTAGTAACTAGCTAGGTTTTTTGTTGATCGAACCGCTCTCAAACGTTACTTGAACTGTCGAGCTTTTAGCAAAAAAAAAAAGCTCGAGTTCATCGAACAACTCAAAACCCCCAAAATCACTCGAACATGAAATTGGCGAACCTCGAAACTCGAACATAACTCAACTCTAGTCGCCACGAATGTGCAGAAACCCCACAGTTCCCATTCCCTCACACCCAATAGCCAACAAACTACACTACCCGGGTGCTCCATGGGGAATACAATGGGGGGGGGGTGAGTAAACAAAATAAGAAGGTATGACATTAACCTCACCACTGTCAAAAGAATCTTACCCAGGAGTTCCAACCTCTCAGTCTACCCTTTTGATACCTTCCTTTGCCCCCTACTCCGAATGTGGGCACAAATACATGTTTGTATCTCTTGTATTCTCACCTACCAATTCTTTTCACCACCTCCGGAAGGAAGCCTGCTCGTTCAGTCCCAACTGCAACCCCAAGTTGAAAAAAATGGAATGAAAAACCTGTTAGCCTACTGCCATAAGGCAGCCAGGCACCATCCAAAAAAAACTGATACAAGATAGAATCTTCAACAAAAAGGAACCGTCGCTATGCCTTAAGAGTGGCCCTGGACGCTTGGCCCCTAAACTTAGCCAATGTCTAAAACATTCCACAGGATGCCTCCTGAATACTCTAAAGCCCCAACCTCACCAGCCTGCCCTTATTTGTCTGATTCGATCTTGGGCATCTGGATCCCAACATTCCCGACTGAATGCCAGGAATTCCCCCCACACTGGCACAAATGTCCGGTCCACTTACCAAAGATGGTGACCAGTTCTTCAATCCTCATGGCCCCAAAAAAGGCCCATGAAAAATCCAAATCCAACAACCCTTCTCAAACCGTGAAAATACACCAAATGTAGCCCGGAGGTCATCTCCTTTAAGCCCTTGAATGCAACTAGCCTATGAATATCTGTTTAAGTCAGCCCCCCTGCAACCTTTTAAGGCCTGACACACCAGGAGATCTTTCATGATGTCTGCTGCACCAAACTTATATCTGAAAACGCCACTTATACCCAACATAATGACTTGTGGGACCAACCAGCCCTACCGCGAAACCCCATTTACCAACAAAAGGACACTCACACTAAATCCTCTTGGGATATTGACTCCACAAATTGTCGCTACCAGGTGACCCACCCCTCCCCGCTGCATTATAGGGTGAACCACGGCCCAATCACAAAGGAACCAAACTAAACAATGAGCCCTGTGTTCAGAACCCAGCTCAACACTCCACTATCCCATGGCAGCCTCGGACTCCACCCACGGCACCAAAGACCGAAAATTATCCCACTGCTAGTCCGCTAGTGACTCCGCGATGGAGTCCTCCAACCCCAGAAACCTAAATAACCCTTATCCAGAAAATGAAGCCAAAACACCCCGAAACGAGTTGTCGCATAAACCAAACCATGGGTGATGATACCACCATCAGTTTAATTGATGACCCTGATTGCCCACCTATTGTTGTCATGGAAATGTATCCAGATTACTAAACTATCACCCCAAATTGTCAGTGCCCCAATTATGGGAAAAACTTGGGCAACCTAACTTTCTTGGTGAATCTCAATTCCCCACACCAATCCAGCCAAACAACTGCTCACCAATTGCCCCTAACATACGAGCCAAAGCCAGTACAGCTCAGCACATCCATAAAAGCTCGCAGCCAAAACTTTTCAATCACCTCCCTCAATAACAAAGACCGCCCATTGCACATCTCCAGAAAACTTTCCAACATCTGCATATCCACTTTTTTTTTTTTTGGAAACCTGCGCTTCAAGTGTGCCGCCCCCGTTCCAGCAGCCGGCGCTGCTCGAATCCAGATCCGCGAAGTGGCTCGAGGGATTCTACCGGACCCGGGCGTTGCGCGGACACTTCAACTAAAAGAGGGACGTATTTGTACGGTATTTGTCGTAGTCAGTCTGTGATGCCACGTGTGTAGTGAGATGTGGCACCACCGCTGCTGCTGTGGGACACCCGGGGCGATGGGATTAACCCCTCCGTGGGTAGGGGTGGTTGCCCCGGGACCCAGGGACTTGGTGCAGGGGACGGTGATGGCAGGGGCCGGCGCGCCTCGTCAGACCAGAGAGTCTCAGCTTACTCACGGTTAAAGAAATCAGAAAAGTCCAATGGTTAACCAAGGTGCTGGTGGCCGGCCGCCGCGGCCGGGTGTACTCTAGTCCCCCATCCGGACTGGTGGTCTGTGTCACTTTCCTCTGCACTGTGTTGTTATGTGGTGGACTTCCCGGTGTGGAACGCGTGAGTCCGCTCCCGGTACTATTGCTGGGAGCCGCTACCGCTGACACTGACCTGTGGGATCTATCGGGCCCTGGCGGATGCCCTATTCCTCTCTGTGGGTGGTTGTCTCTTTTCGGGACTTAGGATGGGACAGGACCTATAATCCTGCCCTCAATTAGTTAATTAGTTAGGCCGTTGGTTCCGGTCCTGGCTTGAGGGTCCGAGTACCCCCTCTGTGCATGGTTTCCGGTCGGGTCTCCGGTGTCGGTACCGGTGGGCTCCTACCCCGTCCCGGTCCACCTCGGATCTGCCGAGCCGTCTTCCCGTCTCCTGCTAGACACGGGCCACCGTCTGCCACCTAGCCAATGTGTCAGGGCTCCGACCCTGACACCTGTCAGCTTCACCTCCAACTCCACTCCACTCAGCTCAACTCTCTCTACTCTCTCCACTCCCTCTGACTGGTTTTCCCATCCTGGGCTCTCCAGACCCCTAGGTCGGCGTTCTCCATCCGCCTGGTCCCGCCCACTGGTGTGCCTGTCTTTCCCTGGGGGAGGTGACTAGGGTTTCTGGTCGGCTGTGTGTAACCCTGTGAGGGAAGGTGTTGTGCGGGGGCCTATGTGTGACTACCTGGTTTTGCCAGGGCGTCACATTAGCGCACAGTATCAATCGTGAACCCTAAGAAATTAATGCCAGTTGAGCAGCCTTCCATTTTTCTTGTGCACCAAAAGAACCCCCCTCCCATCAACCGGCTACCCACTCCATTGATGCCAGAAATAACTATCGAAATGTGTGACCCAGGCGGTCCAATGAACACAAGTCGTCCGGGTAGTGGATCACCCACAAAATCCACCGGCCGGTTACATAATACTATTCCAAAAAAGACTAGATGCTTCACACTGAGCGCACAGGACTTAATATCCCATGGGCAAAAAAACTATCCTAAAATAAACACCGACACAAAAACAACCGAACGACCACAGACTGTCAGGGTGGGCCGGTCCATCCTGGCTAACAAATTGACCCTGTATCATAACATTTATCGCAGTCCACAAACCATGTCAACCAATGTATGCACCACAGTGCAAAGAGTAGGGTTAATGCCGCCATAACCAAAACACCTCTTAGGAAATGAAGAAGCAGACTGATCCAAATTATTCAAGTTCCTCTTTTTTTTTTTTTTACTTTTTGCCCCTCGCCCCCCCTTCCCCGGCAGCCAAATGACCAGATCTTCAAAACACAGTGAGGGGGTAAAAGAAAGGACCTGCCATGCGACCCCCAAAAACCGCCTTTTGACTAACCCTGCGCCCCACCACCAGGGGGCGTTGATAGCCAGACTTTAAATTCTAAATAGAACAGAACTATAAGTGGCGGAGAAGGAATCCTAAACAACACCAGCAAAAAACTGTTCTCTAACAAACACCGCCTGTGCCTAGTCCGAGCACTTCTCAGGTAGGGGACCATCTCTTGAGCCCTCGCCAGGCTCACCCCCTTGTAAAGCATCCCCACCTGACTTTGACTCCCCCCTCTTAACAAACACTAGGATGCCCCGTGCGACAAATCGACTTACCCAGAACACTGGTGCTGAAACTAACAACTACCCCGAACTTGCATAGAACTGCCAGCACTCTTCTGCCTTGATGCCAGCCGCCCCAGTGCGCCCCCTGGCTACAGACCTCCTTTATATTACGTTTTATATACAGTATATTCCCAACTCAAACCTCTCCCATGGAAGGAGGGAGAAAATCTTGACATTCCTTCCAAAACTATCCCTTAAATCCCATGCCAGGGTACCCCCAGCAGTCCTTCAAAACACACATACACCACGCCATTTTCACCCTGTCATACAGAATGATATGATCCTCCTCATTATCCTCTGCTGTCTGCAACCACACCAAGACCGCACTACCGTGTGATCCCCCACATTCAGACTGACTAACCCCTTTTCTACATCATCCTCGGGTTCCCAAACTGGCACGGGCGATCCCAGTAAACTGTAAAAAATACAGATGGGGACCCCAGCCTGTGAGCCCCAATGGGGACGACGCCGCCACTACATGCAAAGCGCCATGGAACCAACAGCGCTTTATAAACAAATAAATATTACATATTATTATAAACCCCTATTGGTCTGCTTCAATTTTTCTCAGCAATCCTGTACTCCTCCGCCTCCCCCATACTCCGCCCAACACGATACATCAACAACTTGACTGACAGCCACCCCCAGTAAAAAACTATGCTGTATTATTAAGGGACAAGACACACATAAAGCCCTACTTACCAGGCTGCGCTGGCACGAAGCACTGTCCAAATTCCAGAATCCAGGTGACCCGTCTCCAACGGACACAGCATCTCATCCTCTGCGTCGCCCGCCGGGGAGCCCTATCCCACTTACACGCTCAGACCCAGCACAACCACGGAGCTGACAGCTCAGTGGGAAGCATCCCAGAATCTGGATCCCAGGAAACCACGGCCAGCGTGTATCCGTCTTGTCTCCCCAGCATCGCAAGGTCCCGCAGGTGATGGGTCTCTCGTAGCCAAGCAGCCACACCGACTGGAGCATCGCCGGGTGGAACCACCGCCATATTGTTATTGCCTTTTTCCCTGGTGCTGGAAGCTGGAAGAGGCCCGGTCACATGACCCAATGCTGGCCCCGCCCACTTCGTAGGTCCCAGCCGCCTCTATGGATTCCTCCCACACAGAGGCCTGTGAACAGGTGCAGAGGGAACAGGCCACGATGAGGAGGGTCCCCTTAGGGGCTCATGCGGCGCCACTGGGGCCCGGAGCGACATCAGGGGAGAGGCACTCTGGTGGCCTAGCCCTGCGTGATGGTCGGGCAGGGGTGGAAGCAGCATCCACTCCTGCCAGCAGTCCTCCCACGATCTCTTGCAGCCGTGCCTGGATCTCCGCTCCATCAGACCTGCTGGCAGCTCCCCTCAGCCATCCCTGAAAATCCTCCAGCGCTGACATCCTCAGATCCAGGCGATGAGTGAAGGTGAGGATGGGCACAGGTACCTTCAGCAGTGGTGCCTACGTGACAATTGTAGGCCACCACTTTTACCTCATCCTATATATGTTCCTACAAATCTCCTGACCACACCTCCCTAAACTACCTCCCCTTAAAGTATCAAATCACAGCACAACCCAGCTTGCTCTGCTTTTAACCTTTTGCTTGCCCTCCAAAGCTGAGTCATGAGTCACTCTGCCCATGGCTCTGCTTAGGGCTCCGTTCTTCCTTTCTGCGCCCCTAAATTCAAATTTTCAGTGGGCCTATTGTAGTTAGGAAACCTGAGTTTGGTGAGGGCCCTAAGGTGGCACAGTAACATACGTTTTTGGGCGACAGCTCTTATACATTTGTGTGGTCCCTCCCTCATTGATACTCAGACAGTGGAATACCTATTCCATAGCAGTTTACAATGTGCCCATTGTGACGGTGGGTTTTAACCTCCTCCTCCTCCACCTGCATGTCATTCTGAGGACCTAAATTCAAGTTTTCACAAAGCCTGCAATAGTCAGGAAACCTGATTTTGGTGAGGGCCCTGAGGTGGCACAGTAACATACGTTTGGGAGGGCCCTTGTCTATACATTTGGGAGGGGCCTCCCTCCATGAGACTCAGATAGTAGAATTATCTATCTACACTACAGTTCAAAAGTTTGGGGTCACCCAGTCAATTTTGTCTTTTCCATGAAAAATCATACTTTTATTAGGTTAGAAATAATGATTTTTACTTGATATAATAATTTTCTCCTTTAAACTTTGCTTTCAGCTTTGCAGTAATTACAGCTTTCCAGACCTTTGGCATTCTAGCTATTAATTGGCAGAGGTAATCTGGAGATATTTAACACCATGCTTCCAGAAGCCTCTCCCACAAGTTGGATTGGCTTGATGGGCACATTTTGCGTACCATGCGGTCAAGCTGCTCCCACAACAGCTCAATAGGGTTGAGATCTGGTGACTGGGCAGGACTCTCCATTATAGATAGAATACCAGCTACCTGCTTCTTCCCTAAATAGTTCATGCATAATTTGGAGGTGTGCTTTGGGTCATTGTCCTGTTGTAGGATGAAATTGGCTCCAATCAAGTGCTGTCCACAGGGTATGGCATGGCACTGCAAAATGGAGTGATAGCCTTCCGTATTCAAAATCCCTTTTACCTTGTACAAATCTCCCACTTAACCAGCACCAAAGCAATCTCAGACCACCACATTACCTCCACCATGCTTGACAGATGGCATCAGGCACTCTTCCAGCATCTTTTCAGTTGTTCTGCGTCTCACAAATGTTCTTTTGTGTGATCCAAACACCTCAAATTTCAATTCGTCTATCCATAACACTTTTTTCCAATCTTCCTCTGTCCAATGTCTGTGTTCTGTTGCCCATATTAATCTATTCCTTTTTGTTAGTCAGTCTCAGATATAGCTTTTTCTTTGACACTCTGCCCTGAAGGCCAGCATCCCGGAGTCGCCTCTTCACTGTAGACGTTGACACTGGCGTTTGAAGGTACTATTTAATGAAGCTGCCAGTTGAGAACCTTTGAGGCATCGATTTCTCAAACTAGAGACTCTAATGTACTTGTCTTGTTGCTCAGTTGTGCAGCGGGGCCTCCCACTTCTTTTTCTACTCTGATTAGAGCCTGTTTGTGCTCTCCTCTGAAGAGAGTAGTACACACCGTTGTAGGAAATCTTCAGTTTCTTGGCAATTTCTCGCATGGAATATCCTTCATTTCTAAGAACAAGAATAGACTGCCAAGTCTCACATGACAGTTCTCTTTTTTTCTGGCCATTTTAAGAGTTTAATGGAACCAACAAATGTAATGCTCCAGATTCTCAAATTCTCTAATCAGCAAAACTGTTTTCAGCTGTGCTAAGATACTTGCACAAGTGTTTTCAAGGGATTTTTAAATATCCATTAGCCTTCTAACACAGTTAGCAAACACAATGTACCATTAGAACACTGGAGTGGTGGTTGTTGGAAATGGGCCTATGCACCTGTGACGCCCTGGTCAGCCCAGGTAGTCACTAATAGGCCCCTGCAGAACACCGTCCCACATAGGTAACATCAGCGAAACATACAAACCCTAGTCACAACCCCTTAGGGTTAGAGGACACACCAGTGGGCGTGACCAGGCAGTTGGTGCACGCCCATACAGGGGTCAAGACAGCCCGGGGCGAGATAGTTAAAGAAGGAGTTAGAGTTTCAGGGAGTCAAGTTCAAGGAGAGGAGTGACGAGCAGGCCTGTTATGAACCGGAACCATGGAAGACCACCACAAATCATTGGTAAAAGGTGACAAGAGCATTGGCAACTAATCTGGCCGCCATCCCCTTACTAACCATCACAACTAGAAGTAGCCGAGGGGTGAACTAACATCCTGTGCACTGCGAACCCAGCCGGAGAACTAACTATCCTAAAGAAAGGAAAGATGAATAACTCTCTGCCTCAGAAAATAGACAAGAATAGCAAGCCCCCCACATTTAAAGACTGCGGTGATATAGGAAAACACAATACACAGATAGATGATAGGATTAGCAAAGGTGAGGCCCCCACTGACTAAAATAGGAAAGGACAGCAAAGGGACTGATGGTGGCCAGAGTAAAACCCTGCAAAATTCCAAGTTCCTGATAGTACAAAAAGGCCTTCAGATCGCACGATCTGAACTCCGTCCTATACCAGGTGCTTTTGTCATACCAATGAACAGAAAAGAAGGATCATAACAAATCCAACAAGCCACAAACACATGGAAACAAAGGAGCTATACTCCAAACAGAACTGCAGGGAGTTCTCCAGCCAAGTCACTGAGGGGAAAATCCCTGCATGCAACTAAACTGAAAACAACCACAGCAAATGACAAACCCAGATAAGAGCAAAAGAACCAAACAATAAATAAAGAGCAAGCACTTATCTGGGGTAGATGTGGTGTGGAGCAGAATAAAGCAGGCTGGTGATACAAAGAACAACTAACATCCGGCATAGCCAGCAATCAGACCAGGATTTAAATAAGCAGAGAGTTAGCAAAGGAAACGCCCATTGCACAACACACCTGGTCCACGTCCAAACCATTCCTGGCCACCAGAGGGAGCCTCCCAGCAGCCAAAACATAACTAACATTCACAACACAGGCCTGAGTTTCAGGCCTGGGACTGACTGACCGGTATCGAGGTTGGAGCCCTGGTACTGTTGGCTAGGAGGCAGATGGCGGTCTCCATCTGCAGGAGCCGGGAAGACAGCTCGGTGTAACCGAGGTGGACCGGGACAGGTTCGTAGCCCACCGGTACCGACCCTGGGAACCGAATCGGAAACCGGAGCACAGAGGGGGGTACTTGGACCCTGAAACTGGGACCAGAAGCAACTGGAATCAGCTAATTCACCGATTGAGGCCAGGACTTGAGGTCCTCTCCCATCCAAAGTCCCTAATAGAAGGCAACAGCCCAACGAGGGGGATAAACAGGCCACCGCCAAGGCTCAGAGATCCCACGGGCCAGCGTCTGCGAGCAAGGGCTCCTTAGGCCACATCCAGCTGGGTGCGGACTCCTGGAGTTGTAAGCACAGTCAGTCCACCATTCCAAAAAGGTGCAGGAGAAAGACAGAGACCACCAGCCGGGTGGGGGACCAGAACGCAGCCGGCTGCGGGCACCGACCACCATCACCTTGGTTTACCAGAGACTCGTGTGTTCTTTCATAGTGAGTACACCAGCACCCTGCGGTCGACCATCTCCTTGCACCAACGTCCACCGGGTCCCGGGGCCACTATCCCTGCCCATGGAAGGGTTAACAACTTGCTGCACAACATCTCCCCCGGGTTCCCCGTAACAGCAGCGGTGGTGTCCAACCTCAACACACACCGTGGGTAGTGTCACGAACTTAATACGGCTCAGCCTGTACAAATACGTCCCCAAATCCAACCCAAAACCCCCTTTCATTCGGAGTGTCCGCTGGACCCCCATGTCCGGAGACCCTCGAGCCACCCACCGGAGAGTCCGGTCCCGAGCAGTGGCAGGCTGCTGAGCACGGGGGCGGCACACCCCGAAACTTGGTGTCACGAACAGGCTACTTACCCATCCACTTACCTTGTGGAAGTGCACCTTGTGTTAAAGTCAGCAATGATCCGTTGCAAAAATCCCAGAAGTCGCCATCTTGCCGCCATATTGGGCACGAAAAATTCCCGACCAGCAGCTTCTTCCCCGACGAAAGGGCGCGAAAGCCGAAGCCCCGCCCCCTGGGAACAAAGCCGGAAAGCGAGCCGGAAGTCGGAAAACGAAACTTACTGGCCTGAAAGAGGAATGCTCGCGACAAACCAAGGGGGAGAACCGGGAAGATGTCCACGCCTAATCCCCAAGGTGGAGTGGCGCCGGCCGCTGGAGCGGCAGAGCCCCCAGATGGAGTCGTGATGGAAATGTGGCGGCGCTCGCTCCGGTCGCAGGAGCGGAGGAGGCCGCGGTCCCGACGCTCATCCAGGTAATGCCAATCTCCTTGCCCTACGTGCCCGGTGCTGCCTGGCTACCCCAGTACGATGGGAAGACTGATGCTTTGCAGGTGTTTCGGAAGAAAATATGCACGATTCTCGATTTGTATGCCATGACTGGCAAGCAGCGTGCGACGGTAGTACTCGGGCAGCTGACCGGCGCCGCTGAGCAGGAGGTGGAGACTTGGGTGGACGCGGACCGGGCATCGGTGACCGCCGAGACTATGCCTTGCGGTTACAGACGGCCCTGCGTACGCTGAGGCAGGTGGACCCCATTAATGAGACTGACAGTAACAAAATGCTGGTAGAACAGTTCCTGCAGGGGCTGGTGTTACACCTCGTGGCTCTCCTGTTGCAAGGAATGAGGTGGTCCCCCATTCCTTGTCTGCCGCGAGCCCTCCTGCTCAGCAGCACCAAGGGTCTGGGAGACTGCGCAGTCTGCAGGAGTTGCCCCCTTGGAGATGCAGCAGAAGGGGGACACCTAGTGGTTCTCCCCTTGCAAGGAATGGAGTGGTCTCCCATCCCTTGTCTGCCACGAGCCCTCCTGCTCAGCATCACAGAGGGTCCGGGAGGTTGCGCAGTGTGCAAAGGATGGATGCTCAGGGAAGCAGCAAGACTTCCCTTATCTCTGCACATTGTGAAACCGAGGATCCCGCCTTTATGACCCAGAGGCAGGAGGATGAGTATGTGCCCCACGTGACGTCTTCTGATTCGCTCACTGATATCACACGGCCTGATAACGAGGCTGGTGGTGTGCTGAATCTAGACTGGCCGGGCCAAGACGTCACGAATCCTGATTGGGTCACGTCCATCTCGCGCCTGCCCTTGGGTGGAGCTACACCTCCTTAAAAGCTCCCCCTGCCATCATGGCGGCGCGCGACTGTCCTTCTATGTTTGGATGTCTGGCAGCGTGCTGCCACGCCACTGCTCAGGCATTATTGTCTTTGGTGGGCTTTGCCCTTGCTGCTCAGGCAGCACCTGGTTTGCAGGCCGTGTTCCTGCCTTGCTGCTCCGGCAGTATCTCCTTCAACAGGCCGTGTTCCTGTCCCAGGTGAGCTCCTCGAGTCTCCACCGGACTCACCTGGTTATTGAAAGCACACGTGCGTGGGCACCTCTGTGCTACCCTCGTGCCATATCCTGTGACTCCCGCTGGCACACGTGCGTAGGCACCTCTGTGCGTCCCCGTGCAACAGGTACACCGATCGAGAAGCCCCGAGCCATACAACCCTCACGGGTTAGGGCGGACCGGTGTACATAGACCGTCTGTGACATTCCAGACGATCACTAGTAGCAACCCGCTCACTCTTTCCTGACCATAGCAGCGGTCCCTTACACCGCACAGTGGACCTTGACCGGCGGAAGCTGTCCATTTCCCATCTTGGCACGCTTCCCCGGGTCCCCCTCGTAACATTACGGTCGCGCCAAAGGTCTGGCTATGGCGGAAGAGCAGCAGCAGTTGCTGCGTTATGTGCAGCAGTTGGAGTCACGATTGGCAGCAGTGGAGCGGTCTTCCCCCGATAAGGCTGCTCTAGCAACAGTCGCCACCCAGGCGGCTACTCACGCTGTGGAATTGTGCGGAAGGTCGCCTCGCCTTGCGCTCCCAGAGCGCTTCAGCGGGGACGGCTCTGAGTGCCGTGGTTTCATAAACCAGGTTACCACCTACTTGGAGTTGTCCGCGACTGATTACGCTACTGAGAAGGCGAAGGTAGCCTTCGTCCAGTCCCTGCTCACAGGGAAAGCGCTAAAATGGTCCACGCCGTTGTGGGAGCGCGGAGATCGGGTGGTGAATCACCTTCCAGTTTATCTTGAGGCCATGAGAAAGGTGTTCCTCGGGCCTCAAGTCACCCACGACTCCGCGCTGCGGCTCCTACGCCTTCGGCAAAAGTCCACTTCAGTCGGGGACTTTGCAGTACAATTCAGGACACTCGCCGCAGAGCTGGACTGGCCAGATAAAGTCCTGGTCCCTGTGTTCTGGGAGGGTCTGGCAGGGTTCGTCAAAGACGCGCTGGCCACGCGTGACGTGCCGACCACCTTAGAGTCCTTTATTCGGCTTGCCTCTCGCATAGACATCCGCCACGCGGAGCGGAGGCTCGCGGTCTCTTCGGCACCCACGTCTACTTGGTCTACAGAGCCTCTGACTTCCCTTCCCCACCAGACCGATCTCCCAGCCAGCTCTGTTGATGACTCTGTGGAGCCAATGGAAGTCTCCAAAGTGGTCCCCTCTACCATAGGTTCTCGGCCGTCGGCCGTTTGCTTTGCCTGTGGGCAGGGGGGACATGTAGCTACCCGATGTTTGAAACCTTCGGAAGAAAGTCAGTGTCTTGTTTCACCTACGGTCAGCGTGAGGAGGGTCATTTCCACTCCCCAAGACCAGGGGCCACATGGTAACACCCTCACTTCCTCTGACTCCCAGAATGGTGTGCTGTCATGGGATCATGCCTCCAAAGTTGGGTCCCACTTCAGGGTCGACAGGACCAGAGATCTAGGGGTCAGGCATTATTGGGGGCCGGCGGTAGCCCAGGATGTACAGAAGAATAATGGAGTCCGTACGTCCTGTGCGTATAATAAACCGTTCAGGCGGAGGCCTGCGGGTCTTTCACATCCTGTGCCATCTTTCGCACCTGGTGACCTAGTGTGGCTGTCTTCTGAACATATTAACCTTCCGGTACAGACAGCAGAGTTTGCTCCTAGGTACCTTGGCCCGTTTACAGTAATAGAGCGGGTAACCGCGGTAGTATATCGACTCCAGCTCCCTCCGTGCTGGGCTATTTCTAATACGTTTCATGTATCTCTTCTGAAACCCGTACGACCTAAAACCTCGGGGTCCCTGCTGTCCCAGGCCGACTTCTCGTCCGATGACCCAGAAGTAGCGAAGCTAGTAAAAACAAAAATCGTACAGGGCAAGAGGTACTTCCTCGTGGAGTGGGTCGGTCGTGGCCCAAAGCATAGGTCCTGGGAATTGGAGGATCATGTCCACGCCCCAGGTTTGGTGGTGGCCTTCGAGCGCGGGCGGGGGGGGCCCTGGACGGGGGGGTAATGTTACACCTCGTGGCTCTCCTGTTGCAAGGAATGAGGTGGTCCCCCATTCCTTGTCTGCCGCGAGCCCTCCTGCTCAGCAGCACCAAAGGTCTGGGAGACTGCGCAGTCTGCAGGAGTTGCCTCCTTGGAGACGCAGCAGAAGGGGGACACCTAGTGGTTCTCCCCTTGCAAGGAATGGAGTGGTCTCCCATCCCTTGTCTGCCACGAGCCCTCCTCCTCAGCATCACAGAGGGTCCGGGAGGTTGCGCAGTGTGCAAAGGATGGATGCTCAGGGAAGCAGCAAGACTTCCCTTATTTCTGCACATTGTGAAACCGAGGATCCCGCCTTTATGACCCAGAGGCAGGAGGATGAGTATGTGCCCCACGTGACGTCTTCTGATTCGCTCACTGATATCACACGGCCTGATAACGAGGCTGGTGGTGTGCTGAATCTTGACTGGCCGGGCCAAGACGTCACGAATCCTGATTGGGTCACGTCCATCTCGCGCCTGCCCTTGGGTGGAGCTACACCTCCTTAAAAGCTCCCCCTGCCATCATGGCGGCGCGCGACCGTCCTTCTATGTTTGGATGTCTGGCAGCGTGCTGCCACGCCACTGCTCAGGCATTATTGTCTTTGGTGGGCTTTGCCCTTGCTGCTCAGGCAGCACCTGGTTTGCAGGCCGTGTTCCTGCCTTGCTGCTCCGGCAGTATCTCCTTCAACAGGCCGTGTTCCTGTCCCAGGTGAGCTCCTCGAGTCTCCACCGGACTCACCTGGTTATTGAAAGCACACGTGCGTGGGCACCTCTGTGCTACCCTCGTGCCATATCCTGTGACTCCTGCTGGCACACGTGCGTAGGCACATCTGTGCGTCCCCGTGCAACAGGTACACCGATCGAGAAGCCCCGAGCTATACAACCCTCATGGGTTAGGGCGGACCGGTGTACATAGACCGTCTGTGACATTCCAGACGATCACTAGTAGCAACCCGCTCACTCTTTCCTGACCATAGCAGCGGTCCCTTACACCGCACAGTGGACCTTGACCGGCGGAAGCTGTCCATTTCCCATCTTGGCACGCTTCCCCGGGTCCCCCTCGTAACAGGCTGGGGTCCGCCGAAGATCGTAAGCAACTACGGCTGTGGTCTATGTAACACAAAGACTTGAACTTTGCAGTCCTAATAGACCTAGCTATTAAAGCGCTACAGAGAATGGATGCTGGTGCTCCCGACCCGCCATCTTGGCTGGTTGACACTGCTCCCATCTCAGTAGCGCCCCCCCCCTGTTGGCCCTGCCGACTCCCGCAGCGACCACCGGAGCTCCGGGAGATCTGTCATCACAAGTCCAGCGCCTGAGTGATGACGTCGCCAGGATCCTCACCGCCCTACAGCTACCCACGAAAGCCAAGGCGGCGGAGAAGATACAGCTTGCCGACAGCCCGGAAGACGTCCCATGAATGCAGTGGAGGAGGAACAATGACAATCGGTATGGACCACCTGTCTGCTACAAGTGCAACAAGACCGGTCACTACTCCTGTCGGAGTCATTTAAACGAGCAACCCCTGAGGCCAAGGGCCAATCCTCAGGAATAGACCCTCAAGGCCCAGCTGATTGACGAGATTGGTATGTTGGAGGTCGCCCCATCATCTCTCTGGCTGTGGACGGTATCCCGACCTTCGCCCTTCTTGATACCGGGTCCCAGGTAACGACTATACCCTATGTGTTGCACCAACGTTATTGGTCTGACAGTGAACTTACCCCTCCAGATGACAGTCTGACCATCATTGCGGCCAATGGACTCCCTATGACCCAAGTGGGGTTCAAGGAGGTGACTTTGAAAGTGGGGCGAATGGAGTTGAAACTCCAGGGGATGATTGTGGTGCAGAATGACCCCAGTGACCGCAACCCAAAGGTGGTCCTCGGGACCAATGTGATTGAAAACTGCATGAGAGAGGTGCTGCAGCTATTGCAGCAACTGTCTGCCACTGCGGGAGGGGGGCCGGCAGAGGGCTCTGCAACGTGAAATCTGGGCCCTCCTGCAGCGGCAACAGGTGAACATGACAGGTGGAGAGATCGGTGGTGTGCGAGTGATGGACGCAGCGCCTCTAGTGCTGCCGCCGCGGAGCGAGATGATGATTTGGTGTAGGGCAGCAGTAGGTCCCCAAGGATAGGATTACCCAGAAGTGGTGGAGACCCTGCCATCTGAACACTGGCCCACAGTAATGCAGCCAGAGGGGTGATTGATGTCAAAAAGGGGAGAGTGCCCGTGAGAGTGATGAATTGCGGAGAGGAAGAGGTCAGGCTGTCCCGCTACGCCACCATTGCTAAGCTATTCACTGTAGACGCAGACGCCATCCATGTAACCACCTCCCCTGTCACCGGATCACAGTCAGGCAGCGACACTTCGCCCGAACAGTTAGAGAAGTGGTGCCAAGAGTTGCATGTTGGCACCGAATCTACACCCACACATCACAAGGAAGGGGTGTACCGAGTAGTGCAAGAGTACGGGCAGGTATTTAGATTTCGGGAGGATTAAGGGGATTCAACACCATATCCCCACTGGCACATAGCCACCTATTAAAGAGAGGTACAGGCTCATTCCACCTGCACACTATCAACGCGCCAAAGATATGTTGAGGAACATGAAGGAGGCAGGGGTCATTTGTGATAGTTATAGTCCCTGGGCAGCTCCGTTGGTCCTGGGAAAGAAGAAAGATGGCACCATGAGGATATGTGTGGACTATCGGGAGATTAATCAGAAAACGCACAAAGATGCATACCCTCTTCCTCGCACTGAAGAATCATTGGCCGCGCTGAAAACTGCTAATTATTTCTCTACCCGTGACCTCACTAGTGGCTATTGGCAGGTGGCGGTTGCGGAGGAAGACCACAAGAAGACTTCGTTTGCTACCCCAATGGGACTCTGCGAGTTCAACAGTATGCCTTTCGGGCTTTGTAATGTCCCAGGAACCTTCCAGAGGCTCATAGAGTGCTTCTTGGGGCACCTCAACTTCGAGACCGTTCTGCTGTACCTGGATGATGTGATCGTTTATTCCAAGACGTATGAAGCCCATCTGGAACACCTCGCAGAAGTGTTTGTAGCCCTCTCCAAGTACGGGATAAAATTAAAGCCCTCTAAGTGCAATCTGCTGAAGCCCAGAGTGCAATACCTCGGGCATGTGGTGAGTGCTGAAGGTGTGGCCCCGGATCCTGAGAAAATCACTGCCATCCAGAGTTGGCCGCAACCTACCACGGTGTGAGAAGTGAGGCAGCTCCTGGGCCTGGTGGGCTACCACCGTCGCTTCATCAAGGGATACACCAAGATGGCCGCACCCATGCAAGACCTCCTCGTGGGACAGACCAAGAGTGGCAGAACTTCCAGACCCCCGTTTGCCTAGGGCAAGAAGCACGAGGAGTCCTTCCAGCAACTGAAGTTGGCCCTGACAGGGGAAGAAATCCTGGCTTATCCCGACTATGGCCTCCCGCTCATTCTTTACACGGACGCCAGCAACATGGGCTTGGGAGCTGTCCTGTCCCAGATGCAAGATGGCACGGAGGTGGTGGTTGCCTACGCAAGCAGGAAGCTTCGGCCGATGGAAAGAAATCCCGAGAATTACAGCTCTTTCAAGTTGGAGTTCTTGGCACTCGTCTGGGTGATAACAGAAAGGTTCAAACATTACCTGGCATCGGCAAAGTTCACCGCCTACACGGACAACAACCCTCTGACACATCTGGACATGGCAAAATTGGGGGCCCCGGAACAGCGCTGGGTGGCCCGGCTAGCCAACTATGTCTTCACCAGTAAGTACAGGGCCGGCTGCAAGAACACCAACGCAGATGCATTATCCTGAATGCTGCACCTACCCCATGAAGAGGTGGAGGAGGATGGTTTGGAGGAGATTGAGCTGCCCGCATTCCACCAGCCGAGAGACGAAAAGCCCTATGTCGGCCAACAGCAAGCTAACTTTGACCCGTTGCCCCACAATGGGTGGCAGGAAGCCCAGGATCAGGAGCCGCTGGTCCAACTTGTCAAAACGATGATTGCCCAGGGTGCTTCCAGAATAGAACCTACAGCCCCCTCCGAAGCTCAGCGGTTGTGGAAGGAGAGAGATCGCTTTTACCTACAACAAGGAAAACTGTACAGGGGATTGATTAACCCGAAAACACACGAGAAAGTCCGCCAGCTGGTGGTGCCGCAAGCATACGTACCCAAGGTCCTGAAGGCTTGCCATGATGAAGCCGGACACTTCGGCTGGAAGAAATTAGAGATGCTGCTGAGAGAGCGCTTCTACTGGAGTAGGATGTGAGAGTCCGTAGAGGCCTGGTGCAGAGAGTGTGGTCCCTGTGCACTGAGAAGACGGGATGAGACCAGTCAGAAGGCCCCACTGCAGCCGATTGTCACCCGCCAGCCGCTGGAGTTGGTCGCCCTAGGCCATGTCAAACTCACGCCTAGCCGAAGCGGATATACGTATGCCATGACCATCGTAGACCACTAATCCAGGTTCATGGTGGTGGTCCCCGTCAAGGATTTAACAGGTCGCACTCCAGCCAGGGCCTTTCAGGCGTACTTCTGCCGGCCACATGGCTACCCAGAGAAAGTGCTCACGGACCAGGGTCCAGCCTTTGAGGCAAAGGTTTTTCAAGAATTCTGCAACCTTTACGGGTGCAAGAAGATCCGGACCACAGCCTACCATGCCCAGACTAACAGGATGTGTGAGAAAATTAATCATCTGGTTCTTAACCTCCTCAAGACCCTGACCCTGGAAGAATGAAATCTGTGGCCCGAGAAATTACCCGACCTGGTGGGCATGTACAATAATATCCCCTGCAGCTCCACCAAATGCATGCCTGCGTACCTGATGAGGGCCCGGCCTGGAAGGTTGCCGGTGGACCTAGAATTGGACGTCAAAGTACCTGAAATCCTTCCCCCCACTGCCAATTGGGACATCAAGTGACAGAGGCAGTACCGGCAGATCCAGGAGTATGTGGAAAAGAACTTGCGCCAGAGCCGGGAGAGGCAAGAGCAACGCTTCAACAAACAGGCCCAGGCTGCCCGTTTCGGATCTGGAGATGTGGTACTGAAGAGGAAAAGAAGGATGCACAAGCTAGATGACCAATGGGATAGGACCCCCTACGTCATCCAACCTACTGGATGGGAGGACAGGAAGACGTACCTGATCAGTAGTGATCAGGGGAAGACCACGGCCACTGTTTTCAGGGACCACCTGAAGAAGTGCCCAGAGCCCCTGAAGTTGGTAGAAGTTCCCACTCCTGCGCCGAGCGTGGAAAAGAAGAAAGAGGTGATCCACACCGTGATGGGTGATTTCCCAGCTGATTGGCCGATGCAGAATGGCGCGATGATTGTTCCAGTCATCATGTTCCCACAACCCGTGGAAGATATAGAGCCAGAATAGTCCGTCAGTGGGACATCAGAACGCGCGCCCAGGGATGCAACTACACCACGCCCCCGCAGGTCTCTGCCAGCCATACCCAACACTTGAGGAGAGGGACCTGTTGTCCTCTCTCCTCCACCAGCCCCACATGAGAGTATTGGGCCCAGAAGGTCCACATGCCCAATTTCGGTCAGCCCCCGCTCAGATACAGGGAGACCGCAATCTAGTAGGTGCTGGTTGTTGATTGTGTAAATATATGTATGAATGAATGCCAATTAACTGAGAATGTTACCTGATTAAATCCCACATGTTGAAAAGGTAGTGGTTCCCGACTACCTTCCTGCAAGGTCCCCGTTGGGACCGGTTGTTAAAGTCCCCGTTTAAAGAGACAAGGCCGAGAACTTGCAGACCACCCCAAAACTTTCTGGGTATGTAAATAACCCTTGACCACCTTTTCACCGAGCCGCAGTTCCCGGAGAGGCGGGTTGGAGGAAGGGCCTGCGGTGGAGTCGACCGAGGTCCCGTCACCACGGTAACCAGTGACAACCCTCCGGGTCAGGGGTCCCCTGGACGTGGCGCCTCTGAAAAAGAGACTGCTGGGTATGGAACTTTGTACCTTTGGGCACCCCCCCGGACCCATTACTGTTTCCTGGACTGGGGGAAAAGGGGTGCTGACCTGTTTTTAGAGGCAGCATCAAGGCGAGGTTTGCTTGGGTGGGAGCAAGGTGATTAGGCCTGGTCCGTCCCGTCCCGGTTGTATTAAAATTGTTTGCAATGTTTAAGAAAAATGCCTGCCATCAGGGATGAACTTACGTGACAATGTAAATATGTTGAAATGTTACTAAACGTTTACCTTTTTTTTTATTCCCTTTTACCAGAAAAATAAACCGGTGGTGGTCGGACAAGCCGCGAACGGTCTGTGTTTTACCAAGGGGGAGTGTGACACCCTGGCTGGGCCAGGCAGTCACAAATCGGCCCCTGCAGAATACCATCCCCCATAGGTAACATCAGCCAAACATACAAACCCTAGTCACCCCCCCTTATGGCTAGAGGACACACCAGTGGGCATGACCAGGCAGTTGGTGCACGACCACCCAGGGGTCTAGACAGCCTGGGGCGGGATACTTGAAGAAGGATTTAGAGTTTCAGGGAGTCAAGTACAAGGAGAGGAGTGAGGAGCAGGCCTGAGTGTCAGGCCTGGGACTGACTGACCAGTATCGGGGTTGGAGCCCTGGTACCGTTGGCTAGGAGGCAGATGGCAGTCTCCGTCTGCAGGAGCTGGGAAGATGGCTTGGTGTAACCGAGGTGGACCGGGACAGGGTCGTAGCCCGCCAGTACCGACCCGGGGAACCGAATCGGAAACCGAAGCACAGAGGGGGGTTCTCGGACCCTGAAGCTGGGACCAGAAGCAATTGGAATCAGCTAATTCACTGATTGAGGCCAGGACTTGAGGTCCTGTCCCACCCAAAGTCCCTAATAGAAGGCAACAGCCCAACGAGGGGGATAAACAGGCCACCGCCAAGGCTCAAAGAGCGTCTGCGGGCAAGGGCTCCTTAGGCCACATCCAGCCGGGAGCGGACTCCTGTAGTTGTAAGCACAGGCAGTCCACCATTCCAAAAAGGTGCAGGAGAAAGACAGAGACCACCAGCCGGGTGGGGGACCAGAACGCAGCCGGCTGCGGGCACCGACCACCATCACCTTGGTTTACCAGAGACTCGTGTGTTCTTTCATAGTGAGTACACCAGCACACTGCGGTCGCCCATCTCCTTGCACCAACGTCCACCGGGTCCCGGGGCCACTATCCCTGCCCACGGAGGGGTTAACAACTTGCTGCACAACATCTCCCCCGGGTGCCCCGTAACAGCAGCGGTGGTGTCCAACCTCACCACACACCGTGGGTGGCGTCATGAACTTAATACGGCTCAGCTCATACATCCCCAAATCCAACCCAAAACCCCCTTCATTCGGAGTGTCCGCAGGACCCCCGGGTCCGGAGACCCTCGAGCCACCTTCCGGAGAGTCCGGACCCGAGCAGCAGCAGGCTGCTGAGCACAGGGGCGGCACACACCTATGTAGATACTGCATTAAAAAACAGACATTTGCAGCTAGAATAGTCATTTACTACATTAACAATGTATAGAGTGTATTTCTGTTTAATTTAATGTTAATTTCATTAAATAAAATGTGCTTTTCTTTAAAAAATAAGGAAATATCTAAGTGACCCCAAATTTTTGAATTGAATCTATCTATCTACAGTATCTATCTATCTATCTATATATCTATATACAGTGCCTTGCAAAAGTATTCAGCCCCCTTGAATTTTTCAACCTTTTCTCACATTTCAGGCTTCAAACATAAAGATAAAAATGTTAATGTTAAGAATCAACAACAAGTGGGACACGATTGTGAAGTTGAACGAAATTTATTGCTTATTTTAAACTTTTTTAAAAAATAAATAACTGAAAAGTGGGGCGTGCAATATTATCCGTCCCCTTTAAGTTAATACTTTGTAGCGTCACCTTTTGCTGCGATTACAGCTGCAAGTCGCTTGGGGTATGTCTCTATCAGTTTTGGACATCGAGAGACTGAAATTCTTGCCCATTTTTCCTTTGCAAATAGCTCGAGCTGAGTGAGGTTTGATGGAGAGCATTTGTGAACAGCAGTTTTCAGCTGTTTGCACAGATTCTCGATTGGATTCAGGTCTGGACTTTGACTTGGCTATTCTAACACCTGGATACGTTTATTTGTGAACCATTCCATTGTAGATTTTGCTTTATGTTTGGGATCATTGTGTTGTTGGAAGACAAATCTCCGTCCCAGTCTCAGGTCTTTTGCAGACTCCAACAGGTTTTCTTCAAGAATGGTCCTGTATTTGGCTCCATCCATCTTCTCATCAATTTTAACCATCTTCCCTGTCCCTGCTGAAGCAAAACAGGCCCAAACCATGATACTGCCACCACCATGTTTGACAGTGGGGATGTGGTGTTCAGGGTGATAAGCTGTGTTGCTTTTACGCCAGACTTATTGTATGGCATTGTGCCCAAATAGTTCGATTTTCGTTTCATCTGACCAGAGCACCTTCTTCCACATTATTTGGTGTGTCTCCCAGGTGGCTTGTGGCAAACTTTAAACGACACGTTTTATGGATATCTTGTGCAGTGTACGACTTGATTGCTGTCCTATGGACAGACTCTCCCACCTCAGCTGTAGATCTCTGCAGTTCATTAAAAGTTATTATGAGCCTCTTGGCTGCATCTCTGATCAGTCTTCTTTGAGATGAAAGTTTGGAATGACGGCTGGGTCTTGGTAGATTTGCAGTGGTATGATACTCCTTCCATTTCAATATGATCGCTTGCACAGTGCTCCTTGGGATGTTTAAAGTTTTGGAAAGCTTTGTGTAACTAAATCCGGCTTTAAACGTCTCCAAAACAGTATCACGGACCTGTCTGTTGTGTTGCTTGGTCTTCATGATGCTAGCTGCACTTTAAACAGAACACTGAGTATTCACAGAGCAGGAACACTTATACGGAGACTTGATTACACACAGGTAGCTTATATTTATCATCATCAGTCATTTAGGACAACATTGGATCATTCAGAGATCCTCAATGAACTTCTGGAGTGAGTTTGCTGAATTGAAAGTAAAGGGGACGAATAATATTGCACGCCCCACTTTTCAGTTATTTATTTTTTAAAAAAGTTTAAAAAAAGCAATATATTTTGTTCAACTTCCCAATGGTGTCCCACCTGTTGATTCTCCACCATAACATTAAAATTTTTATCTTTATGTTTGAAGCCTGAAATGTGAGAAAAGTTTGAAAAATTCAAGGGAGCCGAATACTTTCGCAAAGCACTGTATCTATCTACAGTCATATGAAAAAGTTTGGGCACCCCTATTAATGTTAACCTTTTTTCTTTATAACAATTTGGGTTTTTGCAACAGCTATTTCAGTTTCATATATCTAATAACTGATGGACTCAGTAATATTTCTGGATTGAAATGAGGTTTATTGTACTAACAGAAAATGTGCAATCCGCATTTAAACAAAATTTGACTGGTGCAAAAGTATGGCCACCCTTATCAATTTCTTGATTTAAACACTCCTAACTACTTTTTACTGACTTACTAAACCACTAAATTGGTTTTGTAACCGCATTGAGCTTTGAACTTCATAGGCAGGTGTATCCAATCATGAGAAAAGATATTTAAGGTGGCCACTTGCAAGTTGTTCTCCTATTTGAATCTCCTATGAAGAGTGGTATCATGGGCTCCTCAAAACAACTCTCAAACGATCTGAAAACAAAGATTATTCAACATAGTTGTTCAGGGGAAGGATACAAAAAGTTGTCTCAGAGATTTAAACTGTCAGATTCCACTGTGAGGAACATAGTAAGGAAATGGAAGAACACCGGTACAGTTCTTGGTTGGCCCAGAAGTGGCAGGCCAAGAAAAATATCAGAAAGGCAGAGAAGAAGAATGGTGAGAACAGTCAAGGACAATCCACAGACCACTTCCAAAGACCTGCAGCTTCATCTTGCTGCAGATGGTGTCAATGTGCATCGGTCAACAATACAGCGCACTTTGCACAAGGAGAAGCTGTATGGGAGTAATGCGAAAGAAGCAGTTTCTGCAAGCACGCCACAAACAGAGTTGCCTGAGGTATGCAAAAACACATTTGGACAAGCCAGTTACATTTTGGAAGAAAGTCACGTGGACTGATGAAACAAAGATTGAGTTGTTTGGTCATACATAAAGGCGTTATGCATGGAGGCAAAAAAACACGGCATTCCAAGAAAAGCACTTGCTACCCACAGTAAAATTTGGTGGAGGTTCCATCATGCTTTGGGGCTGTGTGGCCAATGCCTACATCGGGAATCTTGTTAAAGTTGAGGGTCGCATGGATTCAACTCAGTATCAGCAGATTCTTGACAATAATGTGCAAGAATCAGTGACGAAGTTGAAGTTACGCAGGGGATGGATATTTCAGCAAGACAATGATCCAAAACACCGCTCCAAATCTACTCAGGCATTCATGCAGAGGAACAATTACAATGTTCTGGAATGGCCATCCCAGTCCCCAGACTGAATATCATTGAAAATCTGTGGGATGATTTGAAGCATGCTGTCCATGCTCGGCGACCATCAAACTTAACTGAACTGGAATTGTTTTGTAAACAGGAATGGTCAAATATACCTTCATCCAGGATCCAGGAACTCATTAAAGAGCTACAGGAAGTGACTAGAGGCTGTTACTTTTGCAAAAGGAGGATCTACAAAATATTAATGTCAGTTTTATGTTGAGGTGCCCATACTTTTGCACCAGTCAAATTTTGTTTAAATGCACATTTTATGTTAGTACAATAAACCTCATTTCAATCCAGAAATATTACTCAGTCCATCAGTTATTAGATATATGAAACTGAAATAGCTGTTGCAAAAACCCAAATTGTTATAAAGAAAAAAGGTTAACATTAATAGGGTTGCCCAAACTTTTTCATATGACTGTATCTATCTATCTATCTATCTATCATGTATGTATCTATCTATTATCTATCTATCATGTATCTATTTATCTATGTATCTAGCTATCATGTATCTAGCTATCATGTATCTATTATCTATCTATCATGTATGTATTTATCTATCTATTATCTATCATGTATATATCTATCCCTCTGTCTATCATGTATCTATCTATCCCTCTATCTATCTATCTATCTATCTATCTATCTATCTACTACTATCTATGTTTGTAGCTGAATAATCTGCTTCTGGTTTCTCTACTGCAATACAGAGGTCAAGATTATCAAAGCTTCCTGTTTTTCAATACATATAGAGGTATGCTGTGGATAAGAAGTGCAGATAGGGTCTTATCTGGTGGGATATGACAAGGCAACAGGTAAGGTACTCACCTGTAGAAGTTGTGCCAGTCACAACTCCTACGTAGGCATAAAACAGCGTCTGCTGCAGCTCCGGAGTGACGTGTTACAGATGTGGAAGAAGGTAATCGGGATATGCCACGCTGACATCAAACATCCAGAAGTTGATTAAGTTCTCTCTTATTCAATCATGTCTACGCGTTTCGGAGGACCCAGCCTCCTTCCTCAGGACAATTATTACAGAAAAATCAACCAGTTATTGTTTTTTTAATAGAGACAGTAGCTCAATGGTAGAGCTGCTGCCTATGGACAATGAGTTCATGAGTTTGAGTCCCAGTAAGCCAGAGCAGATGAGAATTTAACTTATGCACTGAACTGAGTTAATTTATTCACTGCACTAAAGGGAGGAGCCGGGACAACAACTGTGAGCCATGGGACTGTGAGAGCTCTCTAAATCGGGACAGTCCAGCAGAATCTGGGACAGTTGGGAGGTATGCATCTATAAGCTGCTATTACTAAAGGTGAGCTTGATGGACCTTTCAGATTAATGATGGACTCATAATCAACTCCCAAACCTACTGTCAGTTTTGATAAGACACTTTCTTCAAGTAGTAGTACAGAAAAAAGTCTGCATCTTTCAGGAAAACCATGATCTTTATGAAGGATATTGCTCTATCACAGGCTCCACTGCTTATCTAGCCAGTAAAGGCCTTTAAGCTGAAACTGAAAAGCCCCTTCCTTACCTGACCTAAACAGGAGATTTGTGGTAAAGAAAACCAGTCCACCTCTCTGAACAGTGACTGAGAGGCTGAGGTAGGTAAGAAACTGACAGAATCCATGGATGGAAGGCTTATGACTATTTGTGAAAAGAAGGGGTCTATATTGGCTACAGTTTTTTTGTGGGGAAATGTCAGAAATGGATTGTTGTACAATGTGAGTTATTTGGTTATTATTCTCACTGTAAAAGATCATATTTGACAATTGAGATGGAATTTTTTTTATTTAGATACAATTCAATTCAATTTCAATTTTATTAACCTTTTGGGTTAAGTGATAGAACTGTAGTTTAATAATAAAATGAATGATAAAAACTACAAATTGCATAATAATTGTACACAGAGTATATATACCCTTGAGAGAGTGTTTATGTCCTGTGAACTTTTCCACAACATGAAAATATGTGGAAAAGTTAATGGGGTGTGACTACTTCTTCAAGGCACTGTATCTGGTATTCTTGTTTTAATGGGATGCCTCTGTAACACAATTTTGTTGGTGTCATTAGTATATTAACACCAACAAATTGTGCTACAGAAGCATCCCACTAAAAGAAGAACACCGGATAGATAGTGCCGACAAAAATAATACTGCCAAACAATGTCAAGGAATGTAATATGTAATAGAAAGTAATAATGGCTGGGTGTCCCTTTTAAGATTCTAGTTCTCCCAGTGCTCCTGTATAAAGTAGTGTAATAATTCCCTAAGTGCCTACTATGAGTTAATATTGCAATTTGGGAGCCAACGAAAAAGTAATAATGGCCCTTTAAGGGTAGCCCATCAACAATTTTTCTCAAACAAAAGCGATCACTCTTAGTTACTCTTGTACTGAAGTCCATCAGCCAGTATATGATCCACTAACTCCCCTTGCAAACCTTTTAGAAATCTCCTGTGCTGTATGCTAATCAGCACAGTCTGGTCCAATTGGTGCCGCTGGTCTTTGGTCTGTGCCTTCTAACAGCAGGATCACCATTCTTACACCTTGATAAAGTAGAGGACGTGTCCTATGTCATAAACTGATCAATCCGAATCTTGCTAAGTTTAAAGGCTGGTGCACTTTTCTCTGCCCTTAAGGGCAGAGCAAAGTCCGATAATGTTCATTGGCCAGCATCGACTTCACTTCCGGTTGACAGGCTCCGGCGCATTATAGGACTTTGTTCTGCCTTTATTAGGTGAAAAATTTGCATCATCCACATTAATCAAGGCAGGAAGAAGATTCTGTGAATAGAGGCGGCCAGGGGCGTACATAGAAATTATGAGGCCCCATAGCAAAATTTCTAATTGGAGCCCCCTCCCAAAAAAAAGTATTAATATTATTTGGATGGGTTACATAAGAACGTATCTTACAACTCTTCAGCCTATTCAAAGTAATTTTCCTCATATTGAATAATAATAGTAACATTTATTCATTTATATAGTGCCATAGCGCGTTACATACACTGGCTATTGTGACGCCCTGGCCGGGCCAGGTAGTCACAGATAGGCCCCGCATAACACCAGTCCCTCATAGGCAACATCAGCCAAACACTAAAACCCTAGTCACCCCACCTTAAGACCTGAGGACACACCAGTGGGATGACCAGGCAGTTGGTGCACGCCCACCAAGGGGTCTAGAAGGCCAAGGGCGGGACAAAGTGAGTCTTGATCAGGAAGGGAGAGTGGAGAGTCAAGGCCAAGTGCTGAGAAGCAGGCCTGTGTCAGAGGCCTGCTCTGACCGTTTGACAGGTGCCAGGGTAGGAGCCCTGGTACCTCTGGCTAGGAGGCAGACGGAGGCCTTTGTCTGCAGGAGCCGGGAAGATGGCTCAGTGGAACCGTGGTGGACCGGGACAGGGTAGTGGCCCGCCCGTACCGACCAGGGGAACCGACTCGGCTTTTGATGCGGAGGAACGGAGCTCAAGCCGACCCTCTGCAGGGACCGCTGCCTGGTTGGAGCAGGAGTTGCAAAGATTCTGCATTCGGGTAAGAGCCCAAACACTGCAGTGGGTGCTCGACTGGAGGGCAGAAGTCCAGAGGCTGGTCGCCGTAGTGTGGGCCCAGGAACAGCGGGCCACCCGAGCCGTGTTGCGCCAGGATAAAGCCACGCAGACCCCCTCGTCGTCCCCGATGAGCTGTGAGCCGAGACCTACTGTCAACCTGACAAGTGATCCCCGTGTAGTGCACCATCTGGAAGAAGCGGTGCCATCCTTTCCCACCCAGAGTCCCTAATAGAAGACAACAGCCCAACGAAGGGGATATAAGGCCACCTCCACGGCTCAGAGATCCCACAGGCCAGTGTCTGCGGGCAAACGGCTCTTCTGGTCACATCCAGCCGGGGAGCAGACTCCTGGAGTTGAAAGCACAGGCAGTCCACCATTACAAACAGGTGCAGGAGAAAGACAGAGACCATCAGCCGGGTGGGCGACCAGAACGCAGCCGGCTGCGGGCACCGACCACCATCATCTTGGTTTACCAGAGACTCGTGTATCTTATTCTGAATGAGTACACCTGCACCCTGCGGCCGCCCGGTTCCCTGCACCAACCTAATCCAACGGGTCCCGGACCATCCTGCCCACGGAGGGGTTAGCAACTTGCTGCACAACATCTCAAGAACTGCAGCGTTGATGTCCACCTTCACCATACACCGTTGGTGGCGTCACGAACTTTACTGTGGCCTAGCCATACCTAAACGTCCCCAAATCAACATCCCCTCCTTTTTATTCGCGGTGTCTGCAGAAGACCCGGGGACCCTCGAGCCACCCCCCGGAGAGCCCGGACCCGAGCAGCAGCAGGCTGCTGAGCACGGGGGGGTGTGGCGGCACACTATGACGCGCCCGCACCGGGGCCTGGGGTGACTCATTACCGGGCAGTGGATCTGCTCCTGGGGCGCCATGGTTGCAGGGCCCGGTTCCGTGACCCCGGCGGTATCGTTTAGGGAATAGGAAGGGAATGATGATAGTTTAGTTGTGACGTCACCTGTGGTATGCGTCAAGTTAGGTGCTGCCGCTGCAGGACGGCAACCTCTGGGGCAGATGGTGATGCAGGTTAGATGATGCAGCTCTCCATAGGTAGAGCTGGGCCCCAGGGTGGATGGGGGTAGTAGTAGTAGTCGATGGCAGGGGTTGCTGGGCGGGAGGCACAGGAGAATAACGGAGCGACACAGGGATGCAGTCTCAAGGTTTTAACTCACTATAGCAGGTTTAAAGGTAACATGACATGCCAGTGACCACCTTTGGAGTCCTGGGGTTTCACTGTGATGGGCTCCAGCCAATCCCGGGTAGTTCGGAGGTCGAGTCCGGTGCACCTTTCTTATGTGTACCTTCCCTGGCCGTCTTTCTGCGCTTGCTTCGCCCTCCTGCCTTGCGCCCTCACTCACTAAACCCTGTGCCAGTGCCCATGGACCCTGACGGTTGGCGTGATTCTCTATCCCTTAGTCCTTTGGAGTCACCTTCCAGTGAATTCCAATAAATAGAGGAAGGGCACCACCTGGTGGGATCTCCTGGTATACAAGAAAATGGAGACTAACAACGAGAAAGGTATACCATGAAGGGATCACAGCACCATAGAATGAATAGGAAATGATTCTTTATTGCAACAAAGACGTATCATACATCCCCACATAAAGATGAGGCACACAAAGACATGATAAAAACATTTAAAAAGCCAGAGGCATGATGACCAACCTGCCAGGAAACATTACAATAAAGTCACAACATATATTTAAATAATGTCAGACTCTCCAAGAGACAGAAAATAATGTTCCGTCATAGTATAAACATGCTGGTGTACAGTGTTTAAGTAGGGACCATAAATTGCTTAATAAATGGACCAATAGTTGTAAATCAATATTTGGTGTTTAGTAAGCCATATTAATAGTACACACTAATCAGTAGTTATATATGCAATACAAATTAGACTGTGCAGATACCAGTTATAAATATGCAATACATGAGCCAATAGCAAAATCTATACTCGGCACCCTATTGCATACATGCATAATGATATATCAGTCTACATTAACATATGCAGCACAGTTAAGCAGGGCAATTTATCAATACCAGTCTTGCCCTCAAAAATGTGCACAAACAGCCGATAATAAATGGTGGTGATGGACAGGCTTAAGTAACACGGCCCATAAACAGGGTCCTGAACACTCAGATAAATTTCCAGCAGCCCTATCTATAGATGGTAGAAAACTACTACAACCCTATAAGGCAGATTAGGGCAATGTTTCTTTGCCCAGAGCAAAAAACCTATACTTACTACCCGAAATAACTGGCAGAAATGTTAAGTACAGGTAAGGAGGAGAGTCAAAAGGGTCCTGGCATGGTACCCCACGCGTATCGCCACCTGTAATGGTGGCTTCCTCAGGGGAAAAGAAAAAAGGCAGTGCACAGTTACCTTGTGTGCCCCATATAAAAGACGAAAATTAGCACTCACCGGAGCAGCTGAGGGGATGTGTGCGTTTGCACTGTTCCGATGGCGGCCGCCATCTTGGTTTAGTCACATGACATGTGGGTCACCGCCCATCGTTCGTTACTGCGCATGCGCTGGATGTAAACGTATTAAGCACTTATCAAAGTGCAAATAGACACAGCGTATAGCGTTATTCAGTTGGTGTATTAGCTTATACAGAAGCGGCGTTTTAAGACGGTATACAATTAGCCATTTAGGCTGTATCAGTTCTAAACGTCATGGGCAAGTTATCATAACACTGTGTTATAGGATGATATCCATGAATGATTAAGCAGTATATTACAGATGGTCAGGGGTCAGAGAAATAACACAATGGATTTAACCCTTCAGAATATCCACTGATCTCAAGGATTCCAAATCCATTGTGGAACCCTTGGATCCAAGTAGATTCAAAGGGAATGGGGAATGTGCAGAGGAGAAGGCTGGTTAAAATGCACAGTGATATATCATTAGGGAAATGTATATACCCCATAAGTGACTAAAGACCATACCTAGTCATGCACATTAACCATCACCTGTTCAGGAAGGGATACAGTGTTAGATAAGCACTTGTGACCCTCTTTCCTCACTAGAACACTTCTAAAGGACACAATGTACAGAGGTAGCAACATAGCAAGAATACGTGAAAAAGTATAGATGTTTATTTTCGAGGTGGCAAATATCATACCCTGAGGATTTACCAGATCTGGATTTACGGACGGCGAAGTAAAAATGCATGGTAACAGCCCACACTATCATCAGTATCCTTTACAGGGACGCGATCTAAGTACCAACCCATCATAGAGGTTTTGATTCAGCACATCCAGAAAGACCCATACCATCAACATATATAGCCAAGAGAATGAAACTGAAGTCGGCGGACCATGGACCTAAATCAATACACATCCCTCACTTATTATGGCGATAAAGACTCTGGGAGCTCTGCTATGAAAAGTGGCACAATTAAAAAGTCTGTCCCAATAATCCAAACATATAGGATAAGGTATGGTAATGCATTAGGCACATGCAAAGATCTATGAGTACAAGATATATAGTAGGTGTTCAGAACCACAACCTTATAGCGTACAGACTTATACTGAGGGAAAATATATGAAGAGAAGACAGTCAAGCTCCATTTGAGATATATCGGCTAAGCCAGGCTACCGGTTGAGAGGCTTACAGGGCCGTGACCAATGTCAAAAGACACTATGTACAGTGTCCAGTCTCACAGCCAAGATATACACAAAAATATGTACTTAGTTTACTTCCCATAAGTATCCTGACTTGTGAAATGCAACCCAAACTATTTTCTTCACCTATCGAACCCATTCGTGAAGTTTCAATTCCTAGACAAGAGTCCTTGGTGATAGTTCTTCTCCAAAATAGAGCAAATATCCTTGGGTTCTTTTCCTTCTCTCTCCCTTTGATATTTCTTTTTTCTCTCTCTCTCTCATTCTTCTTCTGCCTCTCATCTTATATTCATTCTCCTCTTCTCCTTTTCTCCTGATGTACTTCCTTTTTCTTCCTTTCCTTCTTTTGTCGTTATTACTCTCTTTTCTTCCTGTACAAATTCCAACTGGGAAAGGACCTGGAGAATGAGGAGACATATGAAGAAAATATCAGATGATGTTATAGAAGCCGGTGTAAAGTAACTCTTCATTCAGGCCATGGGGAGCCAGGCTTCTAAGTGTATAAATCCACCTAGACTCTTTCCGTAACAGCTCCTTGGTTACGTTCCCACCTCTAATACTTTGGCTAACCGAATCCACAATCATCACCCTGACCGTAGTATGGCGTCCCCCGTGGTATGTAAGAAAATGGGAAGCCACTGAGGTAAGTACTTTGCCCTTCTTCAGGTCCGCATCAGCCGTGTTGATATTTGAAAAATGTTGCTGTAACCTCCTCCTTACCTCTTGAGTTGTTTCGCCAACATAAACTTTAGGGCAGCCACAAATCAAGATGTAGATAGCGTTTCTTGTACGGCAGTTGTAATAGGCGCCACAGTTGATTCGCCTAGGAAAAATTGGTAAGGAGACATGATCATTAGCCACCATGTGGGGACAGACTGTGCAGGACCCACAGGGAAAAGTTCCCTTCAATCTGACACCTGTTCCTAAACTCTGTGTAGGTCTCTTGAAATGGCTCTTTGTGAGTATCCCCCTCAAATTCTGTGCTCGTCTTGCCACCAATCTCGGTTTATCACCAATGAAGGGAATCAGTTTTTTGTCACTGAGCAAAATGTCCCAGTTGTCCTGTAAGAGCCCATACAGGTCTTGCCACTGGTTATTGAAAGGAGTTATGATACTCACTGTTGTTTGTTTTTGTCGGTTTTTCGGTTGTAGTAGAGTTTGCCGTGTGGTAGTTCTACAGATCTGCAGAGCCTCGGCGACCACTTTCTTCGGGTACCCCCTCTTGCGAAATCTGTTGGTCAGATCGGAAGCATGAGATTCAAAGTTGATGTTTTCACTGCAATTCCTTTTCACTCTCATGAATTGTCCCTTTGGTATCCCATTTTTAACATGTACAGGGTGGAAGCTGCTATAATGCAATAAGCTATTCGTGGCCGTTGGTTTGCGATAAAGGGTGGTACCGATTGTCGTCCCAACCCTGGAGATTTGAAGATCTAGGAATTCCACTGTCTCTATCGCCATGTTGTAGGTTAGCTTAATGTTGAGCGTGTTGTCATTCAAAGTAGCTAGGAAGTCCTCACAATCTGTCAAAGCGCCCGACCAGATGAACAGGATGTCATCAATGTATCTTAGCCACCGGACCACATGAGTTTTATAGGACTGCAAAATGTAGACATGTGTCTCCTCCCACCACCCCAAAAAGATATTGGCATAGGGTGGCGCACAGCAAGCCCCCATAGCGGTCCCAGACGTCTGGCGGTAGTAAGTTCTATCGAAAAGAAAGTAATTCTTGTTCAATACCAGATGGAGGAGGTCCAAAATGAAAGAATCGTGCTTTCTATTGCCAGTCGTTCTGTGATCTAGAAAGAACGAAACTGCCTGTGAACCCAACTCATGGTGGATAGAGGTATATAGTGACTCGACATCGAGAGTCACTAAAAAGACATCAGATGGAACTTCAATTTTAGCAAGATGTTCAATTAGGTGGGTAGAGTCCCTTATGTAGGAGGGTAAGGATTGTGCCAGGGGCTGGAGATAAAAATCCAGATAAATACACGGCCTTTCAAAGAGGCCACCAATCCCTGAAACTATTGGCCTACCCGGGGGTTCTGTGCGGCCCTTATGGATTTTAGGTAGCATGTAGAAAGTTGGTGTTACCGGGAATTTAGTTGTTAGAAAATTCTTTTCTTTGAGGGTGATAATTTCTTGTTCATGGGCTGCGGACAAGAATCTATCCAGATTCTGCTTGAACGTGCTAGTGGGGTCTGATGGTAGCACCATGTAACACTCTCTATTAGAGAGTTGTCTCTTCGCTTCCTTCACATACATATCTGTCGGCCATAGGACCACATTCCCCCCCTTATCTGCCTCCTTTATAAGGAACTCCTTATGGTTGCTTAATTTAGATAAGGTCTGTCTCTCGCCTATAGTAAGATTGTTGGCTCTGTTGTTATCAGGTTTTAGCTTATCAATATCCTTACAGACTTTGTTAAAGAAAATACCCACAGCGGGACAGAGACTTAGAGGGGGTGTGGCTTGTGACAAAAGTTGTCCCGTAAAGGGAATTTTCTTACCTATATCCCTTTCGTTCTCCTCCAAAAGCTCCAGGAGGTCGCTGAACACCTGCCGATCTTCGGGCGGTAGCGTGTTAATAAGTTCTGGTCGGCTGTAAAGGTATTTAAAAGTGAGTTGTCTGCAAAAAAGATACAAATCTTTGGTGACAGTAAATTTGTCCATCCTATTCATGGGTGCGAAAGACAGGCCCCTGGCAAGTAGATTACTTTCGGCTTCAGATAATTGATAGTCAGAGAGATTCACTATTTGGAGATCACTCATATTACCTGTCACCAATTGCGTCTCCTGCTCCTTGTCTCCCTCTGGGGGGGCGACTGCCACGGATGAGCTCTCCGGCCCTTTCTCCTGGTATTTTGTCTTCCGACGGCCCCTCCTGGTACGCCTTCTTGATCGCTTGTGTCGGTGGATAAAAAATCACTCGTGGAGGGTTCTGACACTACCAGGGCAGTCTCGGGTTCCCGATTAACTTGTCTACGTCTGTTACCCTTATGTGACCACCTATAGGCCCTGTTCTCGGCGTAATCAGCCTTGTCACGCTGAAACTTGCGTTGCTTACCCTTAATTATGTCCTTTTCGAAGCTATCGAGGATACCTTTCAGTTTATTTTGAAAAGGTATCACTATAGCCTGTGTATCAAGCTGGCGTAATATGTGTTCTTTATTATTAATTTCTTCTTTTAGCTGTGTGAGCAATGAGCGGTCATGCTCAATCAGCATGTCCAAAAGGATATATGAGCATGTTTGTAATCCTTGCTCCCAAATAATTTTGAACTGTGCATCCGTCTCCCATGCTGGGAATATCTGAACTCTTAAGCCTCTGGGTGTGATCTTAAGTTTTTTATACTCCTCCAGAGTTCTAATATTCCACCATACTTTGGTTACTCTTTTATGCAGGTTGATTAGGTCCTGCATGAGCTGTTGGTTCTCGTCTTGTGGATTGGCAGATCCACTATTAACTCCAGAGCTCACATGAGCACCAAAAATATCAGATGACTGGTTGGACCAAGCCGCCTCCCTTGCTGCTAGGTCCATGTGACTAAAATAGTTGCCACAAAGAATCAATTACCTCAATTCGTAAATATATAAACAAGAGAGAATATCACCAATATTTGGTGAAGGTGTGCCTCCTTCCAGAAATGGTGTCAAGACACCCAGCGAAGAGACCAATAAATAGAGGAAGGGCACCACCTGGTGGGATCTCCTGGTATACAAGAAAATGGAGACTAACAACGAGAAAGGTATACCATGAAGGGATCACAGCACCATAGAATGAATAGGAAATGATTCTTTATTGCAACAAAGACGTATCATACATCCCCACATAAAGATGAGGCACACAAAGACATGATAAAAACATTTAAAAAGCCAGAGGCATGATGACCAACCTGCCAGGAAACATTACAATAAAGTCACAACATATATTTAAATAATGTCAGACTCTCCAAGAGACAGAAAATAATGTTCCGTCATAGTATAAACATGCTGGTGTACAGTGTTTAAGTAGGGACCATAAATTGCTTAATAAATGGACCAATAGTTGTAAATCAATATTTGGTGTTTAGTAAGCCATATTAATAGTACACACTAATCAGTAGTTATATATGCAATACAAATTAGACTGTGCAGATACCAGTTATAAATATGCAATACATGAGCCAATAGCAAAATCTATACTCGGCACCCTATTGCATACATGCATAATGATATATCAGTCTACATTAACATATGCAGCACAGTTAAGCAGGGCAATTTATCAATACCAGTCTTGCCCTCAAAAATGTGCACAAACAGCCGATAATAAATGGTGGTGATGGACAGGCTTAAGTAACACGGCCCATAAACAGGGTCCTGAACACTCAGATAAATTACCAGCAGCCCTATCTATAGATGGTAGAAAACTACTACAACCCTATAAGGCAGATTAGGGCAATGTTTCTTTGCCCAGAGCATTTCTGGAAGGAGGCACACCTTCACCAAATATTGGTGATATTCTCTCTTGTTTATATATTTACGAATTGAGGTAAT
Organism: Anomaloglossus baeobatrachus; assembly: GCF_048569485.1. NCBI lineage: Eukaryota > Metazoa > Chordata > Amphibia > Anura > Aromobatidae > Anomaloglossus > Anomaloglossus baeobatrachus. The sequence continues at coordinate 222,530,357 of NC_134357.1, forward strand.
TGATTCTTTGTGGCAACTATTTTAGTCACATGGACCTAGCAGCAAGGGAGGCGGCTTGGTCCAACCAGTCATCTGATATTTTTGGTGCTCATGTGAGCTCTGGAGTTAATAGTGGATCTGCCAATCCACAAGACGAGAACCAACAGCTCATGCAGGACCTAATCAACCTGCATAAAAGAGTAACCAAAGTATGGTGGAATATTAGAACTCTGGAGGAGTATAAAAAACTTAAGATCACACCCAGAGGCTTAAGAGTTCAGATATTCCCAGCATGGGAGACGGATGCACAGTTCAAAATTATTTGGGAGCAAGGATTACAAACATGCTCATATATCCTTTTGGACATGCTGATTGAGCATGACCGCTCATTGCTCACACAGCTAAAAGAAGAAATTAATAATAAAGAACACATATTACGCCAGCTTGATACACAGGCTATAGTGATACCTTTTCAAAATAAACTGAAAGGTATCCTCGATAGCTTCGAAAAGGACATAATTAAGGGTAAGCAACGCAAGTTTCAGCGTGACAAGGCTGATTACGCCGAGAACAGGGCCTATAGGTGGTCACATAAGGGTAACAGACGTAGACAAGTTAATCGGGAACCCGAGACTGCCCTGGTAGTGTCAGAACCCTCCACGAGTGATTTTTTATCCACCGACACAAGCGATCAAGAAGGCGTACCAGGAGGGGCCGTCGGAAGACAAAATACCAGGAGAAAGGGCCGGAGAGCTCATCCGTGGCAGTCGCCCCCCCAGAGGGAGACAAGGAGCAGGAGACGCAATTGGTGACAGGTAATATGAGTGATCTCCAAATAGTGAATCTCTCTGACTATCAATTATCTGAAGCCGAAAGTAATCTACTTGCCAGGGGCCTGTCTTTCGCACCCATGAATAGGATGGACAAATTTACTGTCACCAAAGATTTGTATCTTTTTTGCAGACAACTCACTTTTAAATACCTTTACAGCCGACCAGAACTTATTAACACGCTACCGCCCGAAGATCGGCAGGTGTTCAGCGACCTCCTGGAGCTTTTGGAGGAGAACGAAAGGGATATAGGTAAGAAAATTCCCTTTACGGGACGACTTTTGTCACAAGCCACACCCCCTCTAAGTCTCTGTCCCGCTGTGGGTATTTTCTTTAACAAAGTCTGTAAGGATATTGATAAGCTAAAACCTGATAACAACAGAGCCAACAATCTTACTATAGGCGAGAGACAGACCTTATCTAAATTAAGCAACCATAAGGAGTTCCTTATAAAGGAGGCAGATAAGGGGGGGAATGTGGTCCTATGGCCGACAGATATGTATGTGAAGGAAGCGAAGAGACAACTCTCTAATAGAGAGTGTTACATGGTGCTACCATCAGACCCCACTAGCACGTTCAAGCAGAATCTGGATAGATTCTTGTCCGCAGCCCATGAACAAGAAATTATCACCCTCAAAGAAAAGAATTTTCTAACAACTAAATTCCCGGTAACACCAACTTTCTACATGCTACCTAAAATCCATAAGGGCCGCACAGAACCCCCGGGTAGGCCAATAGTTTCAGGGATTGGTGGCCTCTTTGAAAGGCCGTGTATTTATCTGGATTTTTATCTCCAGCCCCTGGCACAATCCTTACCCTCCTACATAAGGGACTCTACCCACCTAATTGAACATCTTGCTAAAATTGAAGTTCCATCTGATGTCTTTTTAGTGACTCTCGATGTCGAGTCACTATATACCTCTATCCACCATGAGTTGGGTTCACAGGCAGTTTCGTTCTTTCTAGATCACAGAACGACTGGCAATAGAAAGCACGATTCTTTCATTTTGGACCTCCTCCATCTGGTATTGAACAAGAATTACTTTCTTTTCGATAGAACTTACTACCGCCAGACGTCTGGGACCGCTATGGGGGCTTGCTGTGCGCCACCCTATGCCAATATCTTTTTGGGGTGGTGGGAGGAGACACATGTCTACATTTTGCAGTCCTATAAAACTCATGTGGTCCGGTGGCTAAGATACATTGATGACATCCTGTTCATCTGGTCGGGCGCTTTGACAGATTGTGAGGACTTCCTAGCTACTTTGAATGACAACACGCTCAACATTAAGCTAACCTACAACATAGCGATAGAGACAGTGGAATTCCTAGATCTTCAAATCTCCAGGGTTGGGACGACAATCGGTACCACCCTTTATCGCAAACCAACGGCCACGAATAGCTTATTGCATTATAGCAGCTTCCACCCTGTACATGTTAAAAATGGGATACCAAAGGGACAATTCATGAGAGTGAAAAGGAATTGCAGTGAAAACATCAACTTTGAATCTCATGCTTCCGATCTGACCAACAGATTTCGCAAGAGGGGGTACCCGAAGAAAGTGGTCGCCGAGGCTCTGCAGATCTGTAGAACTACCACACGGCAAACTCTACTACAACCGAAAAACCGACAAAAACAAACAACAGTGAGTATCATAACTCCTTTCAATAACCAGTGGCAAGACCTGTATGGGCTCTTACAGGACAACTGGGACATTTTGCTCAGTGACAAAAAACTGATTCCCTTCATTGGTGATAAACCGAGATTGGTGGCAAGACGAGCACAGAATTTGAGGGGGATACTCACAAAGAGCCATTTCAAGAGACCTACACAGAGTTTAGGAACAGGTGTCAGATTGAAGGGAACTTTTCCCTGTGGGTCCTGCACAGTCTGTCCCCACATGGTGGCTAATGATCATGTCTCCTTACCAATTTTTCCTAGGCGAATCAACTGTGGCGCCTATTACAACTGCCGTACAAGAAACGCTATCTACATCTTGATTTGTGGCTGCCCTAAAGTTTATGTTGGCGAAACAACTCAAGAGGTAAGGAGGAGGTTACAGCAACATTTTTCAAATATCAACACGGCTGATGCGGACCTGAAGAAGGGCAAAGTACTTACCTCAGTGGCTTCCCATTTTCTTACATACCACGGGGGACGCCATACTACGGTCAGGGTGATGATTGTGGATTCGGTTAGCCAAAGTATTAGAGGTGGGAACGTAACCAAGGAGCTGTTACGGAAAGAGTCTAGGTGGGTTTATACACTTAGAAGCCTGGCTCCCCATGGCCTGAATGAAGAGTTACTTTACACCGGCTTCTATAACATCATCTGATATTTTCTTCATATGTCTCCTCATTCTCCAGGTCCTTTCCCAGTTGGAATTTGTACAGGAAGAAAAGAGAGTAATAACGACAAAAGAAGGAAAGGAAGAAAAAGGAAGTACATCAGGAGAAAAGGAGAAGAGGAGAATGAATATAAGATGAGAGGCAGAAGAAGAATGAGAGAGAGAGAGAAAAAAGAAATATCAAAGGGAGAGAGAAGGAAAAGAACCCAAGGATATTTGCTCTATTTTGGAGAAGAACTATCACCAAGGACTCTTGTCTAGGAATTGAAACTTCACGAATGGGTTCGATAGGTGAAGAAAATAGTTTGGGTTGCATTTCACAAGTCAGGATACTTATGGGAAGTAAACTAAGCACATATTTTTGTGTATATCTTGGCTGTGAGACTGGACACTGTACATAGTGTCTTTTGACATTGGTCACGGCCCTGTAAGCCTCTCAACCGGTAGCCTGGCTTAGCCGATATATCTCAAATGGAGCTTGACTGTCTTCTCTTCATATATTTTCCCTCAGTATAAGTCTGTACGCTATAAGGTTGTGGTTCTGAACACCTACTATATATCTTGTACTCATAGATCTTTGCATGTGCCTAATGCATTACCATACCTTATCCTATATGTTTGGATTATTGGGACAGACTTTTTAATTGTGCCACTTTTCATAGCAGAGCTCCCAGAGTCTTTATCGCCATAATAAGTGAGGGATGTGTATTGATTTAGGTCCATGGTCCGCCGACTTCAGTTTCATTCTCTTGGCTATATATGTTGATGGTATGGGTCTTTCTGGATGTGCTGAATCAAAACCTCTATGATGGGTTGGTACTTAGATCGCGTCCCTGTAAAGGATACTGATGATAGTGTGGGCTGTTACCATGCATTTTTACTTCGCCGTCCGTAAATCCAGATCTGGTAAATCCTCAGGGTATGATATTTGCCACCTCGAAAATAAACATCTATACTTTTTCACGTATTCTTGCTATCTTGCTACCTCTGTACATTGTGTCCTTTAGAAGTGTTCTAGTGAGGAAAGAGGGTCACAAGTGCTTATCTAACACTGTATCCCTTCCTGAACAGGTGATGGTTAATGTGCATGACTAGGTATGGTCTTTAGTCACTTATGGGGTATATACATTTCCCTAATGATATATCACTGTGCATTTTAACCAGCCTTCTCCTCTGCACATTCCCCATTCCCTTTGAATCTACTTGGATCCAAGGGTTCCACAATGGATTTGGAATCCTTGAGATCAGTGGATATTCTGAAGGGTTAAATCCATTGTGTTATTTCTCTGACCCCTGACCATCTGTAATATACTGCTTAATCATTCATGGATATCATCCTATAACACAGTGTTATGATAACTTGCCCATGACGTTTAGAACTGATACAGCCTAAATGGCTAATTGTATACCGTCTTAAAACGCCGCTTCTGTATAAGCTAATACACCAACTGAATAACGCTATACGCTGTGTCTATTTGCACTTTGATAAGTGCTTAATACGTTTACATCCAGCGCATGCGCAGTAACGAACGATGGGCGGTGACCCACATGTCATGTGACTAAACCAAGATGGCGGCCGCCATCGGAACAGTGCAAACGCACACATCCCCTCAGCTGCTCCGGTGAGTGCTAATTTTCGTCTTTTATATGGGGCACACAAGGTAACTGTGCACTGCCTTTTTTCTTTTCCCCTGAGGAAGCCACCATTACAGGTGGCGATACGCGTGGGGTACCATGCCAGGACCCTTTTGACTCTCCTCCTTACCTGTACTTAACATTTCTGCCAGTTATTTCGGGTAGTAAGTATAGGTTTTTTGCTCTGGGCAAAGAAACATTGCCCTAATCTGCCTTATAGGGTTGTAGTAGTTTTCTACCATCTATAGATAGGGCTGCTGGTAATTTATCTGAGTGTTCAGGACCCTGTTTATGGGCCGTGTTACTTAAGCCTGTCCATCACCACCATTTATTATCGGCTGTTTGTGCACATTTTTGAGGGCAAGACTGGTATTGATAAATTGCCCTGCTTAACTGTGCTGCATATGTTAATGTAGACTGATATATCATTATGCATGTATGCAATAGGGTGCCGAGTATAGATTTTGCTATTGGCTCATGTATTGCATATTTATAACTGGTATCTGCACAGTCTAATTTGTATTGCATATATAACTACTGATTAGTGTGTACTATTAATATGGCTTACTAAACACCAAATATTGATTTACAACTATTGGTCCATTTATTAAGCAATTTATGGTCCCTACTTAAACACTGTACACCAGCATGTTTATACTATGACGGAACATTATTTTCTGTCTCTTGGAGAGTCTGACATTATTTAAATATATGTTGTGACTTTATTGTAATGTTTCCTGGCAGGTTGGTCATCATGCCTCTGGCTTTTTAAATGTTTTTATCATGTCTTTGTGTGCCTCATCTTTATGTGGGGATGTATGATACGTCTTTGTTGCAATAAAGAATCATTTCCTATTCATTCTATGGTGCTGTGATCCCTTCATGGTATACCTTTCTCGTTGTTAGCTTCCAGTGAATTCCTGTGCGGAAGTGTCTTTGGTGCTTTTAGTCACCTCAGCCACTGGTTTTACTAGTGGAGTACGTAGATTCTTCTCCTCTAGCCTAGGGACCAGTCCCCGTGTTGCGGCCAAGTCCTTCCACCCATAGATTATATGTAGAACAAGGCCATGGGAGGATGTTGGACTTCTTGTGGTCTCTAGGACCCCTTCTGTCTGTGCCCGGGCCGAGCGGTACCAGCTCCAGGCCACGGGTCTTTGCTCCTCCACTGTTCCTCTCCTTCCTTCTTTCAACACTCTCCACACTGTCTGAATGTTCCCACTCTAAAGACTCGACCCCCAGGCCTGGCTTCGGATATAATCACATCCTTGCCATGTTTGATCAGGTGTTGCTGAGTGAGGATGTTGTGCTTTTGTGTGAACCAGTGGTGACCTCCTCCATACCCAGGATGGAATATCACACCTCTGGATGAGGTGCAGTACCTCTGTGGCGACTGAAGCCTCAGGGGCGCCACAACTACACTGTCCCCATTGAGGCTCACAATCTAAAGTCCCTATCAGTATGTCTTTGGGGTGTGGGAGGAAGCTGGAGAACCTGGAGGAAACCCATGTAAACTTGGGGAAAACATACAAACTCATTGCAGATGTTTTCTTTGGTGGGATTTGAATCCAGGACCCCAGCGCTGCAGGATTGCAGTGCTAACCACTAAGCCACAGCGCTGCAGGATTGCAGTGCTAAACCACTAAGCCACCATGTGCCCCCCCCCAGATTCCTCTCTCATTGCATCCATAAAGTATGATGGAAATAAAAGTGCCCCACAAATGATGTATGATACTCCCACAATGAATTCCGCTACAGTACCTTCTATAGGGTAACTTCCACTGTACCACCAACTACCCCAGCAATAAATGGTGACCTCGACACAGTGTGACCCCCCAACTGTGATTCCCCACACAGCCTCATTGTATTCTAATGAGCCTACATACAGTATAATGTCCCCTTCTTTCCCTCCAAATAGTATAATGACCTCCACACAGCCCTCCGCAGAGTAAGATGGGCCCCACGCAATCCTTCAAACTGCTTAATTGCTTTCACACAGTATAATGGCCCTCAGATTGCCCTACATAATATTCCTGATAGCTCTCCAAATATTCTAATGTCCTCCACATAGCCTTTCATTTAGTATAATGGGTCCAATATAGTCCTCCATATACTGTATTAGAATACACCCCCATAATACTCCATGTATTATAATGCATTCCCCATAGCGCTCCATATATTATAATTCCTCCCATAGTCCTCCATATATTATAATTTAACCCCGATAGTCCTCCATGTATTATAATTTAGCCCCATAGCTCTCCATGTATTATAATGCATCACCCATAGTCCTCCATGTATTATATTGCACCACATAGTCTTCCATATTCTGCAATGCTGCACCCATAGTCCTCCATATATAATACACCACATAGTCCTCCATGCACTACAATTCCCTCCCCATAGTCCTCCATATATTATAATGCAGCCCCCATAGTCCTCCATGTTCTATAATGCAGCCCCCATAGTCCTACATGTATTATAATGCAGCCCCATAGTCCTACATGTATTATAATTCATCCCATACTTCCCCATGTATTATAATGCAGCCCACATAGTCCATGTATTATAATTCACCTCATAGTCCTCCATGTATTATAATGCAGCCCCCATAGTCCTCCATGTATTACAATGCACTCGCCATAATCCTCCATGTATTATAATGCACTCCCCATAGTCCTCCATGTATTATAATGCACCACATAGTCCTCCATGAATGATAATACACTCCCCATAGTCCTCCATGTATTATAATGCACTCCCCATAGTCCTCCATGTATTATAATGCACTCCCCATAGTCCTCCATTTGTTATAATGCAGCCCCCATAGTCCTCCATGTATAATTATGCACCACATAGTCCTCCATATATTATAATGCATCTCCCATAGTCTTCCATGTATTATAATGCACCACATAGTCCTCCATGTATTATAATGCCCTCCCCATCATCCTCCATGTATTCTAATGCAGCCCCCATAGTCCTCCATGTATAATAATGCACTCCCCATAGTCCTCCATGTATTCTAATGCAGCCCCCGTAGTCTACCATATATTATAATGCGGGCCCCATAGTCCTCCATATATAATTATGCACCACATAGTCATCCATATATTATATTGCAGCTCCCATAGTCTTCCATGTATTATAATGCTCCACATAATCCTCCATGTATTATAATGCACTCCCCATAGTCCTCAATGTATTGTAATGCACTCCTCATAGTCCTCCATGTATTATAATCCATTCCCCATAGCCCTCCATTTATTATAATTCACCCCATACTCCTCCAAATATTATAATGCAGCCCCAATAGTCATCCATGTATTATAATTCAACCCATAGTCCTCCATGTATTATAATTAACCCCATAGTCCTCCATATATTATAATGCACCCCCATAGTCCTCCATTTATTATACTGTACCACATACTCCTCCATGTATTATAATGCACTCCCTATAGTCCTCAATGTGCTATAATGCAGCTCTTATAGTAATCCATGTATTATTATGCACCACATAGTCCTCTATATATTCCATATATTATAATGCAGCCCCCCTAGTCCTCCATGTATTATAATGCACCACATATTCTTCTGTGTATTATAATGCATTTCCCATAGTCCTCCATGTATTATAATGCACTCCCCATAGTCCTCCATGTATTCTAATGTAGCCCCCATAGTCCACCATGTATTATAATGCAGGCCCTATAGTCCTCAATATATAATTATGCAACACATAGTCCTCCATATATTATAATGCAGCTCCCATAGTCCTCCATGTATTCTAATGCAGCCTCCATAGTCCATCACGTATTATAATGCAGGCCCATAGTCCTCAATGTATACAGTGCTGGACAAAAGTATTGGCACCCCTGCAATTCTGTCAGAGAATACTCCGTTTCTTTCTGAAAATGATTGCAATCACAAATTCTTTGGTATTAATATCTTCATTTAATTTGTCTTCAATGAAAAAAAAAAATTGTCATAAAGCCAAATTGGATATAATTCCACACCAAACATAAAAAAATGGGTGGACAAAAGTATTGGCACTGTTTGAAAAATCATGTGATGCTTCTCTAATTTGTGTAATTAACAGCACCTGTAACATACCTGTGGCACCTAACAGGTGTTGGCAATAACTAAATCACACTTGCAGCCAGTTGACATGGATTAAAGTTGACTCAACCTCTGTCCTGTGTCCTTGTGTGTACCACATTGAGCATGGAGAAAACAAAGAAGACCAAAGAACTGTCTGAGTACTTGAGAATGCAAATTGTGAGGAAGCATGAGCAATCTCAAGGCTACAAGTCCATCTCCAAAGACCTGAAAGTTCCTGTGTCTACGGTGCGCAGTGTCATCAAGAAGTTTAAAGCCCATGGCACTGTGGCTAGCCTCCCTAGATGTGGAAGGAAAAGAACATTTGACGAGAGATTTCAATGCAAGATTGTGCGGATGGTGGATAAAGAACCTCGACTAACATCCAAACAAGTTCAAGCTGCCCTGCAGTCCGAGGGTACAACAGTGTCAACCCGTACTATCCGTCGGTGTCTGAATGAAAAGGGACTGTATGGTAGGATACCCAGGAAGACCCCACTTCTTACGCCAAGACATAAAAAAGCCAGGCTGGAGTTTGCCAAAACTTACCTGAGAAAGCCTAAAATGTTTTGGAAGAATGTTCTGTGGTCAGATGAGACAAAAGTAGAGCTTTTTGGGAAAAGCCATCAACATAGAGTTTACAGGAAAAAAAAGAGGCATTCAAAGAAAAGAACATTGTCCCTACAGTCAAACATGGCGAAGGTTCCCTGATGTTTTGGGGTTGCTTTGCTGCCTCTGGCACTGGACTGCTTGACCGTGTGCATGGCATTATGAAGTCTGAAAACTACCAACAAATGTTGCAGCATAATGTAGGGCCCAGTGTGAGAAAGCTGGGTCTCCCTCAGAGGTCATGGGTCTTCCAGCAGGACAATGACCCAAAACACACTTCAAAAAGCACTAGAAAATGGTTTGAGAGAAAGCACTGGAGACTAATAAAGTGGCCAGCAATGAGTCCAGACCTGAATCCCATAGAACACCTGTGTAGAGATCTCAAAATGGCAGTTTGGAGAATGCACCCTTCAAATCTCAGGGACCGGAAGCAGTTTGCCAAAGAAGAATGGTCTAAAATTCCAGCAGAGCATTGTAAGAAACTCATTGATGGTTACCGGAAGCGGTTGTTTGCAGTTATTTTGGATAAAGGTTGTGCAACCAAGTATTAGGCTAAGGGTGCCAATACTTTTGTCTGGCCCATTTTTGGAGTTTTGTTTGAAATAATCAATAATTTTTGTTTGATTCTCTTTTGTGTTTTTTCATTGCAAGCAAAATAAATGAAGATAATATTAGCAAAGAATTTGTGATTGCAATCATTTTCAGGAAGAAACTGAGTATTCTCTCACAGAATTGCAGGGGTACCAATACTTTTGTCCAGCACTGTAATTAATAAATGTAAGGGCAAGGCTGCACTGCTGTTTCCAATGGCAAAATAGCACAACAAACGAGGGTGCAAAGCCTACGAAAAGCAATGTAAGAGAGAAAAAAGAGTAGGCAAGGAGCACTCAACTCATCAAATAGAATCAAAGGTAAATGTAGAAAAATTTATTGAAAACATGATAGTGCAAAACACCATTAAAACCACTTAAAAACATGCAAGGACACCTGTCCCATGGACCCAATAATAAGGCAATTATTGCCTGCAGCAATCACATATATGCATGATAACACAGAATATAAAAGGCAAATATGAATAATGAAGCCTGAAAGAACCTAAATAGTCTTCCTGAAAGGGGCAGTTTGCCCTAGGAAAAGCACAAGACTATAATAAGTCACCACACAAATAGGTCCAATGGGAATAAACTTACAGAATAGAGGCAAAAATTAAGCCATATTAAGGTGCCAGATAAATGACCACCAACCCTACGCGTGTCGCCCTACCAACAGGGCTTCATCAGGGGAAGGTAATGGACAGAGACAGGAATGCACATATATAAATACCAAAGCAATCTGAGAAAATCAAATACCGGTATTTGTGCTCGGGGCAAGCTGTGCGTACATCTGATACGCCGGGCGGAAGTGGCCGCAAAACCGGAAGTGCATCAGCGTGTAAGTGGAAATTTCTTCCCCCATCGCGCCGAAAATACATGAATGCGCATGCGCGATGAAAACACCATGCACACAAATAAAGCAGCAGTGCGCAAGCGCCCATACAGCAGACAGCTCCCAGATCAGATATGCGCTAGCGCTTAGATCGTAGGTGCACCATAGACCAAATACGCAATTGGCATAGACCACTGGGGGAGAGCGATGTTTGTAAACAAGAGGAGCAATATTCAAGACAGAACATGACTGTCAAGGATAACACAGTACTTATCAATGAGGGAAGAAAAGATGCATATACATAAATGAATAAGATTCATGGAGCAGAAGAATCTACAAATAACAATTATGAACAGGTCCATGGGACAGGTATAGGCATACATGTAACAACACCCAAGTACATTCAAATAGAAACATCACAGAGGTAACGAAATAAGGGAAAAAAAGGAAAACCCGGCAATACAGTTATATATCCATATAGCATTACAGGGAGAACACAAGGAGAAAACCCCCCGGCCTGACACATAGTACATATATGCATGAATGATAATGCCAAAAACCAACATAGTACAATTTAACATCACAGAGCATAGATGGAAAGTTTGGAACAAAGATCCAAGCTGATGAATATGGTCCAAAGATGAGACACTCTGTGTTGATGGTCATCCATTAAAATATCCATGGAAGAGTAGTGCCACAGAAGAACAACATCCAATAAGGAATTCTCTGTAATCCAGAAAAAACTGCGTCATACCGCCGAGATAACTATGTCCGTGTATCCTAACCCTGAAAGAGCAAGAAGAGGAAGGTACAAATAGTAAGCTGGCCCAAGGAACCAGGGACAACCTTCAGCCCAGGAAGCCGGTGAAGAGCAACTCTTCGTTCAAGCCCGCCGGAGAGACCGTGTTAAGGCCCCAAATCCAACGTGACTCCAATTGTAGGAGCCGTTTAGTGGAATCACCACCCCTGATGTTTAATTTAAGGCGTTCCAGGCCCACCACCCGTAAGCCCCTTGGGCTCCCCCCATGATGAGATAAAAAATGGGAAGCCACAGAGGTGAGTTTCTTACCCTTCCGAAGATCACCCGCCGCCAAGTTGATGGTGGAAACATGCTTCTGAATCCGTTTCTTGAGTTCTTGAGTGGTTTCTCCCACATAGAGCCTGTTGCATGGACAAATTATCAAATAAATCACGCAAGTTGTTTTACAATTAACAAACCCTTTCAACTTATGCTGGCTCCCAGTGGTAGGGTGCAAAAAGATGTCCCGCACCGGCTGCATATAGGGACACACATTACACTCCCCACAAGGGAAGGAGCCAGCATAAACGAAGCCATGTCCAAGACGATGGGTGGGTCTGATAAAATGGCTGCTCACCAATTTATCACTCAAGTTAGGCGCTCTCTTAGCCGTTATAGAAGGCCTTTCCCCAATCAAGTCAGAGATTCGTGGATCAATTTTGAGGACCTTCCAATGATCCGATATGATCTTACCAAATCTGTCCCACTGATTGTGGAAATTAGTGGTAAGCCGAAGCTGGTGATCCTCAGGTCGTCTTCTTGGGGTAAGAAGGGATTCTTGAGTCTGTGATCTAGCCCGTTTAAGAGCTTTAGACAAGGAGCTTTTAGGGTAGCCCCGTTGGGTAAACCGGAAGGTGAGATCCTTCGCCTGTGCTTGAAAAGTGCTGTCATCCGTGCAGTTTCTTCTTGCCCTCAGATACTGACCAACTGGTATGCCAAGCTTGAGATGACGAGGATGGAAGCTGGAAAATTGTAAAAGCCTGTTGGTCGCGGTTGGCTTGCGATATAAATCGGTGTGTAGATGTTGGTCAACCACAGTTAAAGATAAATCCAGAAAAGTACCACCTGTCAATGAAATACAGGAGGTAAGAAATATATTCAGAGAGTTGTTATTAAGAGACGTGATGAAGTCCCTACAATCCACTTCTGACCCATTCCAGAGAAACATCACGTCATCGATAAACCTGAACCAACCAATGACATGATTAATGAAGGGAGCAGATGGGTAGACAAGAGTTTCCTCCCACCACCCAAGAAAAAGATTAGCCACCGAGGGTGCACAACGAGCACCCATTGCCACACCAGATGTTTGCCGGTAGAACGCCCCATCAAAGGTAAAGTAGTTGTGTGAGAGAATAAACTGTAAGAGATCAATTAAAAATGAATCATGAAACCTATCTGTATGTTCCTTTTGATGTAAAAAGAAGCCCACTGCTTGGAGACAGTCCTGATGTGAAATGTTCGAATAAAGGGATTCCACATCACAAGTAACAACAAAAGTGCCATCCGAGAGGACAATATCCTTAATATTTGTGATAAAGTGAGTGGAATCCCTCAAATACGAAGAAAGGGACTGTACCAGGGGCTGTAAAAAGAACTCCAGATAGGAACATGCCTTCTCACACAAACTACCCATACCTGAAACGATGGGGCGGCCAGGTGGCTGATGCAGGTCTTTATGCACCTTCGGCAATAGGTAGAAAGTCGCGACAATTGGTTTGGGCACCCAGATGAAATCCTTTTCCTTCTTGGTGATAATCCTCATATCACAATATCCTCGAGCACAAAACACCGGTATTTGATTTTCTCAGATTGCTTTGGTATTTATATATGTGCATTCCTGTCTCTGTCCATTACCTTCCCCTGATGAAGCCCTGTTGGTAGGGCGACACGCGTAGGGTTGGTGGTCATTTATCTGGCACCTTAATATGGCTTAATTTTTGCCTCTATTCTGTAAGTTTATTCCCATTGGACCTATTTGTGTGGTGACTTATTATAGTCTTGTGCTTTTCCTAGGGCAAACTGCCCCTTTCAGGAAGACTATTTAGGTTCTTTCAGGCTTCATTATTCATATTTGCCTTTTATATTCTGTGTTATCATGCATATATGTGATTGCTGCAGGCAATAATTGCCTTATTATTGGGTCCATGGGACAGGTGTCCTTGCATGTTTTTAAGTGGTTTTAATGGTGTTTTGCACTATCATGTTTTCAATAAATTTTTCTACATTTACCTTTGATTCTATTTGATGAGTTGAGTGCTCCTTGCCTACTCTTTTTTCTCTCTTACAGCACTGTAATTATGCACCACATAGTCCTCCATATATTATAGTGCAGCTCCCATAGTCCTCCATGTATTATAATATATTCCCCATAGTCCTCCATGTATTATAAAGCACTCCCCATAGTCCTCCATGTATTATAATCCATTCCTCATAGCCCTCCTTTTGTTATAATTCACCCCATAGCCCTCCATGTATTATAATTCACCCCATAGTCCTCCATATATTATAATGCAGCACCCATAGTCCGCCATGTTTTATAATTCACTCCATAGTTCTCTATGTATTTTAATGTACCCCCATTGTCCTCCATATATAACGTTGTCCCCATAGTCCTCCACATATAAGGTAGCCCCCATAATCCTCCATATAATATAATGCAGCCCTATAGCTTTCCATGTATTATAATGCACTCCCATAGTCCACGTATACGGTAGCCCCCATAGTCCTCCATGTATTATAATGCACCCCCATAGTGCTCCAGGTATAAGGTAGCCCCCATAGTCCTCCATATATAAGGTAGCCACCATAGTCCTCCATGTATAAGGTTGCCCCATATTCCTCCATGTATAAGGTAGCCCCATAGTCCTCTATGTATTGTAATGCAGCCCTTATAGTCATTTATATTTCATTATGCAGCGCCCATGCCGTTTAATGCACCCTCATAGCCCTGTGGCCACCGTGTACTCATTGATTAAAAAAATAAACAAACAAGTACTTACATCTCCTCGTTGCCCGGCTGCTCTGGACAGAGCATCTTTCATGTCTCAGCACAGCGCGCACACTAGTAATGTCACCACACTCCGCTAAGCTGAGACATCAAGTGCAAGAAGAGTGTGAGAATGTTGAAGGATGGAGCGGAGTGCTCTGCTCCCTGTCTCATCATTACTTTGCGAGATGAAGGATGGGGGCCCACGGGCGAGGGGGGCCCGTTCCGGTGCCAGCCCTGCCACCAGGCCCCCCTGACTCACAGGCCCATAGCGGCCGCATGGCTTGTAGCCATTGGTTCTGTGCCACTACAGGAGACGCAGACCTCAGACCAGCAACACCCAATGGACCAGACTCCGCTGATTATCATATGGTGGGGGAGACTTATAAATCGAATAAGCAGGCGGCGTTAGTAGCTTATTTATAGGTTAATAGACTGCTGTGATAGTGTGCCGCCCCCGTGGAAGCAGCCGAGCTGCTCGGATCTGGGTTCTCAGTGGCTCGAGGGTTTCCGGACCTGGGGGTCGTGCGGCCACTCAAATGAAGGGGGGTACTTACAAGGGATATTATAGAGTTCGTGACGCCACCCGTGGTGTACGGTAATTTGGGAAGTACCGCTGCTGCTGTTGGGAGTACCCTGGTGATGAAGTGGGGAAGCAAGGTGTTGTAACCCTGCACGGGTAGGGGGGAAAGCCACAGGACTCGATGTTTGGGGAGATACCGTGGGGTGCAGGGGTCACTCTGGTACTCACTCAGTCCATTAAGCAGACACCGACAACTGGTAAAACAAGTCTCTGGACACCGCTGCTGCTGAGGGGAGCTAGTTCGGGTCCCGTCCCCAATGGTGCTTCCTGGTGATCCGTGACCTGCCTCCTGGCACTAAGTTTACTTCTCTGGTGGTCCCGGTAGTGTGAAACTTGCCGGGTCCCGCTCCCCACTATGGCTAAGTGTAGGAGCTTGCTCTCAGGGCTCACGCTTGGGATTTTCTGGACCATTTTGGATGGAAAGTCCTATCCCCCTCGTTGCACTAGTGCCCCGATTTTGGAGCGGTTGGGAACAAATCTTGAAGGCTCCGTTCTCCTCGGGTAAATTAGCTACTCCCCAACCTTGGGTCCACGTACCCCATCGTGCCTTTGTCCCGGATCGCTGATGGTGCAAGGCCGCCGGCTGTCCTCCTCAACAGATCCATGCCCCTTGCCACGATCCCCTGCGACCGGGGGTCCGACTCCTCTAGGCCCAGAACACCGTCTGCAACCTAGACACTTTTCCAGGAGCCCCACTCCCGACCTCCTCTCACTTTCACTACTCAGTCTACACTCTCTGACACTTCTCACCTCCCCAACCCCCCCGGTGGGCGACTCTATTCCACTCAAGTCATCCACTGGTGTGTTTGGTGGGTGTGGTGCAGGGTGTATCTAGGATTTGATTAGCTGCTGGAGGCAACACCATATGGTTAGGGACCCAAAACCAAGAAGGAGGTGGATACTGCACGGGAGGGTAGATTGTGCAATACCTGATAGTCCAGGGGCGTCACAATAGAACGGTTAAAAGCAGTGGAGTTAGTCTACTGTATATTGGGTAACATGGGTGACAGAATTCCGTTCTCTTCTATTTTTCTACTGATATTTATGCAGTATAGTATTTGATGGCACCATGACACACTGCAGCTGCAGTAATAGTGACAAGTGGAGTAGCACCAGGATCAGAATTAGAGGTTGCACTAGGATGGGGAGTTTGTGTAGATTGGGTATAGCTGAGGACGGTAATGGAAGTGTGAGAAACTACATCACCGGTGAGTAACTATAAATACAATAACTGTACTGTAATATTTTCTACAGAAGTGGTGTTCACCACTATATGGCCACTATATGGTAGTAATTTTGGTCTTAGACTTTTTATAGTCTTTGTTTTCTTTAGTAACAGAGTGATTGCTCACTACACCCACTAGTACAGTTTGCCTCCGTGTTCCTCCATAGTTGTATAAATGTGTTATCTCAGTTTGGAGTGTACGCTGACTTGTTCCCTAGCTATGCCTCTCTATGTTTGTTTTCTTTTCCTGAGAACTGACAGAATTTACTATTCCCGCATGGCTGTCCTTGCATTATCTCATTTCTAGGTTATGTTTTGAACTCTTCATAGAAGATAAAAAGTGATGTGTGGCCTTGCTGCTTGCTCTAAAATAAATTTGTTCTAAAAATAAAATATTGCTTCAATTCACCTAGGGAACACAAAGCACAGTTCTTCCCTCCCCCAACAATATGCTTGGCTCCATATCCCCGTAAAATATTAATACTAGTCAATTGCAGGAAACAACTCAATTTCTCTAGTTTTATTGGACATTGTAGGTACATCTTTGTAGAGTGGGAGAAAGTCTGGGCCTCTTTTTTCCCAGGGGATACATGGAATTTTGAATCTAACACTCATTTTACATCGATCTAAAATTAGCTCTGAGTATGTGACACAAAGACTAAGTAGACTGCCTGCAAGAACATAGAAAGATACAGTACATGCTTGCAGATAATTCTCTGTCACAATATGTATACTAAAATGTACATTTTTGACTGAGAACATCCAATATACTGTACAGAGGTCATCGATAATCAATAGTCTCAATCGAAATTGAGGAAGGAGGGCACAATTCCCACTATACATGTTTTGTGCCTGTTTTTCAGCCACTAAACAAGCGGGAATCGACTGCCAATCACAGTATTGCCGTGGCAACTTTACATTGTATCATCGGGTCAATATAACACCCAGTGAAGTGACACTCAGCACACCCCATCCCAAAAACAGTGTAGGGATTCCTGGTAGGGGAAGGATAGGTTTGGATTAGAGGCATATGTGACACCCTGGCCTATAAGGTCGTCAAAGGATATTGTGCAATCTGCCCTTCTACATGATATCCATCTCCTTTTTGGTTACGGGTCCCTGGCCTTTGGTGTTACTAAGAACAAGCTAATTAAAATCCTAGAAACACTCTGCACCACACCCACCAGACATACCAAAGGGTAGCTTGAAGGGAATAGGGCCGCCCTCTTGGGGGGTTGGTTTGGGAGGGTCAGGAGTGTCAGGAGACAGTCAGTCGTGTGGTGACTCTCAAGTGGAGAGGTCAGGAACTGGGCTCCTCAGTTATTAGGTGGCAGACATTGGTCTGGGCCTGGTAGGAGCTGGAACCCCGGTTGCAGGGGATCGTGACAAGGGGCATGGAACTGACGAGGAGGGCAGCCGGCGGCCTTGTGCCATTTCTGGGCAGGGTCCAGGGCACAACGGGGGTACGTGGACCCTAGGCCGGGAAGTAGCTTCAAGCGTCCTGGTAATTTACCCGATGAGGGAGAAGTCTTCAAGATTCATTCTCCACCCGCTCCAAAATCGGGGTACTAGCGCAACGAGGGGGATAGGTCTTTCCCAATACACAGTCCAGAAAATCCCAAGCGTGAACCCTGAGAGCAAGCTCACTCCGTTAGCCATACGGGTGAGCGGGACTCAACTAGTTCTATACTACAGGGGCCAACCAGTAAAGAAGGTGCCAAGGGAAAGGTCACAGGCTAACAAACAACACCATCGGCCACGGGATCCAGGCGTACTCCCTCCCTGCTGAAGCGGTGCTCAGAATTTTGGTGTACAAGTTGTCGGTGTCAGCGTTACTGGGCTGAGTGAGTACACAGTGACCCTTTGCTCCCCAACGGCATCCCCCCCTCTCACCATCACTGAGCCCCGGGGCATCATTCACCTACCCACGGAAGGGTTAGACACCTGGCTGCCATTCCATCGTCACCGGGCGCTCCCAACAGCATCGGTGGTACTCCACCTTACCACACACCGTGGGTGGCGTCACAAACTCTGGAGACCCCTCGAGCCACCACGGATCCGGATCCGAGCAGTCCCGGCTGCTGACGCTGGGACGGTACACATATAGACAGGGATAATGGTATTTAGGGAATACCAGACAAGTGGCAAAAGGGGGGGATGAGGGAAACCCTGTCTGTAGGGAAAGGGGAAGATGGTGACCCCTGGTAAAACCTACCAGTGGCCTCTGGCTCCCCTGACGTCCCTAGATAGGTTCTGCACATATGCACTGATTAAGATATCGAGTACCTGGCAGACCCTGAAATAGGCCCTTGGTCAGGGCCGGCTCAAGGTTTTTATGGGCCCTGGGCAAAAGAGTCTCAGTGGACCCCATGCACACGCAGACATGCACATATACATATACGTACACATACAGGCATACGTATATATACATATTTAAAGACAAATTCAGAAAAACACATACAAACAAAGGTAAATTTAAAAACAGTCATATACAGTGACATACATAGATATACATACTACATGTACACACTGACACATTAGAGATATTTATAATATGGGGAAGTCAGCAACAGCCTCATTCACCTCCCTCACTTGACTCCCGTTCAGCTCCTCATGGGCATATGCCTGTGCCAGGCTGATTGGTGGCCATGACTAACAGACATGGCCACACACAGTGACACTGCTATATATATAAATTAGAGGAGAGGCTGGGGACATATGTGGCGCCCTGGACTAGCCAGGTCGTCACAGGTACTGCAACACACACACCCCCACCCCGAGATAGGCACACCAGCCAAACACAAAACCCTTGTTGCCTCCCTCCAGGGGCTGATGTCCACACCATGTGGGGTGGAGCCAGGCGGTTGGCCCCACCCACTGAGGAGTTCACAGTCCTGGAGGCAGGAACAGTAGTCAGATCAGTTCGGGAGTTGAAAGAGAGAGGAGTGACTGCTGGTGTCTGGGTGTGTGGCCCAGGCACTGACAGCAAGGTTGGCAGACTGTGGTGGCCGTCTGCAGGAGAGGCGAATCAACGCGGAACCATAGGACCGGGGTCGGGCGGTGGCCCGCCGGTACCGAACCGGGGAGCGAAGTGAAGCCAGCACACACAGGCAGGGCCTGCGGACCCCGACCAGGCTTGGAGCCGCTGAAAAGGTCAAATCTGTTAGTGACCAGAACCCCAGGGGTTTCCTAACAGCCAAGACCCGATAGAAGGCAACCATCCAACCAGCAGAAGGGAATACAGCTACCGCCAAAGCTAGGATCCCAAGGGTCAGAGCCTGCGGGCAAAAGGGCTCCTCCGGCACATATACGCTGGGGAGCGGGTTACCTGTGGGAAGCCACCGGAGCCAAATAAACACAACGGTGCAGGAAAAGGCAGCCACCACTAACCGTCCGGGAGAAGCCACAGCAGCCGACTGCGGGACCCGTCCATCCAACCGTTTGGTTTACCAGAGACTTTGTGCATATTTGTGGCTGAGTGAGTACAACCGTCCCATCCGGCACCGTGCTGCGCAGTCCCTGCGACCCTGCACCTTGCCAACCCTGCCTCCCCGTCACCTCACCGGGCCCCGGGACCACCAACCCCTACCCACGGAGGGGGAAAACAACATCCCAGCTGCTCCCTACCATCGCTCCCGGGATCCCCGTCACCAGCAGCGGTGGTGCCCATCTTCACCACAACCCGTGGGTGGCGTCACGGACTACATCCCCAAACCAAACCACCCCTTTCACTCACGGGCGAGGAGCGCTGCTCGAGTCCCCAGATCCGGCCCACCGCTCGAGCCACCGAGCAGCAGCAGCGCCGGACCCGAGCGTTAGCGAGCGCAGTGCCCCGCCGCCCGCGACAACTTGGCATCACGAACAGGATCTTACCGTTCTGCCGGCTGGTAGAAGTGCGCCTTGTGTTCCCCACTGGCGGTGTCCGGCCAAAAAATTCCAGATTCCGCCATCTTGGGCGCGAAGATTTTCCCACTCGAGGGTCTTCCCGACCAGTGGAGGCGCGAAAGCCGAAGCCCCACCCCTGAAGAGGAGGTGCCGAGAAAAGACCAAGGGGGGGCGGTAGCAAGATGTCTGCGCCTGACTGAGCAGGTGGAGGAGCGCTGGCCACAGGAGCGGCAGTACTTGAAGATTGCATGTAATTAACGCTGCAAAGGTGCAGGGACGCCAGGACTCTGCCGGAACAAGTTCCTGGGCCCAGCAGCAAGACGTGCCAGGAGCACCAGGCCGCGGTCCACTCCATGATGGCGGAGTGGACGTCGGAGAAGAAGGGCCTGGCTGCAACCGTGCGGGCATGCGGAGTGGAGGTGGTTCCAGCGGAGCAGGTAAGCGGCCCCTGCCCCTATGTCCCCGAGGGAACGGCCGCTGCGTCTGAGGAGCCCAGCCTGCTGCCATCCACTACGCCACCTCCCTTACTGCCCCTGTACGTGGCCACCAGCCCGACCGACCCGTTACCACTGTCACCGGTAGCAAAGCCCGCAGCATCTGTGGGAGAGGGCCCAGACCTGCGGCCCCCGGGCTTTACCTTTACCACCGCCCTGGCACCCGTCCCGGCTTCCATCCTGGCCACGACGGAGATGACGACGGCCCCGGCAGTCCGCCCGGCCGCAACGGAGGCGATCTTCGACCCGACGCCAGCACCGCCAGTCCCGCTGACCGCTCCCAGACACCCAGCCTCGGCTGCGGCACCGCGGGGATGTAGCTGCCAAGCGGCAGAGCAGGCCATGTCACAGCGGGGCCCCTCACTACTGAAGGTGCCAGTCGGCACGCAGGGACTCCGGCTGGGCCCGTCCCCCACACCGACTGACCCGGAGCGGCGGCTGTGGCAGCTGTACCCTAAGACTGCTGCTTGGAGAAAAAGGATGTAGCAGCGGTCCACCGTTGCAACAGTTGTTCCCCGTTGGGACCCACAGCACCGTTAATGAATGAATCAGCCGAATACATCACCTGATTTGCTGTCCGTGAAGAACCGTCCCCATTGGGACTGGAGTTGTCCCTGTTGTACCGTTAACCCCCACCGTGCATGAGAGACTCCTCATGGACAAGCCCGAGAACTTGCAGGGCACCCACGAACTTGTGGGCTTGTAAAAAGTTGATGGGGTGTTACCGTTGCTGCCTCCGGAGAGGCAGATTTGGAGGATGGGCCTGGAGGAAAGGGATGTCCCAGGCCCGCCACTACCGCAACCGGTGGCTATCCTCCGGGGGTCAGGGGTCCCCCTGGACGTGGGGCCCCCTGAAGTGACAGCCGGGTGCGAGACACCGTACCCGTTCCCGCTCGGGCAGCCTGGATCTGGACTGGGGTCAAGGGGTGCTGCCCACTTCTTAGGGGCAGCATCAGGGCTAGGTTGCTTGGGTGGGAGAGCAGAAGCCGTCCGTCCGTTATTTTTAAAAATGTATATATATGTTTTGCAACGTTTAAGTGACATGCCTCCCGTAAGGGAAGATTTGAAATGTTTTATCTTTTTCAGTTAAAAAGAAAATAAAACCGGTGATGGACGGGCAGCCCGCGGACGGTCTGCATTTTACCAAGGGGGAATGTGGCGCCCTTGACTAGCCAGGTCGTCACAGGTACTGCAACACACACACCCCCACCCCGAGATAGGCACACCAGCCAAACACAAAACCCTTGTTGCCTCCCTCCAGGGGCTGATGTCCACACCAGGTGGGGTGGAGACAGGTGGTTGGCCCCACCCACTGAAGAGTTCACAGTCCTGGAGGCAGGAACAGTAGTCAGATCAGTTCGGGAGTTGAAAGAGAGAGGAGTGACTGCTGGTGTCTGCGTGTGTGGCCCAGGCACCGACAGCAAGGTTGGCAGACTGTGGTGGCCGTCTGCAGGAGAGGCGAATCAACGTGGAACCGTAGGACCGGGGTCGGGCAGTGGCCCGCCGGTACCAAACCGGGGAGCGAAGTGAAGCCAGCACACACAGGCAGGGCCTGCGGAGCCCGACCAGGCTTGGAGCCGCCGAAAAGGTCAAATCCGTTAGTGACCGTAACCACAGGGGTTTCCTAACAGCCAAGACCCGATAGAAGGCAACAGTCCAACCAGCAGAAGGGAATACAGCTACCGCCAAAGCTAGGATCCCAAGGGTCAGAGCCTGCGGGCAAAAGGGCTCCTCCGGCACATATACGCTGGGGAGCAGGTTACCGGTGGGAAGCCACCGGAGCCGAACAAACACAACGGTGCAGGAAAAGGCAGCCACCACTAACCGTCCGGGAGAAGCCACAGCAGCCGGCTGCGGGACCCGTCCATCCAGCCGTTTGGTTTACCAGAGACTTTGTGCATATTTGTGGCTGAGTGAGTACAACCGTGCCATCCGGCACCGCGCTGCGCAGTCCCTGCGACCCTGCACCTTGCCAACCCTGCCTCCCCGTCACCTCACCAGGCCCCGGGACCACCAACCCCTACCCACGGAGGGGGAAAATAACATCCCAGCTGCTCCCTACCATCGCTCCCAGGATCCCTGTCACCAGCAGCGGTGGTGCCCATCTTAACCACAACCCGTGGGTGGCGTCACGGACTACATCCCCAAACCAAACCACCCTTTTCACTCACGGGCGAAGAGCGCTGCTCGAGTCCCCGAATCCGGCCCACCGCTCGAGCCACCAAGCAGCAGCAGCGCCGGACCCGAGCGTTAGCGAGCACATCGCCCCGACGCCCGCGACACATACTCTTTACTTTTGGGGCATACACATTACTGGGGAGGGGGACATATAGCAATAGGGGCATACAGCTCTACAGGGTGGTATAAAGCACTAGGGTAGGGGGAAATACAGCTCTGGTGGAGTATACAGTACTGGGGTGGAGGATGATACAGCTCTGGGGGTATACAGCACTGGGGTGGAGGGACATACAGTTGTGGAGGGTATACAGCACTGGGGTGGGGGGACATACAGCTCTCGAGGGTATACAGCACTGGGGTGGGGACCTTCAGCTTTGGGGGAGTAACAGGGAGTAGACAGCACTGGGGTCAGGGGACATAGAGTTCTAGGTGGGTATAGAGCACTGGGGTCAGGGGACATAAAGTTCTGGGTGGGTATACAGCACTGGGGTAGGGTACGTACAATTCTGGGGGCACTGGGGTCAACTGTCAAACAGTTCTGAGGTGTATACAGTACTGGGATAAGCAAACAGACAGTTCTGGGGGTATACAGCACTGTGATAAGGGGACAGATAGTTATGGGGGTCAAGCACTGGGGTCAAGGGACAGACAGTTTAAGGGGGACATACATGTTCGTTTCTTAAAAGCCCATTTTTATATTTCACATTTACAGTTGGAGCAAAGCCATTACACTGTCCTTCCCAAGGTACATAACATTTCTCCAATTGCTAAAGTTGACAGTGGCTCCATGGGTTTTCACACTTTTTTTTTTTTTAGGGTTTTTTGACACGCATTTTTGAGTTCACATCCCACTAAATCCACAGTTTTATATAGCCTTTTTATCTGTATATTTTATTTTTGCCTAAATAGACAATATTTTAACTTGATATGTAAAAAAAAATCTTTATATAATGTCAATTAGATTTATTTTTTATGGATTCTGTTTATAGTTTTGAATTTTAGAGATAACTTGTCAAGTGACTTTTTCTGTTACCTCGTGCACCTTTTTTTTTTAATTTCACAAGGCTATATATAGCCTCCATTGTATAGTGCAACCATGTACAATGTGTGATTTATCTGAGGAAGGAGACGGGATCTCTGAAACATGTAATAAAATCACGATTTAACCATTACTACTGACCACCTTCTTCCGAAGTCCACTTCTTTTTGATTGGTGCTAGTTCTGGGGGGTAAACAGCATTGGGGTCAGGGAACAGACAGTTCTGGGGGGAATATAGCATTGGGGTCAGGGGACAGACAGTTCTGGGGGTACATACAGCACTTGGGTGGGGGGACAGAGTTTTAACAGGGTTATCTTTCAACCGTGATACACTCGTGATTTACAGCAAAGATGGAACTGCAGCGGTACGTTACCTAGGCCAAAAAAATGCTACTCCAGCAGGATACGGCTAAGCTCCCACTAGGTGGAGACATCACAGGTGCAGGAGAAGCAAATCACACACACACTTCCAAACATGGAGGGGGCGATTGCTGAATGGTAAAACTGCACACTGATGGCTTGCATAGAGCGCTGTTCACACTTGCAGATGCAAAGTCACAAACCCGCAGCCTAATAGGCGACGCCCATACTATTAGATCAGGCAGGCTGCCAAGCCATACTCCACTGCGCATCATACAGGGACAGAACTCTAATATACAAGACCCAACAAAAAGCGGCCTGGCTGTATCCTGTACAAAAAATATGAGGTTTTTTTGTTTGTGTTATGGCTATAAGACGGAAGCCCACAACCCTCGTCACGGGAACCTCATGCTTGTAGGTCCCTAAACTATATCTAATATATAAAGCTTAATGTGAGTGTGTGTATGTACAGTATATATGTGTGTATGTCTGGGATTGGCATCGGCACCATCGCAGCTAGTCACGAAATTTTGCACACTCACACGTCTGGACCCCAAGAGTGTCATAGGCTATGTTGTGAGGTGAATTTTTAACCCGCGCGTTCCAATTTACCAATTAATTTTGCCTCTATCTACATAATGGGGAAAAAGTGAAATGAAAAGTGTTGAAGGCAAATTGACAGCTGCCAGATGTGAACAAGGGGGACTTAAAGAATGAGAGCGATGGCGCCAAAGAGTATATACCGTACAGTTGCTAAGGTGGGGCTCCGACATGAGATACTCACCACACTCGGGGATATGAACACACACACAAAATGCGCCCCACACTACCACGTACTTGAACACATATACCACCCTCAGCACACATTTCACCACACATACACCAACCTCGCCACATAATCGCCCTAAAACACACACAAGTCTAGTATTATCCTTCAAAAATAAAAATCTGATTAATAAGCAGCCAAACTACAAAAACAAAAAATGTATGATATAGGAAATACGGCAGCTGTCAGTCACATGACCTGTCTATTATGTGTATGTGTGAGCTAATATATACTGTCAGGGGGGAGGGCTTTCTGTTGCCTGGAGATATATCAGGCTGCCAATAGCAACCAATCACAGCTCAGCTTCTATTTTACTACAGTTAATTATTCTGAGCTCTGATTGGTTAACCCCTTCAGCCTCCAGCCTGTTTTCACCTTAAAGACTATTCCATTTTTTACAATTTTGACCAGTGTCACTTTATGAGGTTATAACTCTGGAACGCTTCAACAGATCCTGGCGATTCTAACAATGTTTTTTCATGACATATTGTACTTCATGTCAATGGTAAATTTAGGACAATATGTTTTGCGTTTATTTGTGAAAATTTTGGAAATTTGGCAAAAATTTTGAAAATATTGCAATTTCCCAAATTTGAAATTTTATGCCCGTAAATCTGAGAGATATGTCACACAAAATAGTTACTAAATAACATTCCCCACTTGTCTACTTTACACCAGCGCAATTTTCGAAACAATTTTTTTTTTGTTAGGAAGTTAGAAGGGTTCAAAGTTCATCAGCAATTTTTTATTTTTCCAACAAAATTTACAAAAAAAAACTTTTTAGGTACCACATCCCTTTTGGAGTGACTTTTAGAGGCCTAGGTGACAGAAAATACCAAAAAGTGACCTTATTCTAAAATCTGCACCCCTGACACTGCTCAAAACTACATCAAAGAAGTTTATTAACCCTTTAGGAACTTCACAGCAACCAAAGCAATGTGGAAGGAAAAAATTACAATTTTACTTTACACAAAAATGTTACTTTAGCCATAAAATTTAGCATTTTCACAAGGGTATCAGGAAAAAATGCACCATGAAATTAATTGTGCAATTTCTCCTGAGTACACCAATATCTCATATGTGGTGGAGATCAACTGTTTGGGCGCACGGCAGAGCTCGGAAGGGAAGGAGCATCATTTGAATTTTTGAAAGCAAAATTGTCTAGAATAATAAGCGGATGCGATGTTGCGTTTGGAGACCCCCTGTATTGCCTACACAATGGAGCTCCCCCACAAGTGACTCCATTTTGGAAACTGGACCTCTCATGGAATTTATCTAAATGTTTAGTGAGCACTTTGAAGCTCTGGGGGATTCACAAAAGTTAATAACTTTGAGCCGTGAAAATAAAAAAAAAAAAAAATTATCACGAAATTGTTACTTCAACCAGCTTTTTTTCACAAGGGTATCAGGAAAAATTGCACCATAAAATGTATTGTGCATTTTCTCCTGAGTACACAGATACCTCCTATGTGGCGGAAATCAAATGTTTGGGCGCACAGTAGTGCTCAGAAGGCAAGGAGCATAATTTGACTTTTCAAACGCAAAATTGTCTGGACTAGTTAGCGGATGCCATGTTGTGTTTGGAGACCCCCTGAGGTGCCTAAACAATGGAGCTCCCCCACAAGTGACCCTATTTTGGAAACTAGACCCCTTATGGAATTTGTCTAGATGTTTACTGAACACTTTGAACCCCTGGAGGGATCACAAAAGTTTATAATGTTCAGCCATGAAAATATATATATATTTTTGGATCCACACAAAGATATGAAAAGGTCGCACTCCAAGGATTAGGATACAGGTGAAACTTTATTCCAAGTTCACATTAAAGGATCAGGTAGTGAGGGAGGGTCAGGGTGTGCAACGCCGGACGACGCCGGGCCGTTTCGCAAGTGATTTGCTTCTACGGGTCGGACCCTCCCTCACTACCTGATCCTTTAATGTGAACTTGGAATAAAGTTTCACCTGTATCCTAATCCTTTGAGTGCGACCTTTCATATCTTTGTGTGGATCCAGCATCGTCTTTGCTTCAGGACACGCACCCAGATTCTTCCCATTGCAAGTACGGCTTATACCATATGGGGATTAGCAGTGCCCAGGTATCTCTCGCCCCAGCTTTAATATATATATTTTTGTTACCATGAAATTGTTATTTCAACCAGGTAGTTTTTTTTCCCACAAGGGTATCAGGAAAAAATGCACCATAAAATGTATTGTTCAATTTCTCCTGAGTACACAGATACCTCATATGTGGTGGAAAGTAATTGTTTGGGCACACGGCAGAGCTCAGAAGAGAAGGAGCGCCATTTCACAGCAAAATTGGTTGGAATTATTAGCAGACGCCATGTTGCGTTTGGAGACCCCCTGAGGTGACTAAACAATGGAGCTCCCCCACATGTGACACCATTTTGGAAACTAGACCCCACATTGCATAAATCTAGATGGGTAATGAGCACTTTGAACCCTCACGTGCTTCATACATTGAGCCATAAAAACAAAAAAGTACTTGTTTTGCCACAAAAATATTATTCTAGGCTCAATTTTTTAATTGTTACAGGGGTAATAGGATAAAATGGATGGCAACATTTGTTGGGCAATTTGTCTTGAGTACGCTGATACCTCATATGTAGCAGAAAACAACTGTTTGGGCGCACGGCAGAGCTCCAAAAGGAAGGAGCATCATTTAACTTTTTAAATGGAAAATTAGCTGAAATCGTTAGCCGCACCATGTTGCGTTTGGAGATCCCCCTGATGTACCGAAACAGTGGAGCGCCCCCACATGTGACCCCATTTTGGAACCTAGACCCCCCCCATACAAAAAAATATTATTTTGGCAAAATTAAAAATACGGACGTCAGTAAAAAAAAAAAAAATAATAAAAAAAAATGAGCTCCTGCAACTGACACTAAAGCGGGCATTACACGCTACGACATCGCTAATGCGATGTCATTGGGGTCACGGATTTTTGTGATGCACATCCGGCCGCATTAGCGATGTTGTTGCGTGTGACGGCTATTATCGATTTTGAATCGTTGCAAAAACGTTCAAAATCGCTAATCGTGTACATGTACCCCTATTCTCGATTATCGTTGCTGCTGCAGCAGCGATGTTGTTCCTCGTTCCTGCGGCAGCAACATCGCTATGTGTGACACCCCAGGAGCAAGGAACATCTCCTTACCTGTGTCCCGCCAGCAATGAGGAAGGAAGGAGGTGGGCGGGATGTTTGTCCCGCTCATCTCTGCCACTCCATTTTGATTGGGCGGCCGCTTAGTGACGTCGCTGTGACGCCGAACGAACCTCCCCCTTAGAAAGGAGGCGGATCGCCAGTCACAGCGACATCGCTATGCAGCTAAGTATGTGTGTCGGGTCCGCGTGATTTTGGGCTCCACGGGCAGCGATATGCCCGTGTCGCACAAACGATGGGGGCGGGTACGCATGCTAGCAATATCTGTACCGATATCACAGCGTGTAAAGCAGCGTTAAGGCAAGTGCCACACGTGAGAGCGATGCATGAATCTCACATCGGATCATCCAGCACAGCCACACACTCCTGTCTGGAAGAGAGCAACCGTGCCGGATGATGCGATGTGAGACTCGTGCAGCGCTCTCAGATGTGGCACTGGGCTGACCCTTACAATATTCAGTAATAAATACTGTAGTTGACAGAATGAATTAAACTTCTTGGCATGTTATGCCCTGTTGATTATTCTACCATTTTTTTTAAAAAAAGCTGTTGGGAGTACCTTGTGATGCTTAGCTACATGGTTTCTAAACGTACGTGGACCCTAGGCCGGGAAGTTGCTTCAAGTGTCCTGGTAATTTACCCGACGAGGGAGAAGACTTCATGATTCGTTCTCCACCCGTTCCAAAATCGGGGTACTAGCACAACGAGGGGGATAGGACTTTCACAATACACAGTCTAGAAAATCCCAAGCGCGAACCCTGAGAGCAAGCTCACTCCGTTAGCCATACGGGTGAGCGGGACCCGACTAGTTTTACACTACAGGGGCCAACCAGTAAAGAAAGTGCCAAGGAAAAGGTCACAGGCTAACAAGCAACACCATCGGGCACGAGATCCCAGCATGCTTCCTCCTTGCTACAGCGGTGCTATGAATTCTGGTTTACAAATTGTCGGTGTCAGCGTTATTGGACTGAGTGATTAGGCAGTGACCCTTTCCTCCCCAACGGTGCTCCGCTCTCACCACCAGCAAGCCCCGGGGCACTTTTCCCCCTACCCACGGAGGGGTTAAACACCTAGCTGCCATAATATCGCCACCGGGCACTCTCCACAGCAGCGGTGGTATTACACCTTACCACACACCGTGGGTGACGTCACGAACTCTAACCACAAAATTCCCTGTAAATATCTCTTTTTATTTTGAGTGTCCGCGCGACCCCTCCCGGGTCCAGAGACCCCTCAGGCCACCGCGGATCCGGATCCGAGCAGCAGCCTGGCTGCTGGCGCTGGGGTGATACACAATCATCATCAACGACATCAGCTTCTATGTCCCAGTGTGGCGCTTGTTTGTCCATAAAACATACATTTCTGAATCATTTGAATAGAATTTGAATAGAGGGCCGGTGGTGCTGGAACTGGTGGTGTTGGTGGAGGAGGAGGAAGAGGGCAATGCCAACACCCAAATGGCCACATTGGCATTAGCACTGTAAAGTGTTATGGAGTACGTATTCCAACTTTCACACTAATGATATAGGAGATGCAGAAAACAACAAAGGACTGCCATCCCTCCCCAATATTCTATATTTCTATTCCCTGAGGAAGAAGGCGGTCATGCCTTTGAAACGCGTTGGAATGTCTCAATAAAAATATCTCAAGAAATCTTCAACGGTGTGGTTCGTAGCGCGGCTGGTAAACCCGTCTCCTCTCATCTCCGTTTTATACATCAACCAATCCTGACGGGGGCCGCTGCTGAACCAGCTCAGCACTCCCATACGCTGTTACAGGGGTTGTGACTATCACAACCGGACCAGGTGAGTGCGATTCTTTGCTTTCTCCTATACCCAAATATCGGGTAAGACCCTATTGCGCCCTTGTCTTTCCCATCACAGAATTTATCCCTCCCCAATGTATGTTAAAGGGCCCACCTGAGAGCCCTAAGAAGTCTGAGATTTGACGACAAACAATGGCCCATAGAGGGCCACTGGAGCCGGTGGTGCTGGTGGAGGAGGAGGAGGGCAAGGTCAACATCCCAACGGGCACATTGTAGCTGACCTTTTAAAGTGCTGCTGTTACAGGTCGTGGGTTAGCTGTCTCGCGTTAATCTTCCTCCCTCTCTGCTTCTTTGCAGCAACGTTCTGGTCATCTGGGAAACCCTTCCAAGTGACGCTAAGTCCTGAAATGGGGCTTCTGCACATGTGCGAGCTTGCAAGTGGGTTTTGCTCTAAGTCCTCTTTTGCTCCTTCTGAGCATGCTCGCCACGTGGCAATTGTCGATTGGTCGTGACCCGATATCACATGACTATGACGTCTTGCTTCCTGATTGGCCGTTGCTGACGTCATCGATGACACGGGACCACATGACCATGACATGCTGGCTGCTGATTGGCCGTGGCTGAGGTCAGTAATGACACGGGATCACATGACCGTGACATGTTGGCTGCTGATTGGTCGCGTCTGACGTCATTCATGAAGAACTCGCTGGTGATTGGTGGATTGAGCCAGGAGCGCCTCCATCTTGTGGGAGGTGCTTTGTCTATATAGGACCCTGCAGCACGCTTCTCGGTGCTCAGACGTTCTTGGTGCATGCATGGGGTAGACACCTCATGTGTGATGTCCAATATTACCCGCATCCTTGCACTTTAGTGGATCGGGTTAGGCAGGGACTCTGTACTCACTAGCATAATCCCATTACTCATTTCCTGGCACCTTAGTGGAACGGGTTAGGTAGGGTCTCAGCATCTACAAGTTTACACGAGTGCGCACCTCCATCCACCTTAGTGGAGCCGGGTTAGGCAGGGACATCGCACGCACCGCCCTCAGTGTCTCTGATTCGTCTATGTGGCTAGCATAGAGAGCTCACTGACTCCTTAGGTGTGGTTAGCACAAGGAGTTCAGACAGGGGCTTCACTGAGCCTAGACAATACGGATAGTGCTGTCTGCACCTACACACTCCCTATACGCTGCTATGTCTAAGAACTGTATAAAGGCTAGCAATAAGGGATCTCCGTGACCTGTAACAGTTTTCCCATCTGCATTCACAGGGTTTTTACATCTATACTCCTGTGACATTATTAGCTACCTTATCAGTGTGAAGTAACACTGGTGTTGGTTAGTGGACAGCGGTTGGGGCAACCATCCGAATATGTTTTGTAGTTCCTGTAATTGGGCAGGCACTACATGTCCACCTACCATAGTATTTGCATTAATACACTAGCTACAATCTTATTCTACACATTTCTGTGAGGTAACAGAGGTGCTAGTCTGTGGACCACGGTTGGGGTACCCATCCGCTTACGTTTTGTAGTCCCTGTAATTGGGCAGGAGTTATAGGTCCATCCTTATCTCTCTGTTAGCATTTCTCCTTAAGGTTTCCCTAAACTGGTTTCGCTGTGACTTAACAGTGAGCATCGCTTTAGGTTCTAGTGCCACTGTGAAGCAACAGTGACAGTACCACTGAGGTGGTATGGTACCCCTTTCCTTTGCTCTCACCAGCAGCATATTATTCTGCACGGTGAGCCCTGACTGCTAGATAGCTTACTATCCCCTATCAGTGGGCAGTCCTGTAACATTACGTCTGAGCCAAGGGCCTGGCTGGGATGGCAGAATTCCAACACCTACAGTGTTATATTGAACAGCTTGAGGCTAGGCTCAAAGCTGTTGAAGAAAGACCACAAGTCCCTGTGGTGACACCGACGCATGATACTCAACTTGCACTGCCCAATAAGTACTCGGGTGATGGCAAGTCATGCAGAGGTTTCGTGAGTCAGTGCCAAATACACTTGCCTCTCACTTTCCCACTGAGAAAGCTAAAGTCGGCTTTATAATCTCGTTGCTCCAAGATAAGGCTTTGGAGTGGGCAACTCCTCTGTGGAAGCGTGATGATGCAGTGACACAGACTGCTAAGTCTTTCCTTAGGGCATTAAAGACGGTGTTTTTAGGACCGCAAGTGACTCAAGATGTGGCCTTAAGGGTGCTTTACACGCTGCGACATCGCTAGCGATTGCTAGCAATGTTGAGCGCGATAGCACCCGCCCCCGTCGTTCGTGCGACATTTGGTGCTTGCTGCCGTAGTGAACATTATCGATATGGCAGCGTCACACACGCACATACCTTGTCAGCGACGTCGCTGTGACCGCCGAACAATCCCTCCTTCAAGGGGGAGATGCGTTCGGCATCATAGCGACGTCACTGCGGCGTCACTAAGCAGCCGACCAATAGAAGCGGAGGGGCGGAGATGAGCGGGACGTAACATGCCGCCCACCTCCTTCCTTCTGCATTGCCGGTGGAGGCAGGTAAGGAGATGTTCGTCACTCCTGCGGTGTAACACATAGTGATGTGTGATGCCGCAGGAACGACGAACAACATCGTACCTGCTGCAGCAACGATATTAAGGAAATGAGAGACGTGTCAACGAGCAACGATTTTTCACGTTTTTGTGCTCGTTGATCGTCACTCATTGGTGTTACATGCTGCGATGTCGGTAACGGCGCCGGATGTGCGTCCCTACTGACGTGACCCCGTCGATATATCGTTACCGATATCGCAGCATGTAAAGTACCCTTTAAAGTTATTAGACCTGGCACAGGGTTCTTCTTCTACCAATCTGTATGCCATCAACTTCCGTACTTTGCTTTCGGAGTTGGATTGGCCAGAGAGAGTTTTGATACCCATTTTTTGGAGAGGATTAGTGGGTTTTGTTAAGGACGCTCTTGCTACGAGAGAGATTCCCCCTACTTTAGATGAACTCATTACATTGGCAAAAAGAATTGATGTACATCATAGGGAATGTAAACTTGACACTACACCATCTCGTCCTACGTCAAAACTCATCCCTGACTTTTCAGCTTCCTTGGTATCTAGCCCTACACCAAACACTCCTATGGAGTTAGGAACAACTTCTCACATGTCCCGTAGAGCTACACCCCCTATCTGATTCGTATGTCGTCGGGTGGGACATTATGCCAATAAATGTCCTACTCGTAAAGGAAACTCCCCACTCTAGTAACTATTGGAGTGGAGTTACTAGAGACCTCGTCCTCACCCTCTAAATGTTTTTTTCAAGGGAGACTCTTCTTCTCTGCTACCGAGTTGCCAATTAAAGCCTTTGTGGACTCGGGAGCTGATGGGAGTTTTGTTTCTTCTGCTTTTGTCAAAAAGCACAACATACCATCTATTATCCTAGCAAGTCCTATTCCAGTAAGGGTTGTCAATGGGACTATTTTATCTGAAGCCATTACATTGAGGACTATACCTATACAACTCTCCTTGCCTCACGGTCATAGTGAGGAGATATCTTTTCTTGTTTTACCTGAAGGTATTGATGATATACTCTTCGGCCTAATGGCTTCGTATGCAATCTCCCTTGATAGATTGGGAGTCTGATAATATCATCAAATGGGGTTCTGGGTGTCAGTCTCACTGTCTCTCGGCTGCACCCAGAGTGGTCGCCTCTACCACCATCCCAGATTTGTCTCCCTTGCCTACCCCTTATCTGATCTTTGCAGATGTCTTTTCTAAGCAGGGTGCAGAGAGGCTTACTCCACATAGGCCCTATGATTGTGCCATTGACCTCGTCCCAGGCTCTATGCCTCCTAAAGGCAGCGTATATCCTCTGTCCATACCAGAGACAGAAGCAATGGCTGCATATATTAAAGAAAGTCTGGAGAGGGGCTTTATTCGCAAGTCTGTTTCTCCTGCAGGGGCTGGTTTCTTTTTTGTACGTAAAAAAGAGGGGGATTTACATCCTCGCATTGATTACAGGGGTCTCAGTGCAATCACTATAAAAAACAAGTACCCTTTGCCCCTAATTTCTGAGCTATTTGATAGACTACGTGGGGCTTGGGTGTTTACAAAGTAAGACCTGCGGGGAGCTTATAACTTAGTGTGTATCCGAAAGGGTGATGAATGGAAGACCGCATTTAACACCAGAGCCTTTCGGGCTCTGAAATGCTCCCGCAGTGTTTCAAGACTTTGTAAACGATGTGTTCCGAGATCTGTTACTGTCATCTGTCGTGGTCTATTTGGACGACATACTGGTCATCTCACCAGATCTCGAGACCCACCGTCAGGACTTCATCCGAGTCCTTTCCCGTTTAAGGGAACACTCCTTGTTTGCCAAGCTAGAGAAATGCGTCTTTGAGCAGGCGTCTCTACTAGTGATGAGCGAGTACTAAAAAGGTCGGGTGCTCGAAGCTCGGGCCGAGCCTCCCAAGATACTCGTGTACTCGGCCCGAGCAACGAGCCCAATGTTATCCTATGGGAGACCCGAGTATTTTTGTGAAATGACCCCCCGGCAGCATGGAGAAACCCTAAAAATGTCACAAAAGTCTCAGAAGAGTGCTCTAATGACATGGCAACAGCATGGGGAAGACCCCTTGAAGCATTTATCACTGAAAAGTCACAGCTGTGAACAATTTTGTCCGCGTTTTACGCCATTTTTACGGACTCACCAGAAAACCTTCCAAAATGACCCCAAAATGATTTTTCATGGCGGAAATGTTAAGGGCACATACCCAATAGTGAGATAGAGCTAGTGTATGTTACTTTTTGAGATTAATACATGAAAGATTTTACGTGAAAACATTGTGTGGCACTCCGATGTCCCTGAGAAGAGACGTACATGAAGGCCTCTTGAGTCTAATGTGCCCATTTTGAGGAAGTGAGTCTTTGTAGTATTTTCCTTTGCCAGGGCAGTCCAAAATTGTGAGGTTCACCAATGCCCCTGCATACAGACGTGCATGAGGGCCTGTAAACCTGAAGTGCCCATTGTAAGGAAGTGGGTCTATTGTAGTATAGCCCTTAGGCAGGGCAGCCAAAAATTGGGAGGCTCCACGTTGTCCCTGGATAGAGACGTGCATGAGGGCCTGTAAACCTGAAGTGCCCATTGGAAGGAAGTGGGTCTATTGTAGTATAGCCCTTAGGCAGGGCAGCCAAAAATTGGGAGGCTCCACGTTGTCCCTGGATAGAGACGTGCATGAGGGCCTGTAAACCTGAAGTGCCCATTGGAAGGAAGTGGGTCTATTGTAGTATAGCCCTTAGGCAGGGCAGCCAAAAATTGGGAGGTTCCACGTTGTCCCTGGATAGAGACGTGCATGAGGGACTCAAAACATTAAGTGTCCATTGTCAGGAAGTGGGTGTATTATAGTATAGCCCTTAGGCAGGGCAGCCAAAAATTGGTAGGCTCCACGTTGTCCCTGGGTAGAGACGTGCATGAGGGCCTCAAAACATTAAGTGTCCATTGTCAGGAAGTGGGTGTATTATAGTATAGCCCTTAGGCAGGGCAGCCAAAAATTGGGAGGCTCCACGTTGTCCCTGGATAGAGACGTGCATGAGGGCCTGTAAACCTGAAGTGCCCATTGGAAGGAAGTGGGTCTATTGTAGTATAGCCCTTAGGCAGGGCAGCCAAAAATTGGGAGGCTCCACGTTGTCCCTGGATAGAGACGTGCATGAGGGCCTGTAAACCTGAAGTGCCCATTGGAAGGAAGTGGGTCTATTGTAGTATAGCCCTTAGGCAGGGCAGCCAAAAATTGGGAGGCTCCACGTTGTCCCTGGATAGAGACGTGCATGAGGGCCTCAAAACATTAAGTGTCCATTGTCAGGAAGTGGGTGTATTATAGTATAGCCCTTAGGCAGGGCAGCCAAAAATTGGGAGGCTCCACGTTGTCCCTGGGTAGAGACGTGCATGAGGGCCTCAAAACATTAAGTGTCCATTGTCAGGAAGTGGGTGTATTATAGTATAGCCCTTAGGCAGGGCAGCCAAAAATTGGGAGGCTCCACGTTGTCCCTGGGTAGAGACGTGCATGAGGGCCTCAAAACATTGTTCCCATTGCAAAGGAGCGGGTCTCCTGTCGTTGTAATGTCCATTCTGCAAAGAATGGGCGAAAAAATGTACCACTGGGGGTATACCTGAAACAAAGGCCTAAGTATTGCAATTTGTAACGGTCATCATCATGGTGGCGCATGAGGAGAAGGAGGAGCAGTCCAGCGATTATCCAAAGTCCAGAAGTGTGTACCCATGGGTGAGTGGAGGTACATGGCAAACTTTAAATTCCGCTCTCATTTGCTGGTGGTGTGGTGAAGTCTGGCCCAATCCAACCCTTGTTCATCTTGATCAGAGTCAGCCTGTCAGCATTTTCAGTTGACAGGCGGGTGCGTTTATCTGTAATGATTCCACCTGCGGCACTAAAAACACGCTCTGACAAAACGCTAGCAGCAGGGCAGGCCAGGACTTCCAAGGCGTAGAGAGCCAATTCATGCCACGTGTCCAGCTTGGATACCCAATAATTGTAAGGCACAGAGGAATGTCGGAGTACAGTTGTTCGATCTGCAAGGTACTCCTTCAGCATCTGGGCAAACTTAGGATTTCTTGTGGCACTACCCCGCACCTCAGGGGCTGTGGTACGTGAGGGGCTGAGAAAACTGTCCCACATCTTAAAGACTGTTCCCCTACCTCTGGCGGATTGGACTTGTGCCTCTCTCGGCTGTACGCCTCGGTTGTCCACTGATTCATGACCTATGCCGCTAGCGTTTTGTGAGGGGAATGCTTTGCCTACTTCCGTGACTATGGCCTTCCGGAACTGCTGCATTTTGGTTGACCTCTCCTCCACGGGAATAAGAGACAAAAAGTTCTCCTTGTAGCGTGGGTCTAACAGTGTTACCAACCAGTAATGATTGTCGGCCAAGATGTTCTTAACGCGAGGGTCACGAGACAGGCAGCTTACCATAAAGTCAGCCATGTGCGCCAGACTCTTAACAGCCAGGACTTCAGTAGCCTGACCAACAAGATGACTGAACATGCTGTCCTCCTCCTCCTCCTCCTCCTCATCTACCCTGTCCTCTGGCCAGCCACGCTGAACCGAGGATATGACTGGTGTGCATGTCATATCCTCAATTTGGCCGGAGAGTTGCTCCATGTCTTCATCCTCCTCCTCGTCATAGTCCTCCACTGCACGTTGTGATGAGACGAGGCTGGGCTGTGTGTTATCATCACCCACACCCACTACTGTTTCTTGCTGCAACTCATCGCGCTCCGCCTGCAATGCATCATGTTTGTTTTTCAGCAGAGACCGTTTTAGAAGGCAGAGTAGCGGTATGGTGACGCTAATAATGGCGTCATCACCACTCACCATCTTGGTGGAGTCCTCAAAGTTTTGGAGGATGGTACATAGGTCTGACATCCATCTCCACTCCTCAGGTGTTATGTGTGGAGTTTGACCCATTTCCCGACGGCTTAGGTGATGCAGGTACTCAACAACTGCCCTCTTCTGCTCACATATCCTGACCAACATGTGCAGAGTTGAATTCCAACGCGTGGGGACATCACACACCAGTCTGTGAGCCGGAAGATGCAAACTGCGCTGAAAGCCGGCAAGGCCGGCTGAAGCAGTAGGTGACTTTCGAAAATGTGCAGACAGGCGGCGAACTTTTACCAGCAGATCAGACAGCTCTGGGTATGACTTTAGAAACCGCTGAACCACGAGGTTGAGCACATGGGCCACGCATGGAACATGTGTCAGCTGGCCTCGCCTCAAAGCCGCCACCAGGTTCCGGCCATTGTCACACACGACCTTTCCTGGCTTTAGGTTCAGAGGTGTGAGCCAGTGATCTGCCTGCTGTTTCAGAGCTGTCCACAGCTCTTCTGCATTGTGGGGTTTGTCACCTATGCAGATTAGCTTCAGCACAGCCTGTTGCCGCTTCGCCGAGGCAGTGCTGCAGTGCTTCCAGCTTGTGACTGGTGTGGAGGGTACAGTGGATGAGGATGCGCAGGAGGAGGAGGAGGCTGAAGAGCATGACATTCCGGAGCTGTAGAGTGTGGGTGAAACACTGACTGAGGTAGGGCCTGCAAACCTTGGTGTGGGAAGGACGTGTTCCGTCCCTCGCTCAGACTGGGTCCCAGCTTCCACAATATTAACCCAGTGTGCCGTCAACGAGATGTAGCGGCCTTGCCCACAAGCACTTGTCCACGTGTCTGTGGTTAGGTGGACCTTGGGTGAAACAGCGTTGTTCAGGGCACGTGTGATGTTTTGTGACACGTGGTTATGCAACGCGGGGACGGCACACCAGGAGAAATAGTGGCGGCTGGGGACCGAGTAACGTGGGACAGCTGCCGCCATCAGGTCACGGAATGCTTCTGTCTCCACCAGCCTAAAAGGCAACATTTCCAGCGCAAGCAGTCGCGAAATGTTAGCATTTAGAACTGTGGCATGTGGGGTGTTGGCAGTGTATTTGCGCCTGCGTTCAAAGGTTTGCTGAATGGATAACTGAACGCTGCGCTGGGACAAGGACGTGCTTGATGATGGTGTTCTTTCTGCGTAGGCAACTGCAGGTGCAGGAGTGGAGGAGGCTTGTTCGCAGGCAGCATGGACAGGGGATTGGCTCGCATGCACAACCAGCGAAGACGTAGCAGTGACATCAGCAAGCACTGCTCCTCGACTCTGTTGTACTTCCCACAAAGTCGGGTGCTTGGCTGACATGTGCCTGATCATGCTGGTGGTGGTCAGGCTGCTAGTTTTGGTACCCCTGCTGATGCTGGCACGGCAGGTGTTGCAAATGGCCTTTTTTGAATCATCTGGATCCAACTTAAAAAACTGCCAGACTCGGGAAGACCTAACATTTGTACAGGCACCTTGTGTCGTCGTGTTGTTCCGGGGAACGGTTGCCTGACTTCTGCCTGGGGCCACCACCCTGCTTCTTACTGCCTGTTGTGATGCTACGCCTCCCTCCCCCTGTGCACTGCTGTCCTCGCTCTGCATATCCTCCTGCCAGGTTGGGTCAGTTACTGGATCATCCACCACGTCGTCTTCCTCTTCCGCACCCTGCTCCTCCTCCTGACTTCCTGACAATTGTGTCTCATCATCGTCCACCACTTGTTGAGACACGTTGCCAACTTCGTGAGAACGTGGCTGCTCAAATATTTGGCCATCTGTACAGACGATCTCCTCATGACCCACTTCAATATGAGCTGGCGAGAGGCCAGAATGTGTGAATGGAAACGTGAACAGCTCTTCCGAGTGTCCAAGTGTGGGATCATTAATGTCCGAGGAGGACGTGTACTCAGCCTGGTGGTAGGAAGGAGGATCAGGTTCAGAAATGTGCGGTGCAGTATCACGGCTACTGACACTTGACCGTGTGGAATACAGAGTGTTTGTGGTGGTGCCAATCTGACTGGAAGCATTATCTGCTATCCAACTAACAACCTGTTGACACTGGTCTTGGTTCAAGAGCGGTGTACTGCTGCGGTCCCCAAGAATTTGGGACAGGACGTGCGAGCGACTAGATGTGGCCCTTTGTTGTGGCGAAATTAGAGCTTGCCCACGACCTCGGCCTCTGCCTGCACCACCATCACGTCCACTTCCTTGTTCCTTGCCAATGCCCTTGCGCATTTTGCAATGCTGTGCACTGCTGACGTGTATATTCACTACTTGTGCGTTATATCAAAGTTTGTGGAAATTGCACACAAGTGCACCTGTACGCTGCCACCAACAGGCACACACGTGCGGTTTTAAAAACCAAGCACGGACGCAATAAGAACCTAACAGGTTTTTTTGGGGAGCGACAATTACAGACAAGTCAGACACTATCTGGACTGTTTTACACTGTGTACACCAGCCCCAGATATGATGAAGGCTGGTATACGGTCACCACTACCCTGCCTGCCTGCCTGCCTGTATACTGGTACAATAGTCCTGACAAGGACTCTTCTGGTCACTAGCCTGTATTCAGACCTGGCTATACCCTGCCTGTATATAGCAACAATAGTCCTGAGAAGGACTCTGCTACTGTACTCCGACCTGGCTATACCCTGCCTGCCTGTATACAACTAGAATAGTCCTGAGAAGGACTTTTGGTCACACTGTTTGCAGCCCTGCAACTGAAAAAGCTATAAAGGGCCGCAAAGCTTTCCCTGAATCAGTGACACTCTCCCTGCACTGACTGTCTGGATAGCTGTGAGCAGAGCACAGCGCGCCGGCCGGTATAAAGGCTCGGTCACGCTGTGCAGGCCGGCCAATCACTGCAATTCCACAACTAACAGGGCTGTGGCATTGCAGTGGTCTGCCAGCCAATCCCTGCATGAGGGCTGGCTCTCAAAAGAGCGCCAACATGCAGAAATGAAGACCACGAGTACAGCACGAGTATCGCGAGATTACTCGGTCCCCGCCGAGCAGCCCGAGTACAGCGATACTCGTGCGAGTACCGAGTAGTTACAAGCATGCTCGCTCATCACTAGTCTCTACCATTTCTTAGCTATATTATTTCTTATGAGTGCTTGGCAATAGATCCTGCTAAACTATCGGTAGTCCTGGTCTGAACCATGTTTTCTCAAAGCCGTGCAACGATTCCTTGGATTCATTAACTATTACCGGCAGTTTATTCCCCACTTCTCCACTTTGGTGGCTCCATTGGTGGCTTTGACCAAGAAGGGAGCAAATCTTAAGGCTTGGTCCGCAGAGACTACTCAGGCTTTTGAGGCAATTAAGACGTGTTTTTCCTGTGCACCTGTTTTGCAAAGACCTAATGAAAACAAGCCTTTTATTATGGAGGTGGATGCGTCATCTGTGGGAGCCGGTGCCGTTTTATATCAAAAGGATAGCAACGGTAGAAAGAGGCCGTGTTTCTTTTTTGCTAAAACTTTCTCTCCTGCCGAAAAGAATTATACAATCGGAGATAGAGAGTTACTGGCCATGAAATTGGCGCTGGAGGAATGGCGTCATTTACTTGAGGGGGCTAGACATCCCTTTCAGGTCTTCACAGACCATAAAAATCTTACTTATCTTGAGACGGCACAACGTCTGAACCCCCGTCAAGCACACTGGGCCTTGTTTTTCTCCCGTTTCAAATTCTCTGTGAATTTCTTATCTGGGAGTAAGAACAACAAGGCAGATGCTCTATCACGGTCTATGGAGTCTACTCAGGAGGAGGATGAAGCTCCTCGTCTTATTCTTCCATCTC
The DNA here is from genome assembly GCF_048569485.1 of Anomaloglossus baeobatrachus. Taxonomy (NCBI): domain Eukaryota; kingdom Metazoa; phylum Chordata; class Amphibia; order Anura; family Aromobatidae; genus Anomaloglossus; species Anomaloglossus baeobatrachus. The sequence continues at coordinate 222,571,781 of NC_134357.1, forward strand.
GGGCGTACCACACACACTCTCCTGTGACTCTAGACCAGATTCCACCAGGGAGGACGTTTGTACCTCCGGAACGACAGAATGATAATCTGTCTTGGGCCCATGCTTCTAAGTTAGGTGGCCATTTTGGTGTAAGCCGTACGCAAGAGTTGCTTGAGAGATGGTATTGATGGCCACAATTGGCCAACCATGTCAGGAGATACGTTCGCTCCTGTCTTTCTTGCGCATGCAACCGTCCTTCACGATAGCGACCTGCTGGACTATTACATCTCTTACCTGTACCTGACAGACCTTGGGAGGTTGTAGTGTTGTGAATGTTAGTTATGTCTTGGCTGCTGGGAGGCTCCCTCTGGTGGCCAGGAAGGGTTTGGACAGAGACCAGGTGGGTTGTGCAGTGGGTGTTTCCTTTCCTAACTCTCTGCTTATTTAAGTCCTGGTCTGATTGCAGGCTGTTGCCGGATGTCAGTTGTTCTTTGTATCTCTAGCCTGCTTAATCCTGCTCTACACCACATCCACTCCAGATAAGTTCTTGCTCTTTATTTATTGCCTGGTTCTTTTGCTTATCTGGGTTTGTCTTTTGTTGTGGTTGGTTTCAGTTTATTTCCTTCCAGGGATTTTCCCCCTCAGTGGATTGTTTAGGAACTCCCTGCAGTTCTGTGTGGAGTATAGCTCCTTTGGGTCCATGTGTTTATGGCTTGTTGAATTTGTTATAATTCTTGTTTTCTGTTGATTGGTATGACAAGGGCACCTGGTATAGGACGGAGTTCAGATCGAGCGATCTGAGGGCCTTTTTGTACTATCAGGAAGTTGGTATTTTGCAGGGTTTTTCTCTGGCTACCATCAGTCCCTTTCCTGTCCTTTCCTATTTTAGTCAGCGGGGGCCTCACCTTTTGCTAATCCTGTCATCTACCTGTGTATTGTGTTTTTCCTATATCACCGCAGTCTTTGAATGTGGGGGGCTTGCTATTCTTGTCTATTTTCTTAGGCAGAGAGTTATTCATCTTTCCTACCTTTAGGATAGTTAGTTCTCCGGCTGGGTTCGCGGTGCACAGGATGTTAGTTCACCCCTCGGCTACTTCTAGTTGTGTTGGTTAGTAAGGGGATGGCGGCCAGATTAGTTGCTAATGCTCTTGTCACCTTTTTGCCAATGATTTGTAGTGATCTTCCATGGTTCCGGATCATAACAGTACATCCGGCCAAACAAATTTAAAGGGAACTCTTAAGAAGGAAAAAAAAAAAAAAAAAAAGCTGCTGAGAATTTTTTTTTTTGGGGTGTTTTTCCTCTTCTTCTTTGGGTTCTGTGGAAGATTCCTTTTGTCTAGCATGGATGAATTGGGTGAGCGTCTTGCTCATCTTGATGCTAAGGTTCGTCGTATAGAGTCTTATCTTGCACAGACTCCCCTTGCAGAGCCTAAAATTCCCGTTCCTGAATTTTTTTCGGGAGATAGGTCGAGATTTTTGAGCTTCAAAAATAATTGTAAATTATTTTTTGACCTGCGCCCTAAGTCCTCAGGGAATCCCGTACAGTAGGTTAAGATTGTCATCTCCTTGCTGCGTGGTGACCCTCAGGACTGGGCCTTCTCTTTAGCGTCTGATGATCCGATTCTCAATGATGTGGACTCCTATTTTCAGGCCTTGGGATTATTATATGACGAACCCAATATTGTGGACCAAGCAGAAAAGGTCTTGTTATCCTTAACTCAGGGTTTGGATTCTGCAGAAACGTTTTGTCAGAAATTTCGTAAGTGGGCGGTCCTTACCAAATGGAATGATGATGCGCTTGCGGCTCTTTTTCGCAAGGGTATTGCGGATGCTGTGAAGGATGTAATGGTAGGATTTCCCGTCCCTTCTGGTCTTGATGCCTCTATGACCTTGGCCATTCAGATTGATAGGCGTTTACGTGAGCGCAGGAAGATACCTGCTGGTTTTGTGCCTGTGGAACAGCCTTTGGAGCCTATGGAGTGTGATAGGGTCCTTTCTAATGCTAGTCGGCAGGGGTTCAGATGGAAGAATAGACTGTGCTTCTATTGTGGAGACGCTTCTCATAACATCTCTGTCTGCCCTAAACGTGAAAGGAGATTGGCTACTTCTGTTACTGTGGGTTCTTTGCAACCAAAGTTTCTTTTGTCTGTCACATTGATTTGCTCATTGTCTTCCTTTTCTGCATTTGCCTTTGTGGATTCAGGGGCAGCGCTCAATTTGATGGATTTTGGGTTTGCTAGGGATTGTGGTTTTCCCATGGTTCCTTTGCAAACTCCTATTCCTTTAAGGGGCATTGATGGTACCCCTTTGGCAGAACATAAACCCCAATTGTGGACCCAGGTGCCTATGAGAGTTGCACCAGCGCATCAGGAAACTTGTACATTTTTAGTATTGCATAATCTACAGGATACCTTGGTACTGGGATTTCCGTGGTTGCAGACCCATAATCCGGTTCTTGACTGGAGATCCTTGTCGGTAGCTAGTTGGGGTTGTCAAGGTTTGCATCAGGACCTTTCCGTGTCGTCCACGTCTGCTCAGGCAGTTGATGTTCCAGCTTTCTTGTCTGATTTCCGTGATGTATTTAATGACCAGGAATCTGATTCTCTGCCCCCACACCGGGACTGTGACTGTACCATTGAGTTGGTGCCCGGTTGTAAATTTCCCAAGGGGCGGATTTTCAACTTGTCTGTGCCCGAACATGATGCCATGCGGTCATACATCAGAGAATCATTGGAGAAGGGGCACATTCGGCCCTCATCTTCTCCTTTGGGTGCTTCTTCTTTGTTGCTAAGAAAGATGGTTCGTTGAGGCCTTGTATTGATTACCGTCTTCTTAATAAAATTACAGTCAAATATCAGTACCCTTTGCCTCTGATGTCTGATCTGTTCTCTAGAGTGCAGAGTGCCAAATGGTTTACGAAACTGGATCTCAAGGGTGCGTATAATCTCATCCGTATTAAAGAGGGTGATGAATGGAAGACGGCTTTTAATACTCCTGAGGGGCATTTTGAGTACCTAGTGATGCCTTTTGGGCTCACTAATGCACCCTCCGTCTTCCAGGCCTTCATGAATGATATTTTTCGGGACCTTATTGGAAAATTTTTGATTGTGTATTTGGATGACATCTTGATTTTTTCTGATGATTGGGACTCTCATGTGGGGCAAGTACGGGAGGTTTTTCAGATACTTAAGGATAATGCACTGTACGTTAAGGGGTCAAAGTGCCTCTTTGGGGTGCAAAGGATTTCCTTTTTGGGCTTCATCCTGTCTCCCTCCGCTATTGAAATGGACCCGGTTAAGGTTCAGGCTATTTACGACTGGGTGCAACCGACTTCTCTAAAATCCCTGCAGCGGTTTTTGGGGTTTGCTAATTTTTACCGTAAATTTATAGCCAATTTTTCTGCCATTGTCAAACCTCTGACAGATTTGACAAAGAAGGGAGCTGATGCTGAGCATTGGACCCCTGAGGCTATTGTGGCCTTCCAGGAGCTTAAAAGGCGATTCACTTCTGCCCCAGTTCTGCAGCAACCTGATGTGTCTCGCCCATTTCAAGTTGATATCGATGCCTCAGAGATCGGAGCAGGTGCTGTTCTGTCTCAACGAGATGCTACTTCGGGTAAACTTAAGCCCTGTGCTTTTTTCTCTCGGAAGTTTGCTCCTTCTGAACGGAATTATGATGTGGGGAACCAGGAATTATTGGCTATGAAGTGGGCATTTGAAGAGTGGAGGCATTCGTTGGAGGGGGATAGGCATCAAGTTGTGGTGCTTACGGACCACAAGAATCTCATCTATCTGGAATCGGCCAAGGTGTTGAATCCTCGGCAGGCCAGGTGGGCTTTGTTTTTTACCCGGTTTAATTTTGTGGTCTCTTTTTTGCCGGGCACCAAGAATGTTAAGGCTGATGCCCTTTCCAGGAGTTTCTGCGCTGACTCTTTAGAGGCTGTCGAACCGTCTACTATCCTGAATGATGGTGTAGTTTTCTCGGCTATTTCGCCTGATCTGCGGTTGGCACTGGCAGAATTTCAGGGGAATAAACCTGAGAGATGTCCTACAGGGAAACTGTTTGTCCCAGACCAATGGAGAGACCGAGTTGTCTCTGAGGTTCATTGCTCTGTTTTGGCTGGTCATCCTGGCATTTTTGGTACTCGGGATCTTGTGAGACGCTCTTTTTGGTGGCCTTCCCTGTCCCGAGATGTCCGTCGTTTTGTGCAGTCGTGTGGAGTTTGTTCTAGGTCCAAGCCCTGTTGTTCACGTTCTAGTGGGCTATTATTGCCTTTGCCTGTACCTAAGAAACCTTGGACGCACATCTCTATGGATTTTATTTCAGAGCTTCCCGTCTCTCAGAAAATGACTGTGATTTGGGTGATCTGTGACAGATTCTCCAAGATGGTCCACTTGGTTCCTCCAACTAAGTTGCCATCTTCATCAGAGTTGGTGCCTTTGTTTTTGCAACATGTTGTCCGTTTGCATGGTATTCCCGAAAACATTGTTTCTGACAGAGGGGTGCAGTTTGTATCCAGGTTTTGGAGGATTTTTTGCTCCAAATTGGGTGTTCAGCTGTCTTTCTCCTCGGCGTTTCATCCTCAGACCAACGGTCAGACTGAAAGGGCTAACCAGACCCTGGAGACCTATTTATGGTGTTTTGTTTCTGCGGATCAGGATGACTGGGTTTCGTTTTTGCCTTTGGCTGAATTTGCCCTTAACAATAGAGCTAGCTCTACCACGTTGGTGTCCCCCTTTTTCTGCAATTTTGGGTATCACCCTAGGTTCCTCTCAGGGCAGCTTGAGGCGTCTGACTGTCCGGGGGTGGATTCGGTGGTCAACAGAATGCAGCAGATTTGGGGGTAGGTAGTGGATAAATTGTTTCAGTCCCAAGAAACTGCCCAAAAGTTTGCCAACTGGCGTCGAACTGTTGGTCCCCGGTTTAAAGTAGGGGACATGGTGTGGTTGTCCTCTAAAAATATTCCTATGAGAGTTCCGTCTCCTAAATTTATGCCCAGATTTATTGGACCTTATAAGATTTCGTAGATTATTAATCCTGTATCTTTCCGTTTTACTCTGCCTGCGTCATTTAAGATTCACAATGTCTTCCATAAGTCCTTGTTGAAGAAACATGTGGAGCCGGCAGTTCCTGCAGCAGCGCCTCCTGACCCTGTTTTGGTACAAGGGGATCTGGAGTATGAGGTTGAAAAAATTCTGGATTCCCGTCGCAGTAGGCGTCAGCTTCAGTACCTTGTGAAATGGAAGGGTTATGGGCAGGAGGATAACTCTTGGGTTGTGGCTTCTGACATTTATGCGGACAGGTTGGTTCGCGCCTTCCATCATGCTCATCCCGAGCGACCCGGTGGCGTGGATGAGGGTTCGGTGACCCCTCCTCAAGGGGGGGTACTGTTGTGAATGTTAGTTATGTCTTGGCTGCTGGGAGGCTCCCTCTGGTGGCCAGGAAGGGTTTGGACAGAGACCAGGTGGGTTGTGCAGTGGGTGTTTCCTTTCCTAACTCTCTGCTTATTTAAGTCCTGGTCTGATTGCAGGCTGTTGCCGGATGTCAGTTGTTCTTTGTATCTCTAGCCTGCTTAATCCTGCTCTACACCACATCCACTCCAGATAAGTTCTTGCTCTTTATTTATTGCCTGGTTCTTTTGCTTATCTGGGTTTGTCTTTTGTTGTGGTTGGTTTCAGTTTATTTCCTTCCAGGGATTTTCCCCCTCAGTGGATTGTTGAGGAACTCCCTGCAGTTCTGTGTGGAGTATAGCTCCTTTGGGTCCATGTGTTTATGGCTTGTTGAATTTGTTATAATTCTTGTTTTCTGTTCATTAGTATGACAAGGGCACCTGGTATAGGACAGAGTTCAGATCGAGCGATCTGAGGGCCTTTTTGTACTATCAGGAAGTTGGTATTTTGCAGGGTTTTTCTCTGGCTACCATCAGTCCCTTTCCTGTCCTTTCCTATTTTAGTCAGCGGGGGCCTCACCTTTTGCTAATCCTGTCATCTACCTGTGTATTGTGTTTTTCCTATATCACCGCAGTCTTTGAATGTGGGGGGCTTGCTATTCTTGTCTATTTTCTGAGGCAGAGAGTTATTCATCTTTCCTACCTTTAGGATAGTTAGTTCTCCGGCTGGGTTCGCGGTGCACAGGATGTTAGTTCACCCCTCGGCTACTTCTAGTTGTGTTGGTTAGTAAGGGGATGGCGGCCAGATTAGCTGCCAATGCTCTTGTCACCTTTTTGCCAATGATTTGTGGTGATCTTCCATGGTTCCGGATCATAACATTGAAGGTATGGATTTTGTAGGGGATCTTTCCTGTTCGCAAGTCATCGGTTTATTTGGGTTCTTTCTGACCATTTCTCCCGGATAATGGAGAGGAGCCAGCACTGCTTGTGAGTGGCATGCAACAATGAAAAAGTAAAAAGTGTAATATTCACAAATTCATTCCTACTGTAACAATTCAATAATGTTTCATGTTTGCTTGTATGGCACTGTGGGGGTCAGTTCTGACATTGTGCTGGTGTGTGTGGTTCCGCCGCACACACTGGCACCTGGACTGCCCTTCTACTCGCAGTTGTCAGCCCTTGCAGCATGGGAGCGGTTCTGACACTTCTCAGGTAGGTGTTGTTCTCATATGGTCCTGCGCATTACACGAGACCTTATGGTACGTATGTATATTATAACTGTAGTGTAGGGACCCCCCTTATAGAGATTTGCCATGACGGGGCAGGGGGGCTCAAATTATTGATCAATTATTTGCCAAAAATCTCATTGAATTGTTACAGTAGAAATGAATTTGTAAATATTACACTTTTTACTTTTTCATTGTTGCATGCCACTCATCAGCAGTGCTGGCTCCCCTCCATTTTTCATTTCTCCCGGATGGTTCATTTCTTTCCTTTACGGAGGATACCGTCCTCAAAGATCCTAGCCAAATTGTTCATCAAACATGTCTTTAGACTGCACGGAATGCCTGATCGTATTGTTTGTGATAGAGGGCCACAATTTGCTTCCCAGTTCTGGCGTGAACTCTATAGACTTTTACAGATAGAATTGAACATCTCCTCGGCTTATCATCCGGAGACTAATGGATTGGTCGAACAAACTAATCAGAATCGGATTATCTATTTAAGACACTTCGTGTCAGAGAACCATGATGACTGGTCCTCACTACTTCCCTGGGCCGAATTTGCCCTAAAAAACTCTGTGGCAGAAGCAACAGGGCAGAAGCTTTTTGTCCTCAATAATAGACAACATCCTCGGGTACCACTGCCCTTTCCTTCTACCTCTTCTTCGTCTCAAGTGACAGACTGGGCAACTACTGCCAGAGAGGTTTGGGATCAAGGCCAAGGGGCGGTTCAGGCTGCCAAGGATCGCATGAAAACTGTTGCGGATCGATTCCGCCGTCCTGCTTCAGTGTTTTCCCCAGGGGATTTTGTGTGGCTCTATGCAAAAAATGTGAAATTAAGAACTCAGTCATCCAAATTCTCTCCATGGTTTTTGGGTCCCTATGAGGTGTTCCGACAGGTTACTCCTGTGGTATACCAGTTAAATTGCCCTCATGTATTCGGATCCATGACAAGTTTCATGTGTCTTTGTTGAAACCCACGATCCTTCCTCATGAGAGAGAGGCGAAGTCTCCTTCTTCCGACTCCCCTCAAACTAGCTATCCTGTACGAGCGATTGTGGGTACCAAATTGTCTCGTGGACGCAGGTATTTTCTACTTGATTGGGAGGGGCATGGTCCGGAACATCGCTTTTGGGAGCCGGAGGAGGCCATTGATGCTCCTGACCTAATTGCTGCCTATCTGTGCCGCCAGGAGAGGGGCCGTAGAGGGGGGGTACTGTTACGGGTTGTGGGTTAGCTGTCTCGCGTTCATCTTCCTCCCTCTTTGCTTCCTTGCAGCAACGTTCTGGTCGTCTATGAAACCCTTGCAAGTGAGGCTAAGTCCTGAAATGGGGCTTCTGCACATCTGCGAGCTTGCAAGTGGGTTTTGCTCTAAGTCCTCTTTTGCTCCTTCTGAGCATGCTCGCCACGTGGCAATCGTCGATTGGTTGTGACCCGAGATCACATGACTATGATGTGTCGCTTCCTGATTGGCCGTTGCTGACGTCATCGATGACACGGGATCACATGACCGTGACATGTTGGCTGCTATTTGGTCGCGGCTGACGTTATTCATAACGAACTCGCTAGTGATTCGTGGATTGAGCCAGGAGCACCTCTATCTTGTGGGAGGTGCTTTGTCTGTATAGGACCCTGCAGCACGCTTCTCAGTGCTCAGACGTTCTTGGTGCATGCATGGGGTAGACGCCACATGTGTGATGTCCAATATTACCCGCATCTTTGAACTTTAGTAGATCGGGTTAGGCAGGGACTCTGTACTCACTAGCATAACACCATTACCCGTTTCCTGGTAACTTAATGGAACTGGTTAGGCAGGGTCTCAGCATCTACTAGTTTACACGAGTGCTCGCCTCCATTCACCTTAGTGGAGCTGGCTTAGGCAGGGACATCGCACGCACCGCCCTCAGTGTCTCTGATTCGTCTATGCGGCTAGCATAGAGAGCTCACTGACTCCTTAGGTGTGGCTAGCACAAGGAGTTCAGACAGGGGCTTCACTGAGCCTAGACAATACGGATAGTACTGTCTGCACCTACACACTCCCTATATGCTGCTATCTCTAAGAACTGTATAGAGGCTAGCAATAAGGGATCTCCGTGACTTGTAACGGTTTTTCCCATCTGCATTCACAGGGTTTTTACATCTATACTCCTGTGATATTATTAGCTACCTTATCAGTGTGAAGTAACACTGGTGTTGGTTAGTGGACTGCTGTTGGGGCAACCATCCTCCTATGTTTTGCAGTTCCTGTAATTGGGCAGGCACTACATGTCCACCTACCATATTATTTGCATTAATACACTAGCTACAATCTTATTCTACACATTTGTGAGGTAAAAAACACCAACAATCAGCCTTGGTAAGATATGAATAAACTGGGAATTATACGTAATAAGGTGGTCTCCCAACATAGGGAAAAAGTACCACCACCCACTTTCTCATAAATAAAATGGATATTCTGATCTATATCAATACACAAAACCAACTCGCAGAAAAAGATCAGATGACAAAGTTAATATAAGAAAATCTTTATTTATCAATAGAATGTAAAAGAACAAGAGGGGGTGTAATAACAGAGAGGATACACAAGATGGCATACCAGAGCAGCTGGGAGCAAACAAGTGTGCAATGTTATGTAAAAGCCACAGAACAACCTTACTGAAGAGTAAAGGGGAAGCCAGCAAGTATCATTGAGATGTATTCAGGCACAATCCCAGATCAGAAAAGTACAAAAGGCATTAAACAGTGGCAGTCAAATATTTAGCAATAAGCACACATACTCACAGCTGGAATGGCGCCAAGTCCCATCCGACGCGCGTTTCAGCGTCAGCCTTCGTATGCCATCTTGTGTATCCTCTCTGTTATTACACCCCCTCTTGTTCTTTTACATTCTATTGATAAATAAAGATTTTCTTATATTAACTTTGTCATCTGATCTTTTTCTGCGAGTTGGTTTTACATTTGTGAGGTAACAGAGGTGTTAGTCTGTGGACCACGGTTGGAGTACCCATCCGCTAAATTTGAAGATTGTTACAATTTCAAATACTTTCAGGTGGCGTAGCTAACATATTTTTTTTGCACAAAACTTACTTTGCATTTGCAGAAGGAGTGAGCAAGCAAGCAGTTGTATTTCTGTGTAGTGAAAGACCTATTTTGAGCACAATTTCTGCTTCCAAATATAATAATGGCTCCACGGGTGGACACGGAGAAACTGATAACAGCTGTCGAGACTCACGCACCATTATGGGATACACGTGTTGATGGCTACCATGACAGACTGACAGTTGACCGCCATTGGCTTCAAGTTGCTGAGGAAGTGTACCCCAATAATGCATGGGATAGATGTTCGCCTTCAAAGCGTGCTAAATATGGTAAGTTTTTATATTATTTTTATCTTTGTTTTTGTTAATTTTTTTTTTTTTTAAATGATTTCAAACTGTGAATGTTTTGTTATTGTAATGTTGTTTTTAATTATAATTAACTTTATGAAGAATTGTTATATGTATTAATCTATTTATTGAGTTAATGTTAAATTTAAAAAAAGGTTACCTAACATTTCCAAAGTACAATAATTCAAAGTAAACTTAATGTTTGTTATTGTAATGTTGTTTTTAATTATAATTAACTTTATGAAGAATTGTTATATGTATTAATCTATTTATTGAGTTAATGTTAAATTTAAAAAAAGGTTACCTAACATTTCCAAAGTACAATAATTCAAAGTAAACTTAAATTTGTAATATGATTATTAATTCTTCATGAAGTTAAATTAAAATTTTTAAAATAACATTTCAATATCATGACATAAAATAATAAAATAATATTTCTCATTTTTTTCCATTAATTATATTGTAAATAAAAAAACATACCTTTTTAATATCTATATCACAATTACTTCAAAGTTTATTTCTGAGAAATATTATTTTGTTATGTGTGAATATATCAAAATGTTTTTAAGTGAACAATATATAAAATATTTAATTTTCCTCTAATGTATTTGGCCACCTTTATTTTTTAAAATTGTATATTACATTTACCAAACATTATTATCATTAATGTGTGCAGAATAATGCTGAATGTTGCAAGTGACATATTTTGTTATATTCAACAGTTGACTTGGTCAAAAGACGTTGGCGTTCAGCACGTGATCAGTACCGAAGGGAGTACAACCCTATACCATCCTCATCCAGCCAAGGCCGCAAACGCAGATATGTTTATTATCAACAAATAAGCTTCCTAGCACCCATCTTAGAAGTAACACAGTAAGTATTTTTGTTTAAAATGTTTATTTTGTTCCAAACAATATTTTTTCATAATAATCCCTTTTTTTTCAGAAGTTATTTTTAAAAAGATAAATGTTAAGATTGTAATATGTTATCTAATTGAATATAGAACGGAGGATAATCTCGACGATTCTGATGAACAACCAACAGCTGGTCCCTCTGCTACAGCCACCTCAGCATCAGAACAAGAACCTGGCAGAGAAGACAGTGAAAATCAAGAGATTCAACAAGATGCAGCAGCAGCAACTGAATCACATGAGGGTGGGACAGAGAGTGCACAAACCAACACCCAAGGCTCATCAACACAACAAACAACAACACCAGCAACACAATCAACACAAACAAATGTACTTCCACGTTTTGCACCACAACCTCTCCGTGCAAGAAGAATCCGCAGACCTGAGGAAATGAGATCCTTACCGGAAATAATTGACACACGCATTATTCACATAATGAACACTTTAATTCCAGAAACAGATGCCGAGCGTTTTTGTCGGTCTTTATCTACTAGCTTAACCAAAATTGCATCCGATAGGCAGGAACGTGTACGTGCTGCTATGCTTACCCTACTTTCAGCTAGTCAGGCAGAACAGGAACCAGTGAGAGTTTATGAGGCCATAGAAAATTGGCGTACCATTATGCAACAACATACAGTCCCAAACACAACAGACAATCAAAATACCATTTCAACACAAACAACAATGGCAACAGTAATTGTCACTAATCCAGTATTACAACAATCTGGTCAACCTTCTATTGCTTCAAGTACGGTATTCCCAACACCAATTAGGCAAGGGTATGTTGCAACCAATACTGGCGCCTTAAGCACTGTACAAAGTGCTACCTCACAGCAACCCATAAACTATATGAAATTACAACCCACTCCAAGTACTAGTTACTTTACTCAACCCACAAATATTGGTGGTTTACCTAACATGTTTCCTGGTTCAACATACCCACAATCATTCATGATGCCTCATTATCCAATCTCAACTATGTTACCTACACCACACTTACAAACAACAGTCAACTATCCTCAAGGTCAACAACATACACACACACAATACCCACTTACCCATGTAGACCCACAGGTGTACTCAACAACAGGCAATGTGATGGGCCAAACCAGCATGCAACAGACTGTTCCACACACTACTGTAGTTAGTAATAGGAATGTTGTTCAGCAAACAACTGCTTCCATTCCTGAAAATACTATTTCTGAGGCCACCCAAAACAACATACTCAGCAACACTCAGGTTACTTCCCTAGAAGATCTTGTAGACTTATGATACACATTTTTGGTAATCTTTACATTCAACAAACAAATATGAAGAATGTGACCCAAAAAAAAAGGGATTGCCAAAAATGTTTAAAATCAGAGTCTTCAAAAAAAAAAATAAGGCATGTGTGATTATATTTTGTGCCGGATGACATATATGTTTTATGCCATGGATATGTTTATTTTTTTATGAACACAATTGTACCCAACTAATTTGATGGGTAGATGAGTTCATATCTTCTCAAAAACAAGTTTCAAATTATTATGTCTATGTAAATGTCCAACATGAGACCAACATAATTGGTTGACAATTTACCAACATTGCAAGCAATGCAAAAATTTTGACAAGTGTACTATTTAAAGTTAATTATCTTAAAAAATTGTAAAGAAAACAAAAAAAATGTTACCTTTGTAAAAGTTTAGAGAAGATGAGCACGATTTTCATTTTTTATTGGGGAAAAAAAAAAAAACCATCATTACTTTATGTAATAATAGGCATATTATTAATAAAAAAATATGTTTTCAAAATAAAGATTCTGTTTCTTTTTTATATTTATATATAATATTGCATTTTTTCCATAGACGATTAACATTATTAATTTTGTAAGTTTCAACAAACAACAAAACAGGATACTAACACAGAAATGTACAAACACATACATACAACATTCAGAAATCCATGTTGTTAACAGAAATGTCAGTTGGTGATTAACGCCGTTTCACTTTAATACAAGTAAGCTTTTAGCTCTTAGATAGTTGAAACTAATTAAACATTTTCATCTAAGTGAAAATAAGACATTTTAACCAAAAAAAACCCATAACAATGTTAACAAACATCAATATTATTATTAGCATCAAAACAATTAAAGTAATCAGTAAATAATTTTCTAATTTGTAAGCCAGATGTCACGGAATTATGAGACATAGGTTCACCTGTTGGATTAACAACATGGTTTATCTGAGATTCATCATCAACATAAGTTCCTCCATCATGTATCCGACAGAAATTGTGAAGCACTATGGTAGCCTTGATGAGAGATTTGACAGAGTTTGGCGGCAACTGAATAGTTGTGTGATAAATGCGCCATTTGTTAGCTAAAATACCAAATGCACACTCCACATAACGTCTTGCTTTAGTTAGCCGATTATTAAAGTACTGTTTCCTGTCATCAATTGATCTCCTTGGATATGGTCGCATAACATGTTTGGATAATGCAAATCCTGCATCTGCTACCATGACATATGGTGCCAACGGTCCAGATGTACCAGGTAGGGCAACTGGGGGTGGGATCAATAATGAATTTTCTTGCAGGCATTGGGCTAATCTTGATGAACGGAAAATACGGGAATCTGAGGCACTACCATAGGCCCCAATGTCAGCATAAATAAAACGGTATTCTGTGTCAACCAATGCCAAAATAACAACCGAAAAAAACTTATGAAAATTGAAATAACGTGAACCAGAGTTTGGTGGTTTTTTAACTCTGAAATGCTTGCCATCCAAAGCTCCTATGCAGTTAGGAAAGTCCACAGAGTCCTTGAAGCCCTTAGAGATTTTCAACCAATCTTCTCTGTTTGGCTGAGGCATCATTTGGTCTTTTAAATGTTGCCATATCATGTCGCATGTGTGACGTACTATAACGGCAATGGTTGATCTCCCCAACAAAAAATCAAAATGTAAAGCACTAAAAGATTGACCAGTCGCCAAGAATCTATGAACACAAGACAAACAATGATTTTCAATTAGCAATATGTTTTTTTAAAGAAAAGCAAACAAAACAAAACACAAACATTGATTAAAAACTGAGATGAGATCAAGAAATATCAATTACACATTTCAATGTGAAACATAACACATTTAAAAAATAATAAAAAAACAACAAATACCTCAGAGTCACCAAAAATCTCTCCTCAGGGGAAATGGAAAGCCGCATCCAAGTGTCCTGATGTTGCAAATGAGGTTGTAAAATATTTAGTAAGTAATCAAAACTCTCAACTGACAAACGGCAGTATGAAAAAAACTTATCTGGGAAATTCCGTAACTCAAAAAATAAAGTATGGAAATGACCATGCATAGGCCGCATCATGATTAGTGGATGCACCCACAATCTGTTTCTTCTTACATTATCATATTGCAACATGTGCCGTCTAACGCCAAAACGACGAGATATAATCCAACATAAAAACACTAAGGCCTCCGTGGATAATGGCATTGCGAAAAATATGTCACAACACATAGGTGCTCCAAGGCAGAATACAAGCAGGAAACAGTTTATAGGTAACTTATATTTATGTCCTAATCACATACACCTATGTGTCATTTAATTCCAACTGATCACCATTATCTCAATGTGTGAAACATGTGAAACACGCACAAAAAAACGGACTGCACACGGAACACACACTGACGTATGTCACGCACAGGAAAACGCACACAAGTACACACGTATAACACACAATATGCATACGGACACTACACGGAGGTGAAAAACGGACAGAAAATACGGAACACGGACACAAAAAACGGACTACAGCACACGTACGTTTTTTACACGTGAGTGTGGCAGAAGCCTTAGGTTCTAGTGTCACTGTGAAGCAACAGTGACAGTACCACTGAGGTGGTACGATACCCCTTTCCTCTGCTCTCGCCAGCAGCAGATTATTCTGCATGGTGGGCCCTGACTGCTAGATAGTTTACTATCCCCTATCAGTGGGCAGTCCCGTAACAGCTGTTAAATATGTCCCAAAAAAGGAGGTGTGAGAGAGACACCAATATAATGTATGTTACAGCCATTTCTAATTTAAAAAGAAGGAAAAATAGAAAAAACGAAACGTGTGAACATATGCTGAAGTGGTGTTTTTTGGAGGTCGGGGCTTGATTTGACATTTTATTACAGTTATTAGGCACTAGAAACTGTTTCTTAGAAAATTTCCCCTATTTTACTTTGGTTTGAGAGCTGTTCTGGCGACTACGTAAACGCCACGTGCTGCTCTGACCACATTATTTAAACACACCAGAAATGCAGTAAGGCACCTTCTACAGGCTGTGCCCATACTGTTTCAGCCTTTTCCCATCCATTTCAGCCTTTTCCTCAGTCACCACAGGTCACTGACAGGTCTGACGTAAAATTATTCTGGTTTCCCATAGACTTACATTGGGGGTCGAATATTCGCGAATACTTGAATAACGGCGAGGTATTCGACGGATATCCTTCGAAGCGAATAATAGGGTATTCGATCATCCCTAATAATTGCCTGACAGTCCTTGCTGCTCTACCTTAACACCAAAAGTCGCTTGAAAGGGCTACATCTATTCTGTTCTCTATTAAAACTGCTGTTTGTGCATTCAGTGTAGGGAGAACTGCCGGAGGATGCTTAGGTTTGGATTACAAGCTTAAAGGCAGGGATTATGTCCTTACAGTCATTGCAGCAGCATCATAAAACCAAAAGTCCCTTGTCAGGGCTACATCTATACTGCTGGTTGCTGCATTCAATGTAGGGAGTGCTGGAGAAGGGATAGGTTTGGATTACAGGCATATAGGCAGGGATTATAGCCTTATTGTCCTTGCTGCTGCCACCCAAAACCAAAGTCCTTTGTCAGGGTTACATCTATTATATTCCCTATTAATGCCGTAAAGTTCGCAACCATATATCATCTACCTAATTCAATATGCACAAAAGTGGGTGATGATGAAACACAATTGCCAACAAGTAATTTTGTCAAGTCAATAAGTCAACAAGAGTGCGAAAGTAGAAGACGAGATGGTGAGTGATGAATTTATTGACCTAATCTGGTATGATGCCATACAGAGTGAAGGCAATAGTGCAGAGGGGAGAAATCCATAGCACTTCAACAGGCAGGAAGATGTAGTGGGCTAGCCCGAGGGAGAAGGTGGAAAACTGTTCGCCAAAGCAGCCATATGCAGCAAATTCCCTGGCCAAGGATTAGCTGTTTCACGGTCTGATGATTTTTTTAAAGAAATTGAAGATAATAAAATAAATGGTCATTTGTCACCTGTGTCATACCAAGATAAGCATCCCTTAGTACTTGGTCCCAAGCCACCATTATTTGTCCCAGTGTGCCATCATCATCTTACACAAGCATGTTTCCCATAACATCATCCTTGCCCTAACCAACTTAGTTACTGGGAAGGTCCACTTAACAACCAACACGTGGCCAAGTGTGTGTGGTCAGGGTTAGAGTTGAGCGCAGTTCTAGGTTCGAGGTTCTCCAGTTCTAGGCTCGAGTGATTTTGGGGCCTGTTCTAGATCGAACTAGAACTCGAGCTTTTTGCAAAAGCTCGATAGTTCTAGAAACGTTCGACAATGGTTCTAGCAGCAAACAAACAGCTAATTCCTAGCTGGCTTTCCGCTGTAATAGTGTAAGTCACTCTGTGACTCACACTATTATGAAATTTCAGTGTATAGTGTGCGTGAACAGCGCCTTCAGATCACTGCTGTTTGTATAATGGGGATCGCCATTTTTTTTTTTTTTTCCTTGTCTTCCTTCCCTAAGCGCGCGCGTGTAGTGGGGAGGGCCATTATGGCAGCCAATCCCAGACACACACACAGCTAAGTGGACTTTTAGCCAGAGAAGCAACGGCATGTGTGATAGGATGTCCATGTCACATGTCCCTGCATTATAAAACCGGACATTTTCCTCCAGCACGCCATTATCTGCCTTCTGCGTCCTTGGTGTCAGACATCACTGGCGCAGCTCCGTCCTGAGTCCTATCGCCGATACTGCTGTATACGCTCCATACACAGCGCTAGACAGCTTAGGGAGAGCACTTTCTATCAGTCCTTTTAAGGGCTCGTACCGGCAGGGTCAGAGCCATAGGTGACAGGTCCTGAAAACAGAGACAGCGTCTGTGTAGCTAAGGTCAGGGATTTCGTCGCTGCATTTCCCCATTAGGAGGGAATAGAAAGGCAGGCTTCCATTCCTCTACCCAGAGCCCCACAATCCTGGCACTGTACCCTACTGTCCTCTGCACACTCCAACTCATTGTTACTAAGCCATTATACTAGCAAACACTGAGTGTACCTAGTGGCATCCTAAACGTGGCTATTGGACTTTTGTATAGTCCCACTAGTGCAAAGATATTTGCAGCACGTCTGCCTGCATTGCACACTCAAACTCATTATAACTAAGCCATTATACTAGCAAACACTCAGTGTACCTAGTGGCATCCTAAACGTGGCTGTTGGACTTTTGTATAGTCCCACTAGTGCAAAGATATTTGCAGCACGTCTGCCTGCATTGCACACTCAAATTCATTGTTACTAAGCCATTATACTAGCAAACACTGAGTGTACCTAGTGGCATCCTAAACGTGGCTATTGGACGTTTGTCTAGTCTCACTAGTGCAAAGATATTTGCAGCACGTCTGCCTGCATTGCACAATCAAACGCCTTATAACTAAGCCATTATACTAGCAAACACTGAGAGTACCTAGTGGCATCCTAAACGTGGCTATTGGACTTCTGTATAGTCCCACTAGTGCAAAGATATTTGCAGCACGTCTGCCTGCATTGCACACTCAAACTCATTATAACTAAGCCATTATACTAGCAAACACTCAGTGTACCTAGTGGCATCCTAAACGTGGCTGTTGGACTTTTGTATAGTCCCACTAGTGCAAAGATATTTGCAGCACGTCTGCCTGCATTGCAAACTCAAACTCATTATAACTAAGCCATTATACTAGCAAACACTCAGTGTACCTAGTGGCATCCTAAACGTGGCTATTGGACTTTTGTATAGTCACACTAGTGCAAAGATATTTGCAGCACGTCTGCCTGCATTGCACACTCCAACTCATTGTTACTAAGCCATTATACTAGCAAACACTGAGTGTACCTAGTGGCATCCTAAACGTGGCTATTGGACTTTTGTATAGTCCCACTAGTGCAAAGATATTTGCAGCACGTCTGCCTGCATTGCCCACTCAAACTCATTATCACTAAGCCATTATAGTAGCAAACACTCAGTGTACCTAGTGGCATCCTAAACGTGGCTATTGGACTTTTGTATAGTCACACTAGTGCAAAGATATTTGCAGCACGTCTGCCTGCATTGCACACTCAAACTCATTGTTACTAAGCCATTATACTAGCAAACACTCAGTGAACCTAGTTGCATCCTAAACGTGGCTATTGGACTTTTGTCTAGTCCCACTAGTGCAAAGATATTTGCAGCATGTCTGCCTGCATTGCACACTGAAACTCTTTATAACTAAGCCATTATACTAGCAAACACTCAGTGTACCTAGTGGCATCCTAAACGTGGCTGTTGGACTTTTGTATAGTCCCACTAGTGCAAAGATATTTGCAGCACGTCTGCCTGCATTGCACACTCCAACTCATTGTTACTAAGCCATTATACTAGCAAACACTGAGTGTACCTAGTGGCATCCTAAACGTGGCTATTGGACTTTTGTATAGTCCCACTAGTGCAAAGATATTTGCAGCACGTCTGCCTGCATTGCACACTCAAACTCATTATAACTAAGCCATTATACTAGCAAACACTCAGTGTACCTAGTGGCATCCTAAACGTGGCTATTGGACTTTTGTATAGTCACACTAGTGCAAAGATATTTGCAGCACGTCTGCCTGCATTGCACACTCAAACTCATTGTTACTAAGCCATTATACTAGCAAACACTCAGTGAACCTAGTGGCATACTAAACGTGGCTATTGGACTTTTGTCTAGTCCCACTAGTGCAAAGATATTTGCAGCACGTCTGCCTGCATTGCACACTGAAACTCTTTATAACTAAGCCATTATACTAGCAAACACTCAGTGTACCTAGTGGCATCCTAAACGTGGCTGTTGGACTTTTGTATAGTCCCACTAGTGCAAAGATATTTGCAGCACGTCTGCCTGCATTGCACACTCCAACTCATTGTTACTAAGCCATTATACTAGCAAACACTGAGTGTACCTAGTGGCATCCTAAACGTGGCTATTGGACTTTTGTAAAGTCCCACTAGTGCAAAGATATTTGCAGCACGTCTGCCTGCATTGCACACTCAAACTCATTATAACTAAGCCATTATACTAGCAAACACTCAGTGTACCTAGTGGCATCCTAAACGTGGCTGTTGGACTTTTGTATAGTCCCACTAGTGCAAAGATATTTGCAGCACGTCTGCCTGCATTGCACACTCAAACTAATTATAACTAAGCCATTATACTAGCAAACACTCAGTGTACCTAGTGGCATCCTAAACGTGGCTGCTGGACTTTTGTATAGTCCCACTAGTGCAAAGATATTTGCAGCACGTCTGCCTGCATTGCACACTCAAACTCCTTATAACTAAGCCATTATACTAGCAAACACTGAGTGTACCTAGTGGCATCCTAAACGTGGCTATTGGACTTCTGTATAGTCCCACTAGTGCAAAGATATTTGCAGCACGTCTGCCTGCATTGCACACTCAAACTCATTATAACTAAGCCATTAGACTAGCAAACACTCAGTGTACCTAGTGGCATCCTAAACGTGGCTATTGGACTTCTGTATAGTCCCACTAGTGCAAAGATATTTGCAGCACGTCTGCCTGCATTGCACACTCAAACTAATTATAACTAAGCCATTATACTAGCAAACACTCAGTGTACCTAGTGGCATCCTAAACGTGGCTATTGGACTTTTGTATAGTCCCACTAGTGCAAAGATATTTGCAGCACGTCTGCCTGCATTGCACACTCAAACTCTTTATAACTAAGCCATTATACTAGCAAACACTCAGTGTACCTAGTGGCATCCTAAACGTGGCTGTTGGACTTTTGTATAGTCCCATTAGTGCAAAGATATTTGCAGCACGTCTGCCTGCATTGCACACTCCAACTCATTATAACTAAGCCATTATACTAGCAAACACTCAGTGTACCTAGTGGCATCCTAAACGTGGCTATTGGACTTTTGTCTAGTCCCACTAGTGCAAAGATATTTGCAGCACGTCTGCCTGCATTGCACACTCAAATTCATTGTTACTAAGCCATTATACTAGCAAACACTCAGTGTACCTAGTGGCATCCTAAACGTGGCTATTGGACTTTTGTCTAGTCACACTAATGCAAAGATATTTTCAGCACGTCTGCCTGCATTGCACACTCAAACTAATTATAACTAAGCCATTATACTAGCAAACACTCAGTGTACCTAGTGGCATCCTAAACGTGGCTATTGGACTTTTGTATAGTCCCACTAGTGCAAAGATATTTGCAGCACGTCTGCCTGCATTGCACACTCAAACTAATTATAACTAAGCCATTATACTAGCAAACACTCTTTTACGGTTGCTGCGAGCGCTGGAGACTAAGTCCAGATTTCTTGCTACTGCACATGTGCGAGCACTGGAGACTAAGTCCAGATTTCTTGCTACTGCACATGTGCGAGCGCCGGAGACTAAGTCCTATCTTGGAGCCATTGCACATGTGCGGGTGACATCATCGCTGACACGAGGTCACATGTCTCTGACACCTTCTATGCCGATTGGTCGCTGGTCATGTGCTTGTGATGCCTTGCTCGGTGATAGGCCAGCATTACGTCACTCCTGTCGTTCTGGCAGCGGATTGGCTCTGGTGTCCTCCATCTTGGATGAGGCACAGAGTCTATATAAGACCCTGACACACGCCGCATGGCGCTCAGTCCTCTTGGTTCATGCATAAGAGTAGACGCTCTGTGCGCGTTCCTCTAGGCATTCCTCTGTCTATGCTAGGTGAGCGCTACCGGCAGGGTAGCGTTCTTATACCTTACAGCTTCGGCTGTTGTCCGTATCCTTACCTCTTAGGGGAGCGGACATAGGCAGGTGCCTGAGGCACATGGTCTGGCTGGGCCTTGTGGTTCGACTCGTAGGTGGACGTTGCCGCTAGGGTAACGTTCCTT
This sequence comes from Anomaloglossus baeobatrachus, assembly GCF_048569485.1. Taxonomy (NCBI): domain Eukaryota; kingdom Metazoa; phylum Chordata; class Amphibia; order Anura; family Aromobatidae; genus Anomaloglossus; species Anomaloglossus baeobatrachus. The sequence continues at coordinate 222,592,829 of NC_134357.1, forward strand.
ATACTGCGTCTGGCAGTTGTTCCTATCCTCGCACACTAGGGGAGCGAACAGAGGTAGGAGCTTTGTGCGGCTTACACTGCTGTTCGTCTCTTTTGCACCACTAGAAGAGCGGACCTAGGCAGGTGCCATATCTAGTGGTTCGTGTCCTCGCACACTTGTGGAGCGAACGCAGGTAGGAGATTTGTGCGGCTTACGCTGCTGTTCGTCTCTTTTGCACCATTAGAAGAGCGGACCTAGGTAGGTGCCATTTCGCACACATTGCCTTTGTCTCTGTGATTATTAACAGAGATCATTCCACACACCCTCCAAGTAAGGGAGGAATTGCTTTACTTACTTATTATATCCTTCTGTGAGTTAACAGAGGTATTGCACTCTGCCATAGTCTGCAGCAGAGTCTTTGCACGGTGGACCCTGACTGTCTGATACTCCTTTAGGTTATTATCAGACAGCCCCCCGTAACATTAGGACTGAGCCAAGGGTCTGGCAGTTATGGCAGAATATCAGCAGTTACACCGTTACATACAAGTACTTGAGTCACGGCTCAAGAGTATAGAGGATAAACCTCAGACCATGGTGACATCTGCACATGATCCTCGACTTGCTCTGCCAAACAGATATTCTGGCGATGCCAGATCATGTCGTGGTTTCATTAGTCAGTGTCAGATACACCTAGAGGTCAACTCTTCTCGCTTCTCTACGGAGAGGTCCAGAGTAGGCTTTATCATCTCCTTACTTCAGGACAAAGCCTTAGAATGGGCGACTCCCCTATGGGAGCGCTCTGATGTGGTTACTCTGAGACATCAAGACTTTCTTGATGCTCTTAAGGCGGTATTCATGGGTCCGCAGGTTACCCATGATGCGGCCCTGAGACTGTTGGATCTATCTCAGGGTTCGTTACCCACTAGTTCTTATGCCATTGCTTTTAGAACTCTGGTGGCAGAACTAGATTGGCCAGAGAAGGTGTTGATTCCTATCTTCTGGAGAGGGTTGGCAGGCTATGTCAAGGATGCTCTTGCTACTCGTGAGGTCCCTGCTTCTCTGGAGGACTTGATCACAGTAGCAACGAGGATCGATGTACGCCATAAGGAACGTAGACTCGAGGTCTCTTCCTCACGCCCTAAGCATCGGGCTATTCCAGTTGTTGAGGGTCCACTACCATATTCCTCAGCATCTGAAACATCTCCCACTCCTATGGAGTTAGGTCATACGTCTTCCAGACTACGCAAGTCTGGTCCTCCTATATGTTACGTATGTCGTCAGGCTGGGCACTATTCCAACAAGTGTCCTAGTCGTCAGGGAAACTCCCTGGCCTAGTAACCATTAGAGGGGGGTTACTAGAGACGTCTTCTGCACCCTCTAAGTGTTGTATCCCAGGTCAGCTCTCTTTATCTGAGAATACATGGCCTATTATGGCTTTTGTGGATTCCGGAGCTGACGGGACTTTTGTGTCCTCAGGATTTGTAAAGGGACACAATATTCCCTCTATCATGTTAGAGGCGCCTATTCCTGTCCGTGTTGTTAATGGAACTATGTTGTCTGACTCCATTACATTGAGGACAGTTCCCTTGCGCCTTTCCCTGTCTCAGGGTCACATAGAGGAGATTTCTTTTCTTGTTTTGCCTGAGGGTATAGACGACGTCCTTCTGGGTCTCCCATGGCTTCGGACTCATGCTCCTCACATTGACTGGGAGTCTGACAGCATTATTAGTTGGGGTTCGAAATGTTAGTCCCGATGTCTTCAATTACCACCTAAGGTCATTGCGGTTGCATCTACTGATCTCTCTCCCATACCTACACCCTATCTGGATTTCGCTGATGTGTTCTCCAAACAGGGTGCTGAGGTTCTTCCACCACATAGGCCGTATGACTGTGCCATAGACCTTATCCCAGGTTCGGTTCCACCTAAAGGCAGGGTTTACCCCCTGTCGATACCTGAGTCGGAGACCATGTGGACCTATATAAGAGAGAGTTTAGAGAAGGGGTTCATTCGTAAGTCTGTCTCTCCCGCGGGAGCTGGGTTTTTCTTTGTTCGGAACAAAGAGGGTGATTTGCGTCCCTGCATAGATTACAGGGGTCTCAACGCGATCACAATAAAGAACAAATACCCATTACCTTTAATTTCGGAGCTCTTTGACAGACTGAGAGGAGCTCAAGTTTTTACGAAGTTGGATCTGCGGGGTGCGTATAACTTGGTACGAATTCGAAAGGGTGACGAATGGAAGACCGCTTTTAACACCCGAGACGGTCACTATGAATACCTCGTCATGCCTTTTGGGTTATGTAATGCACCCGCAGTATTTCAGGACTTCGTAAATCATGTGTTCAGGGATTTACTGTTATCCTCAGTAGTGGTGTATCTGGACGACATCCTGATTTTTTCTCCTGATCTGGAGACTCATCGTCAGGATGTCGTTCGTGTCCTTTCCCGTTTAAGGGAGCACTCATTGTTTGCTAAACTCGAGAAATGTGTATTCGAGCAGTCCTCATTGCCTTTTTTGGGTTACATTATCTCACAAGAGGGCCTGGCTATGGATCCTGCGAAGCTCTCAGCTGTCCTGCAATGGTCCGAACCTCATTCCTTGAAGGCGGTGTAACGCTTCTTAGGATTCATAAATTATTACAGGCAGTTCATACCCCATTTTTCTACTTTGGTGGCCCCTTTGGTGGCCTTGACTAAGAAAGGTGCTAATCCCAAAGCCTGGTCTACTGAGACATCTCAGGCTTTTGAGGCAGTAAAAAGACACTTTTCAACTGCTCCCGTTCTTCAAAGACCCGATGAGAGTAAGCCCTTCCTCTTAGAGGTTGATGCCTCTTCAGTGGGTGCTGGTGCGGTCTTGTATCAAAAGAACGGTGCAGGTAGAAAAAGGCCGTGTTTCTTCTTTGCGAAAACCTTTTCACCGGCAGAGAGAAACTATACCATTGGGGATAGGGAACTGCTCGCCTTGAGATTAGCCTTGGAGGAGTGGCGTCACTTGCTGGAAGGAGCGAAACATCCTTTCCAGGTCTATACAGACCATAAGATTCTGACGTACTTACAAACCGCTCAGCGTCTGAATCCTCGCCAAGCCCGCTGGTCCTTGTTTTTCTCCCGCTTTCACTTCTCCATCAACTATCTGTCTGGGAGTAAGAATAACAAGGCAGACGCCCTGTCTCGCTCTATGCTTTCTACCCAGGAAGAGATTGACGAACCTCGTCTTATCCTTCCCTCCAGGGTTTTTCATACGCTCTCCCCTGTGACGTTTGACCAAATCCCACCGGGCAAGACCCTTGTTCCGCCTGATCGACAGAATGATATACTGTCATGGGCCCACACCTCAAAGGTGGGTGGGCATTTTGGTATTAGGCGGACACGAGAGATACTGGAGAGGTGGTATTGGTGGCCACACTTAGCCAGCCACGTCAAGAGATATGTCGGTTCCTGCTACTCGTGTGCTCGCAACCGTCCACTACGGCAGAGACCAGATGGGCTCTTGCATCTTTTACCAGTGCCAGATAGACCATGGGAGGTGGTAGGCATGGGCTTTGTGGGTGATCTTCCATGTTCACAGGGACATAGATTTGTGTGGGTCATTACGGACCATTTCTCCCGGATGGTTCATCTCGTACCGTTATCGAGAATCCCATCTTCCAGGGTACTAGCCAAACTATTCCTCAAGCATGTCTTTAGGCTTCACGGGATGCCAGATCGTATCATTTATGATAGAGGCCCGCAATTTACTTCCCGTTTCTGGCGAGATCTTTGTAGCCTTCTGCAAATTGAGTTGATCTCTCTTCGGCATACCATCCGGAGACCAATGGTTTGGTTGAGCGTACCAATCAATCTATGATTATATACCTTCGACACTTTGTTGCTGAGAACCACGATAACTGGTCCTCCCTCCTACCCTGGGCAGAATTTGCCCTTAACAATTCGCTGGCTGAGGCCACTGGGCAGACACCGTTCGTACTCAATAATGGGCAACACCCTAGGGTACCGGTACCGTTTCCCGCTGCTGCACCTCCTCCTCTTGTGGCCGACTGGGCAAATAATGCCAGAGAGGTTTGGGATCGGACTCAAGAGTCGATCCAAGCAGCTAAGGACCGTATGAAGACGGTGTCCGATCGGTTTCGTCGCCCGGCTCCTGTCTTTTCTCCAGGGGACTTTGTGTGGCTCTCTGCAAAACACGTGAGACTTAGAGTGAGCTCTGTCAAATTTGCTCCTCGCTTCCTGGGTCCTTATGAGGTTCTTCGACAGGTAAATCCTGTAGTCTACCAATTGAAGTTACCCGTCCATCTTAGGATTCATGACAAATTCCATGTCTCACTGCTAAAGCCGGCTATTTTACCTCACGCTTGTGGAGTGCACTCTCCTGCTTCTGATTCCTCTCGCTCTAGCTATGAGGTACGAGCCATAGTTGGTTCTAAGATGGTTAGAGGGCGCAGGTTCTTCTTGATAGATTGGGAGGGTTACGGCCCGGAACATCGCTCTTGGGAGCCTGAGGAGGCTGTCCATGCTCCCGACTTAGTTGCCGATTACCTGCGTCACCGGGAGGGGGCCCTTGAGGGGGAGGTACTGTTACGGTTGCTGCGAGCGCTGGAGACTAAGTCCAGATTTCTTGCTACTGCACATGTGCAAGCGCTGGAGACTAAGTCCAGATTTCTTGCTACTGCACATGTGCGAGCGCCAGAGACTAAGTCCTATCTTGGAGCCATTGCACATGTGCGGGTGACATCATCGCTGACACGAGGTCACATGTCTCTGACACCTTCTATGCCGATTGGTCGCTGGTCATGTGCTTGTGATGCCTTGCTCGGTGATAGGCCAGCATTACGTCACTCCTGTCGTTCTGGCAGCGGCTTGGCTCTGGTGTCCTCCATCTTGGATGAGGCACAGAGTCTATATAAGACCCTGACACACGCCGCATGGTGCTCAGTCCTCTTGGTTCATGCATAAGAGTAGACGCTCTGTGCGCGTTCCTCTAGGCATTCCTCTGTCTATGCTAGGTGAGCGCTACCGGCAGGGTAGCGTTCTTATACCTTACAGCTTCGGCTGCTGTCCGTATCCTTACCTCTTAGGGGAGCGGACATAGGCAGGTGCCTGAGGCACATGGTCTGGCTGGGCCTTGTGGTTCGACTCGTAGGTGGACGTTGCCGCTAGGGTAACGTTCCTTATACTGCGTCTGGCAGTTGTTCGTATCCTCGCACACTAGGGGAGCGAACAGAGGTAGGAGCTTTGTGCGGCTTACACTGCTGTTCGTCTCTTTTGCACCACTAGAAGAGCGGACCTAGGCAGGTGCCATATCTAGTGGTTCGTGTCCTCGCACACTAGTGGAGCGAACGCAGGTAGGAGATTTGTGCGGCTTACGCTGCTGTTCGTCTCTTTTGCACCATTAGAAGAGCGGACCTATGTAGGTGCCATTTCGCACACATTGCCTTTGTCTCTGTGATTATTAACAGAGATCATTCCACACACCCTCCAAGTAAGGGAGGAATTGCTTTACTTACTTATTATATCCTTCTGTGAGTTAACAGAGGTATTGCACTCTGCCATAGTCTGCAGCAAAGTCTTTGCACGGTGAACCCTGACTGTCTGATACTCATTTAGGTTGTTATCAGACAGCCCCCCGTAACACACTCAGTGTACCTAGTGGCATCCTAAACGTGGCTATTGGACTTTTGTCTAGTCCCACTAGTGCAAAGATATTTGCAGCACGTCTGCCTGCATTGCACACTCAAACTCATTGTTACTTACTAAGACATTATAATACCAAAAATTGAGTAAACTCAAGAAGTGGCTGTTGTACTCCATTAGTGCCCCACTGGTGCAAATCTATGTGCAGCACCTGTGCAGGACACCCTCCTGCTCTGTTTTTAATAAGCTATAATGATAGCAAAAAATACTGCCATTTAGTGGCATCATAGAACTGGCTGTTGTATTCCATTAGTGCCCCATTGGTGCCAAGCTATTTCTAGCACCTGTGCAGGACACCCTCCTGCTCTGTTTTTAATAAGCTATAATGATAGCAAAAAATACTGCCATTTAGTGGCATTATAGAACTGGCTGTTGTATTCCATTAGTGCCGCACTGGTGCCAAGCTATTTCTAGCACCTGTGCAGGACACCCTCCTGCTCTGTTTTTAATAAGCTATAATGATAGCAAAAAATACTGCCATTTAGTGGCATCATAGAACTGGCTGTTGTATTCCATTAGTGCCCCACTGGTGGCAAGCTATTTCTAGCACCTGTGCAGGACACCCTCCTGCTCTGTTTTTAATAAGCTATAATGATAGCAAAAAATACTGCCATTTAGTGGCATCATAGAACTGGGTGTTGTATTTCATTATTGTCCCACTGGTGCCAAGCTATTTCTAGCACCTGTGCAGGACACCCTCCTGCTCTGTTTTTAATAAGCTATAATGATAGCAAAAAATACTGCCATTTAGTGGCATCATAGAACTGGCTGTTGTATTCCATTAGTGCCCCACTGGTGGCAAGCTATTTCTAGCACCTGTGCAGGACACCCTCCTGCTCTGTTTTTAATAAGCTATAATGATAGCAATAAATACTTCCATTTAGTGGCATACAAAAAGTGGCTGTTGGACTCCTTTATTGTGCCACTTGTGCCAAGCAATCTCAAGCAACTCTGCATTCTACCCTCATGCACATTTAGCTATGCTAATTTTATAGCAAACTCAGGGAATTCCTTGCTGCATTTGATCATTAGGAGGGATAGAAAGTGAGGCTTCTTTTACTGTCCTGGTACCCACAGAACACGGCCACTGTACCCATCTGTCCACTTTTGCCACGCTATTTAATTTGCCCAAAGAGCTGACTCTTTTTCAGCCATCCTAAAATTGTCTGGAATACTAAGTTAGTGTTCCTTTGCTGTCAAGCAAGGTACAACACATGTGCATTCTACTCTCCTTTCCATTTCTGGAATGCAATTATTAACTGCAGGTAGTCCAGCCAATCTGTGACGAAGGTGCAGGTGTGGATATAATGTAGCCTGCATCCAATGATGGTTCTCTCGATGTCTGACAGCTCAACAATACCTTCTGTTTCCACTTCCAAAACAAGTGATGACCTGCCAATCACACTCCCTGTTGCGGGTAAAGGAGTGGAAGTTCAGTGTGAAAAACCATGTGTGACTGCTGTCCCCACAGTCACAGAGGATGAAGAGCACGCAGATGCACTTGATGGGGCAGGCGGTGGTTGCACAGGCACGCTAGGCCGCATTGTAGCACAGTGTAATTCACATTGCGACTTATGCTTCATTTTAAGTTGTGTACAGGGTGTGCTACCCAGTATGTAGCAAAACCAGGCAACAGGAAAAGGACTCTAGGCAGTTGGGTTGATAAACAATTGTTTAACTTTACCAAAACAAACAATAAGAACCATGCATACAATTTAAATAATTGAACAATCTATTCTGTTGCCTACTACCTGCTAATCCCTCTGTGTAGCAGTAATTGTGTGTTTGTGCGTGTGTGTGTGTGCGAACACGACTTACCAGTGGCGCATCACAAGAGCTTCCAAGTTACCTACCTAAACATAGACAAAACACATTACCCCCCCTGAATACCCTTGTTAGCTGAAGCCTCACAGATAATGCAGATGATAACAGTGTGAATGCAAACCACACAGCTCTGCAACACAGTCATGGAAATCTTGAAAAGCAACAGTCAATGCAAACATGTGTTGCTGTCCCTCTATGATTTCAACTGTATGTGACAATTTGACAGTGCAGAGGCAGCAAGTCTTATTGTCTAAAAATAGTCGGCCTACCCAGAACAGATATGTGTTTTGCTAATAAAACAAAGTGTTGCGTGCCCGCATTATTGTCTGGGCACAGCCTACCGTACCCGGATACTCTGATGTCCAGTTGCCAGAAATACAGACTTTACGCTCCTCTCACGGTAAACAGTATACACAGCACTGTAAGAATGTTGGTCTGTGGCACAGGATGCTGCTCACTGGCATTACGGGGCTCATCATCAAAGTACAACATGACTCCCCTCACAATTGAACGAAGTGTTTCCGCGGTGGCTCCTTGCTGTAACACACACCTTTAGCTTTTCCTTCTGTTCATAGACAGCATCTCCAAGTCCACACCCGAAGAGCAATTTGATATTGCTATAGTGACCAAACAAAGGCAGATCCAAAATAACAGCAGCCCCTTGTGTGTAGTCTGCAACAATGCATGCAATGGCAAAGCATGTTGCATTGACAGTGGCTAAAGCTGAGCAATACACCTTCACACTATCAATTCATATCCATGTGACACTTCATGGAGGAACTACTCAAAGGTGTGAGTTTTTGCCTTCTACTTACAGATTGTTGACAAATCTTGCAGATTCCATGACTTGGGTGATCCTTTGCGATGTCCAAAAATTCACAGGCTAGGCAAGGCTTACAGCCCATGCGACCTGCATAGCCAACACGACTTCTGCTCAGAGTCAAAGTTGTGGTCCAGGATTCAGTTGTTGACATGCTTCCAGTACTTTGTCTCTGACCAGGAAGACGCAACGTAACCTCGTCGTCAGTAGCATCCTCCTCCACCTCCTCTGCTGACCTCATCGACTGGCTGACTTTGCTTTGACAGTAAGTGTGGTCTCCAACCTCATCAATAACCCTGTGTGTTTTCATTCCCCTCGTCCTGAGTCCTCCGAGACAACCTCTTCCTGCCCTGACCGAATAGTAAAGTTGTCATTCCAAGCAGGTATCTGTGCTCCTCATCATGTTCCCCATTGTCTCCACCAGGAGGATTGACTTTTTGGAAATGAGGGTGTAGATTAGGCTCAGCACCTTCTTCATCGGGGCCTGGATCCCACTCACAAAGCTTCTGGCCATCTGCGCAGATCATTTCCCCTGTCTCATGGAACTCGCTACCTCAACACGTCAGATTATCTGCTACACCCGTAAGCTTCAAACTGAATCTGAAAACTCATCTGCTCAGAAATGACTATAACCTTCAATGACACCACCACCATACGTACTTGACGCTAAACCTAAACCACTCCTACTGTCTCCTCCCAAAAATCCTTTAGAATGTAATCCCGCAAGGGCAGGGCCCTCTTCCCTCTGTGCCAGTCTGTCTATAGTTACTTGTATATGTATTCTGTATGTAACCCCCTTCTCATGTACAGCACCATGGAATCAATGGTGCTCTATAAATCAATAATAATAAAAATAATAATAACTTCCTTGTCTGTACTCATTGCAGCTTTGGAGCAGACCTCTGATTCCCAGGCTATAGTGCGACTGAACAGCTATGCAAACTCAACCATCTCTGATACCCCATACTCAGCAGGGCTGGTGGAAACTTGAGAGCTGTTAGGAAGCAAGTGCGATTGGATTGACACCACAGAGGAATGGAGTATTTGGGATCTTGAAATTGGGGTGGAGGAGAGGCCACTTTATGGAGCACTTGAGATCCATTGAAGCAGCTGCTGTTTTGGCCTCATCTACATTTGTTAGCGATGGTTGTGTCAGTGAAAAAAAGGATCATATCAGATTATCCATGGGAAGAAGTACACCTGTTCTTTTGGATGGTATTTGTTGTTACAAAACCTGTAACCTGAAGCCTGCTGCGGTTTCATTTGCGCCCAGGCGTCAGCTGCCATTTAGGGCTGTGCATTGGGTTGTCCAGCTGGCTACTTTCTCCTCCACGTCTAAGTGTGGAGAGGCAGCTAGTGCGCATGCGTGTGCCGATTTACCCCAGCCCCAGCCTAACTACAGTGTTTCGCCTAGTGAGTATGCTCTGCTTGACTGTGCCATTGCTAAGGCTAAGTCTTCATTTCGGGATACAGCGCATGCTCCCACACTTAGTGCGAAAAGCCTCTTTGCACAGGTACTTGCATTCCGTGCCGGGTCTAAGTCCTGTTTTGTGCCTAGACACCATGCTAAAGCTGATAGTCTTTTTTCAGAGACTGTATTTCATGCTACTGAGCATGCTCAGGCACTTACTGCATCAGAGACTAGGTCCGGTAATGAACTCTTTGGCCCTGCCCCTGATGTGGGGGTCCCATATAGACCACAGGGCATCAGGTGTCCTGACGATGTGGCCAGGCCACTCCCAATGGCTTGCAGAGGCCCACCCCTATGACTTGTCACCGCATTATTGATGGTCACACGATGACTGGTGAGGTGTTTGGGTCATGGCAGCCATGAGGTCATCATTGAAGTTGCGGTTCCAAATAGGACGCTAGTTATGCCACTCATGACGTGTCACTCTGCTTTTGTCTCCAGGAGGTGCATTGTGGTTCACCCTGGTTTGGGGCGGACCCAGGTTATAAAAGGGGCTGGAGCCAACAAGGAGGTGCGCAGTATTCTATTATGCTCCGAAAGAGCACACCTCCATGTGTTGAACCCATTGCAGCTTTAGGCCAGAGGTAGGCAGGGATAGGGTGTCGATGCAGGCCACCACCACAGTTGGTAACGCAGAACGGTTAAGACCAGCTCCTGTCCTACCAGTCCTGCTTGTGCAGCCCAGTGGCATTAACAGGCCTGCTGCTGCTGATGCGCCTGCTGTTCACAGGTGTGGCCCCTACGCACACGGTCAGCGTACTCAATGGCCCCTGTGTTGTTAACAGGGAGTTCCTGGGCTGGGTGGGCATGTGGACCCTGTGACGCTAACAGGGCTCCCAGTCTCCAGATCCGAATGGCGTCTAACTCGGTTCAGGCTACTATTAGTTTCATAGCCACACAGCTCTGTATCCTCCACCAAACCTTCCAGTTGCCAACCTCTCCTTTTCCATCTGGGAGCACGGTGGACACTGACTGCTGATGGGGATATATACCTTTCTCTTTCTTTTCTTATTAATTTTCGTTATATAGCGGTAACATAGTATATACCACCTTATCCAAATCTGCCAGTCCCACTGTAACAGATGGAGTTTCTTCAGCAAATGTTACTGTTGCTTAACCACCAAATCCACGGACCAAAACTTTTTTCCCCTTTCCAACACACCTGTTCCCCTTTCCACCAGCATCTGTCCTTTTTCAACTCATTTTGGTATATGACCAAAAGTGCAACTCTGCAGGGACACCGTACTCAACGCCATCTCAGCACAGCAGCCAGCCCTCGGTCCCTCAGATGTGGACAAGTAAAAGACCATTTCCTCCTATCCATGACAAAGCGTTGAGATTCACTCTGTGCAGCACTGGTGTTTAGTGGAAAAGCAGATCTAAGATTGCGTACCACATTCTGCAGATACTCCTGTAAACGTGCGTCCATTTCTATGGCAGGAATTATTTCGCCAAATTTTGTCTTGTACCGGGGATCTAACAGTGTGGCAACCCAGTAGTCAGGATTACTTCGAATTCGTACAATCCGAGGGTCATGTTGTAGGTAGTGCAGCAAGAAGGCGCTCATGTGTCTTGTGCATCCAGGAGGACCAAGTCCTTGGTGTGTTGGTGGCAGAGAGGTGAGAATCGTGCCTCCTTCCTCTGCCCTCTCCCCACAACCTCGCACAACCAAAATGTGAGCAAGCTCTCACTCATCTGCTGAGTCTTCCATGCCCATCGCCAGTTCGTCCTCCATTTCTTCATGGGCTCCTGCACCTTCCTCAACACTTTTTGCTGATACTATGCGCCCTTGTTAATCCCTCTCCCTCACCATGACTGCCGCCTAGGTGCCACTGACCATCTGGACCTCGTAGATCTTGTTATCCCTTCCGCATATGACTCCTCCTGTACTTCCTCCCCTTACTCTTGTAACAACACCTGACTCCGAATAATAATTACAGTGTGCTCCATCATGTAGATGACCAGAATTGTCATGCTGAGAATGGCATCGCCAGTGCTAAACATCTTCGTCGACATTTGTAAACTGTGTAGAAGGGTGCATAGGTCCTTGATCTGACACCACTCCAGCAGCGTGATCTGCACCACCTCTGGATTAAGTTATCCCAGGCTATATGTCATAACGTATTGCAGCAGGGTTCGGCGGTGCTGCCACAAACGCTGCAACATGTGCAGATTCAAATTCCTACATGTCGGCACATCGCATTTCAGGCGTTTAACCACCAGACCTAAAGACTTCTGTAGCGACGAAAGTTGTTGAGCTGCTGTGTGCGCACGATGGAAGTGAGCACATAGCAAGCGTGCCCGCTGCACAAGGCCATGTAGGCCGGGATGGTGTTTTAAAAATTGCTGGAGAATTAGGTTCAACACGTGAGCCATACAAGGCACGTGTGTCACATTGCCCTGACGATGGCCCGCAGCCAGGTTTGCATCATTGCCGCACACGGCTGTTAAGTCACCAACGGAGTCCGCTCCGTCAATTTGTACTCCGGTCGCCAGGTGACAACGTGTTCCTTTCATGCATAGTGCTGATGATGGGAGAGGAGTCGATGCCAGCGGCGCAGGTGGACGCAGGTTATGCTCACCCACTGGGCTGCATTACCTTGACAGATGCAGAATCTCTGGCTGAATGTAGCTGGTGGGTATCTCACAGATGAAGTACCATCATTCAGCTACAACCAATGGGAAGACACCCTTTTTTATGCCCATCCTGTCTGCAGACCACTGCCAGACATAGCTATGAACCTCTGGTTACTTTTACCCCCAGTTCAGTTTTATGATTTTGTGTGCTTGTTACCTGACTACGTTTCCTGCTTGCTGTTTATGTACCTTGTTGGCCGATCCGCATTTCACCTCTGCTTGTTTTCTAATTAAGTCCTGGCCGTCCCATTCTGTTCCTGTTCCTCAATTAATGTTTTGACCCTGCCTGACTACTATTCTCTGGAACTGCAGCCTTCCACAGGTATTGATCACCTTGGGCCCTGTGTAATTCCTAATCCCTGTATAGGGGTTAAAGGGTTTCAGGGTTCTAGGGGTCCTGCTTGGTGACTGGCTTCCCTCTAGCCTATCATTTACAGCCCATCTGAGTGTGTGGATTAAGGAAGGCGATACACCGTGCTCTTTGCAGAAGGCCATGTGGGCCAGGATAGTGCTTTAAAATTTGCTGGACAACCAGGTTCAACACGTGAGCCACACAAGGCACGTGTGTTACATTGTCACAGCGAAGGGCCGCACCCATGTTTGCATCATTGTCGCACCCGGCCTTCCCTGGCTGCTGGTTGAGTGGAGACAACCATTGATGAAACTCGGTCTCCAGAGCTAACCGTCCACAACTTCTCAGCGGTGTGACTCACATTTCCCATACATTTCAAAGTAAACCTTTGACCGCCTGATGGCATTGAGCTCTGCTGCCAGCATAGTAAGGAAGTGTGTGGTATTCCTTGTGCGCAGTTACAAGGAAGGGTGGCCTGACCACACAGGGTTTGGGCCAAGGTGGAGGACCCACACGAGGTTGAAGAGGCAGAAGCAGTGTATTAACTTCTACATACAGAAGAAGGATTGACACAACTCGTGGGGACGGCAAGACTTGTACAGCAGACCCTTCTCCATCTCTCCCCACAGTAACCCATTGCCCAGTCAGCGACATGTAACGCCCCTGTCCATGCTTACTGGGCCTATTATCTGTGGTGAAATGCACCCTGTCACACAGAGTTTCTCAAGGAATCAGTGATGTTTAGTGCGACATGCTGGTGTAGCGCGTGCACGCCTTTGTTGGAGAAGGAGTGGCGCCTGGGCATCGGCTCTTGGAGCACTGCGATGGGCATAAGGTCTCGAAAATCCTCGGTTAAAAAGGTTGGAAAGGCAGCATTTTGGTAGCCAACAGTTTAGATGCTGAAAGTCAACCTCCAAGCCATGTCATGCCCTTCTAAAAGCATGTAAAACACAGCGAGGGGACTCCAACCACAGTCTCCCTCGTTGCCACTAATTGGGCCACACACACCCCACTTGACTGGCATCAGGTGACCCAATTTTCAAGATGAAAAAGATGCTTTGCATGAAGCACTCTCAAAAATACGCGTGCCTTTCCCGTCCCCTGGCTGACCCAGGGGAAGAAAAGTCCTCTGAGAGCCATGATTTGTTCATTTTGGTTCTTTTAGAAACACAGCGAGGGGACTCCAACCACAGTCTCCCTCGTTTCCACTAATTGGGCCACACACACCCCACTTGACTGGCATCAGTTGACCCAATTTTCAAGATGAAAAAGATGCTTTGCATGAAGCACTCTCAAAAATACGCGTGCCTTTCCCGTCCCCTGGCTGACCCAGGGGAAGAAAAGTCCTCTGAGAGCCATGACTTGTTCATCTTGGTTCTTTTAGAAACACAGCGAGGGGACTCCAACCACAGTCTCCCTCGTTGCCACTAATTGGGCCACACACACCCCACTTGACTGGCATCAGGTGACCCAATTTTCAAGATGAAAAAGATGCTTTGCATGAAGCACTCTCAAAAATACGCGTGCCTTTCCCGTCCCCTGGCTGACCCAGGGGAAGAAAAGTCCTCTGAGAGCCATGATTTGTTCATTTTGGTTCTTTTAGAAACACAGCGAGGGGACTCCAACCACAGTCTCCCTCGTTTTCACTAACTGGGCCACACACACCCCACTTGACTGGCATCAGTTGAGCCCCCTTTTGAAAAAGAAAAAGATGCTTTGCATGAAGCACTCTCCAAAAATACGCGTGCCTTTCCCGTCCCCTGGCTGACCCAGGGGAAGAAAAGTCCTCTGAGAGCCATGATTTGTTCATTTTGGTTCTTTTAGAAACACAGCGAGGGGACTCCAACCACAGTCTCCCTCGTTTCCACTAACTGGGCCACACACACCCCACTTGACTGGCATCAGTTGACCCAATTTTCAAGATGAAAAAGATGCTTTGCATGAAGCACTCTCAAAAATATGCGTGCCTTTCCCGTCCCCTGGCTGACCCAGGGGAAGAAAAGTCCTCTGAGAGCCATGACTTGTTCATCTTGGTTCTTTTAGAAACACAGCGAGGGGACTCCAACCACAGTCTCCCTCGTTGCCACTAATTGGGCCACACACACCCCACTTGACTGGCATCAGGTGACCCAATTTTCAAGATGAAAAAGATGCTTTGCATGAAGAACTCTCAAAAATACGCGTGCCTTTCCCGTCCCCTGGCTGACCCAGGGGAAGAAAAGTCCTCTGAGAGCCATGATTTGTTCATTTTGGTTCTTTTAGAAACACAGCGAGGGGACTCCAACCACAGTCTCCCTCGTTTCCACTAACTGGGCCACACACACCCCACTTGACTGGCATCAGTTGACCCCCTTTTGAAAAAGAAAAAGATGCTTTGCATGAAGCACTCTCCAAAATACGTGTGCCTTTCCCATCCCCTGGCTGACCCAGGGGAAGAAAAGTCCTCTGAGAGCCATGACTTGTTCATCTTGGTTCTTTTAGAAACACAGCGAGGGGACTCCAACCACAGTCTCCCTCGTTTTCACTAACTGGGCCACACACACCCCACTTGACTGGCATCAGTTGAGCCCCCTTTTGAAAAAGAAAAAGATGCTTTGCATGAAGCACTCTCCAAAAATACGCGTGCCTTTCCCATCCCCTGGCTGACCCAGGGGAAGAAAAGTCCTCTGAGAGTCATGATTTGTTCATTTTGGTTCTTTTAGAAACACAGCGAGGGGACTCCAACCACAGTCTCCCTCGTTTCAACTAATTGGGCCACACACACCCCACTTGACTGGCATCAGTTGACCCAATTTTCAAGATGAAAAAGATGCTTTGCATGAAGCACTCTCAAAAATACGCGTGCCTTTCCCGTCCCCTGGCTGACCCAGGGGAAGAAAAGTCCTCTGAGAGCCATGACTTGTTCATCTTGGTTCTTTTAGAAACACAGCGAGGGGACTCCAACCACAGTCTCCCTCGTTGCCACTAATTGGGCCACACACACCCCACTTGACTGGCATCAGTTGACCCAATTTTCAAAATGAAAAAGATGCTTTGCATGAAGCACTCTCAAAAATACGCGTGCCTTTCCCGTCCCCTGGCTGACCCAGGGGAAGAACAGTCCTCTGAGAGCCATGATTTGTTCATTTTGGTTCTTTTAGAAACACAGCGAGGGGACTCCAACCACAGTCTCCCTCGTTGCCACTAATTGGGCCACACACACCCCACTTGACTGGCATCAGTTGACCCAATTTTAAAAATGAAAAAGAGGCTTTGCATGAAGCACTCTCAAAAATATGCGTGCCTTTCCCGTCCCCTGGCTGACCCAGGGGAAGAAAAGTCCTCTGAGAGCCATGTCCACATTGTCAGTGGACAGACACGTGTGCTTATCTGCCAGCAGACCCCCAGCAGCACTGAAGACAGGTTCCGAGAGAACGCTGGCTGCAGGACACGACAAGATCCCCAAGGCGTACGTGTCGAGCTCAGGCAATTTATCCAGATTGGAAGCCTAAAATGAGCAGGGCTCAAGTTGCACAGTAATGGCATCGATGTTTCCTTGCATATACTCATATATCTGTGTCTCCTCCTCTTTTTCCTTGTCCAGCTCTTTTGTTTTCGCATGAGTATATGTCCTTGTCACTTTCCCATGTGTTTGTGTTGTGTTGTGAGTTGTTTATCACCTTTTGGACACCTTTGAGGGTGTTTTCTAGGTGTTTTTATGTGTTTGTGATTGCCTGCCATTGTTTCCTATGCAGTTCGAGTTTGGTTCGTCGAACGTTCGACGAACCGAACTCGAACGGGAGCTCCGTTCGGCGAACCGACCTCGAGCCGAACCGCGACCGGTTCGCTCATCTCTAGTCAGGGTCATGAACATTTCCCTGATGGCACACTTGGTGAACCTTGTTTAGGCTAGTCTTCCTCACTAGTTAATTTTAATTATTTTTTTGTATTGGTGTTGATATTTTTATCTATTAGTTCTGGTTGTTTTGCATTTTCAATACTGTTCGGTTCATTACTTTTCCTGCTAGTTGATTTGTCACATTTCTCATTGCTCTTTTTCCTTTCCCCTAGTTCACTATACATGAACCGATTTTTTTTCTTCATCTGTTGATTATCTCATATATCCAAAGAACCAAAATATATTTATTTGGAAAGGAGCTTGTTGGACCCTTTTTCCATGCTCTTGTTGGGGATGAGAACTGAGTATACAAAAATACTTAATTCAGCCATTTCATAGACTCAGGTATATAGTTTAGTAAGATGTAAACTAACACACATATCTATGCATGTCTTTGTTCTCTTTTATTCTTTTACTAATACGTTTATATAGGTATATTGCATATTCAGTGTATTTTCCTTAGACTCAGTATATACTAAGATATATATATATATATATATATATATATATATATATATATATACAGCTTGAAGATGGCTGCCATTTCCTGTTTGCACCCAAGACAGATGGACAAAAGAAATTCCTGGAGCCTGGAGTGACCAATCCAAGAAGGATGTGCAGATCTCTCTACGTCATGAAGCCCCGACCTACGATACTTGATTGGACTAAAACTTTTGTTTACACCCCTTTTACTTCGTGGTCTAACTGTCCAAGAATAAAGATTTCAGTTTTGCCTCAGCTTCAGTCGTGAGAGGAAGAGTTATAATTGATTCCAATTAATTATTATTCTTTTTCGCCGTGCACACGCGATATTTTTAATTTGGAACAACAGTCAGATCGAAAGGGATCACTTGTATATCATCCTTAACAAATTGGAGGCACTGCTGAGATAAACCGTAAGAAAGATTGGCCGAACTTCTATCTCGGATCCAGGGGATCGTTTCCTAGTACCCACAGGCCGCCGAAACAGGAGCTGATCACTCAAAATCGCAGGTAAGTGTCATATATAATGTATATGAGTACTACCTGTGATTTCGGCGGTTTGTGGCGAGAGGTATGATCTCTGAACTGAGGAAGGGGTTGACGCTATTGACCCTTAGCGGGCCTGAATCTTTCGCCGGTAGTTTAAGAACAAAGGGACGGACCCAGACCCCATAGCGTCATAGGGTCCGTGGGTCATACGATCTGACCGTCTGTTTTTTTATTGCTAGTTGTGAACGGAGGTTTTAGCTTCATAGGGAAAGTGTAGATTCTACGCTCTGATTTACTTTTCAAAGAGTCAATTGCCTGCTGCTACTTATAGAGACGTGGAGGAAAGCCCAGTGCCTGCATTTTTTTTCCTTCTTCTTCGCTGTGAACAAAGGAAGAAGGGGGGCTGATAGAGCCCACACAGACGCAGCTGCTGTCTTTGTTCTGTGGAGGAGAAGAGGGGTTAGTGTGTGTTAGCAATCCCCCACTGCCATGGTCTTTGCATTGAAAGGGAGAAATCAGGGAGGGGACTTTTTGAGTAGCTGTTGATTTGTATGTAGTGTATGGTTAATCAGGCTTGTGATTTCTCTGTTTGGTTCTCGGAGAGTTAATTGTCTGTTATTGTTCACGGAGGGCTCTGTTGTAGATGGAAACAGAGCAGGGTTGAATTACGCAACTAGTGCTTACAGTCTCTCACTAAGAGGGAAGAGAAAGGAGGGGTCACTTATCCATCACTGTTTGGAGGAGTCTGGTAGAGCCCAGCCACATGGTTGCCTCTCTTCACTGAGAACAAAAGGAAGCAAGGAAAGAGGGAGGTGAAGACAGCCCAGGCATTTGCTCAGAGTGAGGAGGAAGGGGGGCCACTTACTCACGCAGCTGCGAGGAGGGAGATAGAGGGGGCTACTCTGTTTGCAGATATGACAGTCTATTTTGGAGTCTAGAAAAGAAACTAACTCGTTTATCCTCTTCAATAGTTTGTAATTGTTGGTTTGGTTTTTCTTTGGAACAGAGAGATAAGGGAACTGGCGTTTCCCTCAGTGTAGTATCACATCTATTGCCGTGTTTATAGCCGGAGAAATAGGAACACGTGGAGAACGGCATTAGTATCCACGTGTTGGACGCTGAAAAAGTGCGTCCTCTTTACACGGTAAAAAGAGGGGGAGGGGTTCAGGTAGAAGATAAGTGTTTTGAATCAGCGTATTCCCCAGAGTGTTAACTCACGTACTGCTGTGTAAGACGCCGGAAATAGGAATGTGTGAGGAACAGTATTCACACGTTGGACGTCGTACTTGTGTCCTTTTTACATAGCAGGGGACGAGGGAAAAGGGTTCAGTTGGATTTGGCCAATCCAATTAGAACATTATGCACTCTCTGTTCAAGAAGAAATCTGTTCTTCCGAAAGATGCTGAAGGTGCTAGTATCCTAGTTGCTAGACGAGAAGGGAAAGAATATACGAAAAATTGCAACAAATTGTGTAAAATAGTTGGATTACCACCAGGTGGCAGGCTGCAGCCCAGTGTATGGAAGTCCATATTGACCTCCAATAAGGGGATACTTGAAGATAATAATCTGTTAGATACAGCAAGAGCTTGGTTCCGGACAGCTGCGGTGTTATAGAAAGAGGGCTGGCAGGAGATTGAAGTGGACCAAGGAAATGTTAAACTGTATGGTTATGTTTTAAGTGAAAAATCAAAGGTTCAAGTGACAGATTCACAAACCTCATTGCCGCCGTCTTACAATAGTTCTGCGGCCGGTCCAGGGGTTGGTCCAGGCGGGTGGATATGCCCTGTTTGTGATTGCCAAAATCCTGATTATTGTGATGTTTGTTATAATTGTGGAGGACAAAGACCTCATTCACTGCCTGCTATAGCTCACAGTCCTCCCCTTTACCCCACTTTGCCTGTTGCTGTTTCTGACGTCACTAAATGTCTTCCTCCAACGGTGACCCATTGTTCTCCTTCTCTGGGAGTTACTGTATCTGGTATTAACCAAACCCCTCCTTTGCATGCTGTAATGCAAACTAGTTTAGAGCCCTTAAAAGTAACGCCCCTGGCACCGCCCGTAGCTTATGTCCCTCCCAGTACACCCATAGTGTCCCAATATGGCAATACTCCCGGAAGTCAGATGCCTGGAACTTCCTGTGGTGGCCATCTTGCTACACCTCATAAACCACAATTACTTTGTCCAGTCATCACCCCAGCCGGCACCTATTATAGCCCGGTGCCTGAACCCGGTTTGCTTTGTCCCAATCTTTCAGCATCCTCAGTGGCACCTCCAGTTTTGCAACCTCATAGGCCCCTACCATATACTACCCGTTCTGTACTGTCACATGAGCTTATTGATCTGGATCCACCCGGACAGGAGGGTGTTACTTATGCACAGGACGGTGTGGCTTATGATAACCCCCATACGAATGGAGGATCACAGGATTCATTTTCTACGGTATCCGAGGAGTGGGACCCTGTCTTTCAGCGTTACTATGCCTGTGCCAATGGCACCCTCCTCCTCTCAGTTGGAAAAGGAGACATCACTACCATGTCTGTAAGAGCCGTGGTTAATCCTGCCAACGGCCACCTGCGCCACAGAGGTGGGCTAGCTGCTCGTATAGTCAAGGCTGGGGGCGAATCTATTCAACGTGACTCAGAAGCCCTAGTACGTACACAAGGCTCTGTCCAACCAGGACGTATTGCTATTACAGGCCCTGGCAACCTGCCCTGCAATCTAGTCATTCATGCAGTTGGCCCACTCTATGATTCCAATCAACATGACACCAGTTGCCGGATCCTCCGAGAGGCAGTCGAAGCAGCCATTCTACACGCTTCCCAGGCCTCTCAGACTCAGATGCCTTTACGGTCAATAGCCTTGCCCGCCATTTCGGCTGGAGTTTTCGGATTCCCTATCCGAGCTTGTGCAAACGAGATTGTAAAAACCATAATTAAATCCATGGCCAGATGTTGAATTTGCAAGAAATTCGTCTAGTCGGAAGTTTGGAAGCGACTGTTAAGGCACTCCAGGATGCCCTCCAAGGATATGTTCGCCCATCCAAACCCACTACCATCTCCAGGAAACTACCTGTTATAGTTGAAGATGCAAGTGATGATCACGTACCAGTCCGGACACAGAAAGCCATACTTGACAAGGATGACTCAGAACCTTTGATGTATATAAAGTTTACTCCTGGACAGGCAGCTACCTTAGTCTCCATACTGCCAGACCTAGAGGCCCAACCTATGCCATTCTACCGCCGTATAGTACAAATCCAGAAGATGTATGCAGCTACATGGCAAGATTTAATGTCATTGGCCCAAATCAAAGCAGTAGACTCTTATTGGCCAGTCATGGAAGGGGCCCTGAATGATTCTCGCCTGTCTTCTGAAGAAACCTGGCAATCCGGTGTCACCTTTTGTGAACAGTTGAAATACTGGGCACAAGACTGTTTATCTGATCAAGCTACTAGCCTTAAGCTGGGTTCACACTAAGCGACAGCGACAACGACGTCGCTGTTACGTCACCATTTTCTGTGACGTAACAGCGACCTTGTAAGTCGCTGTTATGATCGCTGCTTAGCTGTCAAACACAGCGACGCAGCAGCGATCATAACGTCGCTACATGTGCAGAGAGCAGGGAGCCGCGCTTAGCGCTGGCTCCTTGCTCTCCTAGGTACAGTACACATCGGGTTAATTTACCCGATGTGTACTGCAGCTACATGTCACAGTACAGAGAGCAGGGAGCCGCGCACACTGCTTAGCGCTGGCTCCTTGCTCTCCTAGGTACAGTACACATCGGGTTAATTAACCCGATGTGTACTGCAGCTACATGTCACAGTGCAGAGAGCAGGGAGCCGCGCACACTGCTTAGCGCTGGCTCCTTGCTCTCCTTGCTACAGTATACATCGGGTTAATTACCCGATGTGTACTGCAGCCACATGTGCACAGAGCAGGAGCCGGCACTGGCAGCAAGGGCGGAGGCTGGTAACGAAGGTAAATATCGGGTAACCAGGGAAAGGTCTTCCCTTGGTTACCCGATGTTTACGCTGGTTACAGCTTACCGCAGCTGCCAGACGCCGGCTCCTGCTCGCTTCATTTCGTCGCTCTCTCGCTGTCACACACAGCGATGTGTGTGTCACAGCGGGAGAGTGACGACCAAAAAATGAAGCTGGACATTCAGCAACGACCGGCGACCTCACAGCAGGGGCCAGGTCGTTGCTGGATGTCACACACAGCGACAGCGACGGGACGTTGCTGCAACATCACAGAAAATGGTGACGTAGCAGCGACGTCGTTGTCGTTGTCGCTGTGTGTGACACCAGCTTAAAGGATGTGATTCAAGAACAAGCAGAGTCAGTTGAAAAATACGCTTCCAGACTAACACAGATGTTCGCAGACCTCGGATTCTCACAACAAATTAAACCACAGGCTCAGCTTTTGTCACAAGCCCTTGTCGCTGGCCTGCGGGAGGAGTTTAGGAATAATATAATGAAGACTCGCCCTGAAATTGAAAATGCTACCATGACAGATGCTATTATTATAGCAAAAAGCTCCCAGAAGAATATGAAACCCTCCAAGAAGGCGATGGTTGTCCTGACGGAAGAGGACTCTGAGGACCCTCAATACGTCATATCTAATGTATCACCATTTCCTACGCAGGTGTACCCTCCCGCCATCCATCAGGCTACAGCCGAACCTTCAATACAATTCCAAAACTACCCTGATCAGAGAGTCAGAGGCCCTTGCTTCCGTTGCCGAAGAGAAGGACATATCAAACGTGATTGTCGAGTGCCACCTAACGGGTGTTACTCTCGGAACGACGATAGACGACAACTAAGGAGACAATATCTGGAACCTCAACAAGCTGTCCACAACCAGGCCCAACAACAGCCACAATGATGGTCAGGCACCTGCCATGGCTTCTACCACAAGTGCCTTTTCTCCTTGCTCTGCAGTCACCCTACTGGTAGATGAGAACCCAATCAAATTCATGGTGGACACAGGTGCGGCCAAAACTGTTATTAGACAACAAGACTTACCATTGTCAGTTCCTCTTACTTCAGACAGTTTTACTTGTGTTGGTGTAGATGGCACACCAACTAAAAACCAACTTACAGTGCCGGCCCCAATCGGCCCTTTCCCTGAAGTTTTGACCAGACTCCTGGTGTCGCCTACCTGTCCCATTAATCTTCTGGGTGCCGACCTCTTACACCGTTTCCGAGCCAACATCAATTTCAACTCCGATGGCATGATGGTAACTTTCCACAATCCCAATACACCGGAGAGAATTGAAGACGTGTGTATTGTTTCAGCATTGCCTATAATGCTCTTGTATCGAGACGATCCCTTGTATGGAATACCTGACAGTGTTATAGCTCTTATACCATAGTCTCTATGGTCAACGGGTCCCGAAGATGTTGGTCGTCTGCAAGTACCTCCCGTTATGGTGCGTCTTAAAACTGGGGCCCAACTACCTCGAGTGCCGCAATATCCTCTGAAATCCATCCAGGAAGAATCACTCAAACTGCAAATATCAGCTCTCCTTGAAAACGGGGCCCTCATTCGCTGTGTTTCGCCATGCAATACGCCGTTGTTTCCTGTCAAAAAGAAGACGTCTAAAGGAGAAGCTCCTAAGTTTCGGTTAGTGCAAGATTTGAGGGCCGTCAATGCTGCTACTCTGTTGGAGACCCCAGTGGTACCTTATCCACATACTCTTCTGGGACAGATACCACCCTCAGTGACCGTTTTTACTGTCATTGATCTCGCCAATGCTTTCTTCAGTGTACCTCTACATCCGGATTGTCAAGATCTGTTCGCTTTCACCTTCCAAGGAGGCCAGTATACATGGACAGTCATGCCACAAGGAGCACAAAACAGTCCCAATCAGTTCACTCAAGTAATGTCTATCATTCTCTCACCATGGCAGCAAGAGCATCCAGAAGTGGCTCTTTTACAGTATGTGGACGATCTACTCCTCTGTGCTGGGAGTGAACAAGACTGCTACGACTTCTCCGTATCTTTGCTCCAGTTCCTTGCAGCCCAAAATTGTAAGGTCTCTAAGGCAAAGGTTCAGTGGTGCCAATCCAAAGTCGTATTCCTTGGTCATTGTATTTCACCAGGCTGCAAACATCTCACGGAGGACAGGAAAGCGGCCATTGATGCTTTATCTTTTCCCAGGAATATCAAACAACTGCAAGCCTTCTTAGGCCTCATCACCTATTGCAGACAATGGATACCAGACACTTCCAGGATCATGCAACCGTTGTACGATGCTGTCAAGACCAATCATATCACATACAACGACTCTCCTGAGGATTATGACAAACGATATTGGGCTTTCGAAAAACTCAAAGACGCCATCTTACAGCCCCAGCATTGGGCCTTCCGAACTATGCCTTGCCATTTACTCTTTTTCTTCATAAGATCGATGGCCATGCCTCTGGAGTGTTAACACAAGACCATGGCTCCAGAAAACGCCCAGTTGGATACTACTCTTGCAGACCCTGTGGAAAGGGCCTCACCCACCTGTCTTCGTGCGGTCCATGCTGCACATCTTCTTCTTGACAAAATGGCCGACATTACCCTTGGCCACCTCACGGTGGTTCAAGCACCCCATGATTTGAAGGCGATTCTTGACCAGACTCAACCAAGACACCTGTCCGTCCAACGTCACCTTCGTCTTCAGTGCTCCCTACTACTTCCTGACAACGTTACTCTACAGCGATGTACCACCTTGAATCCCGCCACTCTTCTTCCGCTTTCTAGGGGGGACTACCCCATATGTCAGCATGAAGCCCATGAACGCTGCAGCTCCTGCGACATGGGTGACGTCCCTGTTTGCAGCCATGATTGCTTAAAGGAGATGGAAAAGGAAACTACTACACCTTGTCAAGTATCTGAAACACCTTTGCCAGATGCAGACCTTACTTTGTGGACAGATGGTTCTCGCTACGGGGATGGCGGCAAGTTCTATACGGGATTTGCTGTGACCACTCTGGATCAGCCAATTACATCGGGAGCCATACTATCCCACATGTCAGCACAAGAAGCAGAATTGGTAGCTCTCATCAAGGCGTGTGAAGCGGCAGAAGGAAAAAGAGTCAACATCTATACTGACAGCAGGTACGCCTTTGGGGTTGTACACGATTTTGGACTGCTATGGTTGCACAGAGGGAAGAATCAAATGTTGGCACTCATCCAGAAGTTCTACTATGCACCAGGAATTTCCTCAGCAATATCCGCGTACACTAGAAGCTGCCAGACTTGCATAACATGTAATCCTGCACGAACAGAGAAGACACCACAAAAACATCTGGCGAAGCCCCTTTATCCATTCCAAAGGATACAAGTGAACCACATCCAACTACCCAAAGTGGGGAAGTACGAGTATGTTTTGGTAGTTGTCGACATCTTTTCCAGTTGGCCCGAGGCCTACCCGGTAGTCAACATGACTGCTAGAGTCACAGCTAAACGACTCATCACAGAAACCGTGTGCAGGTTTGGAATGCCAGAAGTCATCGAAAGCGATCAAGGACCAGCCTTCACAGCTAACATTTACCAAGAACTGTGGAATATGCTTGGAGCAAGTCTCGGATTGCATACTCCTTATCATCCCCAGAGCAGTGGGAAAGTGGAAAGGATGAACTCAACGCTGAAGACCAAACTGCTCAAGGCCTCACAAGACAGTGCGCTGCCCTGGACAGAACTTCTCCTTATAGTCCTGTACCATGTCAGAAACACCCCTGTTGCAAAACATTGCCTAACCCCCTTTGAAATACTTTTTGGTTCCGTCCCCAGTAGAGATGAGCGAACGGAGGTCCCGTTCGAGTTCGGCTCGTCGAACGTTCGACGAACCGAACTCGAACTGCATAGGAAACAATGGCAGGCAATCACAAACACAGAAAAACACCTAGAAAACACCCTCAAAGGTGTCCAAAAGGTGACAAACAACTCAAACACATGGGAAAGTGACAAGGACATATACTCATGCGAAAACAAAACAGCTGGACAAGGAAAAAGAGGAGGACACACAGATATATGAGTATATGCAAGGAAACATCGATTCCATTATTGTGCAACTTGAGCCCTGCTCATTTTAGGCTTCCAATCTTGATAAATTGCCTGAGCTCGCCACGTATGCCTTGGGGATCTTGTCGTGTCCTGCAGCCAGCGTTCTCTCGGAACCTGTCTTCAGTGCTGCTGGGGGTCTGCTGGCAGATAAGCACACATGTCTGTCCACTGACAATGTGGACATGGCTCTCAGAGGACTTTTCTTCCCCTGGGTCAGCCAGGGGACGGGAAAGGCACGCGTATTTTTGAGAGTGCTTCATGCAAAGCATCTTTTTCTTTTTCAAAAGGGGGGTCAACCGATGCCAGTCAAGTGGGGTGTGTGTGGCCCAGTTAGTGGCAACGAAGGAGACTGTGGTTGGAGTCCCCTCGCTGTGTTTCTAAAAGAACCAAGATGAACAAGTCATGGCTCTCAGAGGACTTTTCTTCCCCTGGGTCAGCCAGGGGACGGGAAAGGCACGCGTATTTTTGAGAGTGCTTCATGCAAAGCATATTTTTCATCTTGAAAATTGGGTCAACTGATGCCAGTCAAGTGGGGTGTGTGTGGCACAGTTAGTGTAAACGAGGGAGACTGTGGTTGGAGTCCCCTCGCTGTTTCTAAAAGAACCAAAATGAACAAATCATGGCTCTCAGAGGACTTTTCTTCCCCTGGGTCAGCCAGGGGACAGGAAAGGCACGCGTATTTTTGAGAGTGCTTCATGCAAAGCATCTTTTTCTTTTTCAAAAGGGGGGTCAACCGATGCCAGTCAAGTGGGGTGTGTGTGGCACAGTTAGTGTAAACGAGGGAGACTGTGGTTGGAGTCCCCTCGTTGTGTTCCTAAAAGAACCAAGATGAACAAGTCATGGCTCTCAGAGGACTTTTCTTCCCCTGGGTCAGCCAGGGGACGGGAAAGGCACGCGTATTTTTGAGAGTGCTTCATGCAAAGCATCTTTTTCTTTTTCAAATGGGGGGTCAACCGATGCCAGTCAAGTGGGGTGTGTGTGGCCCAGTTAGTGGAAACGAGGGAGACTGTGGTTGGAGTCCCCTCGCTATTTCTAAAAGAACCAAAATGAACAAATAATGGCTCTCAGAGGACTTTTCTTCCCCTGGGTCACCCAGGGGACGGGAAAGGCACGCGTATTTTTGAGAGTGCTTCATGCAAAGCATCTTTTTCTTTTTCAAAAGGGGGGTCAACCGATGCCAGTCAAGTGGGGTGTGTGTGTGGCACAGTTAGTGTAAACGAGGGAGACTGTGGTTGGAGTCCCCTCGTTGTGTTTCTAAAAGAACCAAGATGAACAAGTCATGGCTCTCAGAGGACTTTTCTTCCCCTGGGTCAGCCAAGGGACGGGAAAGGCACGCGTATTTTTGAGAGTGCTTCATGCAAAGCATCTTTTTCTTTTTCAAAAGGGGGGTCAACCGATGCCAGTCAAGTGGGGTGTGTGTGGCCCAGTTAGTGGCAACGAAGGAGACTGTGGTTGGAGTCCCCTCGCTGTGTTTCTAAAAGAACCAAGATGAACAAGTCATGGCTCTCAGAGGACTTTTCTTCCCCTGGGTCAGCCAGGGGACGGGAAAGGCACGCGTATTTTTGAGAGTGCTTCATGCAAAGCATATTTTTCATCTTGAAAATTGGGTCAACTGATGCCAGTCAAGTGGGGTGTGTGTGGCACAGTTAGTGTAAATGAGGGAGACTGTGGTTGGAGTCCCCTCGCTGTTTCTAAAAGAACCAAAATGAACAAATCATGGCTCTCAGAGGACTTTTCTTCCCTTGGGTCAGCCAGGGGACGGGAAAGGCACGCGTATTTTTGAGAGTGCTTCATGCAAAGCATCTTTTTCTTTTTCAAAAGGGGGGGTCAACCGATGCCAGTCAAGTGGGGTGTGTGTGGCCCAGTTAGTGGAAACGAGGGAGACTGTGGTTGGAGTCCCCTCGCTGTGTTTCTAAAAGAACCAAGATGAACAAGTCATGGCTCTCAGAGGACTTTTCTTCCCCTGGGTCAGCCAGGGGACGGGAAAGGCACGCGTATTTTTGAGAGTGCTTCATGCAAAGCATCTTTTTCTTTTTCAAAAGGGGGGGTCAACCGATGCCAGTCAAGTGGGGTGTGTGTGGCACAGTTAGTGTAAACGAGGGAGACTGTGGTTGGAGTCCCCTCGTTGTGATTCTAAAAGAACCAAGATGAACAAGTCATGGCTCTCAGAGGACTTTTCTTCCCCTGGGTCAGCCAGGGGACGGGAAAGACACGCGTATTTTTGAGAGTGCTTCATGCAAAGCATATTTTTCATCTTGAAAATTGGGTCAACTGATGCCAGTCAAGTGGGGTGTGTGTGGCACAGTTAGTGTAAACGAGGGAGACTGTGGTTGGAGTCCCCTCGCTGTTTCTAAAAGAACCAAAATGAACAAATCATGGCTCTCAGAGGACTTTTCTTCCCCTGGGTCAGCAAGGGGACGGGAAAGGCACGCGTATTTTTGAGAGTGCTTCATGCAAAGCATCTTTTTCTTTTTCAAAAGGGGGCTCAACCGATGCCAGTCAAGTTGGGTGTGTGTGGCCCAGTTAGTGGAAACGAGGGAGACTGTGGTTGGAGTCCCCTCGCAGTGTTTCTAAAAGAACCAAGATGAACAAGTCATGGCTCTCAGAGGACTTTTCTTCCCCTGGGTCAGCCAGGGGACGGGAAAGGCACGCGTATTTTTGAGAGTGCTTCATGCAAAGCATCTTTTTCTTTTTCAAAAGGGGGGTCAACCGATGCCAGTCAAGTGGGGTGTGTGTGGCACAGTTAGTGTAAACGAGGGAGACTGTGGTTGGAGTCCCCTCGTTGTGTTTCTAAAAGAACCAAGATGAACAAGTCATGGCTCTCAGAGGACTTTTCTTCCCCTGGGTCAGCCAGGGGACGGGAAAGGCACGCGTATTTTTGAGAGTGCTTCATGCAAAGCATATTTTTCATCTTGAAAATTGGGTCAACTGATGCCAGTCAAGTGGGGTGTGTGTGGCACAGTTAGTGTAAACGAGGGAGACTGTGGTTGGAGTCCCCTCGCTGTTTCTAAAAGAACCAAAATGAACAAATCATGGCTCTCAGAGGACTTTTCTTCCCCTGGGTCTTTTTCTTTTTCAAAAGGGGGGTCAACCGATGCCAGTCAAGTGGGGTGTGTGTGGCCCAATTAGTGGCAACGAGGGAGACTGTGGTTGGAGTCCCCTCGCTGTGTTTTACATGCTTTTAGAAGGGCATGACATGGCTTGGAGGTTGACTTTCAGCATCTGCAAACTGTTGGCTACCAAAATGCTGCCTTTCCAACACCTGTGGTTATAGACAATGAGGAACATACTGATGAAGATGAGACGCAGATACCCGATTGGGATGACAACTTAAATATTCGGTCAGGGCAAGAAGAGGCTCGGTCTGAGGGGGAGGGGAGTGCAAACACAACAATTGATGATGAAGTTCTAGATCCCACCTACTGTCAACCCACAGTCAGACACTCGAGGAGGTCAACAGAGGCGGTGGAGGAGGATGCAACCGACGACGAAGTTACCTTGCGCCTTCCTGGACAGAGTCGGACCACTGGTAGCACGTCTACAACTGCATCCTCAGCCACCACTCTGCCT
Source organism: Anomaloglossus baeobatrachus (assembly GCF_048569485.1). Taxonomy (NCBI): domain Eukaryota; kingdom Metazoa; phylum Chordata; class Amphibia; order Anura; family Aromobatidae; genus Anomaloglossus; species Anomaloglossus baeobatrachus. The sequence goes on from NC_134357.1 coordinate 222,622,077, forward strand.
CTGAGCATTATTCGGGGTGGATCAACAGGTCGCATGGCCTCTAAGCCTTGCCTAGCCTGGTCCTTTTTTGACATAGAAAAAGATCGCCCAAATTATGTGATCTGTAAAATTTGTCATGGTTCTCTTAGTAGAGGTCAAAACCTCAGCAGTTTGACAACTTCTTCCATGAATCGTCACATGAATAAATATCATATGGCCCGGTGGGAAGCTCACCGTGCTGCAATGCGGCCTAGCGGAGCGAACCATCCACCGCCTGCCCCTTCCAGTGCATCCGCGCGCTCGTCATCTTCTAGGACTGTGGGGACAGCTGTCACACCTGTTTTTCCACCCACAACTTCCACCACTGTAACCGCAACAGGCAGTTTGCTTGGTAGGTCGTCAGTTGTTTTGGAAGGGGAAACAAGTGAGTGTGTACAGCTCTCTCAGACATCGATAGCACCAACTTTGGATGAAGGCAACATCATATCTCCGCCTGCACTTTCCTCACAAACCTGCATTTTTCCAGGGACACCCTACTCAACACCGTCTACACACAGCAGCCAGATCTCTGTCCCTCAGATGTGGTCAAATAAAAGGCCACTTCCTGCGACCCATGACAAAGCGAAGAGGTTGACTCTATCCCTCTGTAAGCTGTTGGCTACCGAAATGCTGCCTTTCCGCCTAGTGGACACACAGGATTTTAGAGACCTTATGTCTGTCGCTGTGATCCAGTACAAGATGCCCAATCACCACTGCTTCTCCAAGAACAGCATGCCCGCGCTACACCAGCATGTCGCACACAACATCACCACTTCCTTGAGAAACTCTGTGTGCGACAGGGTGCATTTCAACACAGATACTTGGACCAGTAAGCATAGACAGGGTCATTACATGTCACTGACTGGGCACTGGCAAACTATGGTGAGAGATGGAGAAGGGTCTGCTGTCCAAGTCTTGCCGTCCCCACGAGTTTTTTCAATCCTTCTTCTGTATGTAGAAGTTAATACACTGCTTCGGCCTCTTCAACCTCGTGTGGGTCCTCCACCTTGGCGCAAACCCGGTGTGGTCCGGCCACCCTTCCTTGTAACTGCGCAAAAGCACTACCACACACCTCCTTACTATGCTGGCAGCAGAGCTCAATGCCATCAGGCGGTAAAAGTTTTACTTTGAAATGTATGGGAAATGTGAGTCACACCGCTGAGAAGTTGTGGACGGTTAGCTCTGGATACCGAGTTTCATCAATGGTTGTCTCCACTCAACCAGCAGCCAGGGAAGGCCGGGTGCGACAATGATGCAAACATGGGTGCGGCCCTTCGCTGTGACAATGTGACACACATGGCTTGTGTGTTTCACGTGTTGAACCTGGTTGTCCAGCAATTTTTAAAGCACTATCCTGGACCACATGGCCTTCTGCAGAGAGCACGGTGTAACGCCTTCCTTGATCCACACACTCAGATGGGCTGTTAATGATAGGCTAGAGGGAAGCCACTCACCAAGCAGGACCCCTAGAACCCTGAAACCCTTTAACCTCTATACAGGGATTAGGAATTGCACAGGGCCCAAGGTGATTAATACCTGTGGAAGGCTGCAGTTCCAGAGAATAGTAGTCAGGCAGGGTCAAAACATTAATTGAGGAACAGGAACAGAATGGGACGGCCAGGACTTAATCAGAAAACAGGCAGAGGTGAAATGCGGATCGGCCAACAAGGTACATAAACAGCAAGCAGGAAAAGTAGTCAGGTAACAAGCACACAAAATCATAAAACTGAACTGGGGGTAAAAGTAACCAGAGGTCATAGCTATGTCTGGCAGTGGTCTGCAGACAGGATGGGCATAAAAAAGGGTGTGGTGTCTTCCCATTGGTTGTAGCTGAATGATGGTATTTCGTCTGTGAGATACCCACCAGCTACATTCAGCCAGAGATTCTGCATCTGTCAAGGTAATGCAGCCCAGTGGGTGAGCATAACCTGCGTCCACCTGCGCCGCTGGCATCGACTCCTCTCCCATCATCAGCACTATTCATGAAAGGAACACGTTGTCACCTGGCGACCGGAGTACAAATTGACGGAGCGGACTCCGTTGGTGACTTAACAGCCGTGTGCGGCAATGATGCAAACCTGGCTGCGGGCCATCCTCAGGGCAATGTGACACACGTGCTTTGTATGGCTCACATGTTGAACCGAATTCTCCAGCAATTTTTAAAACACCATCACGGCCTACATGGCCTTGTGCAGCGGGCACGCTCGCTATGTGCTCACTTCCATCGTGCGCCCACAGCAGCTCAACAACTTTCATCACTCCGGAAGTCTTAGGGTCTGGCAGTTAAACGCCGGAAATGCGATGTTCTGACACGCAGGAATTGGAATCTGCACATGTTGCAGCGTGTGTGGCAGCACCGCAGAGCCCTGCTGAAATACGGTAAGACATAGAGCCTGGGATAACTTGATCAAGAGGTGGTGCAGATCACGCTGCTGGAGTGGTGTCAGATCAAGGACCTATGCACCCTGCTACACAGTTTACAAATGTCGACGAAGATGTTTACCACTGGCAATGTCATTCTCAGCGTGACAATTCTGGTCATCTACATGATGGAGCACACTGTAATTATTATTCGGAGTCAGGTGTTGGGACAAGAGGAAGGGGAGGAAGTACAGGAGGAGTCATATGCGGAAGGGATAACAAGATCTGGGTGACTTCAACATCCCCACTGACACCCGCCAGTCAGCAGCCTCCAAACTACTCTCCCTTGCTTCATCTTTTGGTCTATCTCAGTGGTCCACCTCTGCCACCCATAAAGATGGACACACATTAGACCTTATCTTCACCCGTCTCTGCTCTCTATCTAACCTCACTACCTCCCCTCTCCCCTTATCTGACCACCATCTATTGACCTTCTCTGCCCTGTCCTCCTCACCTGCCCCTCCTGTCCAGCACGTATCACACCCTCGCAGAAACCTCGCACACGTCAACATACATACCCTTTCTGACTCTATCCTACCACTGTCCTCCATATCTTCAGTGCACGACACAAACAGTGCCACCACTTTCTACAACGCCACTCTCACATCAGCTATTGATTCAGTTGCTCCTCTTGTGCATGGCAGAGTGAGACAAATCAATAGACAACCCTGGCACAACAGCCTCACTAAAAAACTGCGGCAAGTGTCTAGGGCTGCAGAGCGGCGCTGGAAGAAAACGCACTCCCAGGAAGACTTCACCACATTCAAAAATGCAATTCACACATTTCGCTTGGCCCTTACCTCGGCTAAACAGGAATACTTCAGAAACCTCATATCCTCTTTAACACACAACCCCAAACAGCTCTTCAATACTTTCAACTCCCTCCTTCGCCCACCACTGCCCCCTCCAACCTCCCTCATTTCCGCAGAAGAATTTGCCACATATTTCAAAGAAAAGATCGACCAAACCAGACAAGTCTTTTCTGCTCAACCACCACAACCCCTTCATATAACAGACCACTGCTCCTCCCCCATAAACTTCCTCTCCACTATCACCGAAGAAGAGCTTGCACATCTTCTCTCAAAAGCGCACCTCACCACCTGCGCACGTGATCCCATCCCAACCCACCTCCTCCCCAACCTCACCGCTATCCTAATTCCAGCCTTAACCCATCTCTTCAACCTATCTTTAACAACTGGTACCTTCCCTTCTGCCTTTAAACATGCAACAGTCACACCCATCCTAAAGAAACCTTCCCTCGACCCAACCTCTGCTGCCAGCTATCGCCCCATATCGCTACTCCCATTCGCCTCAAAACTCCTGGAACAGCACGTCCATGCTGAACTTTCCTCACACCTCTCCTCTAACTCTCACTTTGACAACCTACAGTCCGGCTTCCGTCCACATCATTCCACTGAAACTGCCCTGACAAAAATCACAAATGACTTACTTACTGCCAAAGCTAACAACCACTTCTCTATACTCCTACTTCTAGACCTATCCTCAGCTTTTGACACTGTTGACCACTCCCTCCTACTACAGATCCTCTCTTCCCTTGGTGTCAGAGACCTCGCCCTCTCTTGGATCTCTTCATACCTCTCCAACCGCACTTTTACTGTCTCCCACTCCCACACAACCTCTTCATCCCGTCCTCTCTCTGTTGGTGTCCCTCAAGGCTCTGTCCTGGGACCATTACTTTTTTCTATCTATACATTTGGCCTGGGACAACTCATAAAGTCCCATGGCTTCCAGTACCACCTATATGCCGATGACACTCAGATCTACCTCTCTGGTCCAGATGTCACTTCTCTGCTGTCCAGAATCCCAGAGTGCCTATCTGCTATATCTTCCTTCTTCTCCTCTCGCTTCCTAAAGCTCAATGTGGCCAAAACTGAGCTGACCATCTTTCCTCCATCTCACCTACACTCTCCACCTGATCTATCTATTACAATAAATAACATCACGCTCTCCCCAGCACCCAAAGTTCGGTGCCTCGGAGTGACCTTTGACTCTGCCTTGTCCTTCATACCACACATTCAATCCCTCACCACCTCCTGTCGTCTTCAACTCAAAAATATTTCCAGAATCCGTCCCTTCATCAATTCTCAATCTACAAAAATGCTAGTGCATGCTCTCATAATCTCCCGCCTCGACTACTGCAACATCCTCCTATGTGGTCTCCCTGCTAACACGCTCGCCCCTCTCCAGTCCATCCTTAATGCTGCTGCCCGACTGATCCACCTCTCGCCTCACTACCACCCCGCTTCTCCTCTCTGCATGTCCCTTCACTGGCTCCCAATCTTCCATCGTATCCAATTCAAACTACTAATACTGACTTACAAAGCCATCCACAAATTGTCTCCTCCATATATCTCTGAACTAATCTCTCGCTACACTCCAAAACGCAATCTCCGGTCCTCCCAAGATCTCCTTCTATCCTCCTCTCTCATTCGCTCCTCATGCAACCGTCTCCAAGACTTCTCCCGAACATCCCCAGTCTTCTGGAACTCACTGCCTCAACACGTCAGATTATCTACTACACTTGCAAACTTCAAACGGAACCTAAAGACTCATCTGTTCAGAAATGCCTATAACCTTGAATGACCTCACTGCCCCACCACCGTGCGGAGCTGCCGCCCCACCACCGTGCGGAGCTGCCGCCCCACCACCGTGCGGAGCTGCCGCCCCACCACCGTGCGGAGCTGCCGCCCCACCACCGTGCGGAGCTGCCGCCCCACCACCGTGCGGAGCTGCCGCCCCACCACCGTGCGGAGCTGCCGCCCCACCTACACCCCACCTACTGTCTCCTCCCCATAATCCTATAGAATGTAAGCCCGCAAGGGCAGGGCCCTCTTCCCTCTGTACCAGTCTGTCTACTGTAACTTGTACATGTATTTTGTATGTAACCCCCTTCTCATGTACAGCACCATGGAATCAATGGTGCTCTATAAATAAATAATAATAATAATAATAATCTACGAGGTCCAGATGGTCAGCGGCACCTATGCGGCATTCATGGTGAGGGAGAGGGATTAACAAGGGCGCATAGTATCAGCAAAAAGTGTTGATGAAAGTGCAGGAGCCCATGAAGAAATGGAGGAGGAACTGGCGATGGGCATGGAAGACTCAGCAGATGAGTGAGAGCTTGCTCACATTTCGGTTGTGCGAGGTTGTGGGGAGAGGGCAGAGGAAGGAGGCACGATTCTCACCTCTCTGCCACCAACACACCAAGGACTTGGTCCTCCTGGATGCACAAGACACATGAGCGCCTTCTTGCTGCACTACCTACAACATGACCCTCGGATTGTACCAATTCAAAGTAATCCAGAATACTGGGTTGCCACACTGTTAGATCCCCGGTACAAGACAAAATTTGGCGAAATAATTCCTGCCATAGAAATGGACGCACGTATACAGGAGTATCTGCACAATGTGGTACGCAATCTTAGATCTGCTTTTCCACTAAACACCAGTGCTGCACAGAGTGAATCTCAACGCTTTGTCATGGATAGGAAGAAATGGTCTTTTACTTGTCCACATCTGAGGGACCGAGGGCTGGCTGCTGGGCTGAGATGGCATTGAGTACGGTGTCCCTGCAGAGTTGCACTTTTGGTCATATACCAAAATGAGTTGAAAAAGGACAGATGCTGGTGGAAAGGGGAACAGGTGTGTTGGAAAGGGGAAAAAAGTTTTGGTCCGTGGATTTGGTGGTTAAGCAACAGTAACATTTGCTGAAGAAACACCATCTGTTACAGTGGGACTGGCAGAATTGGATAAAGTGGTATATACTATGTTACCGCTATATAACGAAAATTAATAAGAAAAGAAAGAGAAAGGTATATATCCCCATCAGCAGTCAGTGTGCACCGTGCTCCCAGTTGGAAAAGGAGAGGTTGGCAACTGGAAGGTTTGGTGGAGGATACAGAGCTGTGTGGCTATGAAACTAATAGTAGCCTGAACCGAGTTAGACGCCATTCGGATCTGGAGACTGTGAGCCCTGTTAGCGTCACAGGGTCCACATGCCCACCCAGCCCAGGAACTCCCTGTTAACAACACAGGGGCCATTGAGTACGCTGACCGTGTGCGTAGGGGCTCACCTGTGGACAGCAGGCGCATCAGCAGCAGCAGGCCTGTTAATGCCACTGGGCTGCACAAGCAGGACTGGTAGGACAGGAGCTGGTCTTAACCGTTCTGCGTTACCAACTGTGGTGGTGGCCTGCATCGACACCCTATCCCTGCCTACCTCTGGCCTAAAGCCGCAATGGGTTCAACACATGGAGGTGTGCTCTTTCGGAGCATAATAGAAGACTGCGCACCTCCTTGTTGGCTCCAGCCCCTTTTATAACCTGGGTCCGCCCCAAACCAGAGTGAACCACAATGCACCTCCTGGAGACAAAAGTAGAGTGACACGTCATGAGTGGCATAACTAGCGTCCTATTTGGAACCGCAACTTCAATGATGACCTCATGGCTGCCATGACCCAAACACCTCACCAGTCATCGTCTGACCATCAATAATGCGGTGACAAGTCATAGGGGTGGGCCTCTGCAAGCCATTTGGGAGGACACCTGATGCCCTGTGGTCTATATGGGACCCCCACATCAGGGCCAGGGCCAAAGAGTTCATTACCGGACCTAGTCTCTGATGCAGGAAGTGCCTGAGCATGCTCAGTAGCATGAAATACAGTCTCTGAAAAAAGATTATCAGCTTTAGCATGGTGTCTAGGCACAAAACCGGACTTAGACCCGGCACGGAATGCAAGCACCTGTGCAAAGAGGCTTTTCACACTTAGTGTGGGAGCATGCGCTGTATCCCGAAAAGAAGACTTAGCGTCAGGAATAACACAGTCAGGCTGAGCATACTCACTAGGCGAAACACTGTAATTATGCTGCAGCTGGGGTAAATCGGCACACGCATGCGCACTAGCTGCCTCTCCACACAAAGACGTGGAGGGGAAATTGATCTTGGAGATGCTGTCTATGAAAAGAAGGAAAAGCTAAAGGAAGCCTGACTTTCTATCCCTCCAAATTATGAAATGCAGCAATGAATTCCATGAGTTTGCTATAACATTAGCGTAGCAAAATGTGCATGAGGGTGTCATGTAGAGGTGCTAGAAATAGCTTGTCACCAGTGGGGCACTAATGGAATACAACAGCCAGTTCTATGATGCCACTAAATGGCAGTATTTTGTGCTATCATTATAGCTTATTAAAAACAGAGCAGGAGGGTGTCATGCACAGGTGCTAGAAATAGCTTGTCACCAGTGGGGCACTAATGGAATACAACAGCCAGTTCTATGATGCCACTAAATGGCAGTATTTTGTGCTATCATTATAGCTTATTAAAAACAGAGCAGGAGGGTGTCATGCAGAGGTGCTGCACATAGATTTGCAGTAGTGTGACTAGACAAAAGAACAATAGCCAAGTTTAGGATGCCACTAGGTACACTGAGTGTTTGCTAGTATAATGGCTTAGTTTAAAAAAGTTGGAGTGTGCAATGCAGGCAGACGTGCTCTGCAAATGTCTTTGCACTAGTGGGACTATAGCAAAGTCCAATAGCCACGTTTAGGATGCCACTAGGTACACTGAGTGTTTGCTAGTATAATGGCTTAGTTTAAAAAAGTTGAAGTGTGCAATGCAGGCAGACGTGCTGCAAATATCTTTACAATAGTGTGAATAGACAAAAGTACAATAGCCACGTTTAGGATGCCAGTAGGTACACTGACTGTTTGCTAGTATAATGACTTAGTTTAAAAAAGTTGGAGTGTGCAATGCAGGCAGACGTGCTGCAAATATCTTTACAATAGTGTGAATAGACAAAAGTACAATAGCCACGTTTAGGATGCCAGTAGGTACACTGACTGTTTGCTAGTATAATGACTTAGTTTAAAAAAGTTGGAGTGTGCAATGCAGGCAGACGTGCTGCAAATATCTTTACAATAGTGTGAATAGACAAAAGTACAATAGCCACGTTTAGGATGCCACTAGGTACACTGAGTGTTTGCTAGTATAATGGCTTAGTTTAAAAAAGTTGGAGTGTGCAATGCAGGCAGACGTGCTGCAAATATCTTTACAATAGTGTGAATAGACAAAAGTACAATAGCCACGTTTAGGATGCCAGTAGGTACACTGACTGTTTGCTAGTATAATGACTTAGTTTAAAAAAGTTGGAGTGTGCAATGCAGGCAGACGTGCTGCAAATATCTTTACAATAGTGTGAATAGACAAAAGTACAATAGCCACGTTTAGGATGCCACTAGGTACACTGAGTGTTTGCTAGTATAATGGCTTAGTTTAAAAAAGTTGGAGTGTGCAATGCAGGCAGACGTGCTGCAAATATCTTTACAATAGTGTGAATAGACAAAAGTACAATAGCCACGTTTAGGATGCCACTAGGTACACTGAGTGTTTGCTAGTATAATGGCTTAGTTTAAAAAAGTTGGAGTGTGCAATGCAGGCAGACGTGCTCTGCAAATGTCTTTGCACTAGTGGGACTATAGCAAAGTCCAATAGCCACGTTTAGGATGCCACTAGGTACACTGAGTGTTTGCTAGTATAATGGCTTAGTTTAAAAAAGTTGGAGTGTGCAATGCAGGCAGACGTGCTGCAAATATCTTTACAATAGTGTGAATAGACAAAAGTACAATAGCCACGTTTTGGATGCCAGTAGGCACACTGACTGTTTGCTAGTATAATGACTTAGTTTAAAAAAGTTGGAGTGTGCAATGCAGGCAGACGTGCTGCAAATATCTTTACAATAGTGTGAATAGACAAAAGTACAATAGCCACGTTTAGGATGCCACTAGGTACACTGAGTGTTTGCTAGTATAATGGCTTAGTTTAAAAAAGTTGGAGTGTGCAATGCAGGCAGACGTGCTGCAAATATCTTTACAATAGTGTGAATAGACAAAAGTACAATAGCCACGTTTAGGATGCCACTAGGTACACTGAGTGTTTGCTAGTATAATGGCTTACTTTAAAAAAGTTGGAGTGTGCAATGCAGGCAGACGTGCTGCAAATATATTTACAATAGTGTGAATAGACAAAAGTACAATAGCCACGTTTAGGATGCCAGTAGGTACACTGACTGTTTGCTAGTATAATGACTTAGTTTAAAAAAGTTGGAGTGTGCAATGCAGGCAGACGTGCTGCAAATATCCTTACAATAGTGTGAATAGACAAAAGTACAATAGCCACGTTTAGGATGCCACTAGGTACACTGAGTGTTTGCTAGTATAATGGCTTAGTTTAAAAAAGTTAGAGTGTGCAATGCAGGCAGACGTGCTCTGCAAATGTCTTTGCACTAGTGGGACTATAGCAAAGTCCAATAGCCACGTTTAGGATGCCACTAGGTACACTGAGTGTTTGCTAGTATAATGGCTTAGTTTAAAAAAGTTGGAGTGTGCAATGCAGGCAGACGTGCTGCAAATATCTTTACAATAGTGTGAATAGACAAAAGTACAATAGCCACGTTTAGGATGCCAGTAGGTACACTGACTGTTTGCTAGTATAATGACTTAGTTTAAAAAAGTTGGAGTGTGCAATGCAGGCAGACGTGCTGCAAATATCTTTACAATAGTGTGAATAGACAAAAGTACAATAGCCACGTTTAGGATGCCAGTAGGTACACTGAGTGTTTGCTAGTATAATGGCTTAGTTTAAAAAAGTTGGCGTGTGCAATGCAGGCAGACGTGCTGCAAATATCTTTACAATAGTGTGAATAGACAAAAGTACAATAGCCACGTTTAGGATGCCAGTAGGTACACTGAGTGTTTGCTAGTATAATGGCTTAGTTTAAAAAAGTTGGAGTGTGCAATGCAGGCAGACGTGCTGCAAATATCTTTACAATAGTGTGAATAGACAAAAGTACAATAGCCACGTTTAGGATGCCAGTAGGTACACTGACTGTTTGCTAGTATAATGACTTAGTTTAAAAAAGTTGGAGTGTGCAATGCAGGCAGACGTGCTGCAAATATCCTTACAATAGTGTGAATAGACAAAAGTACAATAGCCACGTTTAGGATGCCACTAGGTACACTGAGTGTTTGCTAGTATAATGGCTTAGTTTAAAAAAGTTGGAGTGTGCAATGCAGGCAGACGTGCTGCAAATATCTTTACAATAGTGTGAATAGACAAAAGTACAATAGCCACGTTTAGGATGCCACTAGGTACACTGACTGTTTGCTAGTATAATGGCTTAGTTTAAAAAAGTTGGAGTGTGCAATGCAGGCAGACGTGCTCTGCAAATGTCTTTGCACTAGTGGGACTATAGCAAAGTCCAATAGCCACGTTTAGGATGCCACTAGGTACACTGAGTGTTTGCTAGTATAATGGCTTAGTTTAAAAAAGTTGGAGTGTGCAATGCAGGCAGACGTGCTGCAAATATCTTTACAATAGTGTGAATAGACAAAAGTACAATAGCCACGTTTAGGATGCCAGTAGGTACACTGACTGTTTGCTAGTATAATGACTTAGTTTAAAAAAGTTGGAGTGTGCAATGCAGGCAGACGTGCTGCAAATATCTTTACAATTGTGTGAATAGACAAAAGTACAATAGCCACGTTTAGGATGCCAGTAGGTACACTGACTGTTTGCTAGTATAATGACTTAGTTTAAAAAAGTTGGAGCGTGCAATGCAGGCAGACGTGCTGCAAATATCTTTACAATAGTGTGAATAGACAAAAGTACAATAGCCACGTTTAGGATGCCACTAGGTACACTGAGTGTTTGCTAGTATAATGGCTTAGTTTAAAAAAGTTGGAGTGTGCAATGCAGGCAGACGTGCTGCAAATATCTTTACAATAGTGTGAATAGACAAAAGTACAATAGCCACGTTTAGGATGCCACTAGGTACACTGAGTGTTTGCTAGTATAATGGCTTAGTTTAAAAAAGTTGGAGTGTGCAATGCAGGCAGACGTGCTGCAAATATCTTTACAATAGTGTGAATAGACAAAAGTACAATAGCCACGTTTAGGATGCCACTAGGTACACTGAGTGTTTGCTAGTATAATGGCTTAGTTTAAAAAAGTTGGAGTGTGCAATGCAGGCAGACGTGCTGCAAATATCTTTACAATAGTGTGAATAGACAAAAGTACAATAGCCACGTTTAGGATGCCAGTAGGTACACTGACTGTTTGCTAGTATAATGGCTTAGTTTAAAAAAGTTGGAGTGTGCAATGCAGGCAGACGTGCTCTGCAAATGTCTTTGCACTAGTGGGACTATAGCAAAGTCCAATAGCCACGTTTAGGATGCCACTAGGTACACTGAGTGTTTGCTAGTATAATGGCTTAGTTTAAAAAAGTTGGAGTGTGCAATGCAGGCAGACGTGCTCTGCAAATGTCTTTGCACTAGTGGGACTATAGCAAAGTCCAATAGCCACGTTTAGGATGCCACTAGGTACACTGAGTGTTTGCTAGTATAATGGCTTAGTTTAAAAAAGTTGGAGTGTGCAATGCAGGCAGACGTGCTCTGCAAATGTCTTTGCACTAGTGGGACTATAGCAAAGTCCAATAGCCACGTTTAGGATGCCACTAGGTACACTGAGTGTTTGCTAGTATAATGGCTTAGTTTAAAAAAGTTGGAGTGTGCAATGCAGGCAGACGTGCTCTGCAAATGTCTTTGCACTAGTGGGACTATAGCAAAGTCCAATAGCCACGTTTAGGATGCCACTAGGTACACTGACTGTTTGCTAGTATAATGGCTTAGTTAAAAAGAGTTGGAGTCTGCAATGCAGGCAGACGTGCTCTGCAAATGTCTTTGCACTAGTGGGACTATAGCAAAGTCCAATAGCCACGTTTAGGATGCCACTAGGTACACTGAGTGTTTGCTAGTATAATGGCTTAGTTATAATGAGTTGGAGTGTGCAGAGGACAAGAGGGTACAGTGGCAGGATTGTGGGGCTCTGGGTAGAGGAATGGAAGCCTGCCTTTCTATTCCCTCCTAATGGTGAAATGCAGGGAGGAAATCCCTGACCTTGGCTACACAGACGCTGTTGCTGTTTTCAGGACCTGTCACCTATGGCTCTCTGACCCTGCCGGTTTGAGCCCTTAAAAGGACTGCTAGAAAGTGCTCTTCCTAAGCTGTCTAACGCTGTGTATGCAGCGCATACAGCTGTATCGGCGATAGGACTCAGGAGGACGGAGCTGCGACAGTGATGTCTGACACCAAAGACGCAGAAGGCAGATAATGGCGTCCTGGAGGAAAATGTCCGGTTTTATAATGCAGGGACATGTGACATGGACATCCTATCACACATGCCGTTGCTTCTCTGGCTAAAAGTCCACTTAGCTGTGTGTGTGTCTGGGATTGGCTGACATGCTGGCCCGCCCCACTACACGCGCGCGCTTAGGGAAGGAAGACAAGGAAAAAAAAAAAAAAATGGCGATCGCCATTATAGAAACAGCAGTGATCTGAAGGCGCTGTTCACGCACACTATACACTGAAATGTCATAATAGTGTGATCCACAGAGTGACTTACACTATTACAGCAGAAACCAAGCTAGGATTTAGCTGTTTTTTTGCTGCTAGAACCGTTCTCGAACGTTTCTAGAACTATCGAGCTTTTGCAAAAAGCTCGAGTTCTAGTTCGATCTAGAACAGGCCCCAAAATCACTCGAGCCTAGAACTGGAGAACCTCGAACCACGAACCGCGCTCAACTCTAGTCCCCAGATTAGGGTCCTATGTTCCTCAAAATTTGTCTGACCACCATGACTCAGTTGTGCAGTTTGTTATTGAACTAAGTCGAGAGTTAACTAAAACACATGCAGCAGTTTTCTCTTCTCTTCCAGATCCTGACACAGATCTAGCCACCCACACATTGAAACCAGGAGAGTGGGTGGTGGTTAAAAAACACGTCAGGAAGAATTGTCTGGAGCCCAGATACGAAGGCCCGTTCCAGATAATCCTGGTGACTCCCACCTCCGTGAAACTTGAAGGCAGGACAACATGGATCCATGCCTCGCATTGCAGAAGGGTCGATCCACCAGAGCTGCACTGAGTGTCCTGCTTATACTTATCCTTTTTACAAAATCTGTGTGGTCTCAGGCCACTGTTACAAAAACAAATGATGTGGTTACGTTTTGGTACAATAGTTCGACACAAGTTGTCACTTTTACATTTGATTACTGTGATATCGTGAAATGTGAACTAGGACGGGTCCCCCAAATGGGATGTCAGGCACACTTGAGACAGGGACAACAGTACATATGTGTTACAGGAGGTGGATATGGAGATACATGTAGCTCATGGAAGGCTGTTGGGTGGAATACTGGTGAAAATTGGGGATACAAACCAAGTGTAGCCTTAAATAAACGGGATGAGAAGGGCAGATCTTTACTTACCAGGATGACACTCTCCCGTGCACCAATCACTAGAACATGTACTACAAATAACCAGTGTAACCCTTTAGTTCTCAACATAGAACACCCCCAACCACAGGATGAAGGTATATACCTTCTGGGTACACATATAAAGGGTGGGCACAATGGTTGTACGCAGTTGGGAAAATTTAGGTTATCACAGATGACAAAAGTTCTACCAGTATTTCGAATGCTTACACATATTCAGACCTTTCACAGTATGGTAGCCATAGCTAATCCCACCATGGAAGATGTATATGCAGTTGAACAGGGTTATACAAACACCAACCTGTGGTTAGAATGGATGAAATATACAGTACACCAAGCTAACAGGTCAGACTGTTATGTATGTGCAGGAGCCAGACCTCATTTAGGAACGGTCCCACTGAATTTAGATGACGAAGCTGAATTATGTCTTGTTAGTCTGTTTACAAATATGACTGAGGGAAATGCATGTGAAGAATGGAAAAAGAGATACCCGATAATAGCTAAGGCCTTCTCCCCTGGGAAAGGCATCACTATATACCCTGGCAACTATACCTGTTATAATGTGAGTGGTCAAGGGAGAGATATGGGTAGATTTCGAGATGGGTTCTGTGGATCCTATAGCAATCTCACCCATGATCACTTAATTAACCAGGTACAGTCCGTGGCAGATGTGTTTTGGATTTGTGGGGATATGAAAATTCGATCACGAGTAGAAGGAAATTGGACGGGAGAATGTACTTTAGCTAAGGCACTTATGCCTATACACATAGCCCCCGCTGACCACACTGTCAAAGAAAATGACTTCATAGCGCACATCAAAATCAACTTATGGACTCGACGGAGTGCAGATGATGACCGTACCGGTAAAAATACACCTAAAGGCTCTTTTGACCCACATGTTTACATTGATGCTATTGGAGTGCCCAGGGGGGTCCCTGACGAATATAAAGCTAGAGACCAAGTCAGGGCGGGGTTCGAATCCATTATCCCCATAATTGCTGTAAATAAAAATGTAGACTGGATTAACTATATCTACTATAATCAGCAACGTTTCGTTAATTATACACGTGACAGGGACTGGCAGAAAAACTAGATCCAACTTCCATCATGGCTTATCAAAACAGAATGACTTTAGATATGATCCTCGCAGAGAAAGGTGGAGTCTGTAAAATGGTGGGGGATGTTTGTTGTACATATATACCAGATAACACTGGGGTGGATGGGAAGGTCACCTTAGCTATAAAGAAACTTACTACACTGTCTGAAGAATTAAAGAAAAATTCAGGAGTGACCGACAATTGGGGAGACTATTTTGGGTAGACGAGTTCTTTTAAAGGCTGGTTGATCCAGACAGGGACCGCCTTAAGTATAGTACTAGTCATATTATTAGCCATTCTGGTTTGTGTAATTCCATGTTTAAAGAAAATATTTTCCAAAACAGCTGAAGTCACATTAGGAGGGACCCTTCCTTTACTCGAAACAGAAGACCTAGGTATGACAGACGACATGCCCATAAAGACCAACACGACCCTCTCCCCCAGTTACAAATGATTCTGCTAGAATAAACTGTTAGAAGAGAGGACTTAGAGAACCTTGGGACATGGGAAAGTCCAACTACAAAGGGGGAGGACTTGTCTAGGAGTCCTTGGTCTCATACTGGTGAAAAAAAACACTTCCCCTTTCCGCCCATGCCTCAACATTCAGTCAGGCAGGTTTTCCGATAGGTCTTTCTACCTCTCTTCCTAAGGGAACATAGTACCCTTAGAATTCAGAAATGGCAGAAATAAGTCTTTAGGGGGGACTGTTGGGGATGAGAACTGAGTATACAAAAATACTTAATTCAGCCATTTCATAGACTCAGGTGTATAGTTTAGTAAAAGGTACACTAACACACATATCTATGCATGTCTTTGTTCTCTTTTATTCTTTTACTAATACGTTTATATAGGTATATTGCATATTCAGTGTATTTTCCTTAGACTCAGTATATACTAGGATATATATATATATATATATATATATATATATACAGCTTGAAGATGGCTGCCATTTCCTGTTTGCACCCAAGACAGATGGACAAAAGAAATTCCTGGAGCCTGGACTAACCAATCCAAGAAGGATGTGCAGATCTCTCTACGTCATGAAGCCCCGACCTACGATACTTGATTGGACTAAAACTTTTGTTTACACCCCTTTTACTTCGTGGTCCAGCTGTCCAAGAATAAAGATTTCAGTTTTGCCTCAGCTTCGGTCGTGAGAGGAAGAGTTATAATTGATTCCAATTAATTATTATTCTTTTTCACCGTGCACACGCGATATTTTTAATTTGGAACAACGGTCAGATCGAAAGGGATCACTTGTATCCCATCCTTAACACTCTCAGTATGCCACACATCTATTGACTTATGATCATTCTAATAATACATATGATGTTACATTAATATGCTTATATATTTTTCTAATGATGTTAAATAGGGATGAGCGAATGTGTTCGCCACTATTCGGTATCCGACGGATAATAGGGTATCCAAGTATTCGCTATCCGATAGCTAATATGGTATTCTCTCCGGTACTTTCATTTTCATTTCTGGACTTCCTGGTGCCATTTTCCAGCCAATGAACACATCTGATGTTGCTTGCCCTCACAGTAACGCCACAGCCATCTTTGTTGTGGTGTTACTGTGATTGGCTTGGCCGCACAGCATCATAGGGGCTTTATAAGGCAGCCGCCATTTTGTTTGCACGCATTCATTCTTGAGCTACCAGTGTAGTGAGACTGTACTGTGTGTGGTACAGTGTTTTTCCAGCCAACTAATACTAGTCCTTCTAAGGGCTGAAGCTATTTAGCAATACCTGTTAGCGACTGTGTAAATCATAGAAACAGGTATAGGGCCCAGTGCACTTTGTTCTATGAGATAGTGTTCCTACTGCAGAATCCAAAATACTCCTTATAAGGGCTGAAGATATTTAGCATTAGCAGTTAGGGACTGTGTAAATCATAGAAACAGGTATAGGGACAGTGCAGTTTGTTCTATGAGATAGTGTTCCTACTGCAGAATCCAAAATACTCCTTATAAGGGCTGAAGATATTTAGCATTAGCAGTTAGGGACTGTATAAATCATAGAAACAGGTATAGGGACAGTGCAGTTTGTTCTATGAGATAGTGTTCCTGCTGTAGAATCCAAAATAGTCCTTTTAAGAGCTGAAGACCGTGTCCACTGTGCTATCAGCTGTGTAAATCATAGAACTGCTGCAAAAAAAAAAAAAAAATCCTCCTCTTAGTGCTGCATACGGTCTGGTCCTGCAGTGTGTGATATAGGGACAGCTTACTCACAGGCAGAAAGAGATTTAAAGCTGTCCTGACATCTGCTACTAATAATTAACAATCTCAGCACTGCTATATCCCTTGGGTCTGTTATATTAGCAATAGCTATTACAACTTGCAAAAAAAAGGTCCCAAAATTGTAAACAAGAGGGGTTCAGGTGTAGTGTAGTGTCTGTCAGCCACCATCTCAATTCACAGTCTGAGTGTTAGCAAATTGTTATTAAAACTTGCTGTCAGGGTCAGTAATTGTGCTTCAAGGACAGTACCTTCCTAGTAACAACCTTGTATAGTTTTGGGGGATTCATATCTTACAGAACCTACCTAGTGGCTTGCGGCAACTAACACACAGTCTCAGTGTTCCACAATTTTTATTAATACTTGTTGTCAGGGTCACAACTTCTGCTTCAAGGCCAATACCTTCCTAGCAACAACCTTGTATAGTTTTGGGGGCTTCATAGCTTACTGCACCTACATAGTGCCTTGCTCTTACTAAAACACATTCTGAGTGCCAAAAACGAATATTAAAAGAAAAGTGTTGTCAAACCCTGTTTTCCTTTGAAAGACATTCACAACATCTTTGTCGACTCCTCCAAGTGGTAGTTTGTCCAATAAAGGTACCGTTTGGTTTTTAGACTTACAGAAACAGCTATCATGAGAAACTATTAACGCAAGTTTAACAATCTGGCATAAGTGTTGTTCCACTGCCTGTAGAAAAGGTCACGTTACAGTATTCACCTTGAATAATCAAACCAAAAAAATGGGAAAAAGAGGGAGTAAGGGCCATGGGCGAGGTGGTAGTGACAGTGGTGGTCGCCCAAGCAGTGTGATCGAGCCAAAGAAAAAGGTTCCTGCTTTATCGACCTCTGCCTTCCTATCCCAATTTTCTTCTTCACGTGGGAAAGCACTCTTGCGCCCTGAACAGTGCGAACAGGTAACGAGTTTGACAGCAGAAAATGCCTCCAGTTACTTCCGAGTAGCAAATACCAAGGGTCCACACAGACCGACTGGTCATCCTTCCTCACAACATCAGTATTCTAAGGAAACATATGACACCAAAGCATGTTACTCTCAGGAACCGTTTACAGGACCCTTTGACCTTTCATGCCTCTCACCACGCAACACCACCAACGCAGGTGAGGCCATGGTGTGCAGTGATGCACAGAAATTTGAGCACCCAAGGCCAGAAGAAAGTCATGTTGTTAGCCGTGACATGCTGGGCAATCAGATGGAAGTGTTGGAGGATGATGAGACACAGTTGCCCACAGGTCAGCCTCAAATCTCCATTACCAAAGATGTTGACCTTCAGGAATTTGAAGACGACCTGGTCGATGATAAGGTGACTGATCCAACATGGACGGGTGGCATGGATTGCAAGAGCAGCAGTGCAGAGGAGCATGTGCCCATAGTCCACAAAAAGGCTGTAGGACATAGGGTTTCAACCACTGCCAGAAGTCAATCAACTGTGCACATGACACCACAACCTGTGGCATCTCAGAGTCCAAGGGTCCATGCACCACCTCAGCTATCTCAGAGTCCAAGGGTCCGTGGTGCGATTGTGTGGGAGTTTTTTTCCAAGACTCCTTCAGAAAAACAGGTTGCCATTTGTCAAATCTGTCAGACCAAGCTTAAAAGAGGCAAAAATACTTCCAGCTTGGGCACCTCCATCATGAGAAACCATATGTTAGCCAAGTACACAACTAGGTGGTTGACAGCTCTAGGTGAAAAACACGATTTCCAGACTTAAAGCTCTGCCACTTTCCCTGGGCTGCCTGCTTCCCAAACTGATGTGCAATCAGGTGGCGCTGATGCCTCCTTCTCCCAACCTGATGTTGGCCAAACTCGATCATTAACGACATCAGCTTCGGTGTCCCAGCATTCTGTTCAGTTGTTCTTACCACAGACCTTCGAAAAGAAGCAAAAATACCCCGTTACGCACCCCAGGGCACAAACCATAACTGCACACATTGCACGATTGATAGCCCTTGAGATGTTGCCGTATCGGCTTATGGGAACAGAGGCTTTCCATGACCTTTTGGTGGTGTTAGAACATCGGTACTCTGTGCCTAGCCGCCACTATTTTTCTCGTTGTACTGTCCCCAAACTCCACAATCACGTGTCTGTAAACATCAAACGGGCTCTCACCAACGCCACAACAGGGAAGGTCCACTTAACCTCAGACACATGGACAAGCGGAAGTGGACAGGGATGCTACATCTCACTGACGGCACACTGGGTGAACCTGGTGGCGGCTGGTAAAGAGTCTGAGCCGGCAACATACCATATAATTCCCCCACCCAAAATATCAGGGCCCACTTACATCACAGTTTCAGTAGCCTCCTACACAGCAACAACTCCTCCTCCTCATACTCTTCATCTGGCTCCTGTGCATCCTCCTCAACATCCGTCGGTGTCCAACCGTCGACATCATTCCACAGCTGGGATCTCTGCAGCACTGCCTCGGCTAAGTGTCAACACGCTCTACTGAAGCTCATCTGTATCGGTGACAAATCTCACATGGCATCTGAGCTTTTGAAAGCAATAACTGAGCAGACAGATGAATGGCTTGAGCCTTTGGATCTCCATCCAGGAATGGTAGTGTGCAATAATGGTCGTAATCTGGTGGCGGCTTTAAAGCATGGAAAACTTGTACACGTTCCTTGTATGGCCCACATTGTAAATTTAGTAGTTCAACACTTTCTGAAGAAATACCCTGGGATACCAGACCTACTTACTAAGGTCGACGTATTAGCGCACATTTCCGCAAGTCATCTCCCTCTTTTGCTGGCCTGGCAGTGTTTTTGCTTAGCTTTTGGAGGATTTTATTCCTTTTTTTGTTGTTGTTTTTTATATGTATATCCATATTTGATATACTAGTGTAGGGACCCACAAAAATGAGGATCCGTGACGTGGATTGTAGGCTTTCCGTATTATGGCCATATTACCTACCAATACCTCATATATTTATTTATTCTTTTGCACAGAATATTTTATACAAGATGCAGCCGGGCCTCTTTATGTTAGGCTTTGCATACTACACTCACTGTCCCTGCATGGAGCACATTTTTAGTACTGGCGCAGCCCGCTTGCATCTACTGTAATAGGCTGCTTACCAGATACTGTGAGACTGCATGTGTGAACAGTGACTTATGCAAGCCACAAGTGTGCAATTTTACCATATCCCTTTGCACCTGTGATGTCTGCATTTAATGGAGGTCTTGCTGCATTCTGGCAGTGCATTAGTTTTTTTGGCCTGGGCAGTTTACATCTTCTGCCATTAGTCTGTGAGTTTTTGCCTGGCAGTGCTGCAGGAGTGCTTACACTTGCCTCATCACAGACTAATATGTGACCTCCCTATGAGATGGAATTCAACCTATCATATGTTGGCCAGGATCCATGAGTAACAGAGGGCAGTATCCCAATTCCAGCTGGAAAATGCCCGTCAGACGCAGCTGCCAGACATAAGTACTGCCGAGTGGGTGTGGATTGCAGACATTTGTCAGGTCTTGGAGAATTTTGATTACTGTACCAACATTGTGAGCAGTGAGGATGTTGTTATCAGTGTTACCATTCCACTGATTTGTTTATTGAAACGCTCTCTGGATGGTCTGACTGACCAAAGTGTTCATGCACCCAAGTTGTCTGTGGATCCAGACTTCACAATGGTTGCTAGTAATCCACACAACCTCGGCCAACAAGCTCAGGCCACCTTTGCTCAGCATCATGAGGATGAGGAGGAAGAGGAGGATGATGAAGAACAGGAACGTTTTGAAGTTGGCAACCAAGGGATTGACAACCCAGGCTTCAGGGCTGTCCAGCACGGATGGCCTGAAGAGGAGCAGGAGGAGGAGAGACAGACTGAGGAGGAGAGAAGGTTTAGGGAGACAGAATGTAGTCTTAGCAGTGACACACAAAGGTTTCCAGTTCGGAATTTGGGACACATGGCACAGTTCATTAGTATACATGAGGACCAAAAATGCAGAAAAAAACAACAGAAGAACCAAAGCATGGCACCTGTCGAAGTGTCGCGGGCGGGGAGGAGGGTGTCAGCACACCGCGCTCACCCCTTCTGCTCGGGTCCGGCAGCTGCTCCTGGTGGCTCGAGCCGTGGGCCGGATCCCGGGGTGTCTCGAGCGACACTCCTCGCCCGTGAGTGAAAAGGGGGTGTTTGTTGGGGTTATAGTTCGTGACGCCACCCACGGTTGTGGTGATTGCACCACCGCTGCTTTGGATGGGGATCCCGGGGATGGTGATGGGAGCAGCCAGGTGTTGTGTTGCCCCTCCGTGGGTAGGGGTTGGTGATCCCGGGGCCCAGTGGGGTGCAGGGGCGCAGGGGCAGCGCTGTGCCTTGCGGCACTGAGGTACTCACTCAGCCAGTAAACACGACACAGTTCTCGGTAAACAAACGGCTGGTTGGACGGGTCCCTCGGACGGTTCACGGTGCTGCGGTTCCCTGCAGTTAGCGGTGACGGTCTCTTCCCTGCACCTTTGAGATGTCTTGTGGTATCGGTGGATTCCCTCCGGTTACCCACTCCCCGGCTGCAATCTGGGCCGGAGGAGCTCTACACTTTGCCCGCAGGCGCCGGCCCTGGGAAACTGGTGCCTTGGCGGTGGCGGTGTTTCCCCGTTGTGGTTGGACCTTTGCCGTCAATCAGGACTTGCTTGTTGGGAGATCTACGTCCCCTTCACTAACGGATTTAGCAATTTACAGCGACTCCAAGCCTTGCTGGGATCCGAAAAGCCCCTGCTCTGGTGCTGACTGCCCTTTGTATACTGCTCCAGGCCCTGGATACACACAGCCTCCGCGGCACTTCCAGCAACCTCCAGACAGTCCCACTGCAGATCTTCACCGCTGTCTGCTGACCTTGCTGACTCCGTCTGGGCACACAGCCACAGACCAACTTCAGGCTTTCTGTCACTTTACTTGCTTGTCTCCTTTACACCTCTCTACTTTCACCACTTTCACTTCTCTGTTTACTCTAGCCCTCAGCTAGACTTCACTCTTCCCCTGCCTGGGGCTATCTTTACTCCTTCCACTTCCTCCTCCCTGACTAGACTGCCTGGAACTTCCTGCCTCCAGAGTTGTGAGCTCCTTGGTGGGCGGAGCCAACCGCCTGGCCCACCCCCTGGTGTGCATCACAGACTCCTGGAGGAAGGCAACAAGGATTTATGGGTTAGCTGGTGTACCTGCAGGGAATGTGGGGTGCGTGTGTGTTGTTATCTGTGTCCCCTGGCTTGCCCAGGGCGACACATTCCCCCTTAGCAAAACGCAGACCGTCCTCGGGCTGCCCGTCCAACACCGGTTTTATTTTCCTTTTTGTTTTTCTGAAAAGGTAAAACGGTATAACATTATAAACGGTAAATAATATACATTTTTAATCAAAAACTCTTCCCAAGCGGGAGGCACATTTTACTTTAACGTTTCAACGGTGTACGGTCACGGTTTCCGCTCTCTCCCACCCAAGCAACCTGGCCCTGATGCTGCCCCTAAAACCCAGGCAGCACCCCTTGACCCACAGTCCAGCACAAGTCACCCGAGCGGGATCTGTCCTTCCCCTCCAGAGGGTGGCCACCGGTTCCTTTGGTGGCTGGGCCCTAGCCTGCTCTGCTCAGGGCCCTCCCTCCAACCTGCCTCTCCGGAGGCGGCATTGCGGAAACGGTAACGGTACCCAACATATTTACAAGCCACTTAACGTTTGTGGTTGCCCTGCAGAGTTCACGGGCTTGTCCATGGATAGTTCCCATGCATTTTTAAACTTAAACGGTCCCCACGGGGACAACGGTGCCGGCTCCAGCCGGTTGTTAATCACAGCAGCAAATCAGGTAACTTCTTCGGTATAATCATTTTTCATCATTGCAGAATTTTCAACTTTTTCAAACAAACAGGTGGTCCCAACGGGGACGGTGCTGCGGGCATCCATTGCCCTACTCCGGTTCCTCTAGTGCTAAGGCGGACCCATCCTCTGCCACCAACATCTCAAACATGCACTGACATGCCTGCTGTGACAGAGGTACCCGGTACCCATTTCCACCGGTACGCGGAGTATGATAAACCACAGGGCCCCCCACATAGCGGGAACGCTCAATTGCTCCTTCAGCCGCAACAGCGGGCCCGGAGCTGGGGCAGGAGTCGTCATTTCTTGTTTCTGCGTCAGGCGGGTTGCCGCCAGCTGCCGCAGCCTCCTGGCCTCCAGCATCCAACACTTCAGATCCTTCGGCAGTAGCACGGAATAGCAGACCAGGCGAGTCTACACTGAGGCGCCCCATAAGTAGCGGCAAGGGTGATGCATAGGCCGAGACTAGGCCGGGCCCCTCAGCCGCAGCGGCCGGTCCTGGGAGGACATAGGGACGTGGGTCACCAGTCGACTCTGCTACATCGGTTCCCTCTCCGTACATCGGGACAGCTGCAATCAACATCTCCACCTCGTTGGTCCACTGCTCCATCATCCGGAGGAGTTGAATCTGCTGACGCCGGTGGAACTGAATCACCCGGGCCTTCATCCAGGCCACGGTTCCGGGCTCAGGGTCTGGCACAGTCTCTATTGGGACTTCAGGCACCACGCTGTTAAGGGGCTGTGGTTCTAGCGGTTCCCCTTGGTGCACTTCAGGGCCGTCCTGTTCGTCTGCAGCCGGCTGGTCCGCCGGAGCGGCCGGGCAGGGTATCGCTACCGGTTGGGCAGGTAGCGGGCCTAATGGCGGGGCGGCAGCAGCCATTACGGATAGCGGGGAGAGAGGCAGGGTGAGCGGGAGCCGGCCGGGCCCCTCAGCCGCAGCGGCCGATCCTTCAGGAATACAGGGGCGTGGGTCACTTACCCGCTCCTCCAAATCCTCTTCCGCCTCGCGTCTCCACATAGCCGCCACCACGTCCGCCATGTCGGTCTCCCACTCCTCCAGGAGGAGTTGCATCTGGGCCTGCAGACGGTTACTCAGCGGGACGGTCCGGTCCCTCAACCACGTCGCCGTGCCGGGCGCAGGGGCTTCTTCGTTGGGAGCTGGGTGGTACATCTTGGCACTCGTGCCTTCCAGGAACTGGGTATCTTTGCAGAGTCCTGGCGTCTCTGCTTCTAGAGCTGCGACTACATGCCGCCAGCCGCCATCGCGTCCCCCTTAGCTCTTTCCGGCCCCTCCTCTCTCGGGGCGGGGTTTTGGCCTTCGCGCTTCTACTGCTCGAGAAGACGCTCGAGCGGGAACTTTTCGCGCCAAAGATGGCGGCTTCTGAAATTTTTCTGCCGGATGCCTCCGGCGGTAACAAGGCGCACCTCTACCTGACGGCAGAGCGGTAAGATCCTGTTCGTGACGCCAAGTTGTCGCGGGCGGGGAGGAGGGTGTCAGCACACCGCGCTCACCCCTTCTGCTCGGGTCCGGCAGCTGCTCCTGGTGGCTCGAGCCTTGGGCCGGATCCCGGGGTGTCTCGAGCGACACTCCTCGCCCGTGAGTGAAAAGGGGGTGTTTGTTGGGGTTATAGTTCGTGACGCCACCCACGGTTGTGGTGATTGCACCACCGCTGCTTTGGATGGGGATCCCGGGGATGGTGATGGGAGCAGCCAGGTGTTGTGTTGCCCCTCCGTGGGTAGGGGTTGGTGATCCCGGGGCCCAGTGGGGTGCAGGGGCGCAGGGGCAGCGCTGTGCCTTGCGGCACTGAGGTACTCACTCAGCCAGTAAACACGACACAGTTCTCGGTAAACAAACGGCTGGTTGGACGGGTCCCTCGGACGGTTCACGGTGCTGCGGTTCCCTGCAGTTAGCGGTGACGGTCTCTTCCCTGCACCTTTGAGATGTCTTGTGGTATCGGTGGATTCCCTCCGGTTACCCGCTCCCCGGCTGCAATCTGGGCCGGAGGAGCTCTACACTTTGCCCGCAGGCGCCGGCCCTGGGAAACTGGTGCCTTGGCGGTGGCGGTGTTTCCCCGTTGTGGTTGGACCTTTGCCGTCAATCAGGACTTGCTTGTTGGGAGATCTACGTCCCCTTCACTAACGGATTTAGCAATTTACAGCGACTCCAAGCCTTGCTGGGATCCGAAAAGCCCCTGCTCTGGTGCTGACTGCCCTTTGTATACTGCTCCAGGCCCTGGATACACACAGCCTCCGCGGCCCTTCCAGCAACCTCCAGACAGTCCCACTGCAGATCTTCACCGCTGTCTGCTGACCTTGCTGACTCCGTCTGGGCACACAGCCACAGACCAACTTCAGGCTTTCTGTCACTTTACTTGCTTGTCTCCTTTACACCTCTCTACTTTCACCACTTTCACTTCTCTGTTTACTCTAGCCCTCAGCTAGACTTCACTCTTCCCCTGCCTCGGGCTATCTTTACTCCTTCCACTTCCTCCTCCCTGACTAGACTGCCTGGAACTTTCTGCCTCCAGAGTTGTGAGCTCCTTGGTGGGCGGAGCCAACCGCCTGGCCCACCCCCTGGTGTGCATCACAGACTCCTGGAGGAAGGCAACAAGGATTTATGGGTTAGCTGGTGTACCTGCAGGGAATGTGGGGTGCGTGTGTGTTGTTATCTGTGTCCCCTGGCTTGCCCAGGGCGACACAGAAGCACACTCAAGACATCAGATAAAAATTGGAGAACAAGGAGTACAGTGCAAATGAGTTTAATAAAGGGTAACTGGCACAAGAAGGATTAGCGGCAGACAAGCCGGCAGGTAAAACAATTGTACATAATCACCAATATATGTTACATACATGTAAAAAAATTAGTGAGTCAAAGGCTGGGTAAATGTTAATACATACAAAAAAGCATCCAGCATAAATTTGGGCATGATATAAAGTTTAGACAATTGTTAGGATAAAAACCAGCACTAAATGAGTGCTTAAGTACATATATGTACTCAAAGGTAGCAGGGATACATTCAGTGCATACAATGAGACCCAAATGTCACTTAGTAGGAAGCTACAGGTGCTGGTAAGGAATAAACTCTGCAATGACAGAGTGAATGGTTAAACAGGCCGGCTTTGTACTTTCTATGGGTATGTTTACTCAATCGGCTGGGTTTTAATTCAATGTTTATGTCTCACACCTATACCTGACTGTTTATGTGCATCCATTTAGCACCTCATGGTGGCTAAATCTCTCCATTTTTGACTGTTGAGTCTTGACTTTTGTTTAACCATTCACTCTGTCATTGCAGAGTTTATTCCTTAGCAGCACCTGTAGCTTCCTACTAAGTGACATTTGGGTCTCATTGTATGCACTGAATGTATCCCTGCTCCCTTTGAGTACATATATGTACTTAAGCACTCATTTAGTGCTGGTTTTTATCCTAACAATTGTCTAAACTTTATATCATGCCCAAATTTATGCTGGATGCTTTTTTGTATGTATTAACATTTACCCAGCCTTTGACTCACTAATTTTTTTACATGTATGTAACATATATTGGTGATTATGTACAATTGTTTTACCTGCCGGCTTGTCTGCCGCTAATCCTTCTTGTGCCAGTTACCCTTTATTAAACTCATTTGCACTGTACTCCTTGTCCTCCAATTTTTATATGGCACAGTTCATGTCACACTGCCTTTCTCATGACTGTCGGCTAGTCCACATTTTGGCAGACAACAAATAGGTTATGTACCTTCCTTGACACATGCTACAAAGACAAATTTGCTTTGCTACTTGTGGAGGCAAATAAGGATTGTACTACAAAAACATTCAAGAGGACTGTAGTGGAGCAGTTGATGAAATGATTACCCTCAGATCATGCTGGCATCAGATGTAGCATGTCATCTCTATGCAACAGGATTACAAAAGAGGGATTAGCATAGTAGGAGCAACACAGGCGGGTGACTAATGTGCGAAAACTGGTCCATTTTCCACAAACCGTCAACTGCGAATCAGATACCGGTTGGGGGAACGATGACAAGGAGGGAACAGTTAATTAAGATGGTGAGGGACTATGTAGGTGACCATATCAGCGTGCTTTCTGAGTCTACTGTTCCCTTTAACTATTGGGTTTCCAAGCTTAACACTTTTTCCAGACCTCGCATTATACGCTTTGGAAGTGCTAGCTTGCCCTGCTGCGAGTGTGTAGTCTGACCGTGTTTTCAGCTCCGTGGGGTCAATAATAACAGACACTCGCACACGACTATCCACGGAAAGTGCAGACAGTTTGACCATGATCAAAATGAACCATAGATGGATTGCCCCAGAGTATCTCAGGCCGCCTGTTAACAATACCCAATAATAAGTGTGGCCCCAAAATTTGGATTTTTTAAGTTCAAAAAAGTTCCATTGTTTCTCATTCAAGACTATTTTGTCTACTATCATTAATGACACCGCATGACTAATGTAACTTGTTATGCTGCTGCCATGTAATTGTTTGGCCCAATCACCCAGGGCAATATTTTTCCAGCCTTTGTACATTATGCACTGGCACAAGCACTGTCGAGGCTACACTGTCTAGAACAATTGGCCAGGCAGTCTCTATTTGTGTTCTTTATTGATGCTCTGCTCCACGGTGTGTTACACATGGCCCCCTGCAAAACCAGAATTTTTTTTAGCTTCTTGGCATGTTATACCCTGTTGCTTATCCTACCAATTTTTTAAAAATAAGCTGTTGATAGCTGTTGGGAGTACCTTGTGATGCTTAGCTACATGGTGTCTAAATCATTAACCCCTGGAGAAACTGAATGTATTAAACTCCCTGGCATGTTATGCCCTGTTGCTTATGCTACTAATTTTTTTAAAATAATCTTTTAGGAGCTCTTGGGAGTACCTTGTGATGCTTAGCTAAATGGTGCCTGAACTACTACACCCTAGGGGAACTCAATGTATTAAACTCCTTGGCATGTTATGCCCTGTTGCAAAGCCTACTATATTTTTTAAAATAAGCTGTTGGGAGCTCTTGGGAGTACCTACTGATGCAATGCTTCATAGTATTTGAACCATTATCCCCTGGAGAAACTGAATGTATTAAACTCCTTGGCATGTTATGCCCTGTTGCTTATCCTACCAATTTTATTTAAAATAAGCTGTTGGAAGCTGTTGGGATTACCTACTGATGCAGTGCTCCATAGTGTCTGAACCATTATCCCCTGGAGAAACTGAATGTATTAAACTCCTTTGCATATTATGCCCTGTTGCTTATGCTACCAATTTTTTAAAATAAGCTGTTGGGAGTTGTTGGGAGTACCCTGTGATGCTTAGCTACATGGTGTGTAAACCATTATCCCCTAAAGAAACTGAATGTATTAAACTCCCTGGCATGTTATGCCCTGTTGCTTATGCTACTAATTTTTTTAAAATAATCTGTTAGGAGCTCTTGGGAGTACCTTGTGATGCTTAGCTACATGGTGTCTGAACCACTACACCCTAGCTGAACTGAATGTATTAAACTCCTTGGCATGTTATGCCCTGTTGCAAATCCTACCAATATTTTAAAATAAGCTGTTGGGAGCTCTTGGGAGTACCTTGTGATTAGAGATGAGCGAACCGGTCACGGTTCGGCTTGAGGTCGGTTCGCCGAACGGAGGTCCCGTTCGAGTTCGGTTCGTCGAACGTTCGACGAACCGAACTCGAACTGCATAGGAAACAATGGCAGGCATTCACAAACACATAAAAACACCTAGAAAACACCCTCAAAGGTGTCCAAAAGGTGACAAACAACTCACAACACAACACAAACACATGGGAAAGTGACAAGGACATATACTCATGCGAAAACAAAAGAGCAGGACAAGGAAAAAGAGGAGGACACACAGATACATGAGTATATGCAAGGTAACATCGATGCCATTATTGTGCAACTTGAGCCCTGCTCATTTTAGGCTTCCAATCTGGATAAATTGCCTGAGCTCGCCACGTACGCCTTGGGGATCTTGTCGTGTCCTGCAGCCAGCGTTCTCTCGGAACCTGTCTTCAGTGCTGCTGGGGGTCTGCTGGCAGATAAGCACACGTGTCTGTCCACTGACAATGTGGACATGGCTCTCAGAGGACTTTTCTTCCCCTGGGTCAGCCAGGGGACGGGAAAGGCACGCGTATTTTTGAGAGTGCTTCATGCAAAGCATCTTTTCCTTTTTCAAAAGGGGGGTCAACTGATGCCAGTCAAGTGGGGTGTGTGTGGCCCAATTAGTGGCAACGAGGGAGACTGTGGTTGGAGTCCCCTCGCTGTGTTTCTAAAAGAACCAAGATGAACAAGTCATGGCTCTCAGAGGACTTTTCTTCCCCTGGGTCAGCCAGGGGTGGTGAAAGACACGCGTATTTTTGAGAGTGCTTCATGCAAAGCATCTTTTTCTTTTTCAAAAGGGGGGTCAAGTGATGCCAGTCAAGTGGGGTGTGTGTGGCTCAATTAGTTAAAACGAGGGAGACTGTGGTTGGAGTCCCCTCGCTGTGTTTCTAAAAGAACCAAGATGAACAAGTCATGGCTCTCAGAGGACTTTTCTTCCCCTGGATCAGCCAGGGGACGGGAAAGGCACGCGTATTTTTGAGAGTGCTTCATGCAAAGCATCTTTTCCTTTTTCAAAAGGGGGGTCAACTGATGCCAGTCAAGTGGGGTGTGTGTGGCACAATTAGTGGCAACGAGGGAGACTGTGGTTGGAGTCCCCTCGCTGTGTTTCTAAAAGAACCAAAATGAACAAATCATGGCTCTCAGAGGACTTGTCTTCCCCTGGGTCAGCCAACGGACGGGAAAGGCACGCGTATTTTTGAGAGTGCTTCATGCAAAGCATCTTTTTCTTTTTCAAAAGGGGGGTCAAGTGATGCCAGTCAAGTGGGGTGTGTGTGGCCCAATTAGTGGAAACGAGGGAGACTGTGGTTGGTGTCCCCTCGCTGTGTTTCTAAAAGAACCAAGATGAAAAAGTCATGGCTCTCAGAGGACTTTTCTTCCCCTGGGTCAGCCAGGGGTGGTGAAAGACACGCGTATTTTTGAGAGTGCTTCATGCAAAGCATCTTTTTCTTTTAAAAGGGGGGTCAACTGATGCCAGTCAAGTGGGGTGTGTGTGGCACAATTAGTGGAAACGAGGGAGACTGTGGTTGGTGTCCCCTCGCTGTGTTTCTAAAAGAACCAAGATGAACAAGTCATGGCTCTCAGAGGACTTTTCTTCCCCTGGGTCAGCCAGGGGAAGGGAAAGGCACGCGTATTTTTGAGAGTGCTTCATGCAAAGCATCTTTTTCTTTTTCAAAAGGGGGGTCAAGTGATGCCAGTCAAGTGGGGTGTGTGTGGCACAATTAGTGGCAACGAGGGAGACTGTGGTTGGAGTCCCCTCGCTGTGTTTCTAAAAGAACCAAGATGAACAAGTCATGGCTCTCAGAGGACTTTTCTTCCCCTGGATCAGCCAGGGGACGGGAAAGGCACCCGTATTTTTGAGAGTGCTTCATGCAAAGCATCTTTTCCTTTTTCAAAAGGGGGGTCAACTGATGCCAGTCAAGTGGGGTGTGTGTGGCACAATTAGTGGCAACGAGGGAGACTGTGGTTGGAGTCCCCTCGCTGTGTTTCTAAAAGAACCAAAATGAACAAATCATGGCTCTCAGAGGACTTGTCTTCCCCTGGGTCAGCCAGGGGACGGGAAAGGCACGCGTATTTTTGAGAGTGCTTCATGCAAAGCATCTTTGTAAGCTTGAAAATGGGGGTCAACTGATGCCAGTCAAGTGGGGTGTGTGTGGCCCAGTTAGTGGAAACGAGGGAGACTGTGGTTGGAGTCCCCTCGCTTTTGAAAAAAGAACCAAGATGAACAAGTCATGGCTCTCAGAGGACTTTTCTTCCCCTGGGTCAGCCAGGGGACGGGAAAGGCACGCGTATTTTTGAGAGTGCTTCATGCAAAGCATCTTTTCCTTTTTCAAAAGGGGGGTCAACTGATGCCAGTCAAGTGGGGTGTGTGTGGCACAATTAGTGGCAATGAGGGAGACTGTGGTTGGAGTCCCCTCGCTGTGTTTCTAAAAGAACCAAAATGAACAAATCATGGCTCTCAGAGGACTTGTCTTCCCCTGGGTCAGCCAGGGGACGGGAAAGGCACACGTATTTTTGAGAGTGCTTCATGCAAAGCATCTTTTTCTTTTTCAAAAGGGGGGTCAAGTGATGCCAGTCAAGTGGGGTGTGTGTGGCCCAATTAGTGGAAACGAGGGAGACTGTGGTTGGAGTCCCCTCGCTGTGTTTCTAAAAGAACCAAGATGAACAAGTCATGGCTCTCAGAGGACTTTTCTTCCCCTGGGTCATCCAGGGGTGGTGAAAGACACACGTATTTTTGAGAGTGCTTCATGCAAAGCATCTTTTTCTTTTTCAAAAGGGGGGTCAACTGATGCCAGTCAAGTGGGGTGTGTGTGGCACAATTAGTGGCAACGAGGGAGACTGTGGTTGGAGTCCCCTCGCTGTGTTTCTAAAAGAACCAAGATGAACAAGTCATGGCTCTCAGAGGACTTTTCTTCCCCTGGGTCAGCCAGGGGACGGGAAAGGCACGCGTATTTTTGAGAGTGCTTCATGCAAAGCACCTTTTCCTTTTTCAAAAGGGGGGTCAACTGATGCCAGTCAAGTGGGGTGTGTGTGGCACAATTAGTGGCAACGAGGGAGACTGTGGTTGGAGTCCCCTCGCTGTGTTTCTAAAAGAACCAAAATGAACAAATCATGGCTCTCAGAGGACTTGTCTTCCCCTGGGTCAGCCAGGGGACGGGAAAGGCACGCGTATTTTTGAGAGTGCTTCATGCAAAGCATCTTTGTAAGCTTGAAAATGGGGGTCAACTGATGCCAGTCAAGTGGGGTGTGTGTGGCCCAGTTAGTGGAAACGAGGGAGACTGTGGTTGGAGTCCCCTCGCTTTTGAAAAAAGAACCAAGATGAACAAGTCATGGCTCTCAGAGGACTTTTCTTCCCCTGGGTCAGCCAGGGGAGGCGAAAGGCACGCGTATTTTTGAGAGTGCTTCATGCAAAGCATCTTTGTAAGCTTGAAAATGGGGGTCAACTGATACCAGTCAAGTGGGCTGTGTGTGGCCCAGTTAGTGGAAACGAGGGAGACTGTGGTTGGAGTCCCCTCGCTTTTGAAAAAAGAACCAAGATGAACAAGTCATGGCTCTCAGAGGACCTTTCTTCCCCTGGGTCAGCCAGGGGAGGCGAAAGGCACGCATATTTTTGAGAGAGCTTCATGCAAAGCATCTTTGTAAGCTTGAAAATGGGGGTCAACTGATGCCAGTCAAGTGGGGTGTGTGTGGCCCAGTTAGTGGAAACGAGGGAGACTGTGGTTGGAGTCCCCTCGCTTTTGAAAAAAGAACCAAGATGAACAAGTCATGGCTCTCAGAGGACTTTTCTTCCCCTGGGTCAGCCAGGGGAGGCAAAAGGCACGCGTATTTTTGAGAGTGCTTCATGCAAAGCATCTTTGTAAGCTTGAAAATGGGGGTCAACTGATGCCAGTCAAGTGGGGTGTGTGTGGCCCAGTTAGTGGAAACGAGGGAGACTGAGGTTGGAGTCCCCTCGCTGTGTTTTACATGCTTTTAGAAGGGCATGACATGGCTTAGAGGTTGACTTTCAGCATCTGGAAACTGTTGGCTACCAAAATGCTGCCTTTCCAACCTTTTTAACCGAGGCTTTTCAAGACCTTATGCTCATCTCAGTGCCCCAAGAGCCGATGCCCAGGCGCCACTCCTTCTCCAACAAAGGCGTGCACGTGCTACACCAGCATGTCGCACTAAACATCACTGATTCCTTGAGAAACTCTGTGTGACAGGGTGCATTTCACCACAGATAATTGGCCCAGTAAGCATGGACAGGGGTGTTACATGTCGCTGACTGGGCAATGGGTTACTGTGGGGAGAGATGGAGAAGGGTCTGCTGTACAAGTCTTGACGTCCCCACGAGTTGTGTCAATCCTTCTGTATGTAGAAGTTAATACACTGCTTCTGCCTCTTCAACCTCGTGTGGGTCCTCCACCTTGGCCCAAACCCTGTGTGGTCAGGCTACCCTTCCTTGTAACTGCGCACAAGGAATACCACACACCTCCTTACTATGCTGGCAGCAGAGCTCAATGCCATCAGGCGGTCAAAGGTTTACTTTGAAATGTATGGGAAATGTGAGTCACACCGCTGAGAAGTTGTGGACGGTTAGCTCTGGAGACCGAGTTTCATCAATGGTTGTCTCCACTCAACCAGCAGCCAGGGAAGGCCGGGTGCGACAATGATGCAAACATGGGTGCGGCCCTTCGCTGTGATAATGTGACACGTGCCTTGTGTGGCTCACGTGTTGAACCTGGTTGTCCAGCAATTTTTAAAGCACTATCCTGGCCCACATGGCCTTCTGCAGAGAGCACGGTGTAACGCCTTCCTTGATCCACACACTCAGATGGGCTGTAAATGATAGGCTAGAGGGAAGCCACTCACCAAGCAGGACCCCTAGAACCCTGAAACCCTTTAACCCCTATACAGGGATTAGGAATTACACAGGGCCCAAGATGATCAATACCTGTGTAAGGCTGCAGTTCCAGAGAATAGTAGTCAGGCAGGGTCAAAACATTAATTGAGGAACAGGAACAGAATGGGACGGCCAGGACTTAATCAGAAAACAAGCAGAGGTGAAATGCGGATCGGCCAACAAGGTACATAAACAGCAAGCAGGAAAAGTAGTCAGGTAACAAGCACACAAAATCATAAAACTGAACTGGGGGTAAAAGTAACCAGAGGTTCATAGCTATGTCTGGCAGTAGTCTGCAGACAGGATGGGCATAAAAAACGGTGTGGTGTCTTCCCATTGGTTGTAGCTGAATGATGGTACTTCATCTGTGAGATACCCACCAGCTACATTCAGCCAGAGATTCTGCATCTGTCAAGGTAATGCAGCCCAGTGGGTGAGCATAACCTGCGTCCACCTGCGCCGCTGGCATCGACTCCTCTCCCATCATCAGCACTATGCATGAAAGGAACACGTTGTCACCTGGCGACCGTAGTACAAATTGACGGAGCGGACTCCGTTGGTGACTTAACAGCCGTGTGTGGCAATGATGCAAACCTTGCTGCGGGCCATCGTCAGGGCAATGTGAGACACGTGCCTTGTATGGCTCACGTGTTGAACCTAATTCTCCAGCAATTTTTAAAACACCATCCCGGCCTACATGGCCTTGTGCAGCGGGCACGCTCGCTATGTGCTCACTTCCATCGTGCGCACAACAGCTCAACAACTTTCGTCGCTACAGAAGTCTTTAGGTCTGGTGGTTAAACGCCTGAAATGCGATGTGCCGACACGCAGGAATTTTAATCTGCACATGTTGCAGCGTTTGTGGCAGCACCACCGAACCCTGCTGCAATACGTTATGACATATAGCCTGGGATAACTTGATCCAGAGGTGGTGCAGATCACGCTGTTGGAGTGGTGTCAGATCAAGGACCTATGCACCCTTCTACACAGTTTACAAATGTCGACGAAGATGTTTAGCACTGGCGATGCCATTCTCAGCGTGACAATTCTGGTCATCTACATGATGGAGCACACTGTAATTATTATTCGGAGTCAGGTGTTGGGACAAGAGGAAGGGGAGGAAGTACAGGAGGAGTCATATGCGGAAGTGATAACAAGATCTACGAGGTCCAGATGGTGAGCGGCACCTAGGCGGCAGTCATGGTGAGGGAGAGGGATTAACAAGGGCGCATAGAATCCGCAAAAAGTGTTGAGGAAGGTGCAGGAGCCCATGAAGAAATGGAGGACGAACTGGCGATGGGCATGGAAGACTCAGCAGATGAGTGAGAGATTGCTCACATTTCGGTTGTGCGAGGTTGTGGGGAGAGGGCAGAGGAAGGAGGCACGATTCTCACCTCTCTGCCACCAACACACCAAGGACTTGGTCCTCCTGGATGCACAAGACACATGAGCGCCTTCTTGCTGCACTACCTACAACATGACCCTCGGATTGTACGAATTCAAAGTAATCCTGACTACTGGGTTGCCACACTGTTAGATCCCCGGTACAAGACAAAATTTGGCAAAATAATTCCTGCCATAGAAATGGACGCACGTATACAGGAGTATCTGCAGAAGGTGGTACGCAATCTTAGATCTGCTTTTCCACTAAACACCAGTGCTGCACAGAGTGAATCTCAACGCTTTGTCATGGATAGGAGGAAATGGTCTTTTACTTGTCCACATCTGAGGGACCGAGGGCTGGCTGCTGTGCTGAGATGGCGTTGAGTACGGTGTCCCTGCAGAGTTGCACTTTTGGTCATATACAAAATGAGTTGAAAAAGGACAGATGCTGGTGGAAAGGGGAACAGGTGTGTTGGAAAGGGGAAAAAAGTTTTGGTCTGTGGATTTGGTGGTTAAGCAACAGTAACATTTGCTGAAGAAACACCATCTGTTACAGTGGGACTGGCAGATTTGGATAAGGTGGTATATACTATGTTACCGCTATATACCGAAAATTATTAAGAAAAGATATATATCCCCATCAGCAGTCAGTGTCCACTGTGCTCCCAGATGGAAAAGGAGAGGTTGGCAACTGAAAGGTTCGGTGGAGGATACAGAGCTGTGTGGCTATGAAACTAATAGTAGCCTGAACCGAGTTAGACGCCATTCGGATCTGGAGACTGGGAGCCCTGTTAGCGTCACAGGGTCCACATGCCCACCCAGCCCAGGAACTCCCTGTTAACAACACAGGGGCCATTGAGTACGCTGACCGTGTGCGTAGGGGCCACACCTGTGGACAGCAGGTGCATCAGCAGCAGCAGGCCTGTTAATGCCACTGGGCTGCACAAGCAGGACTGGTAGGACAGGAGCTGGTCTTAACCGTTCTGCGTTACCAACTGTGGTGGTGGCCTGCATCGACACCCTATCCCTGCCTACCTCTGGCCTAAAGCCGCAATGGGTTCAACACATGGAGGTGTGCTCTTTCGGAGCATAATAGAAGACTGCGCACCTCCTTGTTGGCTCCAGCCCCTTTTATAACCTGGGTCCGCCCCAAACCAGGGTGAACCACAATGCACCTCCTGGAGACAAAAGCAGAGTGACACGTCATGAGTGGCATAACTAGCGTCCTATTTGGAACCGCAACTTCAATGATGACCTCATGGCTGCCATGACCCAAACACCTCACCAGTCATCGTCTGACCATCAATAATGCGGTGACAAGTCATAGGGGCGGGCCTCTGCAAGCCATTTGGGAGTGGCCTGGCCACATCGTCAGGACACCTGATGCCCTGTGGTCTATATGGGACCCCCACATCAGGGGCAGGGCCAAAGAGTTCATTACCGGACCTAGTCTCTGATGCAGTAACTGCCTGAGCATGCTCAGTAGCATGAAATACAGTGTCTGAAAAAAGACTATCAGCTTTATGGTGTCTAGGCACAACACAGGACCTAGATCCGGCACGGAGTGCAAGTACCTGTGCAAAGAGGCTTTTTGCACTAAGTGTGGGAGCATGCGCTGTATCCCGAAATGAAGACTTAGCCTCAGCAATGGCATAGTCAGGCTGAGCATACTCACTAGGCGAAACACTGTAGTTAGGCTGCGGCTTGGGTAAATCGGCACACGCATGCACACTAGCTGCCTCTCCACACTTAGACGTGGAGGAGAAAGCAGCCAGCTGGACAACCCAAGGCCCAGCCCTAAATGGCAGCTGACGCCTGGGCGCAAATGAAACCGCAGCAGGCTTCAGGTTACAGGTTTTGTAACAACAAATACCATCCAAAAGAACAGATGTACTTCTTCCCATGGATAATCTGATATGATCCTTTTTTTCACGGACACAACCATCGCTAACAAATGTAGATGAGGCCAAAACAGCAGCTGCTTCAATGGATCTCAAGTGCTCCATAAAGTGGCCTCTCCTCCACCCCAATTTCAAGATCCCAAATACTCCATTCCTCTGTGGTGTCAATCCAATCGCACTTGCTTCCTAACAGCTCTCAAGTTTCCACCAGCCCTGCTGAGTATGGGGTAACAGAGATGGTTGAGTTTGCATAGCTGTTCAGTCGCACTATAGCCTGGGAATCAGAGGTCTGCTCCAAAGCTGCAATGAGTGCAGACAAGGAAGTTATTATTATTTTTATTATTATTGATTTATAGAGCACCATTGATTCCATGGTGCTGTACATGAGAAGGGGGTTACATACAGAATACATATACAAGTAACTATAGACAGACTGGTACAGAGGGAAGAGGGCCCTGCCCTTGCGGGATTACATTCTAAAGGATTTTTGGGAGGTGACAGTAGGAGTGGTTTAGGTTGAGCGTCAAGTACGTATGGTGGTAGTGTCATTGAAGGTTATAGTCATTTCTGAACAGATGAGTTTTCAGATTCAGTTTGAAGCTTGCGGGTGTAGCAGATAATCTGACGTGTTGAGGTAGCGAGTTCCATGAGACAGGGGAAATTATCTGCGCAGATGGCCAGAAGCTTTGTGAGTGGGATCAAGGCCCCGATGAAGAAGGTGCTGAGCCTAATCTACACCCTCATTTCCAAAAAGTCAATCCTCCTGGTGGAGACAATGGGGAACATGATGAGGAGCACAGATACCTGATTGGAATGACAACTTTACTATTCGGTCAGGGCAGGAAGAGGTTTTCTCGGAGGACTCAGGACGAGGGGAATGAAAACACACAGGGTTATTGATGAGGTTGGAGACCACACTTACTGTCAAACCAAAGTCAGCCAGTCGATGAGGTCAGCAGAGGAGGTGGAGGAGGATGCTACTGACGACGAGGTTACGTTGCGTCTTCCTGGCCAGAGACAAAGTACTGGAAGCACGTCAACAACTGAATCCTGGACCACAACTTTGACTCTGAGCAGAAGTCGTGTTGGCTATGCAGGTCGCATGGGCTGTAAGCCTTGCCTAGCCTGTGAATTTTTGGACATCGCAAAGGATCACCCAAGTCATGGAATCTGTAAGATTTGTCAACAATCTGTAAGTAGAAGGCAAAAACTCACACCTTTGAGTAGTTCCTCCTTGAAGTGTCACATGGATATGAATTGATAGCATGAAGGTGTATTGCTCAGCTTTAGCCACTGTCAATGCAACATGCTTATTTGCCATTGCATGCATTGTTGCAGACTACACACAAGGGGCTGCTGTTTTTTTGGATCTGCCTTGGTTTGGTCACTATAGCAATATCAAATTGCTCTTCGGATGTGGACTTGGAGATGCTGTCTATGAACAGAAGGAAAAGCTAAAAGGTGTGTGTTACAGCAAGGAGCCACCGCGGAAACACTTCGTTCAATTGTGAGGGGAGTCATGTTGTACTTTGATGATGAGCCCCGTAATGCCAGTGAGCAACATCCTGTGCCACAGACCAACATTCTTACAGTGCTGTCTATACTGT
Source organism: Anomaloglossus baeobatrachus (assembly GCF_048569485.1). Classification (NCBI taxonomy): domain Eukaryota; kingdom Metazoa; phylum Chordata; class Amphibia; order Anura; family Aromobatidae; genus Anomaloglossus; species Anomaloglossus baeobatrachus. Next base: position 222,660,403 of record NC_134357.1, read on the forward strand.
TTACCGTGAGAGGAGCGTAAAGTCTGTATTTCTGGCAACTGGACATCAGAGTACCCGGGTACGGTAGGCTGTGCCCAGACAATAATGCGGGCACGCAACACTTTGTTTTATTAGCAAAACACATATCTGTTCTGGGTAGGCCAACTATATAGACAATAAGACTTGCTGCCTCTGCACTGTCAAATTGTCACGTACAGTTTAAATCATAGAGGGACAGCAACACATGTTTGCATTGACTGTTGCTTTTCAAGATTTCCATGACTGTGTTGCAGAGCTGTGTGGTTTGCATTCACACTGTTATCATCTGCATTATCTGTGAGGCTTCAGCTAACAAGGGTATTCAGGGGGGGTAATGTGTTTTGACTATGTTTAGGTAGATAACTTGGAAGCTCTTGTGATGCGCCACTGGTAAGTCGTGTTTGCGCACACAATCACACACACACATGCACAAACACACAATTACTGCTAGGCAGAGGGATTAGCAGGTAGTAGGCAACAGAATAGATTGTTCAATTATTTAAATTGTATGCATGGTTCTTATTGTTTGTTTTGGTAAAGTTAAACAATCATTTATCAACCCAACTCCCTAGAGTCCTTTTCCTGTTGCCTGGTTTTGCTGCATACTGGGGAGCCCACCCTGTACACAACTTAAAATGAAGCATAAGTCGCAATGTGAATTTCACTGTGCTACAATGCGGCCTAGCGTGCCTTTGCAACCACCGCCTGCCCCATCAAGTGCATCTGCGTGCTCTTCATCCTATGTGACTGTGGGGACAGCAGTCACACATGGTTTTTCACACTGAACTTCCACTCCTTTACCCGCAACAGGGAGTGTGATTGGCAGGTCATCACTTGTTTAGGAAGTGGTAACAGAAGGTATTGTTGAGCTGTCAGACATCGAGAGAACCATCATTGGATGCAGGCTACATTATATCCATGCCTGCACCTTCGTCACAGATTGGCTGGACTACCTGCAGTTAATAATTGCATTCCAGAAATGGAAAGGAGTGTAGAATGCACATGTGTTGTACCTTGCTTGGCAGCAAAGGAACACTAACTTAGTATTCCAGACAATTTTAGGATGGCAGAAAAAGAGTCAGCTCTTTGGGCAAATTAAATAGCGTGGCAAAAGTGGACAGATGGGTACAGTGGCCGTGTTCTGTGGGTACCAGGACAGTAAAAGAAGTCTCACTTTCTATCCCTCCTAATGATCAAATGCAGCAAGGAATTCCCTGAGTTTGCTATAAAATTTGCATAGCTAAATGTGCATGAGGGTAGAATGCAGAGGTGCTTGAGATTGCTTGGCACAAGTGGCACAATAAAGGAGTCCAACAGCCACTTTTTGTATGCCACTAAATGGCAGTAATTTTTGCTATCATTATAGCTTATTAAAAACAGAGCAGGAGGGTGTCCTGCAAAGGTGCTAGAAATAGCTTGCAACCAGTGGGGCACTAATGGAATACAACAGCCAGTTCTATGATGCCACTAAATGGCAGTATTTTTTGCTATCATTATAGCTTATTAAAAACAGAGCAGGAGGGTGTCCTGCAAAGGTGCTAGAAATAGCTTGCAACCAGTGGGGCACTAATGGAATACAACAGCCAGTTCTATGATGCCACTAAATGGCAGTATTTTTTGCTATCATTATAGCTTATTAAAAACAGAGCAGGAGGGTGTCCTGCACAGGTGCTAGAAATAGCTTGGCACCAGTGGGGCACTAATGGAATACAACAGCCAGTTCTATGATGCCACTAAATGGCAGTATTTTTTGCTATCATTATAGCTTATTAAAAACAGAGCAGGAGGGTGTCCTGCACAGGTGCTAGAAATAGCTTGCCACCAGTGGGGCACTAATGGAATACAACAGCCAGTTCTATGATGCCATTAAATGGCAGTATTTTTTGCTATCATTATAGCTTATTATAAACAGAGCAAAAGGGTGTCCTGCACAGGTGCTAGAAATAGCTTGCCAACAGTGGGGCACTAATGGAATACAACAGCCAGTTCTATGATGCCACTAAATGGCAGTATTTTTTGCTATCATTATAGCTTATTAAAAACAGAGCAGGAGGGTGTCATGCACAGGTGCTAGAAATAGCTTGCCACCAGTGGGGCACTAATGGAATACAACAGCCAGTTCTATGATGCCACTAACTTTACTCAATTTTTGGTATTATAACGTCTTAGTAAGTAACAATGAGTTTGAGTGTGCAATGCAGGCAGACGTGCTGCAAATATCTGTGCACTACTGGGACTATACAAAAGTCCAATAGCCACGTTTAGGATGCCACTAGGTTCACTCAGTGTTTGCTAGTATAATGGCTTAGTAACAATGAGTTGGAGTGTGCAATGCAGGAAGACATGCTGCAAATATCTTTGCACTAGTGGGACTATACAAAAGTCCAATAGCCACGTTTAGGATGCCACTAGGTACACTCAGTGTTTGCTAGTATAATGGCTTAGTAACAATCAGTTTGAGTGTGCAATGAAGGCAGACGTGCTGCAAATATCTTTGCACTAGTGGGACTATACAGAAGTCCAATAGCCACGTGTAGGATGCCACTAAGTTCAATCAGTGTTTGCTAGTATAATGGCTTAGTTACAATGAGTTTGAGTGTGCAATGCAGGCAGACGTGCTGCAAATATCTGTGCACTACTGGGATTATACAGAAGTCCAACAGCCACGTTTAGGATGACACTAAGTTCACTCAGTGTTTGCTAGTATAATGGCTTAGTAACAATAAGTTTGAGTGTGCAATGCAGGCAAGCGTGCTGCAAATATCTTTGCACTAGAGGGACTATACAAAAGTCCAATAGCCACGTTTAGGATGCCACTAGGTTCACTCAGTGTTTGCTAGCATAATGGCTTAATAACAATAAGTTTGTTATTAAGTGGCTATTGGACTTCTGTATAGTCCCACTAGTGCAAAGATATTTGCAGCACGTCTGCCTGCATTGCACACTCAAACTCATTGTAACTAAGCCATTATACTAGCAAACACTGATTGAACCTAGTGGCATCCTAAACGTGGCTATTGGACTTCTGTATAGTCCCACTAGTGCAAAGATATTTGCATCACGTCTGCCTGCATTGCACACTCAAACTCATTGTTACTAAGCCATTATACTAGCAAACACTGAGTGAACCTAGTGGCATCCTAAACGTGGCTATTGGACTTCTGTATAGTCCCACTAGTGCAAAGATATTTGCAGCACGTCTGCCTGCATTGCACACTCAAACTCATTGTTACTAAGCCATTATACTAGCAAACACGGAGTGTACCTAGAGGCATCCTAAACGTGGCTATTGGACTTTTGTATAGTCCCACTAGTGCAAAGATATTTGCAGCATGTCTGCCTGCATTGCACACTGAAACTCATTGTTACTAAGCCATTATACTAGCAAACACTGACTGTACCTAGTGGCATCCTAAATGTGGCTGTTGGACTTCTGTATAGTCCCAGTAGTGCACAGATATTTGCAGCACGTCTGCCTGCATTGCACACTCAAACTGATAGTTACTAAGCCATTATACTAGCAAACACTGAGTGTACCTAGTGGCATCCTAAACGTGGCTATTGGACTTCTGTATAGTCCCAGTAGTGCACAGATATTTGCAGCACCTCTGCCTGCATTGCACACTCCAACTCATTATAACTAAGCCATTATACTAGCAAACACTGAGTGAACGTTGTGTCATCCTAAACGTGGCTGTTGGACTTCTGTATAGTCCCAGTAGTGCACAGATATTTGCAGCATGTCTGCCTGCATTGCACACTCAAACTGATAGTTACTAAGCCATTATACTAGCAAACACTGAGTGAACCTAGTGGCATCCTAAACGTGGCTATTGGACTTCTGCATAGTCCCACTAGTGCAAAGATATTTGCAGCACGTCTGCCTGCATTGCACACTCAAACTCATTGTTACTAAGCTATTATACTAGCAAACACTGAGTGAACCTAGTGGCATCCTAAACGTGGCTATTGGACTTCTGTATAGTCCCACTAGTGCAAAGATATTTGCAGCACCTCTGCCTGCATTGCACACTCAAACTCATTGTTACTAAGCCATTATACTAGCAAACACTGAGTGAACCTAGTGGCATCCTAAACGTGGCTATTGGACTTCTGTATAGTCCCACTAGTGCAAAGATATTTGCAGCACGTCTGCCTGCATTGCACACTGAAACTCATTGTTACTAAGCCATTATACTAGCAAACACTGAGTGTACCTAGAGGCATCCTAAACGTGGCTATTGGACTTTTGTATAGTCCCACTAGTGCAAAGATATTTGCAGCATGTCTGCCTGCATTGCACACTGAAACTCATTGTTACTAAGCCATTATACTAGCAAACACTGAGTGTACCTAGTGGCATCCTAAATGTGGCTGTTGGACTTCTGTATAGTCCCAGTAGTGCACAGATATTTGCAGCACGTCTGCCTGCATTGCACACTCAAACTGATAGTTACTAAGCCATTATACTAGCAAACACTGAGTGTACCTAGTGGCATCCTAAACATGGCTGTTGGACTTCTGTATAGTCCCACTAGTGCAAAGTCCAATAGCCACGTTTAGGATGCCTCTAGGTACACTCCGTGTTTGCTAGTATAATGGCTTAGTAACAATGAGTTTGAGTGTGCAATGCAGGCAGACGTGCTGCAAATATCTTTGCACTAGTGGGACTATACAGAAGTCCAATAGCCACGTTTAGGATGCGACTAGGTTCACTCAGTGTTTGCTAGTATAATGGCTTAGTAACAATAAGTTTGAGTGTGCAATGCAGGCAGACGTGCTGCAAATATCTTTGCACTAGTGGGACTATACAAAAGTCCAATAGCCACGTTTAGGATGCCACTAGGTTCACTTAGTGCTTGCTAGTATAATGGCTTAGTACCAATAAGTTTGAGTGTGCAATTCAGGCAGACGTTCTGCAAATATCTTTGCACTAGTGGGACTATACAGAAGTCCAATAGCCACGTTTAGGATGCCACTAGGTTCAATCAGTGTTTGCTAGTATAATGGCTTAGTTATAATGAGTTTGAGTGTGCAAGGCAGGCAGACGTGCTGCAAATATCTTTGCACTAGTGGGACTATACAGAAGTCCAATAGCCACGTTTAGGATGCCACTAGGTTCACTCAGTGTTTGCTAGTATAATGGCTTAGTAACTATCAGTTTGAGTGTGCAATGCAGGCAGACGTGCTGCAAATATCTCTGCACTAGTGGGACAATACAGAAGTCCAACAGCCAAGTTTAGGATGACACAAAGTTAACTCAGTGTTTGCTAGTACAATGGCTTAGTTATAATGAGTTGGAGTGTGCAATGCAGGCAGAGGTGCTGCAAATATCTGTGCACTACTGGGACTATACAGAAGTCCAATAGCCACGTTTAGGATGCCACTAGGTACACTTAGTGTTTGCTAGTATAATGGCTTAGTTATAATGAGTTGGAGTGTGCAATGCAGGCAGACGTGCTGCAAATATCTGTGCACTACTGGGACTATACAGAAGTCCAACAGCCACGTTTAGGATGCCACTAGGTACACTCAGTGTTTGCTAGTATAATGGCTTAGTTATAATGAGTTGGAGTGTGCAATGCAGGCAGACGTGCTGCAAATATCTTTGCACTACTGGGACTATACAGAAGTCCAACAGCCACGTTTAGGATGCCACTAGGTACACTCAGTGTTTGCTAGTATAATGGCTTAGTTATAATGAGTTGGAGTGTGCAATGCAGGCAGACGTGCTGCAAATATCTTTGCACTAGTGGGACTATACAAAAGTCCAATAGCCACGTTTACGATGCCACTAGGTTCACTCAGTGTTTGCTAGTATAATGGCTTAGTAACAATAAGTTTGAGTGTGCAATGTAGGCAGACGTGCTGCAAATATCTTTGCACTAGTGGGACTATACAAAAGTCCAATAGCCACGTTTAACATGCCACTAGGTTCACTCAGTGTTTGCTAGTATAATGGCTTAGTAACTATCAGTTTGAGTGTGCAATGCAGGCAGACGTGCTGCAAATATCTGTGCACTACTGGGACTATACAGAAGTCCAACAGCCACGTTTAGGATGACACTAAGTTCACTCAGTGTTTGCTAGTATAATAGCTTAGTTATAATAAGTTGGAGTGTGCAATGCAGGCAGACGTGCTGCAAATATCTGTGCACTACTGGGACTATACAGAAGTCCAACAGCCACGTTTAGGATGCCACTAGGTACACTCAGTGTTTGCTAGTATAATGGCTTAGTAACTATCAGTTTGAGTGTGCAATGCAGGCAGACGTGCTGCAAATATCTGTGCACTACTGGGATTATACAGAAGTCCAACAGCCACGTTTAGGATGACACAAAGTTCACTCAGTGTTTGCTAGTACAATGGCTTAGTTATAATGAGTTGGAGTGTGCAATGCAGGCAGAGGTGCTGCAAATATCTGTGCACTACTGGGACTATACAGAAGTCCAATAGCCACGTTTAGGATGCCACTAGGTACACTTAGTGTTTGCTAGTATAATGGCTTAGTTATAATGAGTTGGAGTGTGCAATGCAGGCAGACGTGCTGCAAATATCTGTGCACTACTGGGACTATACAGAAGTCCAACAGCCACGTTTAGGATGCCACTAGGTACACTCAGTGTTTGCTAGTATAATGGCTTAGTTATAATGAGTTGGAGTGTGCAATGCAGGCAGACGTGCTGCAAATATCTGTGCACTACTGGGACTATACAGAAGTCCAACAGCCACGTTTAGGATGCCACTAGGTACACTCAGTGTTTGCTAGTATAATGGCTTAGTTATAATGAGTTGGAGTGTGCAATGCAGGCAGACGTGCTGCAAATATCTTTGCACTAGTGGGATTATACAAAAGTCCAATAGCCACGTTTAGGATGCCACTAGGTTCACTCAGTGTTTGCTAGTATAATGGCTTAGTAACAATAAGTTTGAGTGTGCAATGCAGGTAGACGTGCTGCAAATATCTTTGCACTAGTGGGACTATACAAAAGTCCAATAGCCACGTTTAGGATGCCACTAGGTTCACTCAGTGTTTGCTAGTATAATGGCTTAGTAACTATCAGTTTGAGTGTGCAATGCAGGCAGACGTGCTGCAAATATCTGTGCACTACTGGGACTATACAGAAGTCCAACAGCCACGTTTAGGATGACACTAAGTTCACTCAGTGTTTGCTAGTATAATGGCTTAGTTATAATGAGTTGGAGTGTGCAATGCAGGCAGACGTGCTGCAAATATCTGTGCACTACTGGGACTATACAGAAGTCCAACAGCCACGTTTAGGATGCCACTAGGTACACTCAGTGATTGCTAGTATAATGGCTTAGTTATAATGAGTTGGAGTGTGCAATGCAGGCAGACGTGCTGCAAATATCTGTGCACTACTGGGACTATACAGAAGTCCAACAGCCATGTTTAGGATGCCACTAGGTACACTCAGTGTTTGCTAGTATAATGGCTTAGTTATAATGAGTTGGAGTGTGCAATGCAGGCAGACGTGCTGCAAATATCTTTGCACTAGTGGGATTATACAAAAGTCCAATAGCCACGTTTAGGATGCCACTAGGTTCACTCAGTGTTTGCTAGTATAATGGCTTAGTAACAATAAGTTTGAGTGTGCAATGCAGGTAGACGTGCTGCAAATATCTTTGCACTAGTGGGACTATACAAAAGTCCAATAGCCACGTTTAGGATGCCACTAGGTTCACTCAGTGTTTGCTAGTATAATGGCTTAGTAACTATCAGTTTGAGTGTGCAATGCAGGCAGACGTGCTGCAAATATCTGTGCACTACTGGGACTATACAGAAGTCCAACAGCCACGTTTAGGATGACACTAAGTTCACTCAGTGTTTGCTAGTATAATGGTCTTAGTTATAATGAGTTGGAGTGTGCAATGCAGGCAGACGTGCTGCAAATATCTGTACACTACTGGGACTATACAGAAGTCCAACAGCCACGTTTAGGATGCCACTAGGTACACTCAGTGTTTGCTAGTATAATGGCTTAGTAACTATCAGTTTGAGTGTGCAATGCAGGCAGACGTGCTGCAAATATCTGTGCACTAATGGGACTATACAGAAGTCCAACAGCCACGTTTAGGATGACACAAAGTTCACTCAGTGTTTGCTAGTACAATGGCTTAGTTATAATGAGTTGGATTGTGCAAAGCAGGCAGAGGTGCTGCAAATATCTGTGCACTACTGGGACTATACAGAAGACCAATAGCCACGTTTAGGATGCCACTAGGTACACTCAGTGTTTGCTAGTATAATGGCTTAGTTATAATGAGTTGGAGTGTGCAATGCAGGCAGACGTGCTGCAAATATCTGTGCATAACTGGGACTATACAGAAGTCCAACAGCCACGTTTAGGATGCCACTAGGTACACTCAGTGTTTGCTAGTATAATGGCTTAGTTATAATGAGTTGGAGTGTGCAATGCAGGCAGACGTGCTGCAAATATCTTTGCACTAGTGGGACTATACAAAAGTCCAATAGCCACGTTTACGATGCCACTAGGTTCACTCAGTGTTTGCTAGTATAATGGCTTAGTAACAATAAGTTTGAGTGTGCAATGTAGGCAGACGTGCTGCAAATATCTTTGCACTAGTGGGACTATACAAAAGTCCAATAGCCACGTTTAACATGCCACTAGGTTCACTCAGTGTTTGCTAGTATAATGGCTTAGTAACTATCAGTTTGAGTGTGCAATGCAGGCAGACGTGCTGCAAATATCTGTGCACTACTGGGACTATACAGAAGTCCAACAGCCACGTTTAGGATGACACTAAGTTCACTCAGTGTTTGCTAGTATAATGGCTTAGTTATAATAAGTTGGAGTGTGCAATGCAGGCAGACGTGCTGCAAATATCTGTGCACTACTGGGACTATACAGAAGTCCAACAGCCACGTTTAGGATGCCACTAGGTACACTCAGTGTTTTCTAGTATAATGGCTTAGTAACTATCAGTTTGAGTGTGCAATGCAGGCAGACGTGCTGCAAATATCTGTGCACTAATGGGACTATACAGAAGTCCAACAGCCACGTTTAGGATGACACAACGTTCACTCAGTGTTTGCTAGTACAATGGCTTAGTTATAATGAGTTGGATTGTGCAAAGCAGGCAGAGGTGCTGCAAATATCTGTGCACTACTGGGACTATACAGAAGTCCAATAGCCACGTTTAGGATGCCACTAGGTACACTTAGTGTTTGCTAGTATAATGGCTTAGTTATAATGAGTTGGAGTGTGCAATGCAGGAAGACGTGCTGCAAATATCTGTGCACTATTGGGACTATACAGACGTCCAACAGCCACGTTTAGTATGCCACTAGGTACACTCAGTGTTTGCTAGTATAATGGCTTAGTTATAATGAGTTGGAGTGTGCAATGCAGGCAGACGTGCTGCAAATATCTGTGCATAACTGGGACTATACAGAAGTCCAACAGCCACGTTTAGGATGCCACTAGGTACACTCAGTGTTTGCTAGTATAATGGCTTAGTTATAATGAGTTGGAGTGTGCAATGCAGGCAGACGTGCTGCAAATATCTTTGCACTAGTGGGACTATACAAAAGTCCAATAGCCACGTTTACGATGCCACTAGGTTCACTCAGTGTTTGCTAGTATAATGGCTTAGTAACAATAAGTTTGAGTGTGCAATGTAGGCAGACGTGCTGCAAATATCTTTGCACTAGTGGGACTATACAAAAGTCCAATAGCCACGTTTAACATGCCACTAGGTTCACTCAGTGTTTGCTAGTATAATGGCTTAGTAACTATCAGTTTGAGTGTGCAATGCAGGCAGACGTGCTGCAAATATCTGTGCACTACTGGGACTATACAGAAGTCCAACAGCCACGTTTAGGATGACACTAAGTTCACTCAGTGTTTGCTAGTATAATGGCTTAGTTATAATAAGTTGGAGTGTGCAATGCAGGCAGACGTGCTGCAAATATCTGTGCACTACTGGGACTCTACAGAAGTCCAACAGCCACGTTTAGGATGCCACTAGGTACACTCAGTGTTTGCTAGTATAATGGCTTAGTAACTATCAGTTTGTGTGTGCAATGCAGGCAGACGTGCTGCAAATATCTGTGCACTACTGGGATTATACAGAAGTCCAACAGCCACGTTTAGGATGACACAAAGTTCACTCAGTGTTTGCTAGTACAATGGCTTAGTTATAATGAGTTGGAGTGTGCAATGCAGGCAGAGGTGCTGCAAATATCTGTGCACTACTGGGACTATACAGAAGTCCAATAGCCACGTTTAGGATGCCACTAGGTACACTTAGTGTTTGCTAGTATAATGGCTTAGTTATAATGAGTTGGAGTGTGCAATGCAGGCAGACGTGCTGCAAATATCTGTGCACTACTGGGACTATACAGAAGTCCAACAGCCACGTTTAGGATGCCACTAGGTACACTCAGTGTTTGCTAGTATAATGGCTTAGTTATAATGAGTTGGAGTGTGCAATGCAGGCAGACGTGCTGCAAATATCTGTGCACTACTGGGACTATACAGAAGTCCAACAGCCACGTTTAGGATGCCACTAGGTACACTCAGTGTTTGCTAGTATAATGGCTTAGTTATAATGAGTTGGAGTGTGCAATGCAGGCAGACGTGCTGCAAATATCTTTGCACTAGTGGGATTATACAAAAGTCCAATAGCCACGTTTAGGATGCCACTAGGTTCACTCAGTGTTTGCTAGTATAATGGCTTAGTAACAATAAGTTTGAGTGTGCAATGCAGGTAGACGTGCTGCAAATATCTTTGCACTAGTGGGACTATACAAAAGTCCAATAGCCACGTTTAGGATGCCACTAGGTTCACTCAGTGTTTGCTAGTATAATGGCTTAGTAACTATCAGTTTGAGTGTGCAATGCAGGCAGACGTGCTGCAAATATCTGTGCACTACTGGGACTATACAGAAGTCCAACAGCCACGTTTAGGATGACACTAAGTTCACTCAGTGTTTGCTAGTATAATGGTCTTAGTTATAATGAGTTGGAGTGTGCAATGCAGGCAGACGTGCTGCAAATATCTGTGCTCTACTGGGACTATACAGAAGTCCAACAGCCACGTTTAGGATGCCACTAGGTACACTCAGTGTTTGCTAGTATAATGGCTTAGTAACTATCAGTTTGAGTGTGCAATGCAGGCAGACGTGCTGCAAATATCTGTGCACTAATGGGACTATACAGAAGTCCAACAGCCACGTTTAGGATGACACAAAGTTCACTCAGTGTTTGCTAGTACAATGGCTTAGTTATAATGAGTTGGATTGTGCAAAGCAGGCAGAGGTGCTGCAAATATCTGTGCACTACTGGGACTATACAGAAGTCCAATAGCCACGTTTAGGATGCCACTAGGTACACTTAGTGTTTGCTAGTATAATGGCTTAGTTATAATGAGTTGGAGTGTGCAATGCAGGAAGACGTGCTGCAAATATCTGTGCACTATTGGGACTATACAGACGTCCAACAGCCACGTTTAGTATGCCACTAGGTACACTCAGTGTTTGCTAGTATAATGGCTTAGTTATAATGAGTTGGAGTGTGCAATGCAGGCAGACGTGCTGCAAATATCTGTGCATAACTGGGACTATACAGAAGTCCAACAGCCACGTTTAGGATGCCACTAGGTACACTCAGTGTTTGCTAGTATAATGGCTTAGTTATAATGAGTTGGAGTGTGCAATGCAGACAGACGTGCTGCAAATTTCTTTGCACTAGTGGGACTATACAAAAGTCCAATAGCCACGGTTAGGATGCCACTAGGTTCACTCAGTGTTTGCTAGTATAATGGCTTAGTAACAATAAGTTTGAGTGTGCAATGCAGGCAGACGTGCTGCAAATATCTTTGCACTAGTGGGACTATACAAAAGTCCAATAGCCACGTTTAGGATGCCATTAGGTTCACTCAGTGTTTGCTAGTATAATAGCTTAGTAACAATAAGTTTGAGTGTGCAATGCAGGCAGACGTGCTGCAAATATCTTTGCACTAGTGGGACTATACAGAAGTCCAATAGCCACGTTTCTGATGCCACTAGGTTCAAACAGTGTTTGCTAGTATAATGGTTTAGTTACAATGAGTTTGAGTGTGCAATGCAGGCAGACGTGCTGCAAATATCTTTGCACTTGTGGGACTATACAAAAGTCCAATAGCCACGTTTAGGATGCCACTAGGTACACTCAGTGTTTGCTAGCATAATGGCTTAGTAACAATGAGTTTGAGTGTGCAATGCAGGCAGACATGCTGCAAATATCTTTGCACTAGTAGGACTATACAGAAGTCCAACAGCCACATTTAGGATGCCACTAGGTTCAATCAGTGTTTGCTAGTATAATGGCTTAGTTATAATGAGTTTGAGTGTGCAATGCAGGCAGACGTGCTGCAAATATCTGTGCACTACTGGGACTATACAGAAGTCCAACAGCCACGTTTAGGATGACACTAAGTTCACTCAGTGTTTGCTAGTATAGTGGCTTAGTTATAATGAGTTGGAGTGTGCAATGCAGGCAGACGTGCTGCAAATATCTGTGCACTACTGGGACTATACAGAAGTCCAACAGCCACGTTTAGTATGCCACTAGGTACACTCAGTGTTTGCTAGTATAATGGCTTAGTAACTATCAGTTTGAGTGTGCAATGCAGGCAGACGTGCTGCAAATATCTGTGCACTACTGGGACTATACAGAAGTCCAACAGCCACGTTTAGGATGACACTAAGTTCACTCAGTGTTTGCTAGTATAATGGTCTTAGTTATAATGAGTTGGAGTGTGCAATGCAGGCAGACGTGCTGCAAATATCTGTACACTACTGGGACTATACAGAAGTCCAACAGCCACGTTTAGGATGCCACTAGGTACACTCAGTGTTTGCTAGTATAATGGCTTAGTAACTATCAGTTTGAGTGTGCAATGCAGGCAGACGTGCTGCAAATATCTGTGCACTAATGGGACTATACAGAAGTCCAACAGCCACGTTTAGGATGACACAAAGTTCACTCAGTGTTTGCTAGTACAATGGCTTAGTTATAATGAGTTGGATTGTGCAAAGCAGGCAGAGGTGCTGCAAATATCTGTGCACTACTGGGACTATACAAAAGTCCAATAGCCACGTTTACGATGCCACTAGGTTCACTCAGTGTTTGCTAGTATAATGGCTTAGTAACAATAAGTTTGAGTGTGCAATGTAGGCAGACGTGCTGCAAATATCTTTGCACTAGTGGGACTATACAAAAGTCCAATAGCCACGTTTAACATGCCACTAGGTTCACTCAGTGTTTGCTAGTATAATGGCTTAGTAACTATCAGTTTGAGTGTGCAATGCAGGCAGACGTGCTGCAAATATCTGTGCACTACTGGGACTATACAGAAGTCCAACAGCCACGTTTAGGATGACACTAAGTTCACTCAGTGTTTGCTAGTATAATGGCTTAGTTATAATAAGTTGGAGTGTGCAATGCAGGCAGACGTGCTGCAAATATCTGTGCACTACTGGGACTATACAGAAGTCCAACAGCCACGTTTAGGATGCCACTAGGTACACTCAGTGTTTTCTAGTATAATGGCTTAGTAACTATCAGTTTGAGTGTGCAATGCAGGCAGACGTGCTGCAAATATCTGTGCACTAATGGGACTATACAGAAGTCCAACAGCCACGTTTAGGATGACACAACGTTCACTCAGTGTTTGCTAGTACAATGGCTTAGTTATAATGAGTTGGATTGTGCAAAGCAGGCAGAGGTGCTGCAAATATCTGTGCACTACTGGGACTATACAGAAGTCCAATAGCCACGTTTAGGATGCCACTAGGTACACTTAGTGTTTGCTAGTATAATGGCTTAGTTATAATGAGTTGGAGTGTGCAATGCAGGAAGACGTGCTGCAAATATCTGTGCACTATTGGGACTATACAGACGTCCAACAGCCACGTTTAGTATGCCACTAGGTACACTCAGTGTTTGCTAGTATAATGGCTTAGTTATAATGAGTTGGAGTGTGCAATGCAGGCAGACGTGCTGCAAATATCTGTGCATAACTGGGACTATACAGAAGTCCAACAGCCACGTTTAGGATGCCACTAGGTACACTCAGTGTTTGCTAGTATAATGGCTTAGTTATAATGAGTTGGAGTGTGCAATGCAGGCAGACGTGCTGCAAATATCTTTGCACTAGTGGGACTATACAAAAGTCCAATAGCCACGTTTACGATGCCACTAGGTTCACTCAGTGTTTGCTAGTATAATGGCTTAGTAACAATAAGTTTGAGTGTGCAATGTAGGCAGACGTGCTGCAAATATCTTTGCACTAGTGGGACTATACAAAAGTCCAATAGCCACGTTTAACATGCCACTAGGTTCACTCAGTGTTTGCTAGTATAATGGCTTAGTAACTATCAGTTTGAGTGTGCAATGCAGGCAGACGTGCTGCAAATATCTGTGCACTACTGGGACTATACAGAAGTCCAACAGCCACGTTTAGGATGACACTAAGTTCACTCAGTGTTTGCTAGTATAATGGCTTAGTTATAATAAGTTGGAGTGTGCAATGCAGGCAGACGTGCTGCAAATATCTGTGCACTACTGGGACTCTACAGAAGTCCAACAGCCACGTTTAGGATGCCACTAGGTACACTCAGTGTTTGCTAGTATAATGGCTTAGTAACTATCAGTTTGAGTGTGCAATGCAGGCAGACGTGCTGCAAATATCTGTGCACTACTGGGATTATACAGAAGTCCAACAGCCACGTTTAGGATGACACAAAGTTCACTCAGTGTTTGCTAGTACAATGGCTTAGTTATAATGAGTTGGAGTGTGCAATGCAGGCAGAGGTGCTGCAAATATCTGTGCACTACTGGGACTATACAGAAGTCCAATAGCCACGTTTAGGATGCCACTAGGTACACTTAGTGTTTGCTAGTATAATGGCTTAGTTATAATGAGTTGGAGTGTGCAATGCAGGCAGACGTGCTGCAAATATCTGTGCACTACTGGGACTATACAGAAGTCCAACAGCCACGTTTAGGATGCCACTAGGTACACTCAGTGTTTGCTAGTATAATGGCTTAGTTATAATGAGTTGGAGTGTGCAATGCAGGCAGACGTGCTGCAAATATCTGTGCACTACTGGGACTATACAGAAGTCCAACAGCCACGTTTAGGATGCCACTAGGTACACTCAGTGTTTGCTAGTATAATGGCTTAGTTATAATGAGTTGGAGTGTGCAATGCAGGCAGACGTGCTGCAAATATCTTTGCACTAGTGGGATTATACAAAAGTCCAATAGCCACGTTTAGGATGCCACTAGGTTCACTCAGTGTTTGCTAGTATAATGGCTTAGTAACAATAAGTTTTAGTGTGCAATGCAGGTAGACGTGCTGCAAATATCTTTGCACTAGTGGGACTATACAAAAGTCCAATAGCCACGTTTAGGATGCCACTAGGTTCACTCAGTGTTTGCTAGTATAATGGCTTAGTAACTATCAGTTTGAGTGTGCAATGCAGGCAGACGTGCTGCAAATATCTGTGCACTACTGGGACTATACAGAAGTCCAACAGCCACGTTTAGGATGACACTAAGTTCACTCAGTGTTTGCTAGTATAATGGTCTTAGTTATAATGAGTTGGAGTGTGCAATGCAGGCAGACGTGCTGCAAATATCTGTGCTCTACTGGGACTATACAGAAGTCCAACAGCCACGTTTAGGATGCCACTAGGTACACTCAGTGTTTGCTAGTATAATGGCTTAGTAACTATCAGTTTGAGTGTGCAATGCAGGCAGACGTGCTGCAAATATCTGTGCACTAATGGGACTATACAGAAGTCCAACAGCCACGTTTAGGATGACACAAAGTTCACTCAGTGTTTGCTAGTACAATGGCTTAGTTATAATGAGTTGGATTGTGCAAAGCAGGCAGAGGTGCTGCAAATATCTGTGCACTACTGGGACTATACAGAAGTCCAATAGCCACGTTTAGGATGCCACTAGGTACACTTAGTGTTTGCTAGTATAATGGCTTAGTTATAATGAGTTGGAGTGTGCAATGCAGGAAGACGTGCTGCAAATATCTGTGCACTATTGGGACTATACAGACGTCCAACAGCCACGTTTAGTATGCCACTAGGTACACTCAGTGTTTGCTAGTATAATGGCTTAGTTATAATGAGTTGGAGTGTGCAATGCAGGCAGACGTGCTGCAAATATCTGTGCATAACTGGGACTATACAGAAGTCCAACAGCCACGTTTAGGATGCCACTAGGTACACTCAGTGTTTGCTAGTATAATGGCTTAGTTATAATGAGTTGGAGTGTGCAATGCAGACAGACGTGCTGCAAATTTCTTTGCACTAGTGGGACTATACAAAAGTCCAATAGCCACGGTTAGGATGCCACTAGGTTCACTCAGTGTTTGCTAGTATAATGGCTTAGTAACAATAAGTTTGAGTGTGCAATGCAGGCAGACGTGCTGCAAATATCTTTGCACTAGTGGGACTATACAAAAGTCCAATAGCCACGTTTAGGATGCCATTAGGTTCACTCAGTGTTTGCTAGTATAATAGCTTAGTAACAATAAGTTTGAGTGTGCAATGCAGGCAGACGTGCTGCAAATATCTTTGCACTAGTGGGACTATACAGAAGTCCAATAGCCACGTTTCTGATGCCACTAGGTTCAAACAGTGTTTGCTAGTATAATGGTTTAGTTACAATGAGTTTGAGTGTGCAATGCAGGCAGACGTGCTGCAAATATCTTTGCACTTGTGGGACTATACAAAAGTCCAATAGCCACGTTTAGGATGCCACTAGGTACACTCAGTGTTTGCTAGCATAATGGCTTAGTAACAATGAGTTTGAGTGTGCAATGCAGGCAGACATGCTGCAAATATCTTTGCACTAGTAGGACTATACAGAAGTCCAACAGCCACATTTAGGATGCCACTAGGTTCAATCAGTGTTTGCTAGTATAATGGCTTAGTTATAATGAGTTTGAGTGTGCAATGCAGGCAGAGGTGCTGCAAATATCTGTGCACTACTGGGACTATACAGAAGTCCAACAGCCACGTTTAGGATGACACTAAGTTCACTCAGTGTTTGCTAGTATAGTGGCTTAGTTATAATGAGTTGGAGTGTGCAATGCAGGCAGACGTGCTGCAAATATCTGTGCACTACTGGGACTATACAGAAGTCCAACAGCCACGTTTAGTATGCCACTAGGTACACTCAGTGTTTGCTAGTATAATGGCTTAGTAACTATCAGTTTGAGTGTGCAATGCAGGCAGACGTGCTGCAAATATCTGTGCACTACTGGGACTATACAGAAGTCCAATAGCCACGTTTAGGATGCCACTAGGTTCACTCAGTGTTTGCTAGTATAATGGCTTAGTTATAATGAGTTGGAGTGTGCAATGCAGGCAGACGTGCTGCAAATATCTGTGCACTACTGGGACTATACAGAAGTCCAACAGCCACGCTTAGGATGCCACTAGGTACACTGAGTGTTTGCTAGTATAATGGCTTAGTAACTATCAGTTTGAGTGTGCAATGCAGGCAGACGTGCTGCAAATATCTGTGCAATACTGGGACTATACAGAGAGCCAACAGCCACGTTTAGGATGCCACTAGGTACACTCAGTGTTTGCTAGTATAATGGCTTAGTAACTATCAGTTTGAGTGTGCAATGCAGGCAGACGTGCTGCAAATATCTGTGCACTACTGGGACTATACAGAAGTCCAACAGCCACGTTTAGGATGACACTAAGTTCACTCAGTGTTTGCTAGTATAATGGCTTAGTTATAATGAGTTGGAGTGTGCAATGCAGGCAGACGTGCTGCAAATATCTGTGCACTACTGGGACTATACAGAAGTCCAACAGCCACGCTTAGGATGCCACTAGGTACACTGAGTGTTTGCTAGTATAATGGCTTAGTAACTATCAGTTTGAGTGTGCAATGCAGGCAGACGTGCTGCAAATATCTGTGCAATACTGGGACTATACAGAGAGCCAACAGCCACGTTTAGGATGCCACTAGGTACACTCAGTGTTTGCTAGTATAATGGCTTAGTAACTATCAGTTTGAGTGTGCAATGCAGGCAGACGTGCTGCAAATATCTGTGCACTACTGGGACTATACAGAAGTCCAATAGCCACGTTTAGGATGACACTAAGTTCACTCAGTGTTTGCTAGTATAATGGCTTAGTTATAATGAGTTGGAGTGTGCAATGCAGGCAGACGTGCTGCAAATATCTGTGCACTACTGGGACTATACAGAAGTCCAACAGCCACATTTAGGATGCCACTAGGTACACTCAGTGTTTTCTAGTATAATGGCTTAGTAACTATCAGTTTGAGTGTGCAATGCAGGCAGACGTGCTGCAAATATCTGTGCACTACTGGGACTATACAGAAGTCCAACAGCCACGTTTAGGATGACACTAAGTTCACTCAGTGTTTGCTAGTATAATGGCTTAGTTATAATGAGTTGGAGTGTGCAATGCAGGCAGACGTGCTGCAAATATCTGTGCACTACTGGGACTATACAGAAGTCCAACAGCCACGTTTAGGATGCCACTAGGTACACTCAGTGTTTGCTAGTACAATGGCTTAGTTATAATGAGTTGGATTGTGCAAAGCAGGCAGAGGTGCTGCAAATATCTGTGCACTACTGGGACTATACAGAAGTCCAATAGCCACGTTTAGGATGCCACTAGGTACACTTAGTGTTTGCTAGTATAATGGCTTAGTTATAATGAGTTGGAGTGTGCAATGCAGGAAGACGTGCTGCAAATATCTGTGCACTATTGGGACTATACAGACGTCCAACAGCCACGTTTAGTATGCCACTAGGTACACTCAGTGTTTGCTAGTATAATGGCTTAGTTATAATGAGTTGGAGTGTGCAATGCAGGCAGACGTGCTGCAAATATCTGTGCATAACTGGGACTATACAGAAGTCCAACAGCCACGTTTAGGATGCCACTAGGTACACTCAGTGTTTGCTAGTATAATGGCTTAGTTATAATGAGTTGGAGTGTGCAATGCAGACAGACGTGCTGCAAATTTCTTTGCACTAGTGGGACTATACAAAAGTCCAATAGCCACGGTTAGGATGCCACTAGGTTCACTCAGTGTTTGCTAGTATAATGGCTTAGTAACAATAAGTTTGAGTGTGCAATGCAGGCAGACGTGCTGCAAATATCTTTGCACTAGTGGGACTATACAAAAGTCCAATAGCCACGTTTAGGATGCCATTAGGTTCACTCAGTGTTTGCTAGTATAATAGCTTAGTAACAATAAGTTTGAGTGTGCAATGCAGGCAGACGTGCTGCAAATATCTTTGCACTAGTGGGACTATACAGAAGTCCAATAGCCACGTTTCTGATGCCACTAGGTTCAAACAGTGTTTGCTAGTATAATGGTTTAGTTACAATGAGTTTGAGTGTGCAATGCAGGCAGACGTGCTGCAAATATCTTTGCACTTGTGGGACTATACAAAAGTCCAATAGCCACGTTTAGGATGCCACTAGGTACACTCAGTGTTTGCTAGCATAATGGCTTAGTAACAATGAGTTTGAGTGTGCAATGCAGGCAGACATGCTGCAAATATCTTTGCACTAGTAGGACTATACAGAAGTCCAACAGCCACATTTAGGATGCCACTAGGTTCAATCAGTGTTTGCTAGTATAATGGCTTAGTTATAATGAGTTTGAGTGTGCAATGCAGGCAGACGTGCTGCAAATATCTGTGCACTACTGGGACTATACAGAAGTCCAACAGCCACGTTTAGGATGACACTAAGTTCACTCAGTGTTTGCTAGTATAGTGGCTTAGTTATAATGAGTTGGAGTGTGCAATGCAGGCAGACGTGCTGCAAATATCTGTGCACTACTGGGACTATACAGAAGTCCAACAGCCACGTTTAGTATGCCACTAGGTACACTCAGTGTTTGCTAGTATAATGGCTTAGTAACTATCAGTTTGAGTGTGCAATGCAGGCAGACGTGCTGCAAATATCTGTGCACTACTGGGACTATACAGAAGTCCAACAGCCACGTTTAGGATGACACTAAGTTCACTCAGTGTTTGCTAGTATAATGGTCTTAGTTATAATGAGTTGGAGTGTGCAATGCAGGCAGACGTGCTGCAAATATCTGTACACTACTGGGACTATACAGAAGTCCAACAGCCACGTTTAGGATGCCACTAGGTACACTCAGTGTTTGCTAGTATAATGGCTTAGTAACTATCAGTTTGAGTGTGCAATGCAGGCAGACGTGCTGCAAATATCTGTGCACTAATGGGACTATACAGAAGTCCAACAGCCACGTTTAGGATGACACAAAGTTCACTCAGTGTTTGCTAGTACAATGGCTTAGTTATAATGAGTTGGATTGTGCAAAGCAGGCAGAGGTGCTGCAAATATCTGTGCACTACTGGGACTATACAGAAGACCAATAGCCACGTTTAGGATGCCACTAGGTACACTCAGTGTTTGCTAGTATAATGGCTTAGTTATAATGAGTTGGAGTGTGCAATGCAGGCAGACGTGCTGCAAATATCTGTGCATAACTGGGACTATACAGAAGTCCAACAGCCACGTTTAGGATGCCACTAGGTACACTCAGTGTTTGCTAGTATAATGGCTTAGTTATAATGAGTTGGAGTGTGCAATGCAGGCAGACGTGCTGCAAATATCTTTGCACTAGTGGGACTATACAAAAGTCCAATAGCCACGTTTACGATGCCACTAGGTTCACTCAGTGTTTGCTAGTATAATGGCTTAGTAACAATAAGTTTGAGTGTGCAATGTAGGCAGACGTGCTGCAAATATCTTTGCACTAGTGGGACTATACAAAAGTCCAATAGCCACGTTTAACATGCCACTAGGTTCACTCAGTGTTTGCTAGTATAATGGCTTAGTAACTATCAGTTTGAGTGTGCAATGCAGGCAGACGTGCTGCAAATATCTGTGCACTACTGGGACTATACAGAAGTCCAACAGCCACGTTTAGGATGACACTAAGTTCACTCAGTGTTTGCTAGTATAATGGCTTAGTTATAATAAGTTGGAGTGTGCAATGCAGGCAGACGTGCTGCAAATATCTGTGCACTACTGGGACTATACAGAAGTCCAACAGCCACGTTTAGGATGCCACTAGGTACACTCAGTGTTTTCTAGTATAATGGCTTAGTAACTATCAGTTTGAGTGTGCAATGCAGGCAGACGTGCTGCAAATATCTGTGCACTAATGGGACTATACAGAAGTCCAACAGCCACGTTTAGGATGACACAACGTTCACTCAGTGTTTGCTAGTACAATGGCTTAGTTATAATGAGTTGGATTGTGCAAAGCAGGCAGAGGTGCTGCAAATATCTGTGCACTACTGGGACTATACAGAAGTCCAATAGCCACGTTTAGGATGCCACTAGGTACACTTAGTGTTTGCTAGTATAATGGCTTAGTTATAATGAGTTGGAGTGTGCAATGCAGGAAGACGTGCTGCAAATATCTGTGCACTATTGGGACTATACAGACGTCCAACAGCCACGTTTAGTATGCCACTAGGTACACTCAGTGTTTGCTAGTATAATGGCTTAGTTATAATGAGTTGGAGTGTGCAATGCAGGCAGACGTGCTGCAAATATCTGTGCATAACTGGGACTATACAGAAGTCCAACAGCCACGTTTAGGATGCCACTAGGTACACTCAGTGTTTGCTAGTATAATGGCTTAGTTATAATGAGTTGGAGTGTGCAATGCAGGCAGACGTGCTGCAAATATCTTTGCACTAGTGGGACTATACAAAAGTCCAATAGCCACGTTTACGATGCCACTAGGTTCACTCAGTGTTTGCTAGTATAATGGCTTAGTAACAATAAGTTTGAGTGTGCAATGTAGGCAGACGTGCTGCAAATATCTTTGCACTAGTGGGACTATACAAAAGTCCAATAGCCACGTTTAACATGCCACTAGGTTCACTCAGTGTTTGCTAGTATAATGGCTTAGTAACTATCAGTTTGAGTGTGCAATGCAGGCAGACGTGCTGCAAATATCTGTGCACTACTGGGACTATACAGAAGTCCAACAGCCACGTTTAGGATGACACTAAGTTCACTCAGTGTTTGCTAGTATAATGGCTTAGTTATAATAAGTTGGAGTGTGCAATGCAGGCAGACGTGCTGCAAATATCTGTGCACTACTGGGACTCTACAGAAGTCCAACAGCCACGTTTAGGATGCCACTAGGTACACTCAGTGTTTGCTAGTATAATGGCTTAGTAACTATCAGTTTGAGTGTGCAATGCAGGCAGACGTGCTGCAAATATCTGTGCACTACTGGGATTATACAGAAGTCCAACAGCCACGTTTAGGATGACACAAAGTTCACTCAGTGTTTGCTAGTACAATGGCTTAGTTATAATGAGTTGGAGTGTGCAATGCAGGCAGAGGTGCTGCAAATATCTGTGCACTACTGGGACTATACAGAAGTCCAATAGCCACGTTTAGGATGCCACTAGGTACACTTAGTGTTTGCTAGTATAATGGCTTAGTTATAATGAGTTGGAGTGTGCAATGCAGGCAGACGTGCTGCAAATATCTGTGCACTACTGGGACTATACAGAAGTCCAACAGCCACGTTTAGGATGCCACTAGGTACACTCAGTGTTTGCTAGTATAATGGCTTAGTTATAATGAGTTGGAGTGTGCAATGCAGGCAGACGTGCTGCAAATATCTGTGCACTACTGGGACTATACAGAAGTCCAACAGCCACGTTTAGGATGCCACTAGGTACACTCAGTGTTTGCTAGTATAATGGCTTAGTTATAATGAGTTGGAGTGTGCAATGCAGGCAGACGTGCTGCAAATATCTTTGCACTAGTGGGATTATACAAAAGTCCAATAGCCACGTTTAGGATGCCACTAGGTTCACTCAGTGTTTGCTAGTATAATGGCTTAGTAACAATAAGTTTGAGTGTGCAATGCAGGTAGACGTGCTGCAAATATCTTTGCACTAGTGGGACTATACAAAAGTCCAATAGCCACGTTTAGGATGCCACTAGGTTCACTCAGTGTTTGCTAGTATAATGGCTTAGTAACTATCAGTTTGAGTGTGCAATGCAGGCAGACGTGCTGCAAATATCTGTGCACTACTGGGACTATACAGAAGTCCAACAGCCACGTTTAGGATGACACTAAGTTCACTCAGTGTTTGCTAGTATAATGGTCTTAGTTATAATGAGTTGGAGTGTGCAATGCAGGCAGACGTGCTGCAAATATCTGTGCTCTACTGGGACTATACAGAAGTCCAACAGCCACGTTTAGGATGCCACTAGGTACACTCAGTGTTTGCTAGTATAATGGCTTAGTAACTATCAGTTTGAGTGTGCAATGCAGGCAGACGTGCTGCAAATATCTGTGCACTAATGGGACTATACAGAAGTCCAACAGCCACGTTTAGGATGACACAAAGTTCACTCAGTGTTTGCTAGTACAATGGCTTAGTTATAATGAGTTGGATTGTGCAAAGCAGGCAGAGGTGCTGCAAATATCTGTGCACTACTGGGACTATACAGAAGTCCAATAGCCACGTTTAGGATGCCACTAGGTACACTTAGTGTTTGCTAGTATAATGGCTTAGTTATAATGAGTTGGAGTGTGCAATGCAGGAAGACGTGCTGCAAATATCTGTGCACTATTGGGACTATACAGACGTCCAACAGCCACGTTTAGTATGCCACTAGGTACACTCAGTGTTTGCTAGTATAATGGCTTAGTTATAATGAGTTGGAGTGTGCAATGCAGGCAGACGTGCTGCAAATATCTGTGCATAACTGGGACTATACAGAAGTCCAACAGCCACGTTTAGGATGCCACTAGGTACACTCAGTGTTTGCTAGTATAATGGCTTAGTTATAATGAGTTGGAGTGTGCAATGCAGACAGACGTGCTGCAAATTTCTTTGCACTAGTGGGACTATACAAAAGTCCAATAGCCACGGTTAGGATGCCACTAGGTTCACTCAGTGTTTGCTAGTATAATGGCTTAGTAACAATAAGTTTGAGTGTGCAATGCAGGCAGACGTGCTGCAAATATCTTTGCACTAGTGGGACTATACAAAAGTCCAATAGCCACGTTTAGGATGCCATTAGGTTCACTCAGTGTTTGCTAGTATAATAGCTTAGTAACAATAAGTTTGAGTGTGCAATGCAGGCAGACGTGCTGCAAATATCTTTGCACTAGTGGGACTATACAGAAGTCCAATAGCCACGTTTCTGATGCCACTAGGTTCAAACAGTGTTTGCTAGTATAATGGTTTAGTTACAATGAGTTTGAGTGTGCAATGCAGGCAGACGTGCTGCAAATATCTTTGCACTTGTGGGACTATACAAAAGTCCAATAGCCACGTTTAGGATGCCACTAGGTACACTCAGTGTTTGCTAGCATAATGGCTTAGTAACAATGAGTTTGAGTGTGCAATGCAGGCAGACATGCTGCAAATATCTTTGCACTAGTAGGACTATACAGAAGTCCAACAGCCACATTTAGGATGCCACTAGGTTCAATCAGTGTTTGCTAGTATAATGGCTTAGTTATAATGAGTTTGAGTGTGCAATGCAGGCAGAGGTGCTGCAAATATCTGTGCACTACTGGGACTATACAGAAGTCCAACAGCCACGTTTAGGATGACACTAAGTTCACTCAGTGTTTGCTAGTATAGTGGCTTAGTTATAATGAGTTGGAGTGTGCAATGCAGGCAGACGTGCTGCAAATATCTGTGCACTACTGGGACTATACAGAAGTCCAACAGCCACGTTTAGTATGCCACTAGGTACACTCAGTGTTTGCTAGTATAATGGCTTAGTAACTATCAGTTTGAGTGTGCAATGCAGGCAGACGTGCTGCAAATATCTGTGCACTACTGGGACTATACAGAAGTCCAATAGCCACGTTTAGGATGCCACTAGGTTCACTCAGTGTTTGCTAGTATAATGGCTTAGTTATAATGAGTTGGAGTGTGCAATGCAGGCAGACGTGCTGCAAATATCTGTGCACTACTGGGACTATACAGAAGTCCAACAGCCACGCTTAGGATGCCACTAGGTACACTGAGTGTTTGCTAGTATAATGGCTTAGTAACTATCAGTTTGAGTGTGCAATGCAGGCAGACGTGCTGCAAATATCTGTGCAATACTGGGACTATACAGAGAGCCAACAGCCACGTTTAGGATGCCACTAGGTACACTCAGTGTTTGCTAGTATAATGGCTTAGTAACTATCAGTTTGAGTGTGCAATGCAGGCAGACGTGCTGCAAATATCTGTGCACTACTGGGACTATACAGAAGTCCAACAGCCACGTTTAGGATGACACTAAGTTCACTCAGTGTTTGCTAGTATAATGGCTTAGTTATAATGAGTTGGAGTGTGCAATGCAGGCAGACGTGCTGCAAATATCTGTGCACTACTGGGACTATACAGAAGTCCAACAGCCACGCTTAGGATGCCACTAGGTACACTGAGTGTTTGCTAGTATAATGGCTTAGTAACTATCAGTTTGAGTGTGCAATGCAGGCAGACGTGCTGCAAATATCTGTGCAATACTGGGACTATACAGAGAGCCAACAGCCACGTTTAGGATGCCACTAGGTACACTCAGTGTTTGCTAGTATAATGGCTTAGTAACTATCAGTTTGAGTGTGCAATGCAGGCAGACGTGCTGCAAATATCTGTGCACTACTGGGACTATACAGAAGTCCAATAGCCACGTTTAGGATGACACTAAGTTCACTCAGTGTTTGCTAGTATAATGGCTTAGTTATAATGAGTTGGAGTGTGCAATGCAGGCAGACGTGCTGCAAATATCTGTGCACTACTGGGACTATACAGAAGTCCAACAGCCACATTTAGGATGCCACTAGGTACACTCAGTGTTTTCTAGTATAATGGCTTAGTAACTATCAGTTTGAGTGTGCAATGCAGGCAGACGTGCTGCAAATATCTGTGCACTACTGGGACTATACAGAAGTCCAACAGCCACGTTTAGGATGACACTAAGTTCACTCAGTGTTTGCTAGTATAATGGCTTAGTTATAATGAGTTGGAGTGTGCAATGCAGGCAGACGTGCTGCAAATATCTGTGCACTACTGGGACTATACAGAAGTCCAACAGCCACGTTTAGGATGCCACTAGGTACACTCAGTGTTTGCTAGTATAATGGCTTAGTAACTATCAGTTTGAGTGTGCAATGCAGGCAGAGGTGCTGCAAATATCTGTGCACTACTGGGACTATACAGAAGTCCAACAGCCACGTTTAGGATGCCACTAGGTACACTCAGTGTTTGCTAGTATAATGGTTTAGTAACTATCAGTTTGAGTGTGCAATGCAGGCAGACGTGCTGCAAATATCTGTGCACTACTGGGACTATACAGAAGTCCAACAGCCACGTTTAGGATACCACTAGGTACACTCAGTTACTAAGCCATTATACTAGCAAACACTGAGTTTACCTAGTGGTATCCTAAACGTGGCTGTTGGTCTTCTGTATAGTCCCAGTAGTGCACAGATATTTGCAGCACGTCTGCCTGCATTGCACACTCAAACTGATCGTTACTAAGCCATTATACTAGAAAACACTGAGTGTACCTAGTGGCATCCTAAATGTGGCTGTTGGACTTCTGTATAGTCCCAGTAGTGCACAGATATTTGCACGGGTAGTTGTAGGCTGCGGTGGCCTGTTCCACAATAACATCGGTGGAGGGATCAAGCTGCGACAGGGGACGGTCCCTAGAGACTGGAGGAGTGCAAAGATCATCTCCAAACAGTAAAAACCGAGGCCCAGGGAAGGTTGTAGACTCCCAGGGCCAGAACCCATAGCAGACTTCCAGAAAAGGGGAAATCAGCCGACAGGTGACCCCCCAGCCTGGAGGCTGTAGTGGAGGCCAAGCCAGGTTCACCCTAACAAAGGCAAGGCTAAGGAAGACAGCTGAAGAAAGAGACACTAAGAGAAGGGTACCGGTTTTCACTCTCTGAACCACCCAGAAACGGCGGAGGTCCCTGACAGTGGTCCCAGCAGTCCAAGGGTTCCTGCCGGCCTTGACAAGAACTGTGAGTAAAGAACTAGAAACTGCACCCTTGAAGTGGTCTCTGTTATTTCAACTGCATAGACATTCACAAGCACCAACTGTGCCCCGGGCATTGCTCCACCTGTGGGGAGCAGTACCACCATTGCTGCCATAACATCATCCCGGAGGCCTCACACAGCAGCGGCGGCTTAATAGCCTCATACCACAGGTGGCGTCACGAACACAACCATTAATAAGCAAGCCACATATTCTACTGACACCCACCAGGGCCACGGAGCCGGGCCCAGCCATCACTGACTACCACCGGACTAGTCCGTCCCGGCACCGGGTGTCCCATAGCCCTGGGGTGGGCGAGTCAACTTTGGCGTCACGAACAGGATTTCGTGCCCGGTCACACCGGGTACTGTGCGCCTGAAGAATCGTGAGATAGCCTGTGTTTACTGTAAGAAACTGCCGCCATTGAAGACACTGAGCGCGGGAAGAAGGGGGGCGTGAAAGAAGAAAGGGCGCGAAGAGAAGCCCTGCCCCCTTGTCCAAGAAAAGAGCGCGAAGCAGTGCCCGCCATGGAAGGCGGAGGAAAAAGAAATGGCGACAAGATAAGCTGGCCAGCTGGCAGAGAGAGTCTAAATGCCAGACCAGCAGATAAAGAAAATGTACCTTATCGCAAACGGAGTGATGCCGGTCGTGATGGGCTGGGCGCCAGTCTGGCGCCAGATGCTAGTGCAGCCCCCGGCCCCGCCTCCAAAAAGGGAAAGGGTGCAGCCGAGTGGCGTGGTCGAGCACCCGAGCAGTGTTCCAGGCAGCTTTCTCCAGGACGGTAGCATGGCGGAGGAGCTGCAGCAAGGTGCACCAGGGACCAGAAGAGTGGATCCCGAGCTGGACCTGCTGAGAGAAGAAATGCGAGTCCTGGCCCGGAGGCTGAGTAGTGTGGAAGTGGAGGCGGACCGGCAGAAAGAAACGCCGAGGGTGCCGGAGGATCTGGAGCGGTGGATGGATGCCGCGGAGCGGAAGCAGGGTGAGCAACCAGAAACCCCATCCAGTCCGGACCCAGGGCCCAGCCACGCGCCCCCGCTTAGCCCCTTCACTGACCCCCTGGCCTTCCCAGCTTACCCCGCGGACGCCCGGTGGGGCACCGGAGGCCTGCCTGAGACCCCCGCAGACGGAGCCTGGGGAGGGGTGAACCCTGAACAACTAGCGGGCCCCCTGCCGAGTCCCCCTGTGAGCCTCCTGGGAATGGCATCCCCGGGAGTGAATTGGGACGCAGCGCCCATTGAAAGCAGGGAACTGCAGCGGCCGCTGCTCCCCAAGGAAACTCCCCTGGCCAACGTGCTGACGTGCCGGAGGCTGGTGGTAGAGTACCAGAGGGAGCGGGAACTCCGGGAGGAGAAACGGAGGGCCCGAGAAGCCGCTAATCTGGCCTCCAAAGAAGAGGTCAGGAAGGCCCTGAAGGGATCCGAGGGCCCAGTGCGACGGGGCCTAGTAGTGGACTTCAGACAAGCTGGTGGCTGGGGCTTCATAAGGGAGCCCGGTCTGGGCAAGGACGTGTTTGTAGCCCGAAGAGACATCGAGGAGCACCTGCCCAGAGGCCACCCAGGGCGCGATGCCAAGCCGGGTGATGTGGTGGAGTATACACGGCTGATGGGGGACCGTGGATGGTACGCGCTGCATGTACATATCCTGCGGGAAGAAGCGGCCCCAGAAGAGCCAGAGTGGCGCCGCACAGTGCAAGAGCGCAGCATCTCCCCTAGCAGCAGCACCACCTCAAGGCAGACCCAGGCCACAGAACTGAGCAGAGGTCCTGCGACAGCCACTCAGGAGATGCAGACCAGGATCTCCATGGCGTGTGTGATGCAGGGAGCCAGGCCAAAGCAGGGCCCTAGAGACCACAGCAACAGCCCCCTGCAGACAAGCAGCCCTCTGCAGCAGCGCCGTGCAACACCTGCAAGCAGTCCCACTCCAAGCCAGGCTGCAGAACAGCGCAGAAGGTCAGGGACCAGCGCCCAGGGGACCCAGACGATGATATCGTCGGCGTACCTGCTTCCAGGAGCAATGCCGGAGTGGGACCCTCGCATCTACCCTCGTGAGTAAAGATGAAGAGATGCTGAACTGTACATAGCCCCTGTCTGCCCCTCATTCTTTTTGAAGATGTCCCTTGTGTTCTACCCCAATGTTCTTTTCGAAGATGACACCCTTTCCTGCTGTACTGCCCCTCATGCTTTTTGAAGACGTCACCCCCCATGTTTATGTGTACCGGGCCACTGAACTGGAATGTGGGCCCCGGTAAATGTGATGTCCTATGTGTCTTTTGTAACCAGGCCATTGGACTTAATGGCTGGTTGATTATGTCCCATTGTTGTTTGAAAGGAAACGAACTGCCAGGCTACTGGACTTGTTGTAGCCGAAGATGTATATAGTTGCACCTGTTGTGCCCCCTACCAGAATTATGGGGGAAGTGCCCAAACTGTGCAATGAACTGAAAGTGCACACATAGTTTCTTTATAAGAAGTTTGCAACGTTTAAGTGCCTATGCCTCCCATAAAGGGAAGAAATGTTTTACTGTTTTATGTTATTCATAACAAAAATGTTTTGCAGTTCTTCCACATGTTTTGTTGTCTTTTCAGCCCGAGGACGTGCTGGGATTTGCTGTTGGGGAGTGTGGCGCCCCTGAGGCTTCCGTCGCCACAGGTCATTGCACCCCATCAGCGGTGTGATGCCCCATTCCGGGTGAGGAAGGGAGTGAACGCCGGTCCCCTGGTAAATCCACACTACACCCATTGCTAGGGACACACGGG
Organism: Anomaloglossus baeobatrachus; assembly: GCF_048569485.1. Lineage (NCBI taxonomy): Eukaryota > Metazoa > Chordata > Amphibia > Anura > Aromobatidae > Anomaloglossus > Anomaloglossus baeobatrachus. The sequence continues at coordinate 222,690,311 of NC_134357.1, forward strand.
ACCAGGGAAAGTGGCAGACAACCCTCCCATGCTGCATGCTGAGAGGGGTCGTAAGACCCATCCCTGCTCCCATAGGGTGGTAGCTTAGCAACTGGGGAGGTGGGAGGAGCCACAAGAGAGCAGATAGAGAAAGGAAGATCAAGTTAGTTTCAGTTACCTCAGGGAGTGAGAGAGTGAGGAGCCAGCATGTAGTTGGAGAAGAAGAACGAGAGAAAGGAGAGAGGAGGAGGCCTGCTGGAGGCAGGCAAGGAGGAGAAGAGGAAAGAAAAGAAAGAAAGAAGGAAAGAAAGCTCCAAGTCAGACAGGAGCAGAGGAACAGAAGGAGACGCTTCTTGGTGAAGATCCCGGGACCCAGAGGTCCAGGTGACACCCCGCAGAGGACAGAAGGGATTCCAGGGCCACGGGTAGTCCTAGAGGTACCACGAGCAGTCCTCGAGGTACCAAGGAGAGAGGGCCGAGAGGCGCCACGGGTAGTTGTAGGCTGCGGTGGCCTGTTCCACAATAACATTGGTGGAGGGATCAAGCTGCGACAGGGGACGGTCCCTAGAGACTGGAGGAGTGCAAAGATCATCTCCAAACAGTAAAAACCGAGGACCAGGGAAGGTTGTAGACTCCCAGGGCCAGAACCCATAGCAGACTTCCAGAAAAGGGGAAATCAGCCGACAGGTGACCCCCCAGCCTGGAGGCTGTAGTGGAGGCCAAGCCAGGTTCACCCTAACAAAGGCAAGGCTAAGGAAGACAGCTGAAGAAAGAGACACTAAGAGAAGGGTACCGGTTTTCACTCTCTGAACCACCCAGAAACGGCGGAGGTCCCTGACAGTGGTCCCAGCAGTCCAAGGGTTCCTGCCGGCCTTGACAAGAACTGTGAGTAAAGAACTAGAAACTGCACCCTTGAAGTGGTCTCTGTTATTTCAACTGCATAGACATTCACAAGCACCAACTGTGCCCCAGGCATTGGTCCACCTGTGGGGAGCAGTACCACCATTGCTGCCATAACATCATCCCGGAGGCCTCACACAGCAGCGGCGGCTTAAAAGCCTCATACCACAGGTGGCGTCACGAACACAACCATTAATAAGCAAGCCACATATTCTACTGACACCCACCAGGGCCACGGAGCCGCGCCCAGCCACCACTGACTACCACCGGACTAGTCCGGCCCGGCACCGGGTGTCCCATAGCCCTGGGGTGGGCGAGTCATATGGAGCGCATACAGCAGTATCGGCGATAGGACAAAGGACGGAGCTGCGCCAGTGATGTCTGACACCAAGGACGCAGAAGAGATAATGGCGTCCGGACGGGCAGATACTCGTTTTTATAATGCAGGGACATGTGACATGGACATCCTATCACACATGCCGTTGCTTCTCTGGCTAAAAGTCCACTTAGCTGTGTGTGTGTCTGGGATTGGCTGCCATAATGGCCCTCCCCACTACACGCGCGCGCTTAGGGAAGGAAGACAAGGAAAAAAAAAAAAATGGCGATCGCCATTATACAAACAGCAGTGATCTGAAGGCGCTGTTTCTGCACACTATACACTGAAATTTCATAATAGTGTGAGTCACAGAGTGACTTACACTATTACAGCGGAAAGCCAGCTAGGAATTAGCTGTTTTTTTGCTGCTAGAACCGTTCTCGAACGTTTCTAGAACTATCGAGCTTTTGCAAAAAGCTCGAGTTCTAGTTCGATCTAGAACAGGCCCCAAAATCACTCGAGCCTAGAACTGGAGAACCTCGAACCGCGAACCGCGCTCAACTCTACTTGTGATGCTTAGTTACATGATATCTGAACCACTACACCCTAGGGGAACTGAATGTATTAAACTCCTTGGCATGTTATGCCCTGTTGCAAATCCTACCATTTTCTTTAAAATAAGCTGTTTGGAGCTCTTGGCAGTACCTTGTAATGCTTAGCTACATGATGTCTGAACCACTACATCCTAGGGGAACTGAATGTATTACACTCCTTGGCATGTTATGCCCTGTTGCAAATCCTACCAATTTTCTGAAAAAAAAACTGTTGGGAGCTCTTGGGAATAACTTCTGATGCTGTGCTACATAGTCTTTGAACCATTTCTCCCCTGGGGAAACGGAATTTTTTGAAATCCTCGGTGTTAGCTAGTGGAATAAAGCCTGAGTTCCAGAGTGAAACAACTGCCACTTCCACGGTGCTGCATGCTTCACAAACTGTGGTCTAGGAAGCAGGCGATGATGCCTCCTGCTCCCAACCTGCTTTTGGTCAGATGCAATTGTAAGGGGTGGGCAGACGCCTTACAAGGAGGCACAGTTTTCCCCTGAAAGTTGTTAATGCTGATGTTATTTAATAAAAATGTTTTTACTGTTTTAGTGGTTCCCCTAGTGGCCGGGTGGGACGGCCGTCCCCATAGAAACAGGGCAGAGGAAAGGAGGAGCCGGCAGCAGAAAGGGGAGGGAGAAAAATAGTTGATAAGGAAAAAGTTAGAGTCAGAGGTTGTTGAGTCCGAGACGGGAGAGAAGAAGCAGAAGGGGCAGAGTGTGGGAGCTGGGTGGACAGGAAAGCGAAGGAAAAGAAGAGAAGAAGTGTCCTCAAGGGTGAAGCAGTATTGGTGTGGGTCCAGTCTGTGTTAGCCGGAGTGGGAGCCTAGGTGAAGTGGAGTAGCCGGGCACATCCCCACTAGAGGAGACGTCCAGAAAAGGTTTTCCCCCAGCAGAAGTTGTGAAACCATCTGATTATTGCCTCTGTTATGAAGAAGTGTACAATAAACATACCTTCTGGTTCAACCGACCTACGTCTGCAAAGTGTTTGTACATCTGACGGCGTTATCTGCACCACCACACTCTGCCCCACCAAGCCATCTCCTGTCCCAAAAGTGACGGCGGAGCTGGGGGTAAGCCTGATAGAAAAAGGGGCCACGACTACAACCCCCGAGGCACCCCCGGCACCCCATTACACAATCATCATCAACGACATCAGCTTCGATGTCCCAGCGTGCCATTCATTTGTCCATAAAACATACATTTCTGAATCATTTGAATAGAATTTGAATAGAGGGCCGGTGGTGTTGGAGCCGGTGGTGTTGGTGGAGGAGGAGGAGGGCAAGGCCAATACCTTCGAACCCCATTGAAAACAATGACAGGCAAACACAAACACATACAAACACATTTTACATATACACATACAGTTAATAAACATTGCCATTATACTTACAGGTCCCCACGACGCATCCTGCACTCTGTCTCCCGATGCTTTTCCTTCCGATCATCGCTGCGCCCTCCCGGTAACCAGCACTGATGATAGGACCTTCCGTGATGTCGTCATAGCATGTGACCAGTCATGTGTCTGTTATCTCATTGGCTACAGACTGGTCACATGGCTAGACATCATGCTAGGTCCTGTCAGTGCATCTCTCCGGTACGCGGTGCTCGTTTGAGCATCTCCATGTACCGGCGAGATACTCAGGCACATGCTTGGCTCCCCGTTCCTGCATGTCGGCGCTTTTTACAGAGTGAGCCCACATGCAAGGACTGGATGCCACACCCGGTGAATAGCGGCACCGGGAATCAGGTGATCGGAGATCACCGTTGCTATAGTAACCCGCCTGTCAGATTACTATTTCAATGGTGGCAGCGGTGACATCAACGCTTACAACCAGCAGCCTTTGCTCACTGACTGAGTGATTAGACTGCATGGGGGAGCAGCAGCGTCTTCCTCCCATGCAGTGCTGTCTGATGTAGCAGAGCTGCATGGGTTGAAGGAGAAAGAAGACAGAAGACCAGGATCAGGGAGGGGTGAGAGGGAGTAATAAACATGGAGTCTCTAAGTGTGCCTGTGTATTTATTTCTATTAAAGTATTTTTTCTCTGTGTGGTGTCTTTTTTAACCCTTTATTGGAGATTCTTAATGGCCGGGTCAAACTTGCCTGACATTAAGAATCTCTGGCTTAATACTAGCAAGTAAAACAAAGCTAGTATTAACCCATTATTACCCAGCGTGCCACCCGTCACCAGGGCAGCTGGAAGAGTTGGATACAGCACCAGATGATGGCACTTCTATGAAAGCGCCATTTTCTGGGGCGGCTGCGGACTGCAATTCACAGCAGAGGGGCCCAGAAAGCTTGGGCCAACCTGTGCTGGGGATTCCAATCCCCAGCTGCCTATTTGTACCTGGCTGGACACAAAAATGGGGCAAAGCCCATGTCGTTTTTGTTTTTTTGTTTTTTTTTAATTATTTCATGAAATTCATGAAATAATTAAAAAAAGGGCTTCCCTATATTTTTGGTTTGCAGCCAGGAACAAATAGGCAGCTGGGGATTGGAGGCAGCCGTACCTGCCTGCCGTACCTGGCTATCATACAAAAATATGGCGAAGCCCACGTCATTTTTTTGGTGAGCAAAAAACTCCTGCTTAAAGTCTTGGATGGAATATGCTGAGCCTTGTAGTTCTGCAGCTCCTGTCTGCTCTCCTGCATACACTAGTGAATGGAGCATGCTGAGCCTTGTAGTTCTGCTCCCCCTGTCTCTCCCTCCAGCATATTTACGAATTTGATGAAGTAATTGCAAAAAAAAAAAGACGTGGGCTTCGCCCAATTTTTGCATCCAGCCAAGTACAACTAGGCAGCTGGGGATTGGAATCCGCAGTGCAGGGTGCCCATGCTTTCTGGGCACCTCTGCTGCGAATTGCAGTTTGCAGCCGCCCCAGCAAATGGCGCTTTCATAGAAGCGCCATCATCTGGCGCTGTATCCAACTCTTCCAGCTGCCCTGGTGACGGGTGGCTTGCTGGGTAATAATGGGGTTAGGGCTAGCTGTATATTATCAACTGGCCCTAAGCCCGAAATTCATGGTGTCACGCTAATATTCGACATGGCCACCATGAATTTCTGGTACAGATAAAAAAAAACACAACAGACAGAAAAATATTTTTATTAGAAATAAAACACAATGCAATTAGTGACTCCATCTTTATTGAAATAAAGAACCCCCCTCCACAGTAATCCTGGGTCAAGGGTCCCGCGCCGTCCAATCCGGATAAAATATCATCTGATCGGTTTGCTGGAAGGCAAAGCGATCAGATGATGTCAGGTTCAAGGGCCTGAATCACATGACACAGCAGCTGATTGTATAAATGGTTTTTATACAATCAGCCGATGCATCAGTGCTAAGAAAAAAACAAAAAAACTACACACTTCTGTGCAGACTACTGTCCGACAGCATCAGCTGATAGTTTAGCCGACCAGACGGTAAAAAGCCGGCCTCACCGCTCGACTTATAGTATCAGCCGATTCCATCAGGTGACCACATCAGCTGATCATTGCCAGGTCTGAGAGAGAAAAGAGAGAGAAAAGAGAAAGAAAAGAGAGAGAAAAGAGAGAGAAAAGAGAGAGAAAAAGAAAGAGGAAAAGAGAGAAAGAGAGGGAAAAAGAGGGAAAGAGAGATAAAGAGCGAGAAAGAGACAGAGAGAGAGAAAAAGAGAGAGAAAAAGAGAGAGAGAGAAAAAGAGAGAAAAAGAGAGAGAGAAGAGAGAGAGAGAAAGAGAGAGAGAAAAAGAGAGAGAGAAAGAGAGAGAAAAAGAGAGAGAGAGAAAAAAAGAGAGAGAGAAAAAGAGAGAAAAAGAGAGAGAGAAAGAGAGAGAGAAAGCGAGAAAGAAAAAGAGAAAAAGAGAGAAAAAGATAGAAAGCGAGAGAAAGAGAGAAAAAAAGAGAGAAAGCAGCCTCATTCCATTAACTGCTCCGATTTTAGAGGTGTGTCCCGCGGCTCACAGCTGATGTCCGGCTCCTCCCCTCAGTTCATAATTAAATTATAATTAATAAATAATAATTATAAATAAATAATAATTATAATTTAAAATTATTAATAAATAAATTAAATTCTTTAACGAGACGGCCGGGACTCAAACTCATTCTCCTTAGCTCTGCCCATTGAGCTACTGCCTGTAATGAAAAGCATAGGAAAATTTGGTGGTCTTGACCTCCTGTATTGCAGTAGAGAATCCAGAAGTGGATTATTCAGCTACAAAGAGGAGAGAGAGAGGGAGAAAGAGAGAAAAAGAAAGAGAGAGAAAAGAGAGAGAGAGAGAGGGAAAGAGAGAGAAAAAAAGAGAAAAAGAGAAAGAGAAAAACTGAGAAAGAGAGAGAGAAAAAAAAGAAAAAGAAAGAAAGCAGCCTCATTCTGTTAACTGCTCCGATTTTAGAGGTGTGTTCCGCGGCTCACAGCTGATGTCCGGCTCCTCCCCTCAGTGCATAATTAAATTAAATTAAATTCTAATTATAAATAAATAATAATTATAATTTAAAATTATAAATAAATTAAATTCTTTACCTGGACAGCTGGGACTCAAACTCGTGAACTAAATCGCTTGAGCCGGCAGCTCTACCCATTGAGCCACTGCCTGTAATGAAAAGCATAGGAAGATTTGGTAATCTTAACCACTGTATTGCAGTAGAGAATCCAGAAGTGGATCATTCAGCTACAAAGAGGAGAGAGAGAGGGAGAAAGAGAGAAAAAGAGAGAAAAAAAGAGAGAGAGAAAGAGAGAAAAAGAGAGAGAGAAAGAGAGAAAAAGAGAGAAAAAGAAAGAGAGAGAAAGAGAAGAGAGGGAGAGATCACATGCAGGCACTGCCTGAGCTGAGTGAAGTCTCTGGTGACAGCGCGGCTCACTTCAGTTGCTCCGTGGAGCTTCCACAGAGCGCTCGTGTTCTACGGCGCTCCCTGTCAGATTCATGTAGCAGAGCTGAAAGCGTCGTGTGGATTACTTCGGACCTGGATTGTTGTTTGGGGATTAATAAAGAGGTAAATGGGGGTTTTTTTTGTCTTTTATTCCAAATAAACGATTTTTCGGGTGTATGTGTTTATTTACTTTCACTTACAGGTTAATCATGGAAGGTATCTCAGGGAGACGCCTGTCATGATTAACCTAACCTTATAACCCTGATTGCCACCGCACCAGGGCAATTCGGGATGAGCTAGGTAGAGTCCCGGAACTGTCGCATTTAATGGATGCGGCAATCCCGGGTAGCTGCTGGCTGATATTGTTAGGGTGGTGGGCTCCCCATAAAGTGGCGCTCTCCATCCTGACAATACCAACCTCCAGGCGTGTGGCTTTATCTTGGCTGGTATCAAAATTGGGGGGAACCCCAGTTTTGTTTGTTTTTTTTGTTTTTTTTATTATCTATTTATTTATTTATTTTACTGCACGATATAGACCCGCCCGCCGGCGGCTGTGATTGGTTGCAGTGAGACTCATCGTCGGGGCGTGCCTGACTGCAACCAATCATGGGCGCCGGTGGGTGGGGAAAGCAGGGAATACCAGATTGAATAACGAGCGGCAGCCATTTTCAAAAGAGGAAAAGCCGCCGTAGCTTTGTGACAGCCGTGCAGCACCGTGCCCGTGATCGGTGAGTAGGAAAGAGAGAGGGATTGTGCTGGGGATGCAGGACGCATGCAGATACGCAATATGCGCACATAGCCTTACTGTGAAAAGCAACGCTTTTGGTGATCGAACAGTGATCAAACGGTAGCTCGAACGGCCGAACTTGAAGCATATCGTTCGAGTTCGTCGAACGATTCGAACGCCGCCCAAAATCACTCGAATTTGAAATTGGCGAACGGTTCGGTTCGAACATCGCTCATCTCTACTAATGATATAGAGGACGCAGAAAACTACAAATGACTGCCGTTTCTCTCGAATGTATGTTACAGGGCCCACCTGGGAGCCCTAAGAAGTATGAGATTTGAGGACAGCCAGTGGCCCTTTCTACATTGACATGTCAATTGTTTTTGCCATTTGGGTTTTGCACTGCAAAGCTGAGTTTTTGACCAAAGTTCTGCAACAAAAAGGCTGCAGTTTGAACTGCATAGTGCGGACAAGAAACCCAAATTCCCATAGACTTTGCTTGAAAAGCAGAACACAACCATTTTGGCATTAAACGCTGGAGTTGAAAAAGCAGCAAAAAAGCAGGTAAAAAGCAACGTGCGGACATAGCCTTATTAGGCACTAGAAACTGTTTGTTAGCAATTTCCCCTCTTTTACTTTGGTTTGAGAGCTGTTCTGGCCACTACAAAAACGCCGCGTGCTGCTCTGAGCACGTTATTCAAAGACACCAGAAATGCAGTCAGGCACCTTCTACAGGCTGTGCCCATACTGTTTCAGCCTTTTCCTATCCATTTCAGCCTTTTCCTAAGTCACCACAGGTCACCGACAGGTTCAACGTAAAATTTTTCGAGTTTCCCATAGACTTACATTGGGGGTCGAATATTCGCGAATACTGGAATAGCGGCGAGGTATTTTCCGGATATCCGTCGAAGCGAATAATAGGGTATTCGATCATCCCTAATCTTAATGTCTTTCATGTGGTCATAATTATATGGTCTGGCTCTCCTCCTTTTTCCCTCCACCCATTATTGCTTTTTATTAATGGTTCTGTAATATAATTGTGACGCCCCTGCGGCTTCAGTCGCCACAGGCTACTGCACCTTACTTAAGGTGCAGTATTCATCTCAGGTAAGGAGGGGGTTAACCACCTGTGTTTTCACATTTCACCTTACATACAGCTTAAGTGTCCTCCCACCGGGGACTAGACTAGGGTAGGCTGGGAGGTGACCATCATGATGCATGGGACTTTCCCGGTCACTAGGACAACCACCTGGGGGGCGGGCACCACTTGCGGTAGAAGTAGGAGCAACTCTTACACAAACTTCAGTCAAGTCGGGACTTCAGTTCTGGCAGCACGACACAACTCTTTTTCTTCACGGAGCCTGAGGCTTGGAGCGGAACGCTCTGCCCTGGGTTCCTCACTTCTGGAGGGACATCCCTTACCGGTGGCTATCTCTAACTTATCTGGGATCAGCTGGAGCCCATTATGGCAGAGACCGGTGCCCCCCAGGCAACTAAACATCAGTGAGTAAAAAGACCTGGAACTGCAGCAGTCGACTCTGCCTCTTATTGCCGGTGATGGCTCCCCTCACTTCGGCGCCAGCCATCACTACAACCCTCATCTTCCTTCCTGGGGCCCGCTCCACCTGTGGGGAGCAAAACCATCTTTGCTGCAGCACCATCAGCCCTCGAAGACATCGTCCATCGCTAATCCCTGGTGGCGAACCACATTTGGCATCACGAGATAAACAATCCCCATCATCTCCTCCACCATCATCATCCTCCCCTTTTATTGCATGGCTCAGGGCCACGAAGCCAAGCAGAGCTACCCATGATATCCCCAGACCTGACATCACCGGCACGGCGACGAGTAACGTTTAACCCCTTGCCCCGTGGGTACTACAACTTGGCATCACGAACAGGATTAGGTGCTCGCACGGGTACTGTGCGCTTTATAGAACTGTGTTAAACCGTGTTTCTTGAAAAAGACAGTCACCATGGATTATTCCGCACAGGAAAAGAAGGGGCATGCCATTGTGGGCAGAGCCCAAAAAAAGCACAAAAAGCGTGGGTGGAGCCCAGAAAGAGCACAAAGGAGAGCCCCACTGCCGGAAACGAGCAAGAGACCCCGTGCCTCCAAGCCAGAGTGAGAAACTACTGGTTGTGGCATGTCCAGTGAGGAAAGAGATCAAACTGTTCCTGTTGCCGGAGCTGCAGCATTAACTCCAGCTCCGGTGCTACTGCTTACCATGCCATACCTTCCAGGAGCAACATGGCTACCCCAGTATTCAGGGGAGGCATATACTCTGGCGGACTTCAAGGAGAGACTGTATAGTTTATTCCGGGTGTATCCTATGACGGAGGACCAGAAAGCCAGTGTCCTTATTGGCCAATTGACTGGGGCAGCTTGGCGAGAAGTCAAGTCCTGTCCGAAGACCGATGAAAAAGTGGCAAAGGACATTTTGATTAAACTCAAGGAAACTTTTGATACCCGTACAGCAGCTGTGATAAAGATGCGCTATAACGGATACAAGCAAAAGCTGCAAGATAGTATACAGGACTATGCTTTAAACCTTCAGGAGGCAATGAGAGCTGTTACAGCAGGTGGAACCGGAGGAGGTGAAAGTTGAGAACTGCCTGATAACTGATCAGTTCATCTAGGGGCTTCTGTTCGATGCCCACCGGAGCCAGCTGCGCATTGTGCCCATGCAAAATCCTAACCTCAGCTTTGCGGAATTTAAAGATCGGGCCATCCGGGCATTGCGTGAGCCAGATCACTGCAGCGCTATGCTTCAGCAACCGGGGTTAGTGCCCGCTACACTGGTGTTGGTGAGAGCTAAAGAACAAACTGTGGTTAAGGACTCCATCAATGAACTGCGGCTCCAAATCCTGGAATTGATCAAAGGTATGGCTAATTTGACAACTGCAGTGCAATCTAAGCAAGGAGCCCAGCAACCTGCAACCATTAAACTGGCCTCCAGTGCTGATGACCTTTCCTGGCGGCGACACAGGAGGACCCTACTGCCTCCGGTTTCTGATCATTACGACGCTAATGGGCAACCAATCTGCCGGCACTGCGACAAGGTTGGACATTTTGCCCGAGGATGTCCTTTGAGTGACCAGAACCAGCAGTCAAGAAAGAGTAAAATGTTTTCATATGCAAATGTTGATGTTTTGTTGCATTGATCACTCTGATGACCGGTAACTGTTAATGTTTGAAACTGTTCATTGAAAATGCCTCCCATAAAGGGAAGATTGTTTTAACTGTTTAATTGCACACAAAAATGTGGTATACCATTGTTATTTTATTGCAGCCTGGGAGTACTGCTATTTGCTGTGGGGGAATGTGGCACACTTGCAGCTTCAGTCGCCACAGGGTAGTCCACCTTACTTAAGGGACTTCAGTTCTGGCAGAGCGACACCACTCTTTTTCTTCTTTTTCTTCACGGAGCCTGAGGCTTGGAGCGGAAAGCTCAGCCCCGAATTCCTCACTTCTGGCGGGACATCCCTTAGAAAAGGACACTTTCAAATACTGGTGGCTACCTCTAACTTATCTGGGATCAGCTATAGTCTGTTGTGAATACATTTGAATTAGATTCCAGTTTGGGGCTACCTCTTGTGGTCAGTGCTGGTAATGCAGCTGACTTGCTGAGTGGGAACTGGACAACTGAGTAGGATTTGCAATCAGGCCATTTGGTTTGGGCCTATATAACTAGGTAGCTTCCTTTTGTTCCTTGCCATTGCTCAATTGTATTTCCTGTGTTCTAAGGACTTCCTGATACCAGCCCTGTTCTCTGTGTCTACCAGAGAACTCCTCTCAGATAAGTTGGTCTTGTACCTTTGCTTATGGTTTTTCACTTTCTTGTGATTTTGCCTGTGTGAAGTTCCTGGTGGAATTGGATTATTCCCTGCTGGGAGTATCTGTGTACCATGTTCCATGTTCTGCTATGTATTGTGTTTTGTCATGCTTGGTACAATATTCTTCGGCTGTGTCGAGACGACTAGGTCATCGTAGGCTCGTCCCATGGCTACTTTCAGTTGTGTGTCAGTATTAGGTCTGCATAATAATAATAATCAGTAAAACCAGGCACTCCAATTGAAAAAAATCAGATATTATTTATTTTATATTTTCAATCCAGTTGTGAAGACGTTTCGGTCAATTTATTGACCTTCTTCAATTCACTGGTAATATATGAAAAAATATACAAATTAGAAAAGAACATAAGTACATCCAGTAATTAGAACACAAGTTCACAAGATATAAGTACATTAACCTGTATCTCTATATTCATACATTAATCTCAATGTTATATACATATATATATATATATATATATATATATATATATATATATATATATATATATATGCACATATACAACCATGGAACATGATCAAGAGAAAATAAGAAAATTGAACATGGAAAATTATAGTTTGAAACAGACATATCGATTAATACCATAGTCAATGAACAGTGCCAGATAAAGTATATATGAAAAGTACAAAAACATGACATCATTGTACCAAGTTATTATAGCATAATGATAAAGCTTATTATAGTGACAAGCTGTGGAAAAAAAAGCACAAGCAGAGCCAAGTACTATGGCACACAGCAACCTGATCATAGCCGGCTTTAGGCATGTGCGAGTTGTGCGGCCGCACAGGGCGCCGGCAGGCCGACAGCAGAGGGGGCGCCTAGGGAGCAGCTGTTTACTTTGCTGCTCGTGCCCCTCCCCTGTGCCCTGCGTCTGGTCTCCTCCCGCTCGGCACAGCCTCAGGCAGGGGGCGCCCTCCTCTCCTCTCCCTACACAGCCTCCTGCAGAGAGCGCCCCTCCCCCCTCCTCTGTGCCCTGCGTCTGGTCTCCTCCCGCTCTGAACAGCCTCAGGCAGGGGGCGCCCTCACCTGCTCTCCGCTCTATGTTCTCTCCTGTCTTTACCATAGAGAGGGGGGAGGGGCAGCAGCAGCTCTGCCGGAGATGCAGTTACAAAAGCCACACTAAACTCCTGCAGCCCAGAAAGTGACTGTGAGTATAATGTGCTGTGTGTCATATCTGTAATGTATCATGTGCTGTGTGTGTGTGTTATGTATAACGTGTCTGTCCTGTATACTGTGCAATGTCTGTCTGTCTGTGTATCTGTCTGTCCGTCTATTATCCGTCTGTCTGCCTATCTTGCTATTATATATCTGTCTATATATCTCAATTATCTATTCTATATCTATCTATCTATCTATCTATTATCTGTCTGCCTATCTCTCCATTATATATCTGTCTATATCTATGTATCTCTATTATCTATCTATCTATCTATCTTTCTATTATCTATCTATCTGTCTGATATCTATTTGCCTATCATCTATCCAGCCTCGGTCTGGTACACAGACACCAGTCAATGCCCCAGAAAGCTCTCTTGGGCTGCTTTCACACATCCGGTTTTTGCAGTGCGGCTCAATCCGGCTCCAAAACCTATGCAACAGATGCGGCGAAAAAAACGGATCCGTTGCATAAGTTTTTCCATGCGGCCCGTCCGTTTTTTGACGGACGCGGCTTGATACTGAGCATGCGCAGTGTAAAAAACCGCATCCGGCGGCCGGATGCTGTTTTTGCTGCAGGATGCAGCATCCGGCGTCCATAGGCATGCATTGTAAATCGCGCCGCATCTGGCGCAATGCGGTTTTTGCGCCGCACAAAAAAAGTGCCAGGCAACGTTCCATCTGGCCGCCACATGGGCTAAATATGCCGCATCCGGCAAAAACCGGACACAATGCAAGGCCATGCGGCACAATACGGCGCTAATGCAAGTCTATGCGGAAAAAACGCAACCGGCGGCAAAAAAAAAAACGGTTGCGTTTTTTCTGCAAAGCGCCGTATTGCGCCGCTCAGCAAAAACCGGATGTGTGAAAGCAGCCTAACTGAACAAGGGACCCACCGGCAGGGGCACCACTGGCATCAAAGATCCAGAGCTCCAACCCAGAACTTCTTGGCCGGAGCCCCGAGTCTTCTGCAACCACCGCACTGAACTATGTCGGCTTCACCCAGATACAGTTCAATCCTGTGACAGAGCACAGAGCTCCCTGCTCTATCACTGCCCATCTCCTAAGCCACAGACCGCTGCAGGCCTGTGACTTCGGAAACCGTATATCCACAAGGGCAGAGCAGTGACATCATTGCATCGCGCTGCCGCAGGCCACCATAGAAGAGAAGATGGAGGCTGCGGTGCTGGGAATCAGGACTAGGTGAGTATAATTTTTTTTATGTCTATATGGGATCTGTGAGGGCCCCTGTTATATATAAGAGGCTGTGTGGGGGCTCCTGCTGTGAATATGAGGCTGTGTGGGGGCTCCTGCTGTGTATATGAGGCTGTGTGGGGGCTCCTGCTGTGTATAGGAGGCTGTGTGGGGGCTCCTGCTGTGTATAGGAGGCTGTGTTGTGGCACCTGCTGTGTAGAGGAGGCTGTGTGGGGGCTCCTGCCGTGTGCAGGAGGCTGTGTGGGGGCCCCTGCTGTGTGCAGCAGGCTGTGTGGGGGCCCCTGCTGTGTGCAGGAGGCTGTGTGGGGGCTCCTGCTGTGTGCAAGAGGCTGTGTGGGGGCCCCTGCTGTGTGCAGGAGGCTGTGTGGGGGCTCCTTCTGTGTGCAGGAGGCTGTGTGGGGGCTCCTGCTGTGTGCAGGAGGCTGTGTGGGGGCTCCTGCTATGCATAGGAGGCTGTGTGGGGACTCCTGCTGTGCATAGGAGGCTGTGTGGGGCTCCTGCTGTGTGCAGGAGGCTGTGTGGGGGACCCTGCTGTGTGCAGGAGGCTGTGTGGGGGCTCCTGCTGTGTGCAGGAGGCTGTGTGGGGGCTCCTGCTGTGTGCAGGAGGCTGTGTGGGGGCTCCTGCTGTGTGCAGGAGGCTGTGTGGGGGCTCCTGCTGTGTGCAGGAGGCTGTGTGGGGACTCCTGCTGTGTGCAGGAGGCTGTGTGGGGGCTCCTGCCATGTGCAGGAGGCTCTGTGGGGGCCCCTGCTGTGTGCAGCAGGCTCTGTGGGGGCCCCTGCTGTGTGCAGGAGGCTGTGTGGGGGCTCCTGCTGTGTGCAAGAGGCTGTGTGGGGGCCCCTGCTGTGTGCAGGAGGCTGTGTGGGGGCTCCTTCTGTGTGCAGGAGGCTGTGTGGGGGCTCCTTCTGTGTGCAGGAGGCTGTGTGGGGGCTCCTGCTGTGTGCAGCAGGCTCTGTGGGGGCTCCTGCTGTGTGCAGCAGGCTGTGTGGGGGCTCCTGCTGTGTGCAGCAGGCTGTGTGGGGGCTCCTGCTGTGTGCAGCAGGCTGTGTGGGGGCTCCTGCTGTGTGCAGAAGGCTGTGTGGGGGTTCCTGCTGTGTGCAGGAGGCTGTGTGGGGGTTCCTGCTGTGTGCAGGAGGCTGTGTGGGGGCTCCTGCTGTGCATAGGAGGCTGTGTGGGGAGTCCTGCTGTGCATAGGAGGCTGTGTGGGGCTCCTGCTGTGTGCAGGAGGCTGTGTGGGGGCCCCTGCTGTGTGCAGGAGGCTGTGTGGGGGCTCCTGCTGTGTGCAGGAGGCTGTGTGGGGGCTCCTGCTGTGTGCAGGAGGCTGTGTGGGGGCTCCTGCTGTGTGCAGGAGGCTGTGTGGGGGCTCCTGCTGTGTGCAGGAGGCTGTGTGGGGGCCCCTGCTGTGTGCAGGAGGCTGTGTGGGGGCTCCTGCTGTGTGCAGCAGGCTGTGTGGGGGCTCCTGCTGTGTGCAGGAGGCTGTGTGGGGGTTCCTGCTGTGTGCAGGAGGCTGTGTGGGGACTCCTGCTGTGCATAGGAGGCTGTGTGGGGCTCCTGCTGTGCATAGGAGGCTGTGTGACTGCTCCTGCTGTGCATAGGAGGCTGTGTGGGGGCTCCTGCTGTGTGCAGGAGGCTGTGTGGGGGCTCCTGCTGTGTGGGGGCTCTGCTGTGTATAGGAGGCTGTGTAGGGGCTCCTGCTGTGTATAGGAGGCTGTGTGGGGGCTCCTGCTGTGTATAGGAGGCTGTGTGGGGGCTCCTGCTGTGTATAGGAGGCTGTGTGGGGGCTCCTGCTATGCATAGGATGCTGTGTGGGGGCTCCTGCAGCAATTTGCATTATAGTTGTGTGGCCTCTAGAGTTAACTCCTCCTGTGGACCCCACACACCCCAGTCCAACCCATCTATCTTTTTTATAGTATCTATGTGTGTATCATGTATATGGTGTAATTTATGCAGTGACAAAATGACTGGGCCTGTCGGTGATGGGGGCCATTGCTATTTTCTCGGATGCATGGTTGAACACCATTGAGGACTGGATGGCCACTGGCTCTCTTTCGCCCTTGCTCTGCAGCTGTGGGCCCTGGCTAAGTGCAATGACATCAGGGGGAGGCTGGGATGTGATGCCAGTGGGCCCTGCAGCTGCGGCCAGAGTGGGTGCAGAGCATGTGTAGGAGTAATAGATATATATATATATATATATATTTACTAGCTGTAGTACCTGGCCGTGCTCGGGATAGTAACTGTCTCTGTCCCTCTCTCTCTCTCTCTCTGTGTTTCTGTCTCTACTTGTCTGTGCTTGTGTTTGTATGTATCTCTGTGTGTCTCTGTCTCTGTGTATCTCTGTCTCTGTGACTATATCTGTGTCTCTGTGTCTGTCTCTGTGTGTCTCTGTGTGTTTCTGTCTTTGTGGGTCTCTGTGTGTGTCTGTCTGTGTATCTCTGTCTATGTGTCTCTGCCTCTGTGTCTCTGTGTGTGAATGTGTCTCTGTACTGTATGTGTCTGTGTTTCTGTGTGTGTCCGTGTCTTTGTCTCTGTATGTGTGCCTCTGTGTGTCCCTGTGTGTGTCTCTGTCTGTGTGTCTCTGTCTATGTCTGTGTCTCCGTCTCTTTCTATGTGCCTCTGTGTCTCTGAATCAGTCTTTGTGTGTCTATGTCTCTGTGTGTCTCTTTATCAGTCTCTGTATCAGTCTGTCTCTGTATCAGTATAAGGTGAATATTCCTGGCTCACTGCATTAAATTATATAGTAGGTGCTCAGAAAAAAATAGTAGTCCAATATAGAAAATAGTTCTGGCACACTCAAAAGGTATATGAAAAGAGAGACTCTTAGAATGCTTGAAAAGTTTTTATTTGTGCATAAGTCAAAAAAATTTTTTTGGGATTTGATAATTCGTCCAACGTTTCGACCATTACATTGAAGGTCTTTATCAAGGACAGAGTTTATCTAGTGTAATAGAAACATGTATACAATTAGTGCATAATACAAACATATAATAATGTAGTATCTTAAACGGAAAAAAGTCTGTAATTACAGACCCTCTGAACGTATCTAATAGAACATAATAAGACAAGAGTACATATGTTCTCATCGAATCCATGCATATACAATATAGAGAATATAGAGAAAACCCATCATGAGAAAATACATACAAGTGAAGACATAGTTCAATGAACGGAATAGAAAAGGGCAGTAGTAACACGCACCTATATGAACAAATGTGCGGTGTATGTTCTATAGTATGTAGACATCATCATAGGGTCAGAACGGACAAAATTAAATCCTATGCAGGAGATTAAGTCAAAATGAGTATTACATACAAAATGTACATACATGCGAGTGATATGAGAAAGACATTCATTTTCCAAAAAATTCCCGCAGGAAACGAACACCATGAAATGTACATATATTCAAATGTTTTTTCTCTCTAAATACCTTATGCACTGAAGAGGGTAGGTAGACAAATGGTAGAGACCGTTTTCAATAGAATGAAAAATGTCGTGGAATATAGGCAATTCTAGATGCAAATAGGTATAAACGTACATATTAGAGTAATACACAAGATATCGGGGACTACATGTATTGTGACAGATGGGAATTAAAAAATCAACATGAAGGAAATATGAAGGAAATAGTCTACCTGGAAAAGTGAATGGTTGTCCAAGGTAGGTACCCTGAGGACTAAAGGGGATTCTCAAGTTCCCTTCACTGTTGGTTATTCAATTGTCTCAGAAGACCAGAAAATGTTCTGAGCAAAAGAGGCATATATACTTGCATCAAAATAATGTTTTTGAAAAAAAGTTTTTTGAAAAAAACCACACATATAGAGAGAAGGAGAGGATATACAAAATGATACATGTGTACCAAATGTCATATAATGTGAAGGCAAACTACCTGGAATGCAGAAGCAGTATTCTGATACTTTACTGTGAAAAATCACAATGACCACAGCATGTCATGAATACTATGAGCAGAGTAAACGAAAAACAGTGGTTACAAACAGGGTAAGAACACCAGTATAAGGTACAGGTGATATGGTGGAAACAATAATCCATATTACCTTAGTGTTATTCAGGAAGGAATCTATGAATATATAATTAGAGAATGGATCACCAGAGCCTTATGGGGTTCTATAGGGGACCCTAAATGGAAAGTATATGATAACGTGACGTTGACGTTATTAGATCCTATATAGGAGATATTGGCAACAGGCTTGTATGAGCACATACCTGTAGGTATTAGAGCCTGGAAGAGGTGGACAAGCCATATGTGGTAAATCTAAATGGGATAAATGAAAGCATGAGTGATCTAATCTGTAGTGCCATAAGGCCCTAAGGTGAGAGTTACACATACCTTGCGTTGGTGATATAGTATATAGGCCCCAGGGAGGTGTGCATCGTGCGGTGGTGGCGTGTTCTTATATAGTGGGAGCAGAGTGGCGTCCACCGTCCTACTTCCTGGACGGTGGAACGCAGTGTGGGCTGGTGGAGCGCACGCCGCGCATGCGCAGTACAGTGTAGCGTACCGCGCATGCGCGAGGAGCGCCACCAGAGCCAGATGAGAAGGGGCGTAACTATGAGTGTGTGTGAGTCCATAGTGAATGGAGGATGGCTGGGGATTGGCCCGTGGATCGCACCGAGCACGCCCACGGCGCCAGTAACTAGCACAGTGTACGCGCCGGGCACGGAGCACGGGCCAAGGTGGAATATTAGGGTGGGAGTGTGTATGACCCCTGTGATATAGACTGGCCTGTGGACTGCACGCAGCCAATGCGCAGAGCCAGGCTATTAGCTCAACGCACCAGCCGGGCACAGGGCACAGGTCAGGAGGTCATTCATAATGGCATAAAGGATATGTGATCACAGTGAATGAGGAGTCACTAAGTGCTGGCCTGTAGACTGTATGCAGCACGCGTGCACGGTGCCAGGCTATTTGCACCACGCACGAGCCGGGCACAGAGCACAGGTCAGGGTGTATATGACAAGGACAGTACGGACAGTGATTAAATACATACTACACAGTGCACATGACCAGAGTGTCAGGTGATCCATTGAAGTGAACGTGACACGTAGCTGTGATGATGAACGAAAATAGGTGCACGGATATTGGAAGTTTCAGGTGGAGGGTAGAGCCTGGAAAAGAGAAAATATAATCAGGGAAGGAAAATGAATTTTATATTATGAGCAGTGGAAAGATATTATTACTTATCCTTATACTGGGTTTTAACAATCCAATACATGCATTTGAAGAGTATTAAGGTTGACTGTATGGAGGCTGGAGAGTAACCGAAATCGAACAATATAAACTGTTGTTGTAAAAAGATAAACACAGTAAAACTAATAAACAAACATATCAAAATGACCTGTCATGCAATGAAAAAATTGTTATATGCACATATCATGTTCCCTATTAAGACCTCTCGGTTCCAATGTGTTAAGGGTGAATATCCAATAAGACTCCCTTTCCTTGAGGGTGCGTATTCTGTTGCCTCCCCTTCTAGAGGGGGGTACATGTTCCAATACCTGATATTTCAATTGAGCAATAGTGTGACCTTGTGTGATGAAATGATAAGGAATAGGGAGCATGATCTGTCTGCATCTGATGGTAGATTTATGCTTGCTAATGCGGTCTCGGACATGCTGGGTGGTCTCCCCAACATATATTCACTATGGACTCACACACACTCATAGTTACGCCCCTTCTCATCTGGCTCTGGTGGCGCTCCTCGCGCATGCGCGGTACGCTACACTGTACTGCGCATGCGCGGCGTGCGCTCCACCAGCCCACACTGCGTTCCACCGTCCAGGAAGTAGGACGGTGGACGCCACTCTGCTCCCACTATATAAGAGCACGCCACCACCGCACGATGCACACCTCCCTGGGGCCTATACCCTATATCACCAACGCAAGGTATGTGTAACTCTCACCTTAGGGCCTTATGGCACTACAGATTAGATCACTCATGCTTTCATTTATCCCATTTAGATTTACCACATATGGCTTGTCCACCTCTTCCAGGCTCTAATACCTACAGGTATGTGCTCATACAAGCCTGTTGCCAATATCTCCTATATAGGATCTAATAACGTTTATCATATACTTTCCATTTAGGGTCCCCTATAGAACCCCATAAGGCTCTGGTGATCCATTCTCTAATTATATATTCATAGATTCCTTCCTGAATAACACTAAGGTAATATGGATTATTGTTTCCACCATATCACCTGTACCTTATACTGGTGTTCTTACACTGTTTGTAACCACTGTTTTTCGTTTACTCTGCTCATAGTATTCATGACATGCTGTGGTAATTGTGATTTTTCACAGTAAAGTATCAGAATACTGCTTCTGCATTCCAGGTAGTTTGCCTTCACATTATATGACATTTGGTACACATGTATCATTTTGTATATCCTCTCCTTCTCTCTATATGTGTGGTTTTTTTCAAAAAACTTTTTTTCAAAAACATTATTTTGATGCAAGTATATATGCCTCTTTTGCTCAGAACATTTTCTGGTCTTCTGAGACAATTGAATAACCAACAGTGAAGGGAACTTGAGAATCCCCTTTAGTCCTCAGGGTACCTACCTTGGACAACCATTCACTTTTCCAGGTAGACTATTTCCTTCATATTTCCTTCATGTTGATTTTTTAATTCCCATCTGTCACAATACATGTAGTCCCCGATATCTTGTGTATTACTCTAATATGTACGTTTATACCTATTTGCATCTAGAATTGCCTATATTCCACGACATTTTTCATTCTATTGAAAACGGTCTCTACCATTTGTCTACCTACCCTCTTCAGTGCATAAGGTATTTAGAGAGAAAAAACATTTGAATATATGTACATTTCATGGTGTTCGTTTCCTGCTGGAATTTTTTGGAAAATGAATGTCTTTCTCATATCACTCGCATGTATGTACATTTTGTATGTAATACTCATTTTGACTTTATCTCCTGCATAGGATTTAATTTTGTCCGTTCTGACCCTATGATGATGTCTACATACTATAGAACATACACCGCACATTTGTTCATATAGGTGCGTGTTACTACTGCCCTTTTCTATTCCGTTCATTGAACTATGTCTTCACTTGTATGTATTTTCTCATGATGGGTTTTCTCTATATTCTCTATATTGTATATGCATGGATTCGATGAGCACATATGTACTCTTGTCTTATGTTCTATTAGATACGTTCAGAGGGTCTGTAATTACAGACTTTTTTCCGTTTAAGATACTACATTATTATATGTTTGTATTATGCACTAATTGTATACATGTTTCTATTACACTAGATAAACTCTGTCCTTGATAAAGACCTTCAATGTAATGGTCGAAACGTTGGACGAATTATCAAATCCCAAAAAAATGTCTCTGTATCAGTCTGTCTCTGTGTGTGTCTTTGTGTGTCTCTGTATCAGTCTCTGTTTGTGTGTCTCTGTATCAGTCTCTGTCTCTGTCTCTGTGTGTCTCTGTGTCTCTCTCTCTCTTTGTCTCTGTGTGTCTCTTCTCTGTCTCTATATCAGTCTCTGTGATTCTATGTCTGTGTCTATGTCTATGTGTGTCTGTTTCTGTGTGTCCCTGTCCCTGTGTCCCTGTCCCTGTGTGTCCCTGTCCCTGTATGTGTCTCTACATCAGTCTCTGTGTGTGTTTGTGTGTGTGTCTGTGTGTGTGTGTCTCTCTCTGTGTCTCTGTTTCTGTCTGTCTCTGTGTTTGTGTGTCTCTGTATCAGACTCTGTGTCCCTGTGTGTGTCTGTGTGTCTCTGTCTTTGTGTGTGTCTGTGTTTGTCTCTATTGACATCATATTATCTGACACATTACCTGTCTTAAAAAAAGAATGTCCTTTGTTGCCTATAGCAACCAATTACAGCTCTTATTAATGACCTGTAGTTCCCAGCGCCATTGATTTTAGTGTAAGCAGGTTTTTGCGGCGAATCACTGTAAAGTGCGGGGTTAAAATTTCTCATGAAAACATAGTCTGTGACGTTCCCTGAGTCACATGAGGTGTCTGTGCAAAATTTCGTGATTGTAAATGTGACGGTGCGAATTCCTTTATTGGATGGACACACACACACACACATACATACATACATATATACACACACACACACACACACACACACACACACTCAGCTTTATATACTAGATTATACACCCTACATATGCCCTGTACATGTCACGTATAGTGTGTAATGTAATGTAATTCTGAATATTGACCTGCCATATCCTATAGGTGTGTAATATGCACTCTGTTAGGACTTCACTTGCTGATTCGAGTAGTTGTCAACTGATCACTCACATGTGATTTGCAATGTGTGGTCATCTGCAGAATGACGTCTCCTCCTGTTCCTCTCACATTGAAAATGATAACAATGAGAGAAGCAGGAGGAGACGTCATTCAGCAGATGACCACGAGTCTGCAAATCACTTGTGAGTGATTTCATTGGCAAATGAAATCCTAACAGTGTGTATTACACATTTTGGGGGTTCGACCAGTAAATGTGTTGGAGAGCAGGGAGAAGTCATTGGGCACCGGCCTCCCGGGTTCCTCGTCATGACTGCATCGTCCTCAGCAGAGATAAAATGTGTTTTATCTGAAATGTGGAAGCATCAGAGTAAAATATACACGACTGCAATAATGGAGCCGGTGTCTGATTCCTTCCACTCGGGGGTCGTGCAGGAGGAATCAGCTGTCAGATTCCTCACCTGGTAGAAAATAACAGTGGAGTCTCATATGTTACATGGTGTCACTGCCGTCTGCACATCACATGTAATAGTTTAGGATATGTTCACACGGGGCATCTTTTTTACCACAAATATGCAGTGTTTTTGTCCCAAGAATGCAGCAAAAATGCACCGCGGCAAAAAAACGCAATGTGTTTTTGACACATTTTTACCGCATTTTGCCTAATGCGGTTTTTAAGTCTAATCTATTGACTGGAAGGGTTCAAAAACGAAAACGCAAAAAGAACTGACATCTGCATCTTCAAAAACGCAGCCAAGATGCAGCCAACAAAAGATGCCCAGTGTGGACAGCAAAAGAGAAATCCCATAGAGTTTGCTGGGAGGAGGAAATGCATGCAGGGGCATCTTTGTGACCTCAAAAATGCTACAAAAGATGCACTGTGTGAACTTAGCCTTAATGTTGTTATGAAGGCCATTCTATCAATGTAATGCATCATCAGCAGCTGAGGTGTATTATGAGGTTCTGCAGCAGCTGAGTTGTGTATGATGAGGTCCTGCAGCAGCTGAGGTGTGTATTATGGGGTTCTGCAG
The DNA here is from genome assembly GCF_048569485.1 of Anomaloglossus baeobatrachus. Lineage (NCBI taxonomy): Eukaryota > Metazoa > Chordata > Amphibia > Anura > Aromobatidae > Anomaloglossus > Anomaloglossus baeobatrachus. The sequence goes on from NC_134357.1 coordinate 222,713,176, forward strand.
CAGCTGAGGTGTGTATTATGGGGTTCTGCAGCAGCTGAGGTGTGTATTATGGGGTTCTGCAGCAGCTGAGATGTGTATTATGGGGTTCTGCAGCAGCTGAGATGTGTATTATGGGGTTCTGCAGTAGCTGAGGTGTGTATTATGGGGTTCTGCAGCAGCTGAGATGTGTATTATGGGGTTCTGCAGCAGCTGAGATGTGTATTATGGGGTTCTGCAGCCACTGAGTCATGTATTATGGGGTTCTGCAGCCGCTGAGTTGTGTATTATGTGGTTCTGCAGCAGCTGAGATGTGTATTATGGGGTTCTGCAGCATCTGAGATGGGTATTATGGGGTTCTGCAGCAGCTGAGGTGTGTATTATGGGGTTCTGCAGCCGCTGAGGTGTGTATTATGGGGTTCTGCAGCCGCTGAGGTGTGTATTATGGGGTTCTGCAGCCGCTGAGGTGTGTATTATGGAGTTCTGCAGCAGCTGAGGTGTGTATTATGGGGTTCTGCAGCAGCTGAGGTGTGTATTATGAGGTTCTGCAGCAGCTGAGTTGTGTATGATGAGGTCCTGCACCAGCTGAGGTGTGTATTATGGAGTTCTGCAGCAGCTGAGTTGTGTATTATGGGGTTCTGCAGCAGCTGAGGTGTGTATTATGGGGTTCTGCAGCAGCTGAGGTGTGTATTATGGGGTTCTGCAGCAGCTGAGATGTGTATTATGGAGTTCTGCAGCAGCTGAGATGTGTATTATGGGGTTCTGCAGCAGCTGAGATGTGTATTATGGGGTTCTGCAGCAGCTGAGATGTGTATTATGGGGTTCTGCAGCAGCTGAGATGTGTATTATGGGGTTCTGCAGCAGCTGAGATGTGTATTATGGGGATCTGCAGTAGCTGAGGTGTGTCTTATGGGGTTCTGAAGCAACTGAGGTGAATTATGAGATTTTGCAGCAGCTGAGATGTGTATAATGAGGTTCTATAGCATCTGAGGTGTGTATTTTGAGGTTCTGCAGCAGCTGAGGTGTGTATTATGGGGTTCTGCAGCAGCTGAGATGTGTATTATGGAGTTCTGCAGCAGCTGAGATGTGTATTATGGGGTTCTGCAGCAGCTGAGATGTGTATTATGGGGTTCTGCAGCAGCTGAGATGTGTATTATGGGGTTCTGCAGCAGCTGAGATGTGTATTATGGGGTTCTGCAGCAGCTGAGATGTGTATTATGGGGATCTGCAGTAGCTGAGGTGTGTCTTATGGGGTTCTGAAGCAACTGAGGTGAATTATGAGATTTTGCAGCAGCTGAGATGTGTATAATGAGGTTCTATAGCATCTGAGGTGTGTATTTTGAGGTTCTGCAGCAGCTGAGGTGTGCATTATGAAGTTCTAGAGAATATTACATTATTCAGTGTGGATTTTCCAACAAAATTATTTGCAGCATTGCCAAATGGGGTGTGCACAGTCTGGTTAATAAAGAGATTACACTATATATGCTGTAGTTCTTCCATGCACCTCAGTCTGTTCAGGTCAGTGGAGCTGAGAAGCAGCGACACATACACAGCGCCCCCCCATCCTCATGGTGTGTATGTGGTGCTGCACCTCAGTCTGTTCAGGTCAGTGGAGCTGAGAAGCAGTGACACATACACAGCGCCCCCCATCCTCATGGTGTGTATGTGGTGCTGCACCTCAGTTTGTTCAGGTCATTTTAGCTGAGAGGCAGCGACACATGCACAGCGCCCCCCCGTCCTTATGGTGTGTATGTGGCGCTGCACCTCAGTCTGTTCAGGTCATTGGAGCTGAGAGGCAGCGACACATATAACCTGAGGACTCTTTATTATGTAGAAAGCAGAGATTTTTTTCTAATTTTGTACATTCCCCTCCATCGGCCGCCGGCTCCATGGTGCCTTGTCTGCTATCATCTGGTACATTTATCCTCAGGATTTGTATAGTAGATGTTGATCCCACCAATGAGACTATGACCTGTGCCGCTCTAAGTGTATAGGAATTTATACCATCTCTCCACAAAGAGCAGCAGCGCCTCATTCTGCAGATACATGTGCGCCCCATTGGTGGGATCCATATGTAGCATCCATAATGTAATATCCAGGCATACAGCATGTACGAGATGAGAAGATCCCAATAACAATAATTTTAGATGTGGTGGAATTAATGTGGATTGAGAATCAGATTCTCCAGCACAAATCTGGAGGACTTTATTGTACATTTGAAGAAATCAATTTCCTTAGGATATAAAAAAAATGGCCTCTGATCCTCATTTGTTTCCTGGAAACTGGGTACAAAATCAGTAAGGGGGGGCACCAAAGGGCAGTTTTGCACAGGGCGCCATTCAGGCTAAGGCCAGCCCCGAACCTGATACACAGGTCATAAAACTATTGAAAAACGCTAGAAGTAAAAAAAAATGCACATTGTGAAAAAGAAGTTGGTGAGGAAAGGGTGCCTTAAGGTACTGTCACACTAAGCAACGCTCCAGCGATCCCACCAGCAACCTGACCCGGCAGGGACCACTGGAGCATCGCTACACGGGTTGCTGGTGAGCTGTCAAACAGGCAGATCTCACCAGCGACCAGTGACCAGCCCCCAGCCAGCAGCAATGCGCGTGGAAGCGATGCTGCGCTTGGTAACTAAGGTAAATATCAGGTAACCAATCCGATATTTACCTTGGTTACCAGCGCACACCGCTTAGCGCTGGCTCCCTGCACTCCTAGCCAGAGTACACATCGGGTTATTTACCCGATGTGTACTCTGGCTACGTGTGCAGGGAGCAGGGAGCCGGCACTGACAGCGTGAGAGCTGCGGACGCTGGTAACGAAGGTAAATATCGGGTAACCAAGGAAAGGGCTTCTTGGTTACCCGATTTTTACCTTGATTACCAGCGTCCGCAGAAGCCGGCTCCCTGCTCCCTGTACATTCAGTTGTTGCTCTCTCGCTGTCACACCTGTCCGGGTGCGTGCCAAGAGGTGTCACATGATTAGTTTGTCATATAGCGTCCCGGTAGCAATGTGCTGTGCATTAAACATTACAGAAGGTGATAAGGTGCTGTTCTTTTTGCTGTGTTTCTCAGTAATCACGCTCAGTGCAGATCTTCAGGCTGTTTATTAGAGATGAGCGAACCTCTAGAGGCTCGAGTACGGCTCGGTTCGTCGAATGGAGGCCGCGTTCGAGTTCGGTTCGGCGAACCGTTCGACGAACCTCTCGAACCCCATAGAAAACAATGGGAGGCAATCACAAACACATAAAAACACATAGAAAACACCTTCAAGGGTGTCCAAAAGGTGACAAACAACTCACAAGACAACACAAATACATGGAAAAGTGACAAGGACAAATACTCATGCGAAAACAAAACAGCTGGATGAGGAAAAAGAGGAGGAGACACAGATATAGGCATGGCATGCCCTTCTAAAATCATGTAAAACACAGCAATGGGACTCCAAGCAGACTCTCCTTTTTTTCCAAAAATTGGGCCCCACAGACACCACTTTAGTGGCAGCACTTGTGCCCCAGTTGCAAAATGGAAATGTTGGTTTGCATCAAGCATATTCAAAAATACGCCAGCCTTAACTGTCCCCGGGATGACACCGGTATAGGTAGCAAAGTCTTTGCTGATCCCAGATCTGTTCATCTTGGATCATTTTTAAAAACACTGCAAGGAAATTCCAAGCAAAGTGTCTTTTTTCCAAAAATTGGGCCCCACAGACACCACTTCAGTGGCAGCACTTGTGCCCCAGTTGTACACTTCACAGGTACACTTGCATCAAGCACATTCAAAAATACGCCAGCCTTAACTGTCCCCGGGATGACACCGGTGTAGGTAGCAAAGTCTTTGCTGATCCATGATTTGTTCATCTTGGATCATTTTTAAAAACACAGCAAGTGGACTCCAAGCGGAGTCTCCCTTTTTACCAAGAATTGGGCCCCACAGACACCACTTCAGTGGCAGCACTTGTGCCCCAGTTGTATGTGGTGCCCCAGCGGTCTGGTTGCCACAGCAGTGTTGCCCTCCTCAAAAGGGTTAATGCTGAGCCTGGAGGTAATTGGGGAAGTCCATTGGCCAGTAAGTACCATCATTCAACGCAGTTTCTCTCCCAGGCCAGCAGAGGGAGCTCTAAACCTGGAGTTCCAGGGAGCATTCCTCAAGCTCTGACCTGGGGGAGGAGTTAGTCAGTCTGTGAGGAGAGTTCAGAGAGAATGGAACTCGAGTAATGTGGTCTGTGAGCTGGGAGCTGAGCTGGATTGCTCAGCCCAGGAAAACACGGGCCACAGAGAGGCAAAAAGAGGAGACAGACCTTGGGGAGGAGAGCGCAGACAGCTCACCCTAACGTCATCGCTAGAAAACTTGAATATCGGAGTTCAGGGCCACTTGAGTACTCGAGTACCAGTGGTCGCTTCCGGAGGACGAGAGGACTGCAGGTCTCTGTCCACCCCACATCCGGAGGCGCAGCTGTAAAGCCAGGACTGGGAGCCCGGATAGACGGAATGGCACCCGTAATCGTCCACGCAGCCCGCCAGACGGGGAAGGTGAGAAACCACCTCAAGGAGCAACAGAACGGGTCTCCGCATTACCGAAACCACGGGACCCCATTTAACAGACAAAGCGTAGGGAGTAGGCCTCATTACCCACCTGGCCAGTGTGAGACCCGTGACTGCTTCCAGACCCCGGACCTCCGTTACCACCTGTAACAGGCTCCCAGGACTTCCACAGTTGCCAAAGACAAGTAAAGGAGAAGGTAAAGAAATCAGTGTCCGTGTCTGTTACTTTCTACTGCCCTGTCGGCCCTGCACCCCTACCACAGCACACAGCCCCATAGACTTTACCAAGCACCAAAGGTTGCCCCGGGGTACTCGCTCTACCTGTGGAGAGCAAGCAACATCTCAGCTGCTATAACATCAGCCCGGAGGTCCCCTTCAGCAGCTGTGGCTCTATAGCTGCAAATTACCACAGGTGGCGTCACGAACCTTTCATAAACTTTATTATCATCATCACCCCCATCTACAACTGCCATTTTGTTAATTGACTCCACCAGAGTCACGGAGCCGGGCCCCACCACCGCTGACTACCCCGGACTAGTCCGGCCCGACACTGAGTCACCTAGGGGCCTGGGGTGGGCGAGTCATCTTGGCGTCACGAACAGGATTTCGTGCCCGGTTCCACCAGGTACTGTGTGCCTTAAAGAACTGTGTCTAATAGACTGTTGATTTGTGTGAAAACTGCCGCCGCCATTAAAACTGCTAAGCGCTGGAAGAAAGGGGGTGTGCCAGACAAAGGAGCGCGAGAAAAGCGTGCCAACAGAGCGACGGTTTGTTAACCCTGCGCTACCCCGAAGAGAGAAGCGGAGCCTGGTAAGGTTCACTAAGTGGGAAGAAGGATGTCCGATGCAGAGGAGGAACAGGTGGCCGCTGTGGCCCAGGACGCGGCAGCACCGGCCAATGTAATCCCTGTCACCATTACCCCAGCTTCCGCTGTAGCGCCCGTGATGCCGCTCACAATGCCCTACCTCCCGGGCGCGGACTGGTTACCGCAGTACTCAGGGGAGTCACACACCCTGAGAGACTTCAGAGAAAGACTGCACAGCTTGTTCAAGGTGTATCCTCTAACGGAGAGCCAGAAAGTGGGCATAATAATAGGACAGTTAACCAGCGCAGCGCAACGTGAAGTAAAGTCCTGGCCTGAAACTGATAAAGGGACAGTAACTCATATACTGGCCAAGTTGAAAGACACTTTTGACACCCGCACTGCAGCAGAAATAAAGATGAAGTTCTTTGGGTGCAAACAAAGGGCACACGACAGTATACTGGACTATGCCTTAAACTTGCAAGAGGCCCTAAGAGCAGTTAAACAAGTAGATCCAGGAAGTGCGCGTGATGAAGACAAACTACTGACTGAGCAGTTTATAGAAGGGCTCCAGTCAGATGCCCACAGGATGCAGCTGCGTATCATGGTCCTGCAGAACCCTGCCCTGGACTTTGCAAAATTTAAGGACCAGGCCATTCGGGTGCTGAGAGAATCTAAACCAATTGATGCAGTACCCCTCCGGCCTCTTGCTATCACATACCCAGAGGTGGTGCCTACAACCCGAGCTACTGCAGGGGCTGAGGCGCAGACCCTGGACAATGACCCCTCTGCAGACCTCAGACATCAGGTCCAGGAACTGACCAAGACTGTGGCTGCCCTCGCAAAAATGGTGCAGTCTCTGCAGGTGACCCCATCGCCGGCGAGAATCGAGTTGGCCTCCAGTAAAGATGACGTTCCGTGGATGCGGCAAAGGAGGATTCCGCCGACCAGAGGAAAAGACACAGATCGGTACAATTCAGCTGGACAACCGATCTGCCGCCGTTGCAGTCAGGTGGGACACTACGCAAGACACTGTCCTTTAAACGGAAAGAACCTGGGGTTAGGAGCCAACCCCCAGGTGTAAGAAATCCCGGCTCGACTTCCTGGCGCAACAAGTATGTGGGAGGATGACCGGTCCTTCCTATTGTGCTGGATGGGATCCCTTTGACTGCCCTCCTGGATACAGGGTCTCAGGTAACGACTATACCTTCCATACTGTACAAGAGATACTGGGCTGATTCAGACATTACCCGTGGCCCAGATGATGATTTAACAATTGTAGCCAGTAATGGCCAGCCCTTGCCTCAAATTGGGTACAAAGAGGTAACCATTAAAGTGGGGCGGGTAGAATTGCCATCTCAGGGAATGATAATTGTGGATGTTGATCGCAAAGAATCTCACCCAATGCTAACAATCGGTACAAATGTTATAGAAAATTGTCTTGCCGAGGTGATAATTTCGTTGTAACAGGTGGCTGAAACTGCCATCTCCGGGCAGCAGCGTGCCCTACAGAGGGAGATCAGAGCCCTGATGAGGAGGCAGCAGGTAGAGCTGGCCGGAGGTGAAGTTGGCAGTGTGAGGGTAAGCGACCCCTTCCCCATCGTAATACCCCCAAGGAGTGAGATGTTGCTATGGTGTTGGGCAGCAATAGGCCTCAAGGGTCAAGATTACCAGACCCTGGTAGAACCTGTGTATTCAGACAGCAGGCCTGGGATCCTGATAGCCAGGGGGTAGTAGACGTCCGCATGGGGAGAGTAATCCGTCCGCATCCTGAATTGTGGGGAGGAGGAAGCCAAATTACCCCGGTACGCCACTGTAGCTAAGCTGAACACTGTCAGTAATAATGCCATCAGGACAGTGGAACCCTTGATCCCGTCTGACCAGGCGGAAGACAACGGCTCCAATGGACAGCTGGAGGACTGGTGTCAAAAACTACATGTGGGCACCGACTCCACCCCCTCACACCAAAAGCATGGGGTGTACCGGCTGGTGCAAGAATACGAGCGGGTCTTCAGCAAACACCCTCTAGACTTTGGACAGGTAAAAGGGGTTCAACATCAAATCCCCACTGGTGACCATCATCCCATTAAAGAGAGATACCGCCCTGTACCCCAGCTCAATATCAGCGTGCCAAAGAAATGTTACGGGAAATGAAGGAGGCTGGGGTGATCAGAGATAGTTGTAGCCCCTGGGCAGCTCCACTAGTGCTCGTAAAGAAAAAAGATGGCACAATGAGAATGTGCGTTGAGTACAGGCAGATTAACCGCATTACACATAAAGATGCTTACCCACTACCCAGAATAGAGAAGTCGTTAGAAGCTCTAAAATCAGCTAATTATTTCTCCACCTTGGATCTCACCAGTGGGTATTGGCAGGTTCCCGTGGCAGAGGCGGACAAGGAGAAGACTGCATTCATGACACCAATGGGCCTCTGCGAGTTCAACTGTATGCCTTTCGGGCTCTGCAACGCCTCAGGGACATTTCAAAGATTGATGGAGTGTTGCCTGGGACATTACAACTTTGAAACCGTGCTATTGTATTTGGATGACGTCATAGTCTACTCAAGGACCTATGAAGACCACCTGAAACACCTGGCTGAAGTGTTTGAGTCTTTGTCCGAGTATGGCCTGAAGATAAAGCCGTCAAAATGTCACCTCTTGAAGCCAAAGGTACAGTACCTGGGTCATGTAGTCAGCGCAGAAGGTTTGGCACCTGATCCAGAGAAGGTCACAGTAATCAAGGACTGGCCAAGACCCACCACGATAAAGGAGGTGTGGCAGTTCCTTGGGCTGGTTGGCTACTACCGAAGGTTCATTGACGTTTTCACGAAAATAGCAGCACCCCTTCAAGATCTCCTGGTGGGGCAGTCAAAAAAGGTTAAGAAGCAGAGTCCTCCATTCGAGTGGAGCAGCTAAGTAGAAACATCCTTTGTTCGGTTGAAGATGGCCCTCACCGGCCGGAGAAGAAATCCTGGCCTACCCTGACTATGGCCAGCCATTTGTACTGTACACGGATGCCAGCAACGTGGGATTGGGAGAGGTACTGTGCCAGGTACAGGGAGGCAGAGAAAAGGTGATAGCTTACACCAGTAGGAAGCTTCGTCCCACAGAAACGAATCCAGAAAAGTACAGTTCCTTTAAGCTGGAGTTCCTCGCCATCATCTGGGCAGTGACCGAACGCTTAAAGCACTACCTGGCGTCAGCCAAGTTTACCATCTTCACGGACAACAATCCATTGAGCCACCTGGCAACAGCTAAGCTAGGTGCGCTAGAACAGCGATGGATGGCTCGACTGTCTAACTTTGACTTTACCATCAAGCACAGAGCTGGCCGAAAGAATAACAATGCAGATGCGCTGTCAAGAATGCCTCACTTACTCGAAGCTGGAGAAGACCTGGATGAACTGGAAGAGATAGAGTTACCGGACTTCCACCAACTAGGTGTCTCCCAGTGTGGGCATGCTGTAAAAGAGAAGCGCTCAAGCCAGCAAGGGGTCTCGGTCAACCCATTACTCCACCATGGATAGGAGGAAACACAGAACAGTGACCCGGCCATCCAATTAGTCAAAGAAAAGCTGGCACAAGCTGATCTCCATCTTGGTCCAGATGCACCACCAGAAGCCCAACAGCTGTGGAAGGAGAGGGGATGACTGTTTCTCTACAAGGGCAAGCTATGCAAGAGATATGTTAACTGGCGGACCAATGAGCTCGTCTGACAAATAGTGGTTCCACAGAGGAATGCCCTTATGGTCCTAGAAGCTTACCACGATGGAGCAGGACACTTCGGGTGGAAGAAGTTGGAGATCCTACTCCGTGATCGGTTCTACTGGGTTGGCATGAGAAAGGCAATTGAGAAGTGGTGCCGAGAATGTGGTCCGTGTAACATGAGGCGGAAAGATGATACTAACAAGAGGTCTCCCCTGCAGCCAATCATGACCAAGCAGCCGCTCGAGTTAGTGGCCATGGACCATGTGAAATTAACACCAAGCCGGTCAGGCTATGTCTATGCCCTCACCATTGTGGACCATTACTCTCGTTTCCTGGTAGTAGTGCCTGTGAAAGACCAAACAGCCAAAACAGCAGTTAGGGCATTCCAAGTATACTTTTGTTGGCCTCATGGTTATCCTGAAAGGGTACTGACTGATCAAGGCCCTGCATTCGAAGCAGAAGTGTTCCAAGAATTCTGTAACATGTACGGTTGTAAGAAAATAAGAACAACCCCGTACCACCCTCAAACCAATGGACTGTGTGAGAAAATGAACAATGTGGTTATCGACTTGCTCAAGACTCTGCCTCTAGAAGAAAGAAACCAATGGCCAGAGAAATTACCAGATCTGGTGGACTTGTACAATCATATTCCAGTAAACTCCACCAACTGCAGCCCTGCATACTTGATGCGAGCAAGAACTGGCAAGTTACCTGTAGACTTTGACATGGGAACTGTGTCACCTGAAGCAGTCCAACAGAAAGAAGATTGGGATACAGAGCGACAACAACAATACCGCAAAGTTCAGAAATGCGTAGAAAAAAGCCTGTCTCAAGCAAGAATTAAGCAAGAAAAGAACTACAAACAAACAGCCCCAGCAACTTCCATAGAACCTGGAGAACAGGTCCTCAAGAAAAAGCGGAGAATGCACAAATTAGATGACCAGTGGGAAACTAAACCCTACACAATTCTTCCCTCAAATTTTGACAGTAACAAAGTGTGTCTCATAAGTAAAGATGGAGGCAAAACATATCAAGCAGTTTCAAGAGATCGTCTGATAGTATGCCCTGAACATTGTAAAACCAAAGAAGAAATTCAAGAAAGTCCCCAACTTCAAGAAAAAGAAGAAGACGAGATGATCCAAACCATACTTGGAAAATTCCCCAAAACATGGACCCAAATAAATCAGGCTATAGTGGTACCGTTATTGACATTCCCGCAAGTGGTCGTACGAGAAACAGTAGAGGTTCCAGATCTACCTGAAGACCTGTCGGCCCCAACACCAGATGCCACACCAGCAGTGGAACAAGAGAATCAACCCCCTGCCAGTGGTGAATCTGTCATGCCTATGGTGATTCCAAGAATCGGTAGGAGATTGCCAACCCTACCAATTAGGCCAACCTACAGCATTGAGATAGTACACGCACCAGATAGTGAAGAATTACAACCACTACTACGCAGGTCCCAACGTAGCACCCAGGGACAGCCCCCTCCAAGGTATAGAGATTAAAAAGAAAAGTACCAAATAGAGTGTAAATAGTTATTTGAAATGTCTGTCTATAATGCTTTTGTTTTTGGTGATTAAGTATATGGACAACTGGGTCACTGGACTATGGGTGATCAAAACGTTTATAGCATATAGTTAGCAACCAATGTGCTCAACACCCCAGAAGAAAAACCCGTCCGGCATGCAAAGAATTGGGGCATCGATGCTCTGACGCACGCCCAGAGCTTACGTTGGGGGTTTTCTGGAAACGGGTCCCCTATAGACTGTTACCTACATCTAGAGCAGTGTAATGGACACCCGGCAGGGAGCCACACTGGACTCGTAAGAATTGTAGTATTGTTCTTTAAGTTTGTAACGTTTCAGTGATCTTGCCTCCCAAAAAGGGATGAAAAGTTCTAATATGTTTGTGTTTGTTTCCTCAGTCCGGGAGTACTGATTTTAACTAAGGGGGAGTGTGGCGACCCAGCGGTCTGGTTGCCACAGCAGTGTTCCCCTCCTCAAAAGTGTTAATGCTGAGCCTAGAGGTAATTGGGGAAGTCCATTGGCCAGTAAGTACCATCATTCAACGCAGTTTCTCTCCAAGGCCAGCAGAGGGAGCTCTAAACCTGGAGTTCCAGGGAGCATTCCTCAAGCTTTGACCTGGGGGAGGAGTTAGTCAGTCTGTGAGGCGAGTTCATAGAGAATGGAACTCGAGTAGTGTGGTCTGTGAGCTGGGAGCTGAGCTGGATTGCTCAGCCCAGGAAAACACGGGCCACAGAGAGGCAAAAAGAGGAGACGGACCTTGGGGAGGAGGGCGCAGACAGCTCACCCTAACGTCATCGCTAGAAAACTTGAATATCGGAGTTCAGGGCCACTTGAGTACTTGAGTACCAGTGGTCGCATCCGGAGGACGATAGGACTGCAGGTCTCTGTCCACCCCACATCCGGAGGCGCAGCTGTAAAGCCAGGACTGGGAGCCCGGATAGACGGAACGGCACCCGTAATCGTCCACGCAGCCCGCCAGACGGGGAAGGTGATAAACCACCTCAAGGAGCAACAGAACGGATCTCTACATTACCGAAACCACGGGACCCCATTTACCAGACAAGGCGTAGGGAGTAGGCCTCATTACTCACCTGGCAAGTGTGAGACCCGTGACTGCTTCCAGGCCCCGGACCTCCGTTACCACCTGTAACAGGCTCCCAGGACTTCCACAGTTGCCAAAGACAAGTAAAGGAGAAGGTAAAAAAAATCAGTGTCCGTGTCTGTTACTTTCTACTGCCCTGTCGGCCCTGCACCCCTACCACAGCACACAGCCCCATAGACTTTACCAAGCACCAAAGGTTGCCCTGGGGTACTCGCTCTACCTGTGGAGAGCAAGCAACATCTCAGCTGCTATAACATCAGCCCCGGAGGTCCCCTCCAGCAGCTGCGGCTCTAAAGCTGCAAATCACCACAGGTGGCGTCACGAACCTTTCATAAACTTAATTATCATCATCACCCCCATCTACAACTGCCATTTTGTTAATTGACTCCACCAGGGTCACGGAGCCCGGGCCCCGCCACCGCTGACTACCCCGGACTAGTCCGGCCCGACACTGAGTCACCTAGGGGCCTGGGGTGGGCGAGTCATGTACACTTCACAGATACATTTGCATCAAGCACATTCAAAAATATGCCAGCCTTAACTGTCCTCGGGATGACACCGGTGTAGGTAGCAAAGTCTTTGCTGATCCCAGATCTGTTCATCTTGGATCATTTTTAAAAACACTGCAAGGAGATTCCAAGCAGAGTCTCCCTTTTTTCCAAAAATTGGGCCCAACAGACACCACTTCAGTGGCAGCACTTGTGCCCCAGTTGTACACTTGACAGGTACATTAGCATCAAGCACATTCCAAATCCACAAGCCTTTACTCTCCCCAGGGTGACACAGGGGTAGTAAAGTCCTTGCGGATCCATGACTTTTCATCTTGATGAATGTTAGTCTGTCCACATTGTCACTGGACAGACGCATGCGCTTATCTGTCAGCACACCCCCAGCAGCACTGAATACACGTTCAGAGACAACGCTGGCTGCGGGACACAACAAGATCTCCAAGGCGTAAGTGGCGAGCTCAGGCCATTTTTCAAGATTTGAAACCCAAAATGAGCAAGGCTCCAGTTGCAAAGTCATGGCATCGATGTTCATTTGGAGATACTCCTGTATAATCCTCTCCAGTCGTTGACTATGTGTCAGACTTCTTGTCTCTGGTGGTCTTGCAAAGGATGGTCTAAAAAAATTATGAAACGATTCAATAAAATTGCTGTTAACAGCACCAGAAATGGTGCTGCTGGTACGGTTAGACTGTTGATGACGAGACAGTCCCATGTTTGTCAAGTTACAACTGGGAGATTCACTCCGTGCATCAATGGTGTTTGCTGGAAAAGCCGAGCTAAGATCGAGTAACAGCTTCTGCTGATACTCCTGCATACGTGCGTTCCTTTCTATGGCTGGAATTATTTCACAAAATTTTGACTTGTATCGGGGATCTAATAGTGTGGCAACCCAGTAGTCATCATCACTTCTAATTTTGACAATCCGAGTGTCATGTTGTAGGTAGTGCAGCAAGAAGGCGCTCATGTGTCTTGCGCATCCATGCGGACCAAGTCCTCGCTGTGTTTGTGGCATAGAGGTGCTAACCGTGCTTTCTTCCTCTGACATCTCCCCCCAACCTCGTTCAACCGAAATTTGACCAAGGTCTCCCTCATCTGCTGAGTCTTCCATGTCCATCGAGAGTTCGTCCTCCCTTTCTTCCTGGTCTCCTGCACCTTCCTCAACATTTTGGCTGCTACCATGTGCCCTTGTTAATCCCTCTCCCCCACCGTCCCATGCCTGCCGCCTTGGTGATGATGAATGTCTGGACCTTGTAAATGTTGGTATCCCTTGCGCATATGAATCCTCCTGTACTTCCTCCCCTTCCTCTTGTCCCACCCCCTGACTCCGAATAGTGTTTAGCGTGTGCTCCAGCATGTAAATGACTGGAATTGTCATGCTGATAATGGCATTGTCAGCGCTAAACATATTCGTCGCCATGTCGAAACTGTGCAGAAGGGTGCATAGGTTTTTGATCTGAGACCACTCCATCAGTGTGATCTGCCCCATATCTCCATCTCGTTGGCCGAGGCTATACGTCATAACGTATTGCACCAGGGCTCCGCGGTGCTGCCACAGTCACTGTAACATGTGGAGAGTGGAATTCCAGCGTGTCACCACATCGCATTTCAGGCGATGAACCGGCAGGCCGAAAGACTTCTGGAGCGATGCAAGTCGCTCAGCTGCGGCGCTTGAACGGCGGAAGTGAGCAGAGAGTTTTCGTGCCCTGTTCAGAAGGCCATCTAGGCCAGGATAGTGTGTTAAAAATTGCTGGACAACAAGGTTCAACAAGTGAGCCATACAAGGCAAATGTGTCACCTTGCCCAGGCAAAGGGCCGCACCCAGGTTTGCAGCATTGTCGCACACGGCCTTCCCAGGCTGCAGGTTGAGTGGAGACAACCATTTACGAAACTTGGACCGCAGAGCTGACCACAACTCCTCAGCTGTGTGACTCACATTTCCCAGATCATTTCAACGGAAAGACCGCCTGATGCCATTGAGCTCTGCTGCCAGCATAGTAAGGAGGTGTGCGGGATTCCTTGTGTGCAGTTACAACGCGGGTTCCCTGACCAGGCAGGCTTGGGGCGGAGGTGGAGGACCCAGACGAGGTTGAGGAGGCAGAAGCAGTGGAGGAACTTTGACATACAGAGGATTGACGCACAAGTCGTGGGGACAGCAAAACTTGTTCAGCAGACCCTTCTCCATCTATCACCATAGTTACCCAGTGCCCAGTCAGCAACATGTAACGTCCCTGTCCATGCTTACTTTTCCAAGTATTGGTGATGAAATGCACCCGGTCACACACAGTCTCTCAAGGAAGCGGTGATGTTGTGTGCAACATGCTGGTGTAGCGCAGGCACACCTTTCTTGGAGAAGTAGTGGCGACTGGGCATCTGGTACTGGGGCACTGTGACGGACATAAGGTCTCGAAAATCCTCTGTGTCCACCAGGCGGAAAGGCAGCATTTCCATAGCCAAGAGCTTACAGAGGGACAAAGTCAACCTCTTAGCTTTGTCATGGCTCGGAGGAAATCGCCTTTTATTTGTCCACATCTGAGTGACCGAGATCTGGCTGCTGTGTGGAGACGGTGGTGAGTAGGGTGTCCCTGCAAAACTGTAGGTCTGTGAGGAAAGTGCAGGCGGTGACATGATGTTGCCTTCATCCAAAGTTGGTGCTCTCGATGCCTGAGAGAGCTGTACACACGCACTTGTTTCCCCTTCCAAAACTACTGACGACCTACCAAGCAAACTGCCTGTTGTGGTTAAAGTGTTGGAGGGTCTGCGTGGAAGAACAGGTCTGACAGCTGTCCCCACAGTCAAAGAAGATGAAGAGCACGCACATGCACTGGAAGGGGCAGACAATGGATGGCCAGCTCCGCTAGGCCGCATTGCAGCACGATGAGCTTCCCACTGGGACTTATGCATGTTATTCATCTGATGATTCCTGGAAGAAGTTGTCCAACTGGTGAGGTTTTGACCTCTACTTACAGATTGCCCACAAATTTTACAGATCACATGATTTGGGAGATCCTTTGCAAGGTCAAAAAAGGACCAGGCTTAGAGACCATGCGACCTGCAGAGCCACCCCGGCTTGTGCTCAGAGGCACAGGGGTGGCTGAGGATGCACTTGTAGATGTGCTTCCAGGACTCTGTCCAGGAAAGCGCAAGGTAACTTCGTCATCAGTTGCATCCTCCTCCACCGCCTCTGGTGACCTCCTCGAGTGCCCGACTGAGGGTTGACAGTAGAGTTGAGCGCGGTTCGCGGTTCGAGGTTCTCCAGTTCGAGGCTCGAGTGATTTTGAGAGCTGTTCTAGATCGAACTAGAACTCGAGCTTTTTGCAAAAGCTCGATAGTTCTAGATACGTTCGAGAACGGTTCTAGCAGCAAAAAGAACAGCTAATTCCTAGCTGGCTTTCCGCTGTAATAGTGTAAGTCACTCTGTGACTCACACTATTATGACATTTTAGTATATAGTATGCGGGAACAGCGCATTCAGATTACTGCTGTATGGATAATGGCGATCGCCATTTTTTTTTTCCTTGTCTTCCTTCCCTAAGCGCACGCGTGTATTGGGGAGGGCCAGCATGTCAGCCAATCCCAGACACACACACAGCTAAGTGGACTTTTAGCCAGAGAAGCAACGGCATGTGTGATAGGATGTCCATATCACATGTCCCTGCATTATAAAAACGAGTATCTGCCCGTCCTTGGTGTCAGACATCACTGGCGCAGCTCCGTCCTGAGTCCTATCGCCGATACTGCTGTATGCGCTCCATACACAGCGCTGGACAGCTTAGGGATAGCACTTTCTATCAGTCCTTTTAAGGGCTCATACCGGCAGGGTCAGAGCCATAGGTGACAGGTCCTGAAAACAGAGTTTAACAGCTACACAAGATGACAGCGTCTGTGTAGCTAAGGTCAGGGATTTCCTCGCTGCATTTCCCCATTAGGAGGGATAGAAAGGCAGGCTTCCATTCCTCTACCCAGAGACCCCCAACCCTGGCACTGTACCCTCCTGCCCTTTGCACACTCCAACTCATTGTTACTAAGCTATTATACTAGCAAACACTGAGTGTACCTAGTGGCATCCTAAACGTGGCTATTGGACTTCTGTATAGTCCCACTAGTGCAAAGATATTTGCAGCACCTCTGCCTGCATTGCACACTCAAACTCATTGTTACTAAGCCATTATACTAGCAAACACTGAGTGAACCTAGTGGCATCCTAAACGTGGCTATTGGACTTCTGTATAGTCCCACTAGTGCAAAGATATTTGCACCACCTCTACCTGCATTGCACACTCCAACTCATTGTAGCTAAGCCATTATACTAGCAAACACTGAGTGTACCTAGTGTCATCCCAAACGTGGCTATTGGACTTCTGTATAGTCCCACTAGTGCAAAGATATTTGCAGCACCTCTGCCTGCATTGCACACTCCAACTCATTGTTACTAAGCCATTATACTAGCAAACACTGAGGAAACTTAGTGGCATCCTAAACGTGGCTATTGGACTTCTGTATAGTCCCACTAGTGCAAAGATATTTGCAGCACCTCTGCCTGCATTGCACACTCAAACTCATTGTAGCTAAGCCATTATACTAGCAAACACTGAGTGAACCTAGTGGCATCCTAAACGTGGCTATTGGACTTCTGTATAGTCCCACTAGTGCAAAGATATTTGCAGCACCTCTACCTGCATTGCACACTCAAACTCATTGTAGCTAAGCCATTATACTAGCAAACACTGAGTGTACCTAGTGTCATCCTAAACGTGGCTATTGGACTTCTGTATAGTCCCACTAGTGCAAAGATATTTGCAGCACGTCTGCCTGCATTGCACACTCAAACTCATTGTAGCTAAGCCATTATACTAGCAAACACTGAGTGTACCTAGTGGCATCCTAAACGTGGCTATTGGACTTCTGTATAGTCCCACTAGTGCAAAGATATTTGCAGCACCTCTGCCTGCATTGCACACTCCAACTCATTGTTACTAAGCCATTATACTAGCAAACACTGAGTGTAACTAGTGTCATCCTAAACGTGGCTATTGGACTTCTGTATAGTCCCACTAGTGCAAAGATATTTGAAGCACCTCTGCCTGCATTGCACACTCAAACTCATTGTTACTAAGCCATTATACTAGCAAACACTGAGTGAACCTAGTGGCATCCTAAACGTGGCTATTGGACTTCTGTATAGTCCCACTAGTGCAAAGATATTTGCAGCACCTCTACCTGCATTGCACACTCAAACTCATTGTAGCTAAGCCATTATACTAGCAAACACTGAGTGTATCTAGTGTCATCCTAAACGTGGCTATTGGACTTCTGTATAGTCCCACTAGTGCAAAGATATTTGCAGCACCTCTGCCTGCATTGCACACTCAAACTCATTGTTACTAAGCCATTATACTAGCAAACACTGAGTGAACCTAGCGGCATCCTAAACGTGGCTATTGGACTTCTGTATAGTCCCACTAGTGCAAAGATATTTGCAGCACCTCTGCCTGCATTGCACACTCCAACTCATTGTTACTAAGCCATTATACTAGCAAACACTGAGTGTACCTAGTGTCATCCTAAACGTGGCTATTGGACTTCTGTATAGTCCCACTAGTGCAAAGATATTTGCAGCACGTCTGCCTGCATTGCACACTCCAACTCATTGTAGCTAAGCCATTATACTAGCAAACACTGCTGCCAGTTTAAGGGCCGTAGTTGCATTGTCAGTGATAATTATTGTTGTTTATTCTGCTGTTAATAAAGATAGACCACCGCTGCAATCTACACCACCTCTCAATTTTTACTACCACATTTTAAGTGCACAATCTTGTCGCAATCAAAATGAGTGGCAAAATGACAGATGCTGGTGGAAAGGGTAAGAGGCGTGTTGGAAAAGGAAAAAAAGGGTTTGTCCGTGGTGAAGGTGGCAAAGCTCCATTAACATCTGCTGAAGATAGACCATCTTCCAGCAAAAGTAAGATGTCTACTACTTACCGTGGATAATCCGATGTGCTCCCTTTTTTACGGACACGAACAACTGGAACAAAGGTAGATGATGGCCATAAAAAGAAAATGCTTGAATGGATCTCAAGTGGTCCAACAAGTGCCCTCTCTGCCACCTCAACTACCGCATCCAAAAATCACCAGTCCTCTGAGTTGTCATCCCAATCAAACTTGCTTTCTCCCAGCTCTGAAGTCTCCATCCGCCCTGCACAGTATGGTGGAACTGAGATGGCTGAGTCTGCAGAGCTGTTCAGTCACACTATAGCCTGGGAATCAGAGGTCTGCTCCCAAGCTACAGTGAGTACAGAACAGGAAATGGTCTGCAGTGATGCCCAGAACCTTTGTGACTCTGATTCAGGCCATGAGGACCAAGTTTCTGAGCATAATGTTGACCCTTTTTCACCAACTGTAACACCTGTTGTTATACACAATGAGGAACATACTGATGACAATGAGACGCAGATACCAGATTGGCATGACAACTTAAATATTCGGTCAGGGCAAGAAGAGGCTAGGTCTGAGGGTGAGGGGAGTGCAAACACAACAATTGATGAGGAAGTTCTAGATCCCACCTACTGTCAACCCACAGTCAGGCACTCGAGGAGGTCAACAGAGGTGGTGGAGGAGGATGCAACTGATGACGAAGTTACCTTGCGCCTTCCTGGACAGAGTCGGAGTACTGGTAGCACGTCTACAACTGCATCCTCAGCCACCACTCTGCCTCTGAGCACTAGTCGGGGTGGATCAACAGGTCGCATGCCCTCTAAGCCTTGCCTAGCCTGGTCCTTTTTTGACATAGCAAAAGATCGCCCAAATTATGTGATCTGTAAAATTTGTCATGGTTATCTTAGTAGAGGTCAAAACCTCAGCAGTTTGACAACTTCTTCCATGAATCGTCACATGAATAAATATAATATGTCCCAGTGGGAAGCTCACCGTGCTGCAATGCGGCCTAGCGGAGCGAACCATCCACCGCCGGCCCCTTCCAGTGCATCCGCGCGCTCTTCATCTTCTAGGACTGTGGGGACAGCTGTCACACCTAGTTTTCCACGCACAACTTCCACCACTGTAACCGCACCAGGCAGTTTGCTTGGTAGGTCGTCAGTTGGTTTGGAAGGGGAAACAAGTGCATATGTACAGCTCTCTCAGACATCGATAGCACCAACGTTAGATGAAGGCGACATCATGTCTCCGCCTGCACTTTCCTCACAAACCTGCATTTTTCCAGGGACACCCTACTCAACACCGTCTACACACAGCAGCCAGATCTCTGTCCCTCAGATGTGGACAAATAAAAGGCCATTTCCTGCGACCCATGACAAAGCTAAGAGGTTGACTTTATCCCTCTGTAAGCTCTTGGCTACTGAAATGCTGCCTTTCTGTCTGGTGGACACACAGGATTTTAGAGACCTTATGTCTGTCGCTGTGCCCCAGTACCAGATGCCCAGTCGCCACTACTTCTCTAAGAAAGGTGTGCCCGCGCTACACCAGCATGTCGCACACAACATCACCGCTTCCTTGAGAAACTCTGTGTGTCAACGGGTGCATTTCACCACTGATACTTGGACCAGTAAGCATGAACAGGGACGTTACATGTCGCTGACTGGGCAATGGGTAACTATGGTGATAGATGGTGAAGGGTCTGCTGCACAAGTCTTGCCGTCCCCACGACTTGTGTGTCAATCCTCTGTCTGTCCAAGTTCCGCCACTGCTTCTGCCTCCTCCACCTCATCTGTGTCCTCCACTTCCGCCCCAAGCCTGCCTGGTCAGGCCACCAGCGTTCTCACTGCGCAGAAGGAATCACGCACCCCTCATTACTATGCTGGCAGCAGAGCGCAACGGCATCAGGCGGTCTTTAGCTTGACATATCTTGGGAATAGGAGTCACACAGCTGAGGAGTTGTGGTCAGCTCTGCGGTCCGAGTTTAGTAAATGGTTGTCTCCACTCAACCTGCAGCCTGGTAAGGCCGTGTGCGACAATGCTGCAAACCTGGGTGCGGCCCTTCGCCTGGGCAAGGTGACACACGTGCCTTGTATGGCTCACGTGTTGAACCTTGTTGTCCAGCAATTCGTAACACACTATCCCGGCCTAGATGGCCTTCTGACCAGGGCACGAAAACTGTCTGCTCACTTCCGCCGTTCAACCGCCGCAGCTGAGCGACTTGCATCGCTCCAGAAGTCTTTCGGCCTGCCGGTTCATCGCCTGAAATGCGATGTGCCGATACGCTTGAATTCGACTCTCCACATGTTACAGCGACTGTGCCAGCACTGTCGAGCCCTGGTGCAATACGTCATGACGTATAGCCTGGGCCAACGAGATGCAGAGGTGGGGCATATCACCCTGATGGAGTGGTCTCAGATCAAGGACCTATGCACCCTTCTGCAGAGTTTCGACATGGCGACGAATATGTTTAGCGCTGACAATGCCATTATCAGCATGACAATTCCAGTCATTTACATGCTGGAGCACACGCTAAACACTATTCGGAGTCAGGGGGTGGGACAACAGGAAGGGGAGGAACTACAGGAGGATTCATATGCGTAAGACACAACAACATCACCAAGGTCCAGATGTTCATCATCACCAAGGCGGCAGGCATGGGACCATGGGGGACAGGGATCAACAAGGGCGCATGGTAGCAGGCGAGATGTTGAGCAAGGTGCAGGAGAACATGAAGAAATGGAGGACGAACTGTCCATGGACATGGAAGACTCAGCGAATGAGGGAGACCTTGGTCAAATTTCAGTTGAAAGAGGTTGGGGGGAGATGTCAGAGGAAGGAAGAACGGTTAGCACCTCTATGCCACAAACACAGCGTGGACTTGGTCCGCATGGCCGCGGAAGACACATGAGCGCCTTCTTGCTGCACTACCTCCAACATGACCCTCGTATTATCAAAATTAGAAGTGATGATGACTACTGGCTTGCCACACTATTGGATCCCCGGTACAAGTCCAAATTTTGTGACATAATTCCAGCCATAGAAAGGGACGCACGTATGCAGGAGTATCAGCAGAAGCTGTTACTCGATCTTAGCTCGGCTTTTCCACCAAACAACCGTGCAGGTGCAGGGAGTGAATCTCCCAGTTGTAACTTGACAAACATGGGACGGTCTCGTCATCTTCAACAGTCTACCCGTACCAGTAGCACCGTATCTGGTGCTGGTAACAGCAATTTTATGGAATATTTTCATAATTTTTTTAGACCGTCCTTTGCAAGGCCACCAGAGACAACAAGTCTGACACATAGTCAACAGCTGGAGAGGATGATACAGGAGTATCTCCAAATGAACATCGATGCCATGACTTTGCAAATGGAGCCTTGCTCATTTTGGGCTTCAAATCTTGAAAAATGGCCAGAGCTCTCAACTTACGCCTTGAAGATTTTGTCATGTCCAGCTGCCAGCGTTGTCTCTGAACGTGTCTTCAGTGCTGCTGGGTGTGTGCTGACAGATAAGCGCACGCGTCTGTCCAGTGACAATGTGGACAGACTGACGTTCATCAAAATGAACAAGTCATGGATCCACAAGGAATTTACTACCCCTGTGTCATCCTGGGGAGAGTAAATGCTTGTGGATTTGGAATGTGCTTGATGCAAATCAAAACATCCTGTTTGCAACTAGGGCACAAGTGCTGCCACTGATGGGGTGTCTGTGGGGCCCAATTTTTGGAAAAAAAGGGAGACTCCGCTTGGAGTAACCCTTGCTTACATTGTTTTTAAAAGAAGCCAAGATGAACAAGTCATGGTTCAGCAAAGACTTTTCTACCTACCCCGGTGTCATCCTGGGGACGGTTAATTATGGTGTATTTTTGAATGTGCTTGATGCAAATCTAGCCGTGAAGTGTACAACTGGGGCACAACTGCTGCCACTGAAGGGGTGGGTGTGTGTGTGGCCCAATTTTTGGAAAAAAAAAGGGAGACTCCGCTTGGAGTAACCCTTGATTGCTGTGTTTTTTTAAAAGGAGCCAAGATGAACAAGTCATGGTTCAGCAAAGACTTTATCTACCTACCCCGGTGTCATGCTGGGGACGGTTAATTATGGCATATTTTTGAATGTGCTTGATGCAAATCTAGCTGTGAAATGTACAACTGGGGCACAACTGCTGCTACTGAATGAGTGGGTGTGTGTGGGGCCCAATTTTTGGAAAAAAAGGGAGACTCCGCTTGGAGTAATCCTTGATTGCTGTGTTTTTTTAAAATGATCCAAGATGAACAGAGCTGGGATCAGGAAAGACTTTGCTACCTACCCCGGTGTCATCCTGGGGACGGTTAAGAATAGCGTATTTTTGAATGTGCTTGATGCAAATCTAGCTGTGAAGTTTACAACTAGGGCACAAGTGCTGCCACTGAATGGGTGGGTGTGTGTGGGGCACAATTTTTGGAAAAAAGTAAGACTCCGCTTGGAGTCACCTTGCGGTGTTTTACATGATTTTATAAGGGCGTGCCATGCCTATATCTGTGTGTCCTCCTCTTTTTCCTTGTCCTGCTCTTTTATTTTCACATGAGTATATGTCCTTGTCACTTTCCCATGTGTTTGTGTTGTGTTGTGAGTTGTTTGTCACCTTTTGGACACCTTTGAGGGTGTTTTTATGTGTTTGTGAATGCCTGCCATTGTTTCCTATGCGGTTTGAGTTCGGTTCGTCGAACGTTCGACGAACCGAACTCGAACGGGACCTCCGTTCGTCCAACCGACCTCGAGCCGAATCGTTACTGGTTCGCTCATCTCTAGATGACAGTATGTGGGATTCTAGAACTTCATCATCAAGCATTGTGTTTGCAATCCCCTCGCCCTCAGACCTAACCTCTTCGTGCACTGACTGAATAGTTAAGTTGTCATCCCAATCTGGTATCTGCGTCTCATCGTCATCAGTATGTTCCTCATTGTCTCCACCAACAGGTGTTACAGTTTGGGAATGAGGGTCTACATTATGCTCAGAAAGTTGGTCATCAGGGCCTGAATCTGACTCACCAAGCTTCTGGGCATCACTGCAGACCATTTCCTGGTCTGTACTCACTGTAGCTTGGGAACAGACATCTGATTCCCTGGCTATAGTGTGACTGAACAGCTGACTCAGTCATCTCTGTTACACCATACTGTGCAGGGCGGGTGGAAACTTGAGAGCTGGGAGAAAGCAAGTGTGATTGAGATGACAACTCAGAGGACTGTTGGTTTTTGGATGTTGACGTTGAGGTTGAGGGCACTTGTTGGAGCACTTGGGATCCATTCAAGCATGTTCTTTTTTTTGTGCATCATCTACCTTTGTTACAGTGTTCGGGTCTGTAAAAAAAGGGAGCACATCGGATTGTCCACGGAAAGTAGTAGACATCTTACTTTTGCTGGAAGATGGCTTATCTTCAGCAGATGTTAATGTACCTTCCCCACCTTCCCCAAGCACACAAACTTTTTTTTCCTTTTCCCCTTTCCACCAGCATCTGTCCTTTTGCCACTCATTTTGTTAGCGACAAGATTGGACACTTAAAATGTGGTAGCAAAAATTGAGAGGTGGTGTAGATTGCAGACGTGGTCTAGCTTTATTGACAGCTGAAGAACCAACACTGACTATCCCTGACAATGCAACTATGGCTCTAAAACTGGCAGCACTGTTTGCTATAAAAATAGCGTAGCAAAATGTGCAGGAGGCTAGCATGCAGAGGTGGTGGAACTTGCTTGGCACCAGTGGGACACTAAATTTAGTATAGCAGACACTGTTTGGATGCCACTAAGTTTCAGCACTTTTTGCTATAAAAATAGCGTAGCAAAATGTGCAGGAGGCTAGCATGCAGAGGTGGTGGAACTTGCTTGGCACCAGTAGGACACTAAATTTAGTATAGCAGACACTTTTTGGATGCCACTAAGTTTCAGCACTGTTTGCTATAAAAATAGCGTAGCAAAATGTGCAGGAGGCTAGCATGCAGAGGTGGTGGAACCTGCTTGGCACCAGTGGGACACAAATTTAGTATAGCAGACACTGTTTGGATGCCACTAAGTTTCAGCACTGTTTGCTATAAAAATAGCGTAGCAAAATGTGCAGGAGGCTAGCATACAGAGGTGGTGGAACCTGCTTTGCACCAGTGGGACACAAATTTAGTATAGCAGACACTGTTTGGATGCCACTAAGTTTCAGCACTGTTTGCTATAAAAATAGCGTAGCAAAATGTGCAGGAGGCTAGCATGCAGAGGTGGTGGAACTTTCTTGGCACCAGTGGGACACTAATATAAGATAGCAGACACTGTTTGCATGCCACTAAGTTTCAGCACTGTTTGCTATAAAATTAGCGTGGCCAATGAGGGCAGGTGGGTACAGTGGCCGGGTTCTGTGGGTACCAGGACAGTAAAGAAAGTTTCACTTTCTATCCCTCCTAATGATGAAATGCAGCAAGGAATTCCCTGAGCTGAGGTACACAGATGCTGTTATCTAAAGCTGTATACAGCGTTTCCACGGACCTGCCTGTCAGCTATGGCTCTGAGAGCCTGGAAATCAGCCCTGAAAAAGTCTGAAAAAAAATGCAGTCCCTAATAGAGATGAGCGAACCCACCGTGGTTCAGCTCGAGTTCGGCTCGCCGAACGGAGGTCTCGTTCGAGTTCGGTTTGGCGATCCGGTTCGGCGAACCACTCGAACCGCATAGGAAACAATGGGAGGCAATCACAAACACATAAAAACACCTAGAAAACACCCTCAAAGGTGTCCAAAAGGTGACAAACAACTCACAACACAACACAAACACATGGAAAAGTGACAAGAACAAATTCTCATGCGAAAACAAAACAGCTTGAAGAGGAAAAAGAGGACGAGACACAGATATAGGCATGGCATGCCCTTCTAAAATCATGCAAAACACCGCAAGGGTTACTCCAAGCGGCGTCTCCCTATTTTCCAAAAATTGGGCCACACAGACACCCACCCCATCAGTGGCAGCACTTGTGCCCCAGTTGTACACTTCACAGGTAGATTTGCATCAAGCACATTCAAAAATATGCCATACTTAACCGTCCCCAGGATGACACCGGGGTAGGTAGCGAATAGTGATGAGCGAGTACTAAAAAGCTCGGGTGCTCGAAGCTCGGGCCGAGCCTCCCAAGATACTCGTGTACTCGGGCCGAGCAACGAGCCCAATGTTATCCTATGGGAGACCCGAGTATTTTTGTGAAATGACCCCCCGGCAGCATGGAGAAACCCTAAAAATGGCACAAAAGTCTCAGAAGAGTGCTGAAATGACATGGCAACAGCATGGGGAAGACCCCTTGAAGCATTTATCACTGAAAAGTCACAGCTGTGAACAATTTTGTCCGCGTTTTACGCCATTTTTACGGACTCACCAGAAAACCTTCCAAAATGACCCCAAAATGATTTTTCATGGCGGAAATGTTAAGGGCACATACCCAATAGTGAGATAGAGCTGGTGTATGTTACTTTTTGAGATTAATACATGAAAGATTTTACGTGAAAACATTGTGTGGCACTCCGATGTCCCTGAGAAGAGACGTACTTGAAGGCCTCTTGAGTCTAATGTGCCCATTTTGAGGAAGTGAGTCTTTGTAGTATTTTCCTTTGCCAGGGCAGTCCAAAATTGTGAGGTTCACCAATGCCCCTGCATACAGACGTGCATGCGGGCCTCAAAACATTAAGTGTCCATTGTCAGGAAGTGGGTGTATTATAGTATAGCCCTTAGGCAGGGCAGCCAAAAATTGGGAGGCTCCACATTGTCCCTGGATAGAGACGTGCATGATGGCCTGTAAACCTGAAGTGCCCATTGTAAGGAAGTGGGTCTATTGTAGTATAGCTCTTAGGCAGGGCAGCCAAAAATTGGGAGGCTCCACGTTGTCCCTGGATAGAGACGTGCATGAGGGCCTGTAAACCTGAAGTGCCCATTGTAAGGAAGTGGGTGTATTATAGTATAGCCCTTAGGCAGGGCAGCCAAAAATTGGGAGGCTCCACGTTGTCCCTGGATAGAGACGTGCATGAGGGCCTGTAAACCTGAAGTGCCCATTGTAAGGAAGTGGGTGTATTATAGTATAGCCCTTAGGCAGGGCAGCCAAAAATTGGGAGGCTCCACGTTGTCCCTGGATAGAGACGTGCATGATGGCCTGTAAACCTGAAGTGCCCATTGTAAGGAAGTGGGTCTATTGTAGTATAGCCCTTAGGCAGGGCAGCCAAAAATTGGGAGGCTCCACGTTGTCCCTGGATAGAGACGTGCATGAGGGCCTGTAAACCTGAAGTGCCCATTGTAAGGAAGTGGGTGTATTATAGTATAGCCCTTAGGCAGGGCAGCCAAAAATTGGGAGGCTCCACATTGTCCCTGGATAGAGACGTGCATGATGGCCTGTAAACCTGAAGTGCCCATTGTAAGGAAGTGGGTCTATTGTAGTACAGCCCTTAGGCAGGGCAGCCAAAAATTGGGAGGCTCCACGTTGTCCCTGGATAGAGACGTGCATGAGGGCCTGTAAACCTGAAGTGCCCATTGTAAGGAAGTGGGTGTATTATAGTATAGCCCTTAGGCAGGGCAGCCAAAAATTGGGAGGCTCCACATTGTCCCTGGATAGAGACGTGCATGATGGCCTGTAAACCTGAAGTGCCCATTGTAAGGAAGTGGGTCTATTGTAGTATAGCCCTTAGGCAGGGCAGCCAAAAATTGGGAGGCTCCACGTTGTCCCTGGATAGAGACGTGCATGAGGGCCTGTAAACATGAAGTGCCCATTGTAAGGAAGTGGGTCTATTGTAGTATAGCCCTTAGGCAGGGCAGCCAAAAATTGGGAGGCTCCACGTTGTCCCTGGATAGAGACGTGCATGATGGCCTGTAAACCTGAAGTGCCCATTGTAAGGAAGTGGGTCTATTGTAGTATAGCCCTTAGGCAGGGCAGCCAAAAATTGGGAGGCTCCACGTTGTCCCTGGATAGAGACCTGTTAGGTTCTTAGTGCCTCCGTGCTTGCATTTAAAAAACGCACGTGTGTGCCTGTTGGTGGCAGCTTTCCGCTGCATTTGTGTGAGTTTTGCAAAAACTTGGATATAACGCACAAGTCTAGTGAATACACATCAGCACAGCATTGCAAAATGCGCAAGGGCGTTGTCAACGAACAAGGAAGTGGACGTGATGGTGGTGCAGGCAGAGACCGAGGTTGTGTGCAAGCTCTAATTTCGCCACAACAAAGGGCCACATCTAGTCGCTCGCACGTCCTGTCCCAAATTCTTGGGGACCGCAGCAGTACACCGCTCTTGAACCAAGACCAGTGTCAACAGGTTGTTAGTTGGATAGCGGATAATGCTTCCAGTCAGATTGGCACCACCACAAACACTCTGTCTTCCACACGGTCAAGTGTCAGTAGCCGTGATACTGCACCGCACATTTCAGAACCTGATCCTCCTTCCTACCACCAGGCCGAGTACACGTCCACGGACATTACTGATCCCACACTTGGACACTCGGAAGAGCTGTTCGTTCACGTTTCCATTCACAAATTCTGGCCTCTCGCCAGCTCCTGTTGAAGTGGGCCATGACGAGATTGTATGTACAGATGCCCAAATATTTGAGCAGCCACGTTCTCACGAAGTTGGCAACGTGTCTCAACAAGGGGTGGACGATGATGAGACACAATTGTCAGGAAGTCAGGAGGAGGAGCAGGGTGCGGAAGAGGAAGACGACGTGGTGGATGATCCAGTAACTGACCCAACCTGGCAGGAGGATATGCAGAGCGAGGACAGCAGTGCACAGGGGGAGGGAGGCGTAGCATCACAACAGGCAGTAAGAAGCAGAGTGGTGGCCCCAGGCAGACGTCAGGCAACTGTTCCCCGGAACAACACGACACAAGGTGCCTGTACAAATGTTAGGTCTTCCCGAGTCTGGCTGTAATACTATTGTATGTATTGAGGATTTCGATTGCGTTAGGGCAATGACAACCAGAGACGAGTTCTTGGTGCAAGACGTTTATAATATGCAACCAGCAAATATGTACATAAACGGAACAAAAACACAGTAGAACATAAATACAGGAAATACCTTCCAGGGACGGAGCAAAAGGGAATTCCCGGGACCGCGCACCGGACTCCCCCAGGGAGACCACCAAGAGCGAACCCCTATACAGGGACTGTCTGGCAATCACCCCAGAAGCCCTAAATGCGCAGCAGCCGGGACACAAAAGGGCAATAGGTAAGTCCAAAAATGTCCGTACGTGATGTGAGTCCAGAGTGGTATTAAACGGAAGGAACCGGGCAGAAGTGCCGACCAAAGACGGCAAACGGAGTCCGGGCACAGCTAGATGATACCAGATGAAGTCCAGAGTCGGTGTCGGTTGTTTTCCAAGAGGATCCGAATAACAATCAGGAACCAAAAGCAGCAGGGCAGGAGCACACAGGAAGCAGTATACTCAGGCACTGGACTAAGCTTTAGGGGTGGCTTTTAAACAGATGGACAGGAAGTAGGGCAACAGAACAGAAAACTCCATGTTAACAAAGGGCAAGCTCTTTCAAAAGAAAACTGGAAAACCCGGAACTCTGACACTGGCAGTTTTTTAAGTTGGCTCCAGATGATTCTAAAAAGGCCATTTGCAACACCTGCCATGCCAGCATCAGCAGGGGTACCAAAACTAGCAGCCTGACCACCACCAGCATGATCAGGCACATGTCAGCCAAGCACCCGACTTTGTGGGAAGTACAACAGAGTCGAGGAGCAGTGCTTGCTGATGTCACTGCTACGTCTTCGCTGGTTGTGCATGCGAGCCAATCCCCTGTCCATGCTGCCTGCGAACAAGCCTCCTCCACTCCTGCACCTGCAGTTGCCTACGCAGAAAGAACACCATCATCAAGCATGTCCTTGTCCCAGCGCAACGTTCAGTTATCCATTCAGCAAACCTTTGAACGCAGGCGCAAATACACTGCCAACACCCCACATGCCACAGTTCTAAATGCTAACATTTCGCGACTGCTTGCGCTGGAAATGTTGCCTTTAAGGCTGGTTGAGACAGAAGCATTCCGCGACCTGATGGTGGCAGCTGTCCCACGTTACTCGGTCCACAGCCGCCACTATTTCTCCCGGTGTGCCGTCCCCGCATTGCATAACCACGTGTCACAAAACATCACACGTGCCCTGAACAACGCTGTTTCAGCCAAAGTCCACCTAACCACAGACACGTGGACAAGTGCATGTGGGCAAGGCCGCTACATCTCGTTGACGTCACACTGGGTTAATATTGTGCAAGCTGGGACCCAGTCTGAGCGAGGGACGGAACACGTCCTTCACACACCAAGTTTTGCAGGCCCTACCTCAGTCAGGGTTTCACACACACTCTACAGCTCCGGAATGTCATGCTCCTCAGCCTCCTCCTCCTCCTGCGCATCCTGATCCACTTTACCCTCCACACCAGTCCCAAGCTGGAAGTGTCGCGGGCGGAGGAGGGGACGGTGCGCTCTCCCACTGCTCGGGTCCGGCTGACGCTGCTCTACGGCTGCTGCTGCTCGTTGGCTCGAGCGATGGCCGGATCCCGGGGACTCGAGTGGCGCTACTCGCCCGTGAGTGAAAAGGGGTGGTTTGGGTTTTGGGGATATTGTCCGTGACGCCACCCACGGTTGTGGTGATTGTGTGGACACCACCGCTGCTCTGGACGGGGATCCCGGGAGCCTGTGACAGGGAGCAGCTTTGTTGTTATTTCTCCCCTCCGTGGGTAGGGGGGTTGGTTGTCCCGGGGCCTGGTGATGGGGTAGACATGGATGACAGGCGGGTTGCGGGGCCTGATGAGGTGCAGGGTCGCAGGGGCAGCGCTGTGCCGCACGGCACGGAGGTACTCACTCAGCCCAATGATGATGACACAGTTCACGGTTAAACAAGTGGCTGGATGGACGGGTCACTCGGACGGCTGCGGTTGTTCCTCCCTGCAGGTTAGTGATGACTGTCTCTCCCTGCACCTAAGTTAAGTGTTGGTAGTGATGGTTTCCCAACGGTAACCCGCTCCCCGACCTGGATATGGGCCGGAGGAGCCCCTTTTGCCCACAGGCGCTGGCCCTGGGAGACGGTTGCCCTTGGCGGTGGCTGTGTCTCCCCTTCACGGTTGTACGGTTGCCTTCTATCTGGACTTGGCTGTTTGGAAACCCTGAGGTTCCCTTCACTAACGGATTTGGCAAATTCACGGCGACACCAAGCCTTGCCGGGATCCGAAAGTCCTCTGCCAATGGTGCTGGCTTCTCTTTGTATACCGGTCCGGTACGACCGGGTCACCACCCGTCCACGGTCCTTACGGCAGACTCCAATCGGCCTCCACTGCAGACGGTCACCACATCCTGCCAACCTTGCTGTCCTGTCCGGGCCACACACCCGGACCAACTTCAGGCTCTTTGCTGTCACTTTTCTCCTCTCTACTACTTTCCTCCTTCCACTTCCTTAGCTTAACTCTCACTGCCTGTGTTTTCCCTCCTCCTCGGTGGGTGGAGACCAACCGCCTGGCTCCACACCCTGGTGTGGACAACAGCCCCCGGGGAAGGCAACAAGGATTTTGTGTTTTGACTATGATATGCCTGCAGGGAGTGTGGGGTGTTTAAGTGTTGTGCTCTGTGGCCCCTGGCTTGTCCAGGGCGACACAGAAGCACTGCAGCACTGCCTCGGCGAAGCGGCAACAGGCAGTGCTGAAGCTAATCTGCATAGGTGACAAACCCCACAATGCAGAAGAGGTGTGGACAGCTCTGAAACAGCAGGCAGATCACTGGCTCACAACTCTGAACCTAAAGCCAGGAAAGGTCGTGTGTGACAATGGCCGGAACCTGGTGGCGGCTTTGAGGCGAGGCCAGCTGACACATGTTCCATGCGTGGCCCATGTGCTCAACCTCGTGGTTCAGCGGTTTCTAAAGTCATACTCAGAGCTGTCTGATCTGCTGGTAAAAGTTCGCCGCCTGTCTGCACATTTTCGAAAGTCACCTACTGCTTCAGCCGGCCTTGCCGGCTTAAGACGCCGTTTGCATCTTCCGGCACACAGACTGGTGTGTGATGTCCCCACGCGTTGGAATTCAACTCTGCACAAGTTGGTCAGGATATGTGAGCAGAAGAGGGCAGTTGTTGAGTACCTGCATCACCTAAGCCATCGGGAAATGGGTCAAACTCCACACATAACACCTGAGGAGTGGAGATGGATGTCCGACCTATGCACCATCCGCCAAAACTTTGAGGACTCCACCAAGATGGTGAGCGGCGATGACGACATTATTAGCGTCACCATACCGCTTCTCTGCCTTCTAAAATGGTCTCTGCTCAAAAAACAACCATGATGCATTGCAGTCGGAGCGCGATGAGTTTGAGCAAGAAACAGTAGTGGGTGTGGGTGATGATAACACACAGCCCAGCCTCGTCTCATCACAACGTGCAGTGGAGGACTATGACGAGGAGGAGGATGAAGACATGGAGCAACTCTCTGGCCAAATTGAGGATATGACATGCAGTCATATCCTCGGTTCAGCGTGGCTGGCCAGAGGACAGGGTAGATGATGAGGAGGAGGAGGAGGAGGACAGCATGTTCAGTCATCGTGTTGGTCAGGATATTGAAGTGATGGCTGTTAAGAGTCTGGCACACATGGCTGACTTTATGGTAAGCTGCCTGTCTCGTGACCCTCGCGTTAAGAACATCTTGGCCGACAATCATTACTGGTTGGTAACACTGTAAGACCCACGCTAAAAGCAGAACTTTATGTCTCTTATTCCCGAGGCGGAGAGGTCAGGCAAAATGCAGCAGTTCCAGAAGGCCATAGTCACGGAAGTAGGCAAAGCATTCCCCTCACAAAACGCTAGCGGCATAGGTCATGAATCAGTGGACAACCGAGGCGTACAGCCGAGAGAGGCACAAGTCCAATCCGCCAGAGGTAGGGGAACAGTCTTTAAGATGTGGGACAGTTTTCTCAGCCCCTCACGTACCACAGCCCCTGAGGTGCGGGGTAGTGCCACAAGAAATCCTAAGTTTGCCCAGATGCTGAAGGAGTACCTTGCAGATCGAACAACTGTACTCCGACATTCCTCTGTGCCTTACAATTATTGGGTATCCAAGCTGGACACGTGGCATGAATTGGCTCTCTACGCCTTGGAAGTCCTGGCCTGCCCTGCTGCTAGCGTTTTGTCAGAGCGTGTTTTTAGTGCCGCAGGTGGAATCATTACAGATAAACGCACCCGCCTGTCAACTGAAAATGCTGACAGGCTGACTCTGATCAAGATGAACAAGGGTTGGATTGGGCCAGACTTCACCACACCACCAGCAAATGAGAGCGGAATTTAAAGTTTGCCATGTACCTCCACTCACCCATGGGTACACACTTCTGGACTTTGGATAATCGCTGGACTGCTCCTCCTTCTCCTCATGCGCCACCATGATGATGACCGTTACAAATTGCAATACTTAGGCCTTTGTTTCAGGTATACCCCCAGTGGTAAATTTTTTCGCCCATTCTTTGCAGAATGGACATTACAACGACAGGAGACCCGCTCCTTTGCAATGGGAACAATGTTTTGAGGCCCTCATGCACGTCTCTACCCAGGGACAACGTGGAGCCTCCCAATTTTTGGCTGCCCTGCCTAAGGGCTATACTACAATAGACCCACTTCCTTCCAATGGGCACTTCAGGTTTACAGGCCCTCATGCACGTCTCTATCCAGGGACAACGTGGAGCCTCCCAATTTTTGGCTGCCCTGCCTAAGGGCTATACTACAATAGACCCACTTCCTTACAATGGGCACTTCATGTTTACAGGCCATCATGCACGTCTCTATCCAGGGACAATATGGAGCCTGACGCTGCCACCGACTGCCACACACATGCTGTTTTTAAATGCAAGCACGGACGCAATAAGAACCTAACTGGTTTTTCGGAGCGACAATTACTGAGAAGTCTGACACTATCAGACACTGCTGACTGACGTGTATTATACATTAGACTTGTGCGTTATATAATAGTTTGTGCAAAACGCGCACCTGTACGCTGCCACTGACTGCCACACACGTGCTGTTTTTAAATGCAAGCACGGACGCAATAAGAACCTAACTGGTTTTTAGGAGCGACAATTACTGAGAAGTCTGACACTATCAGACACTGCTGACTGACGTGTATTATACACTAGACTTGTGCGTTATATAATAGTTTGTGCAAAACGCGCACCTGTACCCTGCCACCGACTGCCACACACGTGCTGTTTTTAAATGCAAGCACGGACGCAATAAGAACCTAACTGGTTTTTAGGAGCGACAATTACTGAGAAGTCTGACACTATCAGACACTGCTGACTGACGTGTATTATACACTAGACTTGTGCGTTATATAATAGTTTGTGCAAAACGCGCACCTGTACGCTGCCACTGACTGCCACACACGTGCTGTTTTTAAATGCAAGCACGGACGCAATAAGAACCTAACTGGTTTTAATGAACGACAATTACTGAGAAGTCTGACACTATCAGACACTGCTGACTGACGTGTATTATACACTAGACTTGTGCGTTATATAATAGTTTGTGCAAAACGCGCACCTGTACGCTGCCACTGACTGCCACACACGTGCTGTTTTTAAATGCAAGCACGGACGCAATAAGAACCTAACTGGTTTTTAGGAGCGACAATTACTGAGAAGTCTGACACTATCAGACACTGCTGACTGACGTGTATTATACACTAGACTTGTGCGTTATATAATAGTTTGTGCAAAACGCGCACCTGTACGCTGCCACTGACTGCCACACACGTGCTGTTTTTAAATGCAAGCACGGACGCAATAAGAACCTAACTGGTTTTTAGGAGCGACAATTACTGAGAAGTCTGACACTATCAGACACTGCTGACTGACGTGTATTATACACTAGACTTGTGCGTTATATAATAGTTTGTGCAAAACGCGCACCTGTACGCTGCCACTGACTGCCACACACGTGCTGTTTTTAAATGCAAGCACGGACGCAATAAGAACCTAACTGGTTTTTAGGAGCGACAATTACTGAGAAGTCTGACACTATCTGGACTGTTTTACACTGTGTACACCAGCCCCAGATATGATGAAGGCTGGTATACGGTCACCACTACCCTGCCTGCCTGCCTGTATACTGCTACAATAGTCCTGACAAGGACTCTTCTGGTCACTAGCCTGTATTCCGACCTGGCTATACCCTGCCTGTATATAGCAACAATAGTCCTGAGAAGGACTCTGCTACTGTACTCCGACCTGGCTATACCCTGCCTGCCTGTATACAACTAGAATAGTCCTGAGAAGGACTTCTGGTCACACTGTTTGCAGCCCTGCTCCGGAACTAACTATAAAGGGCCGCAAAGCTTTCCCTGAATCAGCGACACTCTCCCTGCACTGACTGTCTGGATAGTTGTGAGCAGAGCACAGCGCGCCGGCCGATATAAAGGCTCGGTCACGCTGTGCAGGCCGGCCAATCACTGCAATTCCACAACTAACAGGGCTGTGGCATTGCAGTGGTCTGCCAGCCAATCCCTGCATGAGGGCTGGCTCTCAAAAGAGCGCCAACATGCAGAAATGAAGACCACGAGTACAGCACGAGTATCGCGAGATTACTCGGTCCCCGCCGAGCAGCCCGAGTACAGCGATACTCGTGCGAGTACCGAGTAGTGACAAGCATGCTCGCTCATCACTAGTAGCGAAGTCTTTGCTGAACCATGACTTGTTCATCTTGGCTCCTTTTAAAAAACACATCAAGCAAGGGTTACTCCAAGCGGAGTCTCCCTTTTTTCCAAAAAGTGGGCCACACAGACACCCACTCCTTCAGTGGCAGCACTTGTGCCCCAGTTGTACACTTCATAGGTAGATTTGCATCAAGCACATTCAAAAATACGCCATACTTAACCGTCCCCAGGATGACACCGGGGTAGGTAGCGAAGTCTTTGCTGAACCATGACTTGTTCATCTTGGCTCCTTTTAAAAAACACAGCAAGCAAGGGTTACTCAAAGTGGAGTCTCCCTTTTTTCCAAAAATTGGGCCACACACACACCCCTTCAGTGGCAGCACTTGTGCCCCAGTTGTACACTTCACAGGTAGATTTGCATCAAGCACATTCAAAAATACACCATACTTAACCGTCCCCAGGATGACACTGGGGTAGGTAGCGAAGTCTTTGCTGAACCATGACTTGTTCATCTTGGCTCCTTTTAAAAAACACAGCAAGCAAGGGTTACTCCAAGCGGAGTCTCCCTTTTTTCCAAAAATTGGGCCACACACATACCCACCCCTTCAGTGGCAGCACTTGTGTCCCAGTTGTACACTTCACAGGTAGATTTGCATCAAGCACATTCCAAATCCACAAGCATTTACTCTCCCCAGGATGACACAGGGGTAGTAAATTCCTTGTGGATCCATGACTTGTTCATTTTGATGAACGTTAGTCTGTCCACATTGTCACTGGACAGACGCGTGCGCTTATCTGTCAGCACACACCCAGCAGCACTGAAGACACATTCAGAGACAACGCTGGCAGATGGACATGACAAAATCTCCAAGGAGTAAGTGGAGAGCTCTGGCCATTTTTCAAGATTTGAAGCCCAAAATGAGCAAGGCTCCATTTGCAAAGTCATGGCATAGATGTTCATTTGGAGATAGTCCTGTATCATCCTCTCCAGCCGTTGACTATGTGTCAGACTTGTTGTCTCTGGTGGCCTTGCAAAGGATGGTCTAAAAAAATTATGAAAAGATTCAATAAAATTGCTGTTACCAGCACCAGATACGGTGCTGCTGGTACGGGTAGACTGTTGAAGATGACGAGACCGTCCCATGTTTGTCAAGTTACAACTGGGAGATTCACTCCCTGCACCACGGGTGTTTTGTAGAAAAGCAGAGTTAAGATCGAGTAACAGCTTTTGCTGATACTCCTGCATACGTGCGTTCCTTTCTATGGCTGAAATTATGTCACAAAATTTGGACTTGTACCAGGGATCTAATAGTGTGGCAAGCCAGTAGTCATCATCACTTCTAATTTTGACAATACGAGGGTCATGTTGGAGGTAGTGCAGCAAGAAGGCGCTCATGTGTCTTGCGCAGCCATGCGGACCAAGTCCACGCTGTGTTTGTGGCATAGAGGTGCTAACCGTTCTTCCTTCTTCTGACATCTCCCTCCAACCTCTTTCAACTGAAATTTGACCAAGGTATCCCTCATCCGCTGAGTCTTCCATGTCCATGGACAGTTCATCCTCCATTTTTTCATGTTCTCCTGCACCTTCCTCAACATTTTGCCTACTACCATGCACCCTTGTTGATCCCTGTCCCCCATGGTCCCATGCCTGCCGCCTTGGTGATGATGAACGTCTGGACCTTGGTGATGTTGTCTCTTGCGCATATGAATCCTCCTGTAGTTCCTCCCCTTCCTGTTGTCCCACCCCCTGACTCTGAATAGTGTTTAGCGTGTGCTCCAGCATATAAATGACTGGAATTGTCATGCTGATAATGGCATTGTCATGACGTATTGCACCAGGGTTCGGCAGTGCTGCCACAGTCGCTGTAACATGTGGAGAGTCGAATTCCAGCGTGTCGGCACATTGCATTTCAGGCGATGAACCGGCAGGCCGAAAGACTTCTGGAGCTATGCAAGTCGCTCAGCAGCGGTGGTTGAAAGGCGGAAGTGAGCAGACAGTTTTCGTGCCCTGTTCAGAAGGTCATCTAGGCCGGGATAGTGTGTTAAAAATTGCTAAACAACAAGGTTCAACACGTGAGCCATACAAGGCACGTGTGTCACCTTGCCCAGGTGAAGGGCCGCACCCAGGTTTGCAGCATTGTCGCACATGGCCTTACCAGGCTGCAGGTTGAGTGGAGACAACCATTTACCAAGCTCAGTCTCCAGAGCTGCCCACAACTCAGCCACTGTGTGACTCTTATTTCCAAGACATTTCAAACTAAAGACCGGCTGATGCCGTTGCGCTCTGCTGCCAGCATAGTAATGAGGGGTGCATGATTCCTTCTGCGCAGTTAGAACGCTGGTGGCCTGACCAGGCAGGCTTGGGGCGGAGGTGGAGGACCCAGATGAAGTGGAGGAGGCAGAAGCAGTGGCAGAACTTGGACAGACAGAGGATTGACACACAAGTCGTGGGGACGGCAATACTTGTGCAGCAGACCCTTCACCATCTATCACCATAGTTACCCAGTGCCCAGTCAGCGACATGTAACGTCCCTGTCCATGCTTACTGGTCCAAGTATCGGTGGTGAAATGCACCTGTTCACACACAGAGTTTCTCAAGGAAGCGGTGATGTTGTGTTCGACATGCTGGTGTAGTGCAGGCACACCTTTATTAGAGAAGTAGTGGTGACTGGGCATCTGGTACTGGGGCAAAGCGACAGACATAAGGTCTCTAAAATCCTGTGTGTCCACCAGGTGGAAAGGGAGCATTTTGGTAGCCAAGAGCTTACAGAGGGATAAAGTCAACCTCTTAGCTTTGTCATGGGTCGCAGGAAATGGCCTTTTGTTTGTCCACATCTGAGGGACAGAAATCTGGCTGCTGTGTGTAGACGGTGTTGAGTAGGGTGTCCCTGGAAAAATGCAGGTTTGTGAGGAAAGTGCAGGCGTAGACATGATGTTGCCTTCATCCAACGTTGGTGCTATCGATGTCTGAGAGAGCTGTACACACGCACTTGTTTCCCCTTCCAAACCAACGGACGACCTACCAAGCAAACTGCCTGGTGCGGTTACAGTGGTGGAAGTTGTGTGTGGAAAATCAGGTGTGACAGCTGTCCCCACAGTCCTAGAAGATGAAGAGCGCACGGATGCACTTGAAGGGGCAGATGGTGGATGGTTCGCTCCGCTAGGCCGCATTGCAGCACGGTGAGCTTCCCACTGGGACATATGATATTTATTCATGTGACGATTCATGGAAGAAGTTGTCAAACTGCTGAGGTTTTGCCCTCTACTAACAGAATCACGACAAATTTTACATATCACATGATTTGGGTGATCTTTTGCTATGTCAAAAAAGGACCAGGCTAGGCAAGGCTTAGAGGGCATGCGACCTGCTGATTCACCCCGACTAGTGCTCAGAGGCAGAGTGGTGGCTGAGGATGCAGTTGTAGACGTGCTACCAGTACTCCGACTCTGTCCAGGAAGGCGCAAGGTAACTTCGTCGTCAGTAGCATCCTCCTCCACCGCCTCTGTTGACCTCCTCGAGTGCCTGACTGTGGGTTGACAGTAGGTGGGATCTAGAACTTCCTCATCAAGCGTTGTGTTTGCACTCCACTCACCCTCAGACCGAGCCTCTTCCTGACGTGAACCAATATTTTAAGTTGTCATCCCAATCTGGTATCTGCGTCTCATCGTCATCAGTATGTTCCGCATTGTCTTTAACAACAGGTGTTACAGTTTGTGAATAAGGGTCAAGATTATGCTCAGAAACTTGGTCCTTATGGCCTGAATCAGAGTCACAAAGGTTCTGGGCATCACTGCAGACCATTTCCTTGTCTGTACTCACTGTAGCTTGGGAGCAGACCTCTGATTCCCAGGCTATAGTGTGACTGAACAGCTCTGCAGACTCAGCCATCTCAGTTCCACCATACTGTGCAGGGCGAATGGAGAATTCAGAGCTGGGAGAAAGCAAGTGTGATTGGGATGACAACTCAGAGGACTGGTGTTGTTTGGATGCGGTAGTTGAGGTGACGGAGAGGGCACTTGTTGGACCACTTGAGATCCATTCAAGCATTTTCTTTTTATGGCCATCATCTACCTTTGTTCCAGTTGTTCGTGTCCGTAAAAAAGGGAGCACATCGGATTATCCACGGTAAGTAGTAGACATCTTATTTTTGCTGGAAGATGGTCTATCTTCAGCAGATGTTAAAGGAGCTTTGCCACCTTCCCCATGGACAAACCCTTTTGTTCCTTTACCAACACGCCTCTTCCCCTTTCCACCAGCATCTGTCATTTTGCCACTCATTCTGATTGCGACAAGATTGTGCACTTAAAATGTGGTAGTAAACATTGAGAGGTGGTGTAGATTGCAGTAGTGGTCTAGCTTTAAATAAACAGAATAAACAACAATAACTATCCCTGACAATACAACTACGGCCCTTAAACTGGCAGCACAGTTTGCTATTAGAATGGCTTAGTAACAATGAATTTCAGTGTGCAATGCAGAGGTGCTGCAAATAGATTTGCACTAGTGGGACACTAATGGAAGTCCAACAGCCACTTTTAGGATGCCACTAAGTTTCCTCAGTGTTTGCTAGTATAATGGCTTAGTAACAATGAGCTTGAGTGTGCAATGCAGAGGTGCTGCAAATAGATTTGCACTAGTGGGACACTAATGGAAATCCAACAGCCACTTTTAGGATGCCACTAAGTTTACTCAGTGTTTGCTAGTATAATGGCTTAGTAACAATGAGCTGGAGTGTGCAAAGGGCAGGAGGGTGCAGTGGCAGGGTTGTGGGTCTGTGTAGAGGAAAGGAAGCCTCACTTTATATCCCTTCTAATGGGGAAATGCAGCTAGGAAGTCCCTGACCTTAGCTATACAGACGCTCTTATCTGTAGCTGTTAAAATCTGTTTCCACGGACCTGACTGTCACCTATGGCTCTGAGCCTGCTGTTATTAGCCCTTACAAGGGCTAAAAGAAACGTCTATCCCTATTTTGTATAGCGCTGTGTGTAGAGCGTACACAGCAGTATCGGAGACAGGAGCTACGCCAGCGGTGACTGACACCCAGACGCAGAAGGCAGATAATGGCGTCCTGACGGGCAGATACCCGTTTTTATAATGCAGGGACATGTGACATGGACATTCTATCACACATGCCGTTGCTTCTCTGGCTAAAAGTCCACTTAGCTGTGTGTGTGTCTGGGATTGGCTGACATGCTGGCCCGCCCCACTACACGCGCGCGCTTAGGGAAGGAAGAAAAGGGAAAAAAAAATGGCGATCGCCATTATCCCTGCAGCAGTGATCTGAATGTGCTGTTCCCACACACTAT
Source organism: Anomaloglossus baeobatrachus (assembly GCF_048569485.1). Taxonomy (NCBI): domain Eukaryota; kingdom Metazoa; phylum Chordata; class Amphibia; order Anura; family Aromobatidae; genus Anomaloglossus; species Anomaloglossus baeobatrachus. Next base: position 222,753,233 of record NC_134357.1, read on the forward strand.
ACGCTGAAATTTCATAATAGTGTGAATCACAGAGTGACTTACACTATTACAGCAGAAAGCCAGCTAGTAATTACCTCGTCTTTTTGCTGCTAGAATCGTTCTGGAACGTAACTATAACTATCGTGCTTTAGCAAAAAATCGAGTTCTACTTCGATCTAGAACAGCCCCCAAAATCACTCGAACCGCGAACTGGAGAACCATGAACCGCGCTCAACTCTAGTCCCTAATCTGTACAGCGCTGTGTGTATAGCGTACACAGCAGGAGCGGCGGCAGGAGCGGCGTGAGCGGTGACTGTCATCCACACACACACACGGCAGATAATGGCGGCGTGAGGGAAAATGGCCGTATTTATAAGGCAAGGACATGTGACATTCACAGCCTATGACACATGCCCTTGCTCTTCTGGCAAAAAGTACACTTAGCTGTGTGTGTGTCTGTGATTGGCTGACATCCTGGCCTGCCCCACTGCACTCGCGCTTAGGAAAAAAAAAAAAAAAATGACGATTGGCATTCTCTCAGCAGCACAGATCTATACCGCGTCCCCCCCGCACACTATACGCTAAAATTTGATAATAGTGTGAGTCACAGTGACTCACACTATTACAGTGAAAAGCCAGATAGTAAATAGATAGGCTTTTTGCTGATCGAACCGTTCTCGAACGTAACTCAAGCTATCGAGCTTTTAGCAAAAAGCTCGAGTTCGCGTTCGATCTCGAGCACCCCCCAAAATCACTCGAACATGAAATTGTTGAACCTCGAACATCGCTCAACTCTACTGTTTATTAGGTGGTATTGTCAGCCATTACATCTCTCTGCTGCCTTGCACTCTGTCTGCAGTACCAGCGAGTTCCCAGTTGCTTGTGGTGAACACATACAAGTAGTGAGACCCCTAGAGGCCCCTAGTGGCCATACAACATATACATATTGCTACATCCTTTCTCTTTAAACAAGAACAACAATCAAACTTAATAAAACACAACAGTTAATTTGACCAAGTAAAAGATAATTACAATATATACAGTTAGATATAATCCTTGAGGTGCGCAGGCTTTCTGATCATTCTGCCTGCCCTAGTAACATAAGAAGAGTCAATGTCCATCTCTGGTGGTAGTTCTGATTCTGGTAATATGCCTTCTGATATTGCCTGTCTCTGGTTAACATTTGCACCCTGATGGTCAGCAGTCACTGTTGGTACTTGGCTTGGACTTGCTGTCTCGTTATCTTGGGTATCAGGATAATGTTCAAAAGGCCATGAATCATCTTGTTCTTGTGTTTTCCTCAAATATCTCTGCTTTCTCCATAGGCTTGTTCCATCTTCTGTTACAATTTCGTAGGACCGAGGTCCTAGTTTCTGGACAACCTTTGCCTTTTGCCAGTATTTGTCGTATTTGCTGCTTGGCTGCTACCGTATGTTGTCATTCCTCTTGGGATCTGGCAGATCCTTTGCAGATTTATTGTAATAGAAACCTTGCCTATCTTGATTTGTTTAGTTGAGCTTTGATGTTTCCCACCAACTTTGGCTTTAACAGATGACTAGCGGTTGGTATGAGTGTCTTTGTACATCTACTCATGAGCTTCTGTGCCGGACTGCTGTCTATGCCTTGGGTGGGTGTGTTTCTATGATCCAGTATAGACAGATATATATCAGTACCTGCCTGTTTTGCTTTTTTTAGGAGTCTTTTGGCCGTTTTTACTGCCAACTCTGCTTTGCCATTACTCTGTGGATATCTTGGAGAAGATGTCTGGTGTGCAAATTCCCATCTCTTGCTGTAAGTTTTAAACTCTTCTGACGTAAACTGAGCAGCATTGTCAGAGAACACGATATCCGGAATGCCATACCTGGCAAAATGGGCCTTTGAGTTTTTTAATCACTGTTCTCGACTTTGTGTCCTGTAACAAATCAATCTCCCAAAAGTTAGACAAATAGTCCACTGTAATCACATATTCTTTGTCATTCCATGTGAACACATGTTAGGGCCAGGTGGACGGGCAGACCCAGGAGGTGGATCCACTGCCTTGATGATGGTAAGGGGTCCGGTAGCTGGAGCACTACAGGTAGCAGGACAGTCCGAGCACACGAGTATAATGGTGAAGTCCCTGGGACCACGGAGTCACTGATGGTAGTCCGGGTGACGGAGCTCAGGTTCGGAAGCCGAGATGATGTCAGGCGGAGTCCGGAACCGTTGGAGCGAGATGACGGGTCACCGCAGGGATCAGAGATGGTACGGACTGTCAGGATGGTAGATGGACAGCGTTCGGGGTTCAGGATTCGGCAGGACCGGATGGCAAGACAGGATCGGCTCTAGAAGAGAGAGAGGTGAGTATATCACAGGAACACAAGGAGACCTGACTCCTAGCTTGGGAAACACGAAGAACAGGCCCCGCCCACTTGGACACTAAACCCCTTTATACCCTGTACCTGTGTGCTTCATTTCCTGTCAGTGGACGCTGGCCCTTTAAGAAAGGGTCAATGACCGCGCGCGCGCCCTAATGCGCATGCGCGCGGCCCGGGTGCCAGAAGCCAGAGCAGGAAGCTGAGAGGAGGAAGCAGCAGAGCCGGGCTGGGGCTGGGAAACCAATGGGCGCCGGGAGCGGGGACCAGGAGGCCTGGGAAGAGCGGGGAGCGTGGCAGGTGAACCGGGGATCAGAGCAGGGGACCCGGGGAGCGTGACAGTACCCCCCCCACGCCCCCCTCCCCGCAACCGGGACAGGAAGGCACGGATCAGAGGAGTGCCCACATTCTCCCGGGGCTCCCAGGACCTATCCTCAGGACCATAGCCCGCCCAGTCCACCAGAAAGAACTGTCGACCCCGTACGGTCTTCATGGCCACGATATCCCTTACCACATAGATGTCGTCATCGGCAATAGGAGGAGGAGCCGAACTGGCAGCAGCGGAGAAGGGACCAAGGACCACCGGCTTGAGCAGGGAGACGTGGAAGGAATTGGGTATCCTCATCGTGGCCAGGAGCTGTAGCTTGTAGGAGACCTCATTGATCTTGCTGAGGACTTTAAACGGCCCGATGTAGCGAGGACCCAGCTTGTAGGATGGTATCTTCAATCGGACGTACTTGGAAGCAAGCCAGACAAGATCTCCAGGAGAGAAACACGGAGGGTCCAGACGTCTCTTGTCTGCGTGTCTCTTCATCCACAGGGAGGCACGTGCAAGGGACGCCTTAACAGAGTCCCAAATGGTTGTAAAGTCACGGGCTACAGCATCAGCAGCAGGGACATCCGAGGAAGAGGATACAGGCAATGGGATGGTAGGCTGAAGTCCGTAAACGACATGGAAGGGAGAGCTGGAGGAGGACTCACTGACGTGGTGGTTATGGGAGAATTCAGCCCAGGGAAGAAGCGTGGACCAGTCGTCATGATGGGCGTTGACGTAGTGACGTAAGAAGGAGGTCAAGATCTGATTGACCCGTTCCACTTGGCCATTCGACTGAGGATGGTAGGCTGAGGAAAAGTCCAGAGTCACTCCCAGATGTTTGCAGAGAGCCCTCCAGAAGCGGGAGGTGAACTGAGTTCCTCTGTCGGACACAATGTGTGATGGAAAGCCATGCAAGCGGAAGATGTGATGTATATAGGCGTCCGCGAGTTCCTGGGCAGAGGGCAGTCCAGCCATAGGGACGAAATGAGCCATTTTAGAGAACCGATCCACCACGACCCATATGACTGTGTGTCCGGAGGACAATGGCAAGTCCGTAATAAAGTCCATCGCAATGTGTTGCCACGGAACTGAGGGTATAGGCAGAGGCAGAAGACGGCCATATGGCAGGTGTTTGGGCATCTTGTTCCTGGCACAAGAGGAGCAGGCAGAGACAAAAGAGGCGACGTCCGTGCGAAGAGATGGCCACCAGTAATGACGTACAATCGCACTCCAAGTTCTCTTCTGACCAGCATGACCGGCTGTTTTCGAGGCATGGCCCCAGTGTAACACTTTTTGCCTGTCAGTCTCAGAGACATAGGTCTTCCCGGGCGGTATCTGGGCCAGGGTGACAGGGGCCACCGGAATGATTTTACTAGGACAGATGATGGGTTGGGATGTCTCCTCCTCCTGCTCCATGGGCATGAAAGACCTGGACAAGGCATCTGCTCGTACATTTTTGTCCGCAGGTCGGAAATGGAGCTGGAAATCGAATCTGGCAAAGAACAAGGACCACCTGGCTTGCCGTGGGTTCAGTCGCTGAGCAGACCGCAGGTATTCCAGGTTCTTGTGGTCCGTGTAAATAATAACGGGGTACACTGCTCCTTCCAGAAGGTAGCACCATTCCTCCAGAGCCAGTTTGACTGCCAATAGCTCTCAGTCACCGATGGTGTAGTTGCGTTCAGGCGCTGAGAAGCTCTTGGAGAAGAAACCGCAAGTCACCATCTTCCCGGAGGAGGACTTCTGCATAAGCACTGCTCCGGCTCCCGAGGAGGAGGCATCCACCTCCAAGGTGAACTGGCGGTTTAACTCCGGACGGTGGAGTACAGGAGAGGAGGCAAATGCCCGCTTCAGAGAGCCAAACGCGGCGTCGGCCGCAGGTGACCAGTCCTTTGGATTAGCCCCCTTCTTGGTCAAGGCGGAGAGAGGAGCAGTCAGAGCAGAGAAGTGAGGGATGAACTGGCGGTAATAGTTAGCGAATCCCAGAAAGCGTTGGATTGCCTTCAGTCCAGAAGGAGGAGGCCAGTTGAGAATGGAGGAGACCTTCTTTGGATCCATCTGCAGTCCGGTATCGGAGATGAGATAACCCAGGAAGGGGAGAGTAGACTGCTCAAAGACACACTTCTCGTACTTGGCGTACAGACGATTCTCTCTCAGTCTTTGTAGAACCAGCTGCACGTTCTCTCTGTGGGTCTGGAGGTCCGGAGAGAAGACAAGGATATCATCCAGATACACCACCACACAGACGTAGAGAAGATCCCGGAAAACGTCGTTCACCAATTCTTGAAAGACTGCTGGTGCGTTACACAGGCCGAAGGGCATCACGCAGTATTCATAGTGCCCATCGCGTGTATTGAACGCTGTCTTCCATTCGTCCCCAGAGCGGATGCGGACCAGGTTGTAGGCACCCTGAAGATCCAACTTGGTGAACACACGAGCTCCTCTAAGCCGATCAAACAATTCGGGGATGAGCGGCAGAGGGTACTTGTTTTTCACAGTGATTTGGTTCAATCCCCGGTAGTCTATGCATGGGCGTAAGTCGCCTTCTTTCTTCTTGACGAAGAAGAAGCCTGCTCCAGCAGGAGAGGAGGACCTCCGAATGAATCCCCTTGCCAGGCTCTCTGTGATGTAAGTAGACATGGCCCTTGTTTCGGCTGGAGACAGTGGATATATCCGTCCTCGAGGTGGTGTAGTTCCCGGGAGCAGGTCGATGGCACAATCATAAGGACGATGTGGCGGAAGTACCTCTGACTCCTTTTTATCAAAGACGTCCGCGAAGGACCAATAGGCCGAGGGCAGTCCCGGTAGGGACTCTGGAACCGGAGGTCGCCGGATGGGTTGTATGGTCTTCAGACAGTTCTCATGGCAGGAAGAGCCCCATCGGGTGATTTCACCAGTGCCCCAGCTGACGGATGGTTCGTGTGTCCGTAACCAGGGAAGTCCCAGCAGGATTTGATGGGACATGTGTGGGAGGACGTAGAGAGCGATGTTCTCGGTGTGCAGGGCACCGACACGCAGTTCGACCGGCCTGGTGATCCAGGAGATGGTGTCAGAGAGGGGTCTCCCATCCACAGAGGCTATCACGAGGGGTTTGTCGAGTGGAGTAACAGGCACCTGGTACTTGTCCACAGTGGCCTGCTGGATGAAATTGCCTGCTGCCCCAGAATCGAGGTACGCCTCAGCCGTAAACCGCGTCTCTCCCGTTGTCACTTGCACAGTCCATGTAACCGGGTCTGAGAGAGTCCCAGCACCTAGGGTGGCCTCTCCTACCAACCCTAGGCTTTGGAGTTTCCCGGCCTCTCTGGACAGGAGCGTAGCAGGTGTGTGCCCTCTCCGCAGTAGAAGCAGAGGCCCTTGGCGAGCCGCTCTGCTCGACGTTGTTCAGACTGCCGCACGCGGTCGATCTGCATGGGCTCGTGGACGGAGACACCAGATGCCGTTGACTGGAGTACAGCGGGCTTCTGCGGAGGAGAGGAATGCCGTACCGGACGTCTTTCACGGGACACCTCTTTGGATCGCTCCTGGAAGCGAATGTCCACTCGAGTCGCTAGGGTAATCAGGGCATCCAGGGTGGACGGTACGTCACGACCAGCCAGCTCATCTTTAATTCGACCCGAGAGTCCTTCCCAGAAGGCGGCGGTTAGGGCCTCGTTGTTCGACCCGAGTTCCGAAGCCAAGGTGCGAAAACGGATGGCGTATTGACCCACCGTCAGCGTCCCCTGACGTAACCGGAGAAGAGATGAGGTAGACGCGGAGGCGCGTCCGGGCTCGTCAAAGGTGCCACGAAAAGCCTGCAGGAACTCCTGGATGTTCTTGGTCACAGGATCCTCCTTTTCCCACAAGGGGTTCATCCACGCCAGTGCCTCACCCTCTAGATGGGACATGATGAAGGCGACCTTGGCTTGGTCGGAGGCAAACAAATGCGGCAGCTGCGTGAAATGGAGGGAGCATTGGTTTATGAATCCCCTGCAGGTCTTGGGATCTCCGGCGTACCGGGGTGGTAAGGCCAAACGAAGTCTGGAAGCATCCGAAGAGGCTGCCACGGGAGCTGGAGCCGTGGATTGACTAGTGGAAGCCCGAGATGCTGAAGATGTAACTGACGCTTGTAGCGTGTTCAGGCGGGCGTCCACAGAAGACATGAATTGCAGCATGCGGGTCTGAGTCTCACGCTGGCGTGAGAGTTCCTCCTGTAAGGCTGCTAGTGCTGCAGCGGGATCCATGGCCTGTTCTTACTGTTAGGGCCAGGTGGACGGGCAGACCCAGGAGGTGGATCCACTGGGCCGAACTCCTTGATGATGGTAAGGGGTCCGGTAGCTGGAGCACTACAGGTAGCAGGACAGTCCGAGCACACAAGTATAATGGTGAAGTCCCTGGGACCACGGAGTCACTGATGGTAGTCCGGGTGACGGAGCTCAGGTTCGGAAGCCGAGATGATGTCAGGCGGAGTCCGGAACCGTTGGAGCGAGATGACGGGTCACCGCAGGGATCAGAGATGGTATGGACTGTCAGGATGGTAGATGGACAGCGTTCGGGGTTCGGGATTCGGCAGGACCGGATGGCAAGACAGGATCGGCTCTAGAAGAGAGAGAGGTGAATATATCACAGGAACACAAGGAGACCTGACTCCTAGCTTGGGAAACACGAAGAACAGGCCCCGCCCACTTGGACACTAAACCCCTTTATACCCTGTACCTGTGTGCTTCATTTCCTGTCAGTGGACGGCGGCCCTTTAAGAAAGGGTCAATGACCGCGCGCCCTAATGCGCATGCGCGCAGCCCGGGTGCCAGAAGCCAGAGCAGGAAGCTGAGAGGAGGAAGCAGCAGAGCCGGGCTGGGGCTGGGAAACCGACGGGCGCCGGGAGCGGGGACCAGGAGGCCTGGGAAGAGCGGGGAGCGTGGCAGGTGAGCCGGGGATCAGAGCAGGGGACCCGGGGAGCGTGACAACACATCTGTTCCAATTTTTGACCAAGGCCTCTGTGGAATTTCATGAGGTTGCAATGTCTCCTTTTGTTGCACTGCAGGATGCACATATTTCACATTGTACTATATAGTTTTTAATGTGGTCATTCATTCCTGGCCAATAAATAGATTCTCTTTCTCCCCATAGACATCCTTCCCTGCCTAAGTGAGAAGAGTGCAGTGTTTCCAGTATGTCTCTTCTGAGTGCTTCTGGTATAATAGCTCTGTCTCCTTTAAAGATGATTCCTTGCTGCACTGACAGTTCATCTCTTATGTGGAAGAATGGAGGAACTTCCCTAGGCGCATGCTGCTTGTATTTTGGCCAACCCTGCAAAATGACAGTCTTTAAGATCTGGAGAATTTTATCCTTCTCTGTATAAGTCTGTATTTGCTTCAACTTGTCTTTTGACACTGCCAGGTAGTCACACATATTGATGATTTCAATTTAGTTCTCCTCATCATTTGTGACAGGTAGGTATGCTCTGCTTAGAGTATCTGCAATCAATACATCTCTTCCTGGACAGTAACAGATGTCAAAATCGTATATCTGAAGTCGTAACAGCATGCGCTGTAGTCTCTTTGGGGCATTTAGTAGTGGTTTCTTTGTAATGCTCTCCAATGGCTTGTGATCAGACTGCACTGTTACTCGTCGACCATAGGTGTACTGGTGAAACCTCTCCATCCCAAATACCACAGCCAGTAACTCCTTCTCAATCTGAGCATATCCCTGCTCTCTTGTTGTTAGGGCTCTGCTTGCAAATGTGATTGCTATTTGTTCTGCATTAGTGTAGCTCCAAGGCCTTTTTCTGAAGCATCACATTGTACCACCACTTCTCGATCTGGGTCGAAATACTTCAGGGTTGCTGCATCTGCAATAGCCTTCTTTACTGACCGGAAAGCAGTTTCCTGGTGCTCTGTCCATTCCCAGACCAGAGCACATCCTTGTTGGTTAGCTGTCTCAGTGGCTCACACATCTGACAAATGCTTGCAAACTTTGGAGAGGTAATTTACCATGCCCAGAAATCGTTGTACTCCACACACATCAGTTGGGGTTGGCAAATCTTGAATTGCTCTCACCTTTTCTGGATCCACTTTTACACCATTTGAGGTCAGAAGATGTCCAATATACGCAACTTCTGTCAAGTTCAGCTTTCTTTATTTTGCTCTACATCGGTCTAAAAATTGTATCTTCTGATCATGATCCTTGATTGCAGATTCCATATCTTCACCTTCTCCCACTATAAGGATATCATCTGCTATAGTTTTTACTCCAGGAAGTCCTTCCAAAGCCTGCATCAATTTCTGCTGGAACATATCTGGAGCAGGTTTTCGTCCCATGTGCAGTCTCAGCCATTTATAGCGTCCAAATAGTGAAGAAAATGTTGTCAATAAACTTGATTCTTCAATCAGTTCCACAGTTCCAATCCATTTTTGACATCAGATACAGAAAATATTTTAGCCCTTTGATAGATCTGGGAGAACATCATCCAATGTTGGCATCGGGTAATGATTTCTTTTCAGCGCCTTGTTGAGTGGCTTCGGATGAATGCATATTCTTAATTTGCCTGATGGTTTCTGCACTATGACCAAACTGCTGATCTAATCTGTGCTCTTCTGGACTGGTGCTATCATGCCTCTTTTCTGTAAATCTTGTACCTCTACTTTCAGTGGTTGCAGTAAAGCTACATGGTCTTATCATTTTCTAGCCTGTATTTAACTTCAAAACACCCATCACATTCAAATAAATCAGCATACTCCATTTTTAATTTTTGAAAGTCCAAATTGCGCTCTGCATTTAGTTTGGGATTTGGTATATCCTGGGAAACTTCAACAGACATAATGTTCTGTGACTGTACTTTTATTAAGTCCATTGCCTGCACTGCTTTTACTCCCAGGATTGGTACATGGTTCCCACCATGCAGCATGGTAAATTCAACTCTGTAACTTTTCCTGTTACATGGGTTTCGTATTTTGAGCTTACATGTCCCCATATGTTTCAGAACACTTTTGTTGTACATCACCAGTACCTTTTTCCATTGGCTCATTGGAAACCTGTTTGTTCAGCAGAGCACTTGCAATGACATTGCAGCTTGCTCCACAATCCGGCTGAAATCTAATGGGCCTCTCATCCAACAGGAAGGTTGCATAGAGCTGCTTGGCATCCTTGACTACTGGCTGCCTTATTACATTGACATTCTCTGTTGCAGGCCGCAGGTGTAGCCATGTAATATCCTCTGCACTGTCAGTGTTTTGTGTCACCGTGTGGACCTGTTTATGCTGTTTGCTTGTTCCCAGCCTGCAGACAGCTGAGAAATTATTTTTCTTGCCACATAGCCTGCAGGTTTCGCCATATGCTGCACACTTGGTCTTGTCTCTCTCATGTCTCTTACCACAATATTTGCAGTGGATCATGCTTATAGGGGAGCTTGGTCTTGTCTTTACTTTCATAGATACTGCATGTGCCTCATCATCATTATCATTATCTTTGGTGCCTGCCATCATCTTCAGGCTGTGCTTTGGCAGCTCAGCAGCCCTGCAGATTTGCATGCATCTCTCTAAGGTCAGCTCTTCTTCTCTGAGTAACCTGTCTCAGAGGCGAGTGTCCATAATGCCACTTATAATTCTGGCTCTTATGAGGCTATCTCTGATTTCCCCAAAGCCACATGTTGCAGCCAATGTCCTCAGCTCTGTCACATATCTGTCTACATGTTCATCATCCTTCTGCTGTCTTGTGAAAAACTTGTATCTCTCCACAGTCTCATTTCTCTTGGGGTCACAGTGCTTATCAAATGCCTCCACAATGTCTACTAGGACGAGGCAGTCTCTGTCTGGCAGTAAGGTCTGGGCTAGTTCTCTGCCTTTTTCCCCAATTAAGTAATAAAACAGCTTTACTTTACGTTGGTCATCACTGGGGGCCACTGTCAGATCCACATACAGAGTAAACTCCTCTTTCCAGTGTCTCCATGTCTGGGATAGATTACATGATGAGATATCCAGTTTCTGAGGGGGCTTCAGACCAGTCTCCATCTTGTAGTAATGACAGGAAATCTGTACTCACAGTTGCTATGATGTTCTGTACAGTCCCAGTCTCACACACAAGCTCTGAGGATTTTGCAGGTGTGTCACATGAAGGTTCTGTGCCCAGCTGCCACTATGTTCTGTTTGCTGTGTCTCTCAGTAATCACACTCAGTGCAGATCTTCAAGCTGTTTATTAGGTGGTATTGTCAGCCGTTACATCTCTCTGCTGCCTGCACTCTGTCTGCAGTACCAACGAGTTCCCAGTTGCTTGTGGTGAACACATACAAGACGTTAGACCCCTAGAGGCCATACAACATATACATATTGCTACAGGTGCCATGGAACAATGATGTGAGAATCGTCAAGTGTATTTCTAGAAAAAACAAAAAATCTCATTAGAATAGATACGAAGGGAAAACCGAATAACATCCCTAGTAATGCATTATACTGTAAAAACAATTATTGAAGAAAAACATTTTTTTTATAAAGAAAGGGAATATATGTCATGTTTATAATGAATACAGTAAAAATACACCATTGATTATGATACAATATAATGCAAAGGACAATGATTTTATAGAAAAGACTGTAAGTCATATTCTCTATTAAGACCACTAGGGGACAATGTCCTTAATTCGTGGATCCAGAAGGCTTCCCGTCTTTTTAAAAGGTGGATGTGATCTCCACCTCTTCTCGGTATAGGAACGTGTTCAATAACTTGAAATTTTAGCTGGGCCACTGAATGGCCAAATTTAACAAAATGATAAGGGATAGGTAGTAATAAATTCTTGCACCGGATCATGGATTTATGTTTAGAAATGCAGTCTCTTATATGTTGGGTGGTCTCTCCAACATACAAGAGACCGCATGGACATTTCATCAAATATACAACATACTATCCCCCATCTGAATGTTGTTACATTGATGACAATGTAAACAAGGAAATGTAATGAATTTTGGGGTGTTTAGAAATCTCTGTTGACTGGTCTTTTTGGATGAACCAATATCAGCCCTAATCAGGCTATCCTTAAGGTTAAATGATCTACGAAAGCAGGGGAGAAATGGTGCATGAAATTCCCTAATGGTAAAGCAGCCGGTTTGGAGTATATGCCAATGCTTGTGTATTGTTCTGTGTATTTTAAACATATACAGATGGTAAGTTTGAACGAATGGAATACGATCTATGATTTGTGGATGAGGCGAGGTATCTCTAAGTGAACATTTATCTAGTATATGGGAGGGATCACCTCTCTCAATAAATTTATTCCTTGTCTCTAAAAGACGTACAGTACAGAACAAAAGTTTGGACACACCTTCTCATCTCTAGGACAACTGTTAATAGGAGACTTTGTGCAGCAGACCTTCATGATAAAATAGCTTCTAGGAAACCACTGCTAAGGACAGGCAACAAGTAGAAGAGACTTGTTTGGGCTAAAGAACACAAGGAATGGACATTAGACCAGTGGAAATCTGTGCTTTGGTCTGATGAGTCCAAATTTGAGATCTTTGGATCCAACCACCGTTTCTTTGTAGGAAAGGTCAACGGATGGACTCTACATGCCTGGTTCCCATCATGACTGAATAGAATAACTGAAGTGAGCACTAATATATATATTATGAGTGCAAGCCAAAAAATACATACTATATAAGGATAAGGCTGCACATCAAACCTAGATAATAGTATAATGCCTCAAGCATATGGAAAAATATTGGAAAATACAATGAAAAATGCTACTTGCTAACTTGAACATGTGAATAATGAATTGCATACCTGCCATGAATATTAGGAAAAAGGAGATATTTAGCAATCGCATTGATCAATGTAACTGAGCCCCAAAACCTCGTCAAGGTATATCTCTATATTGGGGTCCCTAGCTCTGTGACCCTAACTGTGTGTCATCTCATTGCAATTAAAAACTGCTGTGGGTGGAGAGGGGTAAGCAAGGACTTTCTTATATAGGAGATGGGAAAAACATGGCCGAAAGGGGCGGAGCTGTGTTCACATTCAGAAAAAAAACTACATATAACTGAATAGAATAACTGAAGTGAGCACTAATATATATATTATGAGTGCAAGCCACAAAATACATACTATATAAGGATGAGGCTGCACATAAAACCTAGATAATAGTATAATGCCTCAAGCATATGGAAAAATATTGGAAAATACAATGAAAAATGCTACTTGCTAACTTGAACATGTGAATAATGAATTGCATACCTGCCATGAATATTAGGAAAAAGAAGATATTTAGCAATCGCATTGATCAATGTAACTGCGCCCCAAAACCCCGTCAAGATATATCTCTATATTGGGGTCCCTAGCTCTGTGACCCTAACTGTGTGTCATCTCAGTGCAATTAAAAACTGCTGTGGGTGGAGAGGGGTAAGCAAGGACTTTCTTATATAGGAGATGGGAAAAACATGGCCGAAAGGGGCGGAGCTGTGTTCACATTCAGAAAAAAAACTACATATAACTGAATAGAATAACTGAAGTGAGCACTAATATATATATTATGAGTGCAAGCCAAAAAATACATACTATATAAGGATAAGGCTGCACATCAAACCTAGATAATAGTATAATGCCTCAAGCATATGGAAAAATATTGGAAAATACAATGAAAAATACTACTTGCTAACTTGAACATGTGAATAATGAATTGCATACCTGCCATGAATATTAGGAAAAAGGAGATATTTAGCAATCACATTGATCAATGTAACTGAGCCCCAAAACCTCGTCAAGGTATATCCCTATATTGGGGTCCCTAGCTCTGTGACCCTAACTGTGTGTCATCTCATTGCAATTAAAAACTACTGTGGGTGGAGAGCGGTAAGCAAGGACTTTCTTATATAGGAGATGGAAAAAACATGGCCGAAAGGGGCGGAGCTGTGTTCACATTCAGAAAAAAAACTACATATAACTGAATAGAATAACTGAAGTGAGCACTAATATATATATTATGAGTGCAAGCCAAAAAATACATACTATATAAGGATAAGGCTGCACATCAAACCTAGATAATAGTATAATGCCTCAAGCACATGGAAAAATTTTCCATATGCTTGAGGCATTATACTATTATCTAGGTTTGATATGGTTCCCATCATGAAGCATGGAAGAGGTGGTGTGATGGTGTGGGGGTGCTTTGCTGGTTACACTATTGGGGATTTATTCAAAATTGAAGGCATACTGAACCAGCATGGCTACCACAGCATCTTGCAGCGGCGTGCTATTCTATCCGGTTTGCGTTTAGTTGGACCATTATTTATTTTTCAACAGGACAATGACCCCAAACACACCTCCAGGCTGTGTAAGGGCTATTTGACTAAGAAGGAGAGTGATGGGGTGCTACGCCAGATGACCTGGTCTCCACAGTCACCAGACCTGAACCCAATCGAGATGGTTTGGGGTGAGCTGGACCGCAGAGTGAAGGCAAAAGGGCCAACAAGTGCTGGGAACGCCTTCAAGACTTTTGGAAAACCATTTCCAGTGACTACCTCTTGAAGCTCATCAAGAGAATGCCAAGAGCGTGCAAAGCAGTAATCAAAACAAAAGGTGGCTACTTTGAAGAACCTAGAATATAAGACATATTTTCAGTTGTTTCACACTTTTTTAAATATTTCATTCCACATGTTTTAATTCATAGTTTTGATGCCTTCAATATGAATCTACAATTTTCAGAGTCATGAAAATAAAGAAAACTCACTGATTGGCAAGGTGTGTCCAAACTTTTGGTCTGTACTGTACTTCCCATACATTGGGGTCGGATACAATTCTATTGACGCACTGAAATTGTGATTTTGGTAAAGATTTTTTGGTAGATTCAGGGTGTGAACTACTAAAATGTAATAGGTTATTTCTATCTGTACTTTTGACAAATAAGTCAATAGAAAGTAAGCCATGCTCATCTTTGAGCACGTAAGTATCCAGAAAATTCATGCGGTATAAATCATGATTCATAGTAAGCCGTAAACCTTCCCATGCAGATTTAATGGTAGAATAGAATTCAACTAAGGACTCGAACGAGCCCTACCATATGCAAAAAATATCGTCGATGTAACGTTTCCAAAGACGAGAATGGAGTTGAAAAAGAAGATTGGGATAGATCACGGATTCCTCAAATGAATTCATATAACAATTTGCATATGGAGGTGCTACATTTGAGCCCATAGTGGTACCTTGTGTCTGAAGGTAATATTCGTCCTCAAATAAAAAGTAATTATCATGTAAGACAATGGAGAGCAAATTTAAACATAGATTGATCGCAGCTGGATCAGTCTCTGATTTAAAAAGTAGATCTTTCACTGTTTGCATGCCTTTCTCATGAGGAATGCAAGTATACAAACTATTGACATCAAATGTAACCAAAACTGTATCTTTATGGATTTGTTTTAACCTATTAATAATGTCCAAAAAGGCACTAGTGTCTAGAAGAAAAGATTTGGTTGTCTTGATAAGGGGGTTAGAATTTTCTCCAAAAATTTAGACAAAGGTGATAACAAAGAATCAGTTGAAGCAACTATTGGTCTACCCGGGGGGTTTCTCCAATTTTTTGTGAATGTTTGGGAGTATATAGATTATGGGGGTAACTGGGTTTTTTTTTGAGTAAATTATCACATGTTTTTTGATCTATTGTACCTGCTGTGAAATGTTTATGTAAGACTTCCCTGATTTTTTATGTTAATCCTGAAGCAGGATCCCGGATCAATTTAGTATAAACACTAGTATCTGATAATTGTCGTTGTATCTCCACCATGTAATCAAGTTTATACATTAGAACCACAGCTCCCCCCTTATCTGCTGGCTTAATAATCAGATCTTTATTATCTTTTGCAGATGTTCAACAGTTAAAGTCATAAGGTCAAAAAAACATTTGTTCAATATTTGCTCAAACTTGGTACAAAAATCCTTATTATCATTAAAGAGAGTGGGTCGAATAGGTACTCGAAGACCTCTTGGTATGCGCTGAACCCTTAAATATTCCGTTAATGTTACACAATGTAATTCAACATTAATTAAGTGTCTGGATTCTCTGTCCAAATCTCTTCCTCTTGTCTTGCTTTGAGGGACTTGTAAAAAATCGCTTGATAAAGCTGTCTGGGCCAAAATCTGCGACGTTTCAGCCGTATTATATGAAAAAGTATTGGATGGCATATTAGGCCAGAGTGCACATGGAATGGAAATCAATTGTGTACAAAAAACACGTCACTTCTGGCTGTTAGTGGGTGCACAGGTAGGTTCTAAAGCCGTAATAATAATAATCAGTAAAACTAGGCACTCCAATTGAAAAAAATCAGATATTATTTATTTTATATTTTCAATCCCGTTGTGAAGACGTTTCAGTCAATTTATTGACCTTCTTCAATTCACTGCTGATATATACAAATTACAAAAGAACATAAGTACATCCAGTAATTAGAACACAAATTCACAAGATATAAGTACATTAACCTGTATCTCTATATTCATACATTAATCTAATCAATTTTATATGCATATACACATACATACATATATATATATATACACATTTAATACATAAAGCTGTGTGTGTGTGTATGTGTGTGTGTGTGTGTGTGTGTGTATGTCCAGGATTGGCATCCGCACCGTCGCAGCTACAGCTACAAAATTTTGCACACTCACACTTCTGGACCCCGAGAGCGTCATAAGCTATGTTTTGAGGGGAAATTTTAACCCCGCTCTTTACAGTTATTCACCAAATAACCTGCCTCCATTAAAGCAAATGGAGCTGGGAGCCACAGTGCAGCCAGAACTTCAGAAGAATGCGCAGCCACGCCCTTATATGGAATGTTGGCGTGTCACAATGCAGCCAGGGAAAGAGGCAGACACAGACAGGGTAAGAAACAGACGTAGACAGGGTGTCAGGGCCAGGTGGACGGGCAGACCCAGGAGGTGGATCCACTGGGCCGAACTCCTAGATGGTGGTAAGGGGTCCGGTAGCTGGAGCACTATAGGCAGCAGAACAGTCCGTGCACAAGAGTATAACGGAGAAGTCCCTGGGACCACGGAGTCACTGATGGTAGTCCGGGTGACGCAGCTCAGGTTCGGAAGCCGAGAAGATGTCAGGCGGGGTCCGGAACCTTTGGAGCGAGATGACGGGTCACTGCAGGGATCCGAGATGGTACGGACTGTCAGGATGGCAGATGGACAGCGTTCGAGGTTCGGGATTCGGCAGGACCGGATGGCGAGGCAGGCACGGCTCTACAAGAGAGATAGGTGAGTATATCACAGAGACACCAGGAGACCTGACTCCTAGCTTAAGAAACACGAAGATCAGGCCCCGCCCCCTTGGACATTAAACCCCTTTATACCCTGTACCTGTTTGCATCATTTCCTGTTAATGGACGCTGGCCCTTTAAGAAAGGGTCAATGACCGCGCGCGCGCCCTAATGCGCATGCGCGCGGCCCGAGTGCCAGAAGCCAGAGCAGGAAGCTGCGAGGAGGAAGCAGCAGGGCCGGGCTGGGGCTGAGAAGCCGACGGGCGCCGGGAGCGGGGACCAGGACGCCGGGGACGCGCCGGCAATGGATGCTGGAGAGCGGGGAGCGGCGGTGACCGGACCGAGGAACCGGGAAGCGAGGCAGGGGAGCCGGGGAGCGTGACAGGTGAGCCGGAGGGCAGCGCAGGGGACCCGGGGAGCGTGACAGTACCCCCCCCCCCCCCACAACCGGGACAGGAAGGCACGGATCAGCGGAGTACCCACATTCTCCCGGGGCTCCCAGGACCTATCCTCAGGACCATACCCTGCCCAGTCCACCAGGAAGAACTGTCGACCCCGTACGGTCTTCATGGCCACGATATCCCTTACCGCATAGATGTCATCATCGGCAATAGGAGGAGGAGCCGAACTGGCAGCAGCGGAGAAGGGACCAAGGACAACCGGCTTGAGCAGGGAGACGTGGAAGGAGTTGGGTATCCTCATCGTGGCCGGGAGCTGTAGCTTGTAGGAGACCTCATTGATCTTGCTGAGGACTTTAAACGGCCCGATGTAGCGAGGACCCAGCTTGTAGGATGGTATCTTCAATCGGACGTACTTGGAAGCAAGCCAGACTAGATCTCCAGGAGAGAAACACGGAGGGTCCAGACGTCTCTTGTCTGCGTGTCTCTTCATCCGCAGGGAAGCACGCCCAAGGGACGCCTTGACAGAGTCCCAAATGGTTGCAAAGTCACGGGCTACAGTATCAGCAGCAGGGACATCCGAAGAAGGGGATACAGGCAATGGGACGGAGGGCTGAAGTCCGTAAACGACATGGAAGGGGGAGCTGGAGGACGACTCACTGATGTGGTGGTTATGGGAGAATTCAGCCCAAGGAAGAAGCGGGGACCAGTCGTCGTGATGGGCGTTGACATAGTGACGTAAGAAGGAGGTCAAGATTTGATTGACCCTCTCCACTTGGCCATTAGACTGAGGATGGTAGGCAGAAGAAAAGTCCAGAGTCACTCCCAGATGTTTGCAGAGAGCCCTCCAGAAGCGGGAGGTGAACTGAGTTCCTCTGTCGGATACGATGTGTGATGGAAAGCCATGCAAGCGGAAGATGTGATGTATATAGGCGTCCGCGAGTTCCTGAGCAGAGGGCAGTCCAGCCATAGGGACGAAATGAGCCATTTTAGAGAACCGATCCACCACGACCCATATGACTGTGTGTCCGGAGGACAATGGCAAGTCCGTAATAAAGTCCATCGCTATGTGTTGCCACGGAACTGAGGGTATCGGCAGAGGCAGAAGACGGCCATATGGCAGGTGTTTGGGCGTCTTGTTCCTGGCACAAGAGGAGCAGGCAGAGACAAAAGCAGCGACGTCCGTGCGAAGGGATGGCCACCAGTAATGACGTACAATCGCACCCCATGTTCTCTTCTGACCAGCATGACCGGCTGTTTTCGAGGCATGACCCCAGTGTAACACTTTTTGCCTGTCAGTCTCAGAGACATAGGTCTTCCCGGGCGGTATCTGGGCCAGGGTGACAGGGGCCACCGGAATGATTTTGCTAGGACAGATGATGGGTTGGGTAGTCTCCTCCTCCTGCTCCATGGGCATGAAAGACCTGGACAAGGCATCAGCGCGTACATTCTTGTCCGCGGGTCGGAAATGGAGCTGGAAATCAAACCTGGCAAAGAATAAGGACCACCTGGCTTGCCGTAGGTTCAGTCGCTGAGCGGACCGCAGGTATTCCAGGTTCTTGTGGTCCGTGTAAATAATCACGGGGTACACTGCTCCTTCCAGAAGGTAGCGCCATTCCTCCAGAGCCAGTTTGACTGCCAATAGCTCTCGGTCACCGATGGTGTAGTTGCGTTCAGGCGCTGAGAAGCTCTTGGAGAAGAAACCGCAAGTCACCATCTTCCCGGAGGAGGACTTCTGCATGAGCACTGCTCCGGCTCCCGAGGAGGAGGCATCCACCTCCAAGGTGAACTGGCGGTTTAACTCCGGACGGTGGAGTACAGGAGAGGAGGCAAATGCCCGCTTCAGAGAGCCAAACGCGGCGTCGGCCGCAGGTGACCAGTCCTTTGGATTAGCCTCCTTCTTGGTCAAAGCGGAGAGAGGAGCAGTCAGAGCAGAGAAGTGAGGGATGAACTGGCGGTAGTAGTTGGCGAATCCCAGGAAGCGTTGGATTGCCTTCAGTCCAGAAGGAGGAGGCCAGTTGAGAATGGAGGAGACCTTCTTTGGATCCATCTGCAGTCCGGTATCAGAGATGATGTACCCCAGGAAGGGGAGAGAAGACTGCCCAAAGACACACTTCTCGTACTTGGCGTACAGACGATTCTCTCTCAGTCTTTGTAGAACCAGCTGTACGTTCTCTCTGTGGGTCTGGAGGTCCGGAGAGAAGACAAGGATGTCATCCAGATACACTACCACACAGACGTAGAGAAGGTCCCGGAAAACATCGTTCACCAGTTCTTGAAAGACTGCTGGTGCGTTACACAGGCCGAAGGGCATCACGCAGTATTCATAGTGCCCATCGCGAGTATTGAACGCGGTCTTCCATTCGTCCCCAGAGCGGATGCGTACCAGATTGTAAGCACCCCGAAGATCCAGCTTGGTGAACACACGAGCTCCTCTAAGCCGGTCAAACAATTCGGGGATGAGCGGCAGAGGGTACTTGTTTTTTACGGTGATTTGATTCAATCCCCGGTAGTCTATGCATGGGCGTAAGTCGCCCTCTTTCTTCTTGACGAAGAAGCAGCCTGCTCCAGCAGGAGAGGAGGATCTCCGAATGAATCCCCTTGCCAGGCTCTCTGTGATGTAAGTAGACATGGCCCTTGTTTCGGCTGGAGACAATGGATATATCCGTCCTCGAGGTGGTGTTGTTCCTGGGAGCAGGTCGATGGCACAATCGTAAGGACGATGTGGCGGAAGTACCTCAGATTCCTTTTTATCAAAGACGTCTGCGAAGGACCAATAGGCCGAGGGCAGTCCCGGTAGGTTCTCTGGAACCGGAGGTCGTCGGATGGGTTGTATGGTCTTCAGACACTTCTCATGGCACGAAGAGCCCCATCGGGTGATTTCGCCAGTGCCCCAGCTGACTGATGGTTCATGTGTCCGCAACCAGGGAAGTCCCAGCAGGATTTGATGGGACATGTGTGGGAGGACGTAGAGAGCGATGTTCTCGGTGTGCAGGGCACCGATACGCAGTTCGACCGGCCTGGTGATCTAGGAGATGGTGTCAGAGAGGGGTCTCCCATCCACAGAGGCAATCACTAGGGGCTTGTCGAGTGGAGTAACAGGCACCTGGTACTTGTCCACAGTGGCCTGCTGGATGAAATTGCCTGCTGCCCCAGAATCGAGGTACGCCTCAGCCGTAAACCGCGTCTCTCCCGTTGTCACTTGCACAGTCCATGTAACCGGGTCTGAGAGAGTCCCAGCACCTAGGGTGGCCTCTCCTACCAACCCTAGGCTTTGGAGTTTCCCGGCCTCTCTGGACAGGAGCGTAGCAGGTGTGTGCCCTCTCCGCAGTAAAAGCAGAGACCCTTGGCGAGCCGCTCTGCTCGACGTTGTTCAGACTGCCGCACTCGGTCGATCTGCATGGGCTCGTGGACGGGAGCCCCAGCTGTCGATGACTGAAGTACGGAGGGCTTCTGCGGAGGAGAGGAATGCCGTACCGGACGTCTCTCACGGGACACTTCCTTGGATCGCTCCTGAAAGCGAATGTCCACTCGAGTCGCTAGGGCAATCAGGGCATCCAGGGTGGTCGGTACGTCACGACCCGCCAGCTCATCTTTAATTCGCCCCGAGAGTCCTTCCCAGAAGGCGGCGGTTAGGGCCTCGTTGTTCCAGCCGAGTTCCGAAGCCAGGGTGCGAAACCGGATTGCGTATTGACCCACCGTCAGAGTCCCCTGACGTAACCGGAGAAGAGACGAAGCAGACGCGGAGGCGCGTCCGGGCTCATCAAAGGTGCCACGGAATGCCTGCAGGAACTCTTGGATGTTCGTGGTCACAGGATCCCCCTTCTCCCACAAGGGGTTCATCCACGCCAGTGCCTCACCCTCTAGATGGGACATGATGAAGGCGACCTTGGCTTGGTCGGAGGCAAACAAATGCGGCAGCTGCGTGAAATGGAGGGAGCATTGGTTTAAGAATCCCCTGCAGGTCTTGGGGTCTCCGGCGTACCGGGGTGGTGAGGCCAAACGAAGTCTGGAAGTATCTGAAGAAGTCGCCACAGGAGCTGGAGCCGTGGATTGACTAGTGGAAGCCCGGGATGTTGAAGACGTAACTGCCGCTTGTAGCGTGTTCAGGCGGGCGTCCACAGAAGACATGAATTGCAACATGCGGGTCTGAGTCTCACGCTGGCGTTGGAGTTCCTCCTGTACGGCTGCTAGTGCTGCAGCGGGATCCATGGCCTGATCTTACTGTCAGGGCCAGGTGGACGGGCAGACCCAGGAGGTGGATCCACTGGGCCGAACTCCTAGATGGTGGTAAGGGGTCCGGTAGCTGGAGCACTATAGGCAGCAGAACAGTCCGTGCACAAGAGTATAACGGAGAAGTCCCTGGGACCACGGAGTCACTGATGGTAGTCCGGGTGACGCAGCTCAGGTTCGGAAGCCGAGAAGATGTCAGGCGGGGTCCGGAACCTTTGGAGCGAGATGACGGGTCACCGCAGGGATCCGAGATGGTACCGACTGTCAGGATGGCAGATGGACAGCGTTCGTGGTTCGGGATTCGGCAGGACCGGATGGCGAGGCAGGCACGGCTCTACAAGAGAGATAGGTGAGTATATCACAGAGACACCAGGAGACCTGACTCCTAGCTTAAGAAACACGAAGATCAGGCCCCGCCCCCTTGGACATTAAACCCCTTTATACCCTGTACCTGTTTGCATCATTTCCTGTTAATGGACGCTGGCCCTTTAAGAAAGGGTCAATGACCGCGCGCGCGCCCTAATGCGCATGCTCGCGGCCCGAGTGCCAGAAGCCAGAGAAGGAAGCTGCGAGGAGGAAGCAGCAGGGCCGGGCTGGGGCTGAGAAGCCGACGGGCGCCGGGAGCGGGGACCAGGACGCCGGGGACGCGCCGGCAATGGATGCTGGAGAGCGGGGAGCGACGGTGACCGGACCGAGGAACCGGGAAGCGAGGCAGGGGAGCCGGGGAGCGTGACAGGTGAGCCGGAGGGCAGCGCAGGGGACCCGGGGAGCGTGACACAGGGTAAGAGACAGACACAAAGAGACAGACACAGACAAAGAGACAGAGAGAGACAGGTTAAGAGACAGACACAGACATGGAAAGAGTCAGACACAGACAAAGAGACAGAGACAGACACAGGGAAACAGACAGACAGGGAAAGAGAGGGAAAGAGAGACAGAGAAAGAGAGGGAAAGAGACAGACAGGGAAATAGACAGACAGGGAAAGTGACAGAGATAGGTAGACAGACAAGGAAAGAGATTGAGACAGACAGAGAAAGAGACAGGACAGTCAGAGACAGACAGGGAAAGAGACAGACAGACAAAGAGATAGAGAGAGAGAGACAGGGAAAGAGACAGACGGACAAAGATAGAGAGAGAGACAAAGATATATACAGAGGGGGAGACAGACAGAGAATGGGAGAAAAACAGAGAGACAGTTACTATCCCGGGCGATAATATATTCTATTTTGTTAACAGCAGTTATTAACCCAGGCGAAGCCGGGTAGTACAGCTAATATATATATATATATATAAATACATGTGAGGAAAGAGTTAACTTTTCACTGGTTAGAAAAATCATGGAAATTCATTCTCCTTTGCAAAAAGCACGACCAGACTTGTTTACGTAACAGACTTTGAGAAACGTTTCAAGGACTCATTGTTTTGACTTAAGAGGAGAGAAAAACACCTCGGTGGGAAACAGACTGTTGCTGCTGTGAGAATAAAATTTATGTTATGGGAACATGTAATTCACGCTTGTGACGAATCTAGACTAATGAATATGCATGTTACATACATACGCCCTAGTTCATTTTGTATAACCTTGTATGTCAAAACAAAATCAATACAGTTCTTTTTGGAGCGCACATCTCTTGCTTCTGTGTAGATATCAGCATCTGCCTGTATCTCGCTAGAGCTGATGAAAGCAGGGGGGTTACCGGGACTCCCTCTGCATTAGGTCATCACTGGCAAAAGCTGTGACCATTTGGTCAACCTAACATTTCTGGTGCCCGAAAGCAGGGACCCGTTTCCCAGGACCCGGTGGACTGTCTTGCTATCCCGAGGAGGAGGTGACCAGATGTGGGGACCAGAAACACCTGGCCAGGTAAGAGTTTAACGCTTTCTGCTCACCATCTCTGCTCTCCCCCTTCCTCAACGTGCAAGAGGGACACTGTGAGTAGATACTGGGTAATTGGCGGGTCACTACTGAACTCTGAGAGAACTTTTGCCAGCAGATGTTTTCTGTGTCCTTGTCTGCTTCTCTGTGCTTTGCCTTTGTTGTCCATCCAAGATCAGAGGAGTTAGTAACATCTGGTTCCTCCAGGCTAAAACTGTGCGCCCAGGCCAGCGAGTGCAGTGAGACCAGTGCCAGTGCTAAAACCACCTTGGGACGAACCAGATAACCAACTCCATTGGCCCTCACGTCAGTGAGTGTTGCTAAGGGAATAGTGTGTCTGCCCTGTCCAATGGATGTGATATTCACTGCCCTAGTGTTAGTTGGAATAACCCTGTTTGCCATTGCTATCGGATATAGAGTGTACCTATGGTACAAGAAGGGTAACCCACTATCATTCAACATACTCAGCCCCCTCTGAACAAAGTTAGGACCCCACCTTTGTAGGAATACAGATAAGGAGTTAGTCTCCGGGTTCTTCCAAGGTAGGTGAGGCTAGTCCAAGGGACGTTTAAGGGTCTAAAAGCTGAAGAAGATAGACGAAGAATGGGGCAAGGAATATCAAAGGAGAGAAGAGCTGGCTGCACCCTGCAATATCTCATTACGTGTTATCATGGCAAAAGAACACCCAGTCAGTCCAAGGAAGTTTTAAAGACATTTGGATTGAAGGGGAAGGATCAATTGGACCCCAACAAATGGGACAAAATAAGAGCTACTAGAGCAGGAGTAATAGCAGATAAATCATGGACTGAACTGGTTAGAACTCTTTCTGACACGGCCAAGACAGCTCATGATCAAGGTTGATATACCATGAAGAATCAGATACATGGGAAGAAACTGGGAAGAAGGCTAATGAGGATCACCAGCCTCCTCCGTACCTGTCAACTACTCCTGCAACAACTCCAAAAATAGCAGGACCCCCGGGATGGACCTGCACCAATTGTGGCCAACAAAATCCGGACTGGAGTGAAACATGCCTAGCCTGTTGAGCCCCACAGCACAAGCCACAAGCCGCAACACCAGTGCCTCTTTATCCCGTAGTGGAAAGAAGAGTCCTAATAAGACCACCTGTTAATCCACAAAACCCAGATGCTCCCAGAGATGCAGTTCCTCATACGTATGAAGACTACGTACCCTGGACTACAAGCAGAGCAGATGGCTTTCCTGCAAAATGCTCCAGACCCGGCTAGAAACCCAGTCAGTTTTTCATGTTACCTGAACCAAATACAGGTCTCCTACAGAAACTCAAACTCACAAACTCACTGCCCATCTGACAGGATATGTTCTAGCTGATACCCGTACTGTGGAATCGGGCCAAGACTTCATGACAAGACTCAATCTCTTCTGTACCCATGAGCAACAAACTAAGGGCACAATGGGACCAGTGCATCAAGGTCCTGTGGAGAATGTCAGCTCATTTTACTACAGATTAATGCAGTCATTCGCAGATGAAGGGTTTGACTTACAAGAAGGCGCAATTCGTCGCCTGATGGTAAGGTCCTTCATGGATGGAATACATGCACCTTTGGCAGATAGATTGAAAGCATGCTGCCCTGAATGGAGAAACATGGAAGACATAGATCTTCTAGTCAACAAAGCAAGTGGCTTAGAAACCAACGCAAAGGATAAAAGGACCAACAAGAAAGTTGTCATAGCAGCAGTGGACGGTCAACCAGAAGGCGCAAGAAAGAAGGCACCGACATGCTACTATTGTGGAATCAAAGGACATGTGATCAGAGACTGTAGAAAAAAGAAGAGGGACACACAAAACCAGCCCGGGAGTCAGGAAGAAATGACTGCCTGACTTGCGGCAGCATGGGATAGGGATGGCAGAGGTCCATTTATACACGTCCCCCTCCAAATTGGCAACAAGGAAATAAGGGCTCTGGTGGACTCAGGAGCCTCACGCTCCGTACTCCCCAAGAACCTGGTACCTGAAGGATCCATCTCATCCGAAGCTACTGTAGTATCCGGTTTTGATGGACAAGCCCAGATAATCCCAATAACACATCCACTGAAGGTGAAACTGGGACCACACATGTTCGTGTCCAAATTCTTAGTGTCCCCCCTGGGTGGAGATGCCCTAGTGGGAGCAGATGTACTATCAAGATTCCAAGCTCAGATTGTATACAATGAAGATGGATCTGCTATCCTGCAAATTCCGGAAGATATTCCAGAAGAAGTCCTGTGCACTCTTCAAATGATCGAAGATCAACCAGAATCTGATGTCACACAGTAAGCAAACACGGATCCAGTACTTCTACAAGTTCCTGCAAAACTCTGGTCCATGTCGAAAACTGACCTTGGCACACTACCCGTGCCCCCCGTAGAAGTTTCAGTCAAACCTGGAATTACACCACCACAGCTGAGACAATATCCTCTTAATGCTCAACAGGAAGCTGCTCTGGTTCACCAAATAAAAGAACTGCTGAAGTCGGGAGCTCTTAGAACTACTAAGTCTCCTTACAACACTCCGCTGTTTCCTGTCAAGAAGAAACAAGTGAAGAAAGGTGACCCAGTCACGTACCGGATGGTACACGATTTGAGGGCTGTGAACTCAATACTGGAGCCTCTCACTCCTGTTGTTCCTAATCCACATACACTGCTCACACAGGTACCGGCTACATCTACCCATTATACGGTCATAGACCTTGCTAATGCTTTTTTCTCGGTACCACTGGACCCAGCATGTCAAGACCTCTTTGCATTCACGCACAAGCAAAATCAGTACACGTGGACCAGGCTGCCACAAGGGATGCAACATTCCCCTACGCTATATACTCAGGCTATGAGTAGTGTCCTTCAAGGCTGGCAGCCTCCTGAACGCTGTGTCCTCCTCCAGTACGTGGATGATTTACTACTGTGCTGCCCTAATGAAGAAGAATGTAAAACGGCTTCAATAAGCCTTCTTATCTTTTTAGCAGAATCAGGATGCAAAGCAAGCAGAGACAAATTACAATTCTGCAAAACGAGGGTCACTTTCCTGGGTCACTGTCTCTCTGCGGGACAAAAACACCACAGCTTGGACAGACAAGAAGTGATTAGAAAAGCAAGCATTCCCAGGAATCTAAAGCAACTCAGAGGATTTTTAGGACTAATATCATTCTGCAGACAATGGATTCCCAATGCGTCACTACTCATGCAAGCGTTGTATGATTGCACGAAGAATGTTCCTTTCTGCCTTACAGAAGAAGCTCGACAAAGCTTTCAACAGCTCAAGGAACTAGTGATTGATGCACCTGCTCTGGCACTACCAAACTATGATCTCAACTTCTATCTGTTCGTAGCAGAGCTTCAAGGATTTGCCGTAGAAGTACTCACCCAGAAGACGGACAAACATCACATAGTCGGGTACTACTCCTCTCAACTTGACAACGTCACCAAAGCAGAACCAACCTGTGTCCGTGCTGTTACAGCAGTTTCAAACATACTGCAGAAAGCATCTGACATGACAAGTCAGACTTCAGTGCACGCTGTTGCTACCCCCAAACATCTCATTTGCTCGAGTTACAAGTCTAAACCTCGCTGATCTTCACAAGTTTAGAAGGGGAGACAGAGGAAGAGAGCGCACCATTTGATCATGATTGTCAGGAACTCATCGAACATGAGGCAAAGCCCCTGCACAATATTCAGGCAACACCGCTTACAAATCCAGAGTTTGAACTTTTTGTGGATGGAAGCAGATATGCCGATGACACAGGCAAGTTCCACACCGGATTTGTGGTAGTAACTCTATATGCAGTGTGAGGTAGCGTGGTCGGCTGCGCAGCAGAAGACACGGGATCCAGGCACCAAGGGTCACAGCACACGGTTTATTATCCAAATAAAAGTCCACAACAGTACACATGTGCCTCTCCGGCAGAGAACTCAGGGAGTTGTGTTCACTCCCTCACACCCGGCACACCCTCACTTGTTCCTGTTTCCTTTTAACCCTTCTTTCAGCCTGTAGGGAAACAGCATTAACCCTGGAGTGGAGTTGCTTTCTATCATGGAGTGAGCACAACCGGGGCGAGACATACCGGCCGTCATAGATAACCCCGGTCACAGTCTCACATACCCCCCCCTCAGTTCAAGCGTGCGGGGTTGAACTCCCGCCATCAAACATGGGCCGCGGGACAAGGCATCGGCGTAGCCCAGCAACCTACCGGCCCGGTGTTCAACCGTAAACCGGAAGTTCTGCAGAGAAAGGAACCACCGGGTAACCCGGGCATTCCGTTCCTTGGCGGACCTCATCCAGACCAGCGGAGAGTGATCCGTCACCAAGCAAAACTGCCGTCCCAGCAGGTAATAGCGTAGGGACTCCAAGGCCCACTTGATCGCCAGGCACTCCTTCTCCACTACGCTATAATTCCGCTCGGGAGGGGTGAGCTTCCTACTTAAGAAGGTGACGGGGTGTTCCTCCCCCTGAACCACCTGAGACAGCACTGCCCCCAGGCCGACCTCCGAGGCATCAGTCTGTACTATGAACTCCTTCCGGAAATCAGGGTTTACAAGAACGGGCTGTTCGCACAGGACCCCCTTCAGGGCCCGGAAGGAGTCCTCGGCCTGCGGAGTCCAGCGCACCATGACGGACTTCTTGCCTTTGAGAAGGTCCGTCAAGGGGGCTGATAGTCCCGCAAAATCTTTTACAAACCTCCTGTAGTACCCCACGATACCCAGGAAGGCCCTAACCTGCTTCGTGGTCAGGGGTCTAGGCCACTTCTGGATCGCCTCAACCTTGTTAATTTGGGGCTTAATCACTCCTTGGCCTATTACGTAGCCCAAGTAGCGGGCTTCCGTGAGCCCCAACGCACACTTCTTGGGATTGGCTGTCAATCCGGCTGTTCGGAGCGCGTTCACCACCGCTTGTACCTGTTCCAAGTGGGTCTGCCACTCAGAGCTGTAAATAATGATGTCATCAAGGTACGCTGATGCATACGCCTGGTGGGGTTCCAGCACCAAGTCCATCAACCTCTGGAACGTGGCCGGAGCGCCATGTAACCCAAAAGGCAAGACAACATAGTGGAAAAGACCCTCCGGCGTAACAAAAGCGTTTTTCTCCTTGGCGGACTCCGTCAGTGGCACCTGCCAGTACCCCTTGGTCAGGTCGAGCGTGGTGAAATATCGCGCCTGTCCCAGCCTATCAATCAGCTCATCCACCCGGGGCATGGGGTAGAGATCGAACTTGGATATTTCGTTCAATCTCCTAAAGTCATTGCAGAACCTTAAGGAGCCATCGGGTTTTGGTATTAGGACAATGGGACTAGCCCATTCACTCCGGGATTTTTCGATGACCCCCAGGCGTAGCATTGTCTTCACTTCCTCTGATATGGCTTGTCTTCGAGCCTCCGGCACCCGGTATGACTTCAGGCGTACCTTCAGGTGAGGCTCGGTGACAATGTCATGTCGTATCAGACTGGTCCTACCAGGCAGCTCGGAGAAGACATCGGGGTTCTGCTGAACCAGCCGTCTGGCCTCTCGCCTCTGTTGCTTGGTGAGGGCTTCTCCAATCCTTACTTCCGGTTCGTCCTCTCCGGAGGTCGCTGGAGCCGGATGTGAACGACCTGAAGAGGAGGGAGATGGGGAAAAGACAACCATCAGGCTTTCCCGTTCCTGTCAAGGTTTTAATAGGTTGACATGGTATATTTGTTCAGGTTTCCGCCTACCGGGCTGCAATACCTTATAGTTGACCACCCCGACTCTTTCCTTTATCTCGTAGGGGCCTTGCCACTGAGCCAGGAATTTACTCTCCGCCGTGGGGATTAATACCAACACCCGATCCCCGGGTTTAAAGGTCCGCACGGTGGCTTGTCTATTGTAGCGGCCGCTTTGCGCGGCCTGAGCCTCCTGTAAATGCTCCTTCACAATTGGCATGACCGCGCTTATGCGGTTCTGCATTCCTAAAATGTGTTCAATCACACTTTTATGGGGGGTGGGCTCTTGCTCCCATGTTTCCTTTGCCAGGTCCAACAATCCCCGGGGATGTCGCCCGTATAACAATTCAAAAGGCGAAAACCCCGTGGATGCCTGTGGCACCTCTCGTATGGCAAACATCAAATAGGGAAGCATCATATCCCAGTCTTTCCCGTCTTTGGAAATCACCCTTTTGAGCATGGTTTTCAGGGTTTTATTGAATCGTTCTACTAAACCATCCGTCTGAGGATGATACACAGACGTACGCAACTGCTTGATCTGGAGTAGCCGGCATAGCTCTTTGGTCACTTTAGACATGAATGGGGTCCCCTGATCCGTAAGGATCTCCTTGGGCAACCCCACCCGGCAGAACACAGCAAACAACTCCCGAGCTATAAGCTTCGCCGCAGTATGTCTGAGAGGTATCGCCTCTGGATACCGGGTAGCATAGTCAACGATCACTAGGATGTGTTGGTGCCCTCGAGCAGACTTTACGAGGGGCCCCACCAGATCCATCCCTATCCGTTCAAAAGGGACTTCTATAATGGGTAACGGTACCAACGGACTGCGAAAGTGGGTCAGGGGTGCGGTAAGCTGACACTCCGGGCAGGTTTCGCAGAACCGTTTTACCTCCCCAAAGACCCCGGGCCAATAGAACCTTTGCAATATTCGCTCCTGCGTTTTCTTGACCCCTAGGTGGCCACTCATCAGGTGTTTATGAGCCAAGTCGAGGACCCGCCGGCGATACGGCTGGGGCACCACCAACTGCTCTACCCCCACGCCCCGTATTTCATCTACCCGGTAGAGTAAATCCTGCTTAAGAGCGAAATGGGGGTACCTTACCTGGGCACCGGGCAGCTGTGCCACCCCATCAACTACTGTCACCCGACTCCGGGCATGTATTAATGTAGGGTCCTGGAGTTGGGCTGTCCCAAACGTATCCGGGGATGCCTCCAACTCCGGGATGGGCTCGACCGTCTCAGCCTCTCCTGCCAATACCTCTAGGGGCGACCTATCGGGTTCACATTCTGTCCCTATCATGAGGACCCCTACGGCAGGCGTCCCGGATTCAGGATTGTAGGGCTCAGGTCCCGGACTGACCAATATCTGAGGGGACTTAGGAGGCCCCTTCCATAAAGTCCAAAAATAGGGCAGATCCCTTCCTAGGATCACGTCATAGGGAAGAGTGTTAATAAGTCCCACCTCATGTTGCACCTGACCGCAAGGTGCTGTGATGGTGACAATCCCCGTGGGATAGTCTCGGCGGTCCCCATGTATGCAAACCACCCCCACGGTACGTCCTGTGGCCTTTACTTTAGCCCTTAGGGTTGATCGCACAAGGGTCACTAAGCTTCCGGAATCCAACAAGCCTGTAACCGGACATCCATTCACCTGTATTTGGCACAAGTGGGGCTCAGTCTCTGGGGAGACCAGGTCAGCGGTACACACCACCTGAGCATACATTGAACCCCGCCGGGTAACGCCACAATCCATGGGCTCCGTGGTGAGTGGACACTGGGCTTCCATATGTCCCACCCGCTGGCACCGCCAACATCTAATAGGGAAGGAAACCCCCTTGACGAGTTGTCGTTTAGGGTACAGAACCTTCCGGACCTCAGGGACGGCGGGCGCGGCCTCAGACGGGACGGTAGCGGACTCCCGCACCGGTGTCAGCGGTGGGTCCTTGGCCCTAGGCTTGGAGGGGCCGGACCGACGGGCGGTACGCAAAGTCTCAGTGTCCCGTATCAAGTCCTGCGTAGCCACATGCCGCTCTACCAGGGACACTAATTGGTCCAGGGTACTCGGGTCGCCCTGTCCTACCCACCGTTGAATGGTGACGGGTAAAGTGCGCACAAAACGATCAACTACTACCCTTTCCACCATTTGCGCCGGGCTCAGAGTGTCAGGCTGCAACCACTTTTTCACGAGATGCAACAAGTCATAGGCCTGGGAGCGTACGGGTTTGGCTTCCTCATAGAACCACTGATTTACCCGCTGAGCCCGTACATAGGTATTCACCCCCAACCGAGCAAGTATTTCAGCTTTCAAAGTCGCATATTCTATGGCGTCCTCGGTACAGAGGTCCAGGTACGCTTTTTGGGGCTCCCCCATCAGATAGGGCGACAATAACTCAGCCCACTGGGGGGTCAGCAGCTTTTCCCGCTCGGCCACCCGCTCAAACACCGCCAGGAACGCTTCCACATCATCCCCCGGGGTCATCTTTTGCAACGCTTGTCTCACCACTTTCCGGACGCTGCCATCGGCACCCGGTCCCGGGGTTGTTACTGCCGGTCCGGCACGGATCGACTTGGCCAGGAGAACCATCTGTTCTTGGTGCCTTTGCTCCTGCAATTTCAAAGATTGCTGATGATGATCCAACGTCCGTAGCAGGTGTGTATTCGTCTGTTGTTGCTGTGCAGTAGCCTGAGCCAGCTGCCTTAGTATGTCCTCCATGGCGTCGCCGGGTTTGGGCTGTGGTATAGCCGCTTGAATCCAGGACATGTGCTACCGGGTCACCAGAAATGGAAGCTACACCTCACCGGGCTGGCATGCCCGCCGATTCTCCACCATATGTGAGGTAGCGTGGTCGGCTGCGCAGCAGAAGACACGGGATCCAGGCACCAAGGGTCACAGCACACGGTTTATTATCCAAATACAAGTCCACAACAGTACACATGTGCCTCTCCGGCAGAGAACTCAGGGAGTTGTGTTCACTCCCTCACACCCGGCACACCCTCCCTTGTTCCTGTTTCCTTTTAACCCTTCTTTCAGCCTGTAGGGAAACAGCATTAACCCTGGAGTGGAGTTGCTTTCTATCATGGAGTGAGCACAACCGGGGCGAGACATACCGGCCGTCATAGATAACCCCGGTCACAGGCTCACAGCAGTCTTAGCCAAACAACCGCTACCTCTGTGCATATCTGCCCAAGAAGCGGAACTTCTCATCCTCATCTGGGCGATTGAGTTTCTGGAAGAATGAACAGCGAACATCTACACGGACTCAGCCTATGCACACGGCATTGTGCACGATTTTGGCTCTATCTGGCAGACTAGAGGATTCCTCACAGCGGCAGGAAATCTCAATAGGCATGGAGCCTCAGTGAAGAAACTAATGGAGGTAGCCTTGAAACCAAAGCTGCTAGCAATCATAAAGGTTGCTGCCCACACCAAGGCTCGAACACCCGAGGCAAGGGGAAATCGCTTGGCCGACCAAACAGCAAAACAAGCAGCCTTACTCCCTTTGAAGGAGACGGAAACAGTGTCAACGACGGAGGAAGAAACGCAGAACCTCTCTGAGACACAGGAAAACGCCTCTGAGGAAGAAAAGCTGGATGGCGGGTCAAGGGGGCAGAAAAGGTGGAGGGGATTTGGCGCCTAAACGGACTTTCCGTCCTGCCACGCAGTTGGTTCCCTTCCATTTTCCAAATACTCCACTACCCTACGCCCGGTAGCACAAACTCAATCATGAACCAGATGCAATCTCATTGGGTAGCCCCCGGCTTCAGACAATACGCCTCCCAGAGAATAAAAGCTTATCACATCTGTCAACAGCATAATCCAGGCCAGCTAACTAAAACTCCGCAAAGACACATGCCAAAGACGTCTGCTCCATTTCAAAGAGTACAAATAGACTATATTCAGCTGCCAAAACACGGCATCTACGAGTTTGTACTTGTCTGTGTAGACCTCTTTTCAGGATGGCCAGAGGCCTACCCTGTCAGCTCAGCCACGGCCAAAATCACAGCAAAAAAACTGGCCTGTGAGCTGGTACCCCGGTTTGGACTCCCTGAAGTCATAGAGTCGGACCGAGGTACCCATTTCACTGGACAAGTTTTCCAGAACACTTGTGCCCTGTTAGTCATTCAGTCAGCCTTACACACGCCTTACCACCCACAGTCATCAGGGAAAGTGGAAACGTTAAATGGAACCCTAAAGCTCAAACTAGCCAAGGCAGTGGAGGAGACTGGTAGACCATGGACAGAATGTCTCCCCATAGCTCTTTACTCCATAAGGACCACCCCCGCAGGGAAAGCACAGGCTCTCACCCTTTGAAATACTCTTTGGTAGTGCACCCAGATTAGGATGCTACTTCCCGCAGGAGTTACACCTGCAATGTGATAGCCTAACGTCTTATGTTGTTTCCCTGCAGAAGATGCTAACTGAGACCCACCAAAGGGTCTATTCTTCTCTACCTGACCCTGATGCCGTTCCAGGAACCCACTCCCTAAAGCCTGGTGACCGGGTCTACATAAAGAAGCACATGAGAAAGACCCTTGAGCCACGATTCAAAGGGCCTTTGACTGTCCAGCTGACCACTCCAACCTCCGTCAAACTTGAGGGGAGATCGACATGGGTCCATGCCAGCCACTGCAAGAAGGCCTAATACTGCTAAGTATTTCTATGTGTACTTCCTTTTTGGGGCCTTCTACACCACGGCAGAATTCATTTGAGACCCACCATGAAGTATTAGCTGAAAAACTTGAGATTACAGACTGCTGGATATGTACACATGCACCCATGACAGCCTCTTCTATGCCTTACTTAGCTATACCAGTCCCAATAAACGAAGTGTTCCAATGGGGAAGCTGTTACAATAGACTATCAGTCAATGACACCAAGTATCAAAAACTGTGGAACACTAGTGTAGGATGGGTAGATTTCCCCTGGTGGCAAGGCAACCTTACTACCGGCCTTCCCGGAACCCAGCAATATTTAGCCTTTGAAGGAAACAGCTGGGTACCCCGTAATTACACAAAAACACCTTTGATGGGCAAGATTCCAACAGAAGGAATCAAAATAAGTTTTGGGCGAACCTCTGACAGTACAGATGCATTTAAACCCTTGCTGTTAGAGAGACATCTGCATGACCATGGGTGGGTATACAATTCATTGTTTCCAGAAGGCACAAATGATACTTGTTATTCCACACCCGGAAATTTATGGTGCAATGATTCAGACCCATATGTGCCTGGCCGAGAAACCTGTGGTAAACAGTCCGCAGAGTATTGTAGTCCCCTAGGCCAACTTCCCAGATGGTGTAGGCTGAGAAACATATCGGCCTTTATAGATATAGTACATAGACTCATACTACAACATTCTGCCATCTGTTATCTCCCGCCGCAAACCTACTGGGTTTGTGGTTATAATGCCTACAAATGGCTACCAGTAGCAGTAAATGGCACCTGCACCCTGGCCCGTTTGACCCCTGCCACCTTCATTATCAATACTACTGATATACCGGCAGGAAAAATGCCTCTCCACCTACTGGTAAAGAGAGCGACAGACAACAAAGACAGGCCTAGTGGCCGACCCCATGTGGTTCAAATGAGCCATGTAAACAAATTTTTCAGTTCCCTTTTTCTCTATCCCATGATAATGCAGATGTATGATAAGTTGGTGGACAGCACCGACTATCTTGATGATCAAATTTTTGAGGTTCTCCAAGCAGTAAATAGTACCATTGCCATACAGAGACAATTAATCATTGTAACCAACCAACATACTTTGGTACTGGATTACCTCACTGCGGCCCAAAGGGGGATGTGCCCAATAATAGGCCCCAGCTGTTGTCACTACATAGATCCAAAAGGAACCTTAAAAGCCCAAGCCAGTTTAACTGAGATACAAAAGCTGAGGAAAAAACATGATGAGGAGGTACTCAGAAGCTCAGATGCTTGGTGGAGCAATACCTTTTCAATGTTCAACCCTGCAAACTGGTTTAAGGGAATAGGAGGATGGTTAATGGGGATACTGCAATCAGTATTCCAAGTGCTACTCTGTTTATTAGTTGCCTATGTAGTGTTTAAGTTGCTAATGGCTTTGTTTTCCCGCTGCTTGAGGAAATGCAAATACAATGATTATTCAGCACCCCTATGAAATCACTAATATGCTTTTTTCTTTTCTACTCTTTCCTCTAGAAATCACCTTGGCGTATCATGATGCGACCCCTGTCGGGAGGCTTGCAGGCAGTTTTCTGGAGGATGGATGTGGACGACACTCCCTGAGCAGCCCGCGGCTCGGATAGTATCTAGTGGCTAGCCTGCTTTCACAGCTTGTCGTTTGGCCCCCATCCATCACTCACGCCAAAAGGGGGGATTGTGAGGAAAGAGTTAACTTTTCACTGGTTAGAAAAATCATGGAAATTCATTCTCCTTTGCAAAAAGCACGACCAGACTTGTTTACGTAACAGACTTTGAGAAAAATTTCAAGGACTCATTGTTTTAACTTAAGAGGAGAGAAAAACACCTTGGTGGGAAACAGACTGTTGCTGCTGTGAGAATAAAATTTATGTTATGGGAACATGTAATTCACGCTTGTGATGAATCTAGACTAATGAATATGCATGTTACATAGTTACGCCCTAGTTAATTTTGTATAACCTTGTATGTCAAAACAAAATCAATACAGTTCTTTTTGGAGCGCACATCTCTTGCTTCTATGTAGATATCAGCGCGTGCCTGTATCTCGCTAGAGCTGAGGAAAGCAGGGGGGGTTACCAGGACTCCCTCTGCATTAGGTCATCAATGGCAAAAGCTGTGACCATTTGGTCAACCTAACATTATATATATATATATATATATATATATATATATACATACATACACACATACAACCATGGAACATGTTCAAGAGAAAATAAGAAAATGGAACATGGAAAATTATAGTTTGAAACAGACATATCATATAATGTCATTATTTAAATCAGACATATCGATTAATACCATAATCAATGAACAGTGCCAGATAAAGTATATATGAAAAGTACAAAACCATGAAATCATTGTACCAAGTTATTATAGCATAATGATAAAGCTTGTTATAATGACAAGATGTGAAAAAAAAGCACAAGCAGAGCCAAGTACTATGGCACACAGCAACCTGATACACAGGTCATAAAACTCTATTGAAAAACGCTAGAAGTAAAAAAAAAATGCACATTGTGAAAAAGAAGTTAATGAGGAAAGGGTGCCTTAAGCTGGAGTCACACACAACGATAGCGACAACGACGTCGCTGTTACGTCGCTGTCACGTCACCATTTTCTGTGACGCAACAGCGACTTTGTAAGTCGCTACATGATTGCTACTTAGCTGTCAAACATGTACTGTAAAGCAACGATGCAGCAGCGATCATAACGACACACGTCGCTGTCACGCCCATGTCACTACCTTCAGGCCCATGTCTCTGCCTTCAGCGTCGTCGCGATCGTCATTGCTGCGGTGTCAAACACAAGGATTCATGAGGCGCAGCGGGATAGCAGCGATCAAAAAATGACCTGGGCTATTCGAGAGCGAGCAGCGATCTCGCAGCAGGGGTCTGATCGTTGTTATGGACATTATTGTATTAACCATAGAGTACTTACATAAAGAGATAGAGGACACCAGCTCAAAAATCAGCTCTATATAGGAACAGCTCATAAATACTCTTCCCAGCACGGAATGGGAAAAGATCAGATGCAAGACAAAAGAGGTAATTGAAGAATTTCAGAAGACCCTTCAAACAAGGAAAAGAGTAAAATTCATCAGGGATCAGGACGATTACTTCAATAACCGTGTATATAGATGGCGCTCTACAGAGGACTCATCGAGATATAGCACACGATTGAACCGTTATTCCACCTCTTCAGGTTCAGATACAGAACAGTATTCCGCAAGTTCGACCCATTTTTTAGGACCCAAACAGGGCCCAAAAGGAAGACGAGGCGCAGCAAGAGGAGGCACTATAGGGGCAACAACAACGTCTTATCAAGTTCAGACACGCTCCCAGGTATGACGAACCTTGTTTATAATATATCATCGTATAACTTCTCCTTTGGAAATTGATGTATTACAAAAGGGATTGTCTTTCTGTCCTACACCCAAATTCAACACATTTGTACTAGATCAGGAACTAAGACGCTTCTTTAGGACACTGAGACTTAAGGCACATTTTCTAACCAAGGAGGGAAATCCATCTTCTCAAACACCTGTAACACAGGGGGACACCTTTTCCCTACAGGCATTGAATCTCAGAATCCCAAGCTCCTTTAACCCACCAAAAGTTTACCATCCCATTGAGACATACATTTACTTTGTCTCTGATGAAGTTGATAAGACCGTAAAATCTATTGAGCAGGGGGAGCTCAAGATTAAACATAACATGACAATAGAAGAGAACAGGTAAGAAATAACGTTTGGAACTCCATTCTATGTCTGAACTGGGTGCAAAAAACCTAAAAAAACATCACTATGGGGAGATAAGGTATGCACACCAGTGACTATGTAAGGGGAATACATGGAATAGCAGAAACTGCTGTGTGAATACTGACATGAAAAATTCAATAGCTATATGTAAGGATGAAATGTGAAAAATGGAACCTGCATTACTGCCATGAATATATGAATAAAGAGAAATTTAGCTACTGAATTGATCAATGCAATAGAGGCCCAACACTACGCCAAAGTATTTCTCTACGTTGGGGTCCCTAGCTTGTGTGTGTCCTCTCATGCAGTTAAAAAACTTACCGTGAATGGGAAGCTGAGACCCAGGCTATATATACGATGTGGATTGGCAATAGGTGTGTATGGGGAGGGTTCCCAAACGAAAAACAACTAACAAATAAGAAATAACGTTTGGAACTCCATTCTATGTCTGAACTGGGTGCAAAAAACCTAAAAAAACATCACTATGGGGAGATAAGGTATGCACACCAGTGACTATGTAAGGGGAATACATGGAATAGCAGAAACTGCTGTGTGAATACTGACATGAAAAATACAATAGCTATATGTAAGGATGAAATGTGAAAAATGGAACCTGCATTACTGCCATGAATATATGAATAAAGAGAAATTTAGCTACTGAATTGATCAATGCAATAGAGCCCCAACACTACGCCAAAGTATTTCTCTACGTTGGGGTCCCTAGCTTGTGTGTGTCCTCTCATGCAGTTAAAAAACTTACCGTGTATGGGAAGCTGAGACCCAGGCTATATATACGATGTGGATTGGCAATAGGTGTGTATGGGGAGGGTTCACAAACGAAAAACAACTAACAAATAAGAAATAACGTTTGGAACTCCATTCTATGTCTGAACTGGGTGCAAAAAACCTAAAAAAACATCACTATGGGGAGATAAGGTATGCACACCAGTGACTATGTAAGGGGAATACATGGAATAGCAGAAACTGCTGTGTGAATACTGACATGAAAAATACAATAGCTATATGTAAGGATGAAATGTGAAAAATGGAACCTGCATTACTGCCATGAATATATGAATAAAGAGAAATTTAGCTACTGAATTGATCAATGCAATAGAGCCCCAACACTACGCCAAAGTATTTCTCTACGTTGGGGTCCCTAGCTTGTGTGTGTCCTCTCATGCAGTTAAAAAACTTACCGTGTATGGGAAGCTGAGACCCAGGCTATATATACGATGTGGATTGGCAATAGGTGTGTATGGGGAGGGTTCCCAAACGAAAAACAACTAACAAATAAGAAATAACGTTTGGAACTCCATTCTATGTCTGAACTGCGTGCAAAAACCTAAAAAAAAACCTAAAAAAAACTAAAAAAAAAAAACTAAAAAAAACCTAAAAAACCCTAAAAAAACATCACTATGGGGAGATAAGGTATGCACACCAGTGACTATGTAAGGGGAATACATGGAATAGCAGAAACTGCTGTGTGAATACTGACATGAAAAATTCAATAGCTATATGTAAGGATGAAATGTGAAAAATGGAACCTGCATTACTGCCATGAATATATGAATAAAGAGAAATTTAGCTACTGAATTGATCAATGCAATAGAGCCCCAACACTACGCCAAAGTATTTCTCTACGTTGGGGTCCCTAGCTTGTGTGTGTCCTCTCATGCAGTTAAAAAACTTACCGTGAATGGGAAGCTGAGACCCAGGCTATATATACGATGTGGATTGGCAATAGGCGTGTATGGGGAGGGTTCCCAAACGAAAAACAACTAACAAATAAGAAATAACGTTTGGAACTCCATTCTATGTCTGAACTGGGTGCAAAAAACCTAAAAAAACATCACTATGGGGAGATAAGGTATGCACACCAGTGACTATGTAAGGGGAATACATGGAATAGCAGAAACTGCTGTGTGAATACTGACATGAAAAATTCAATAGCTACAGTTAGGTCCAGAAATATTTGGACAGTGACACAAGTTTTGTTATTTTAGCTGTTTACAAAAACATGTTCAGAAATACAATTATATATATAATATGGGCTGAAAGTGCACACTCCCAGCTGCAATATGAGAGTTTTCACATCCAAATCAGAGAAAGGGTTTAGGAATCATAGCTCTGTAATGCATAGCCTCCTCTTTTTCAAGGGACCAAAAGTAATTGGACAAGGGACTCTAAGGACTGCAATTAACTCTGAAGGCGTCTCCCTCGTTAACTTGTAATCAATGAAGTAGTTAAAAGGTCTGGGGTTGATTACAGGTGTGTGGTTTTGCATTTGGAAGCTGTTGCTGTGACCAGACAACATGCGGTCAGAGGAACTCTCAATTGAGGTGAAGCAGAACATCCTAAGGCTGAAAAAAAAGAAAAAATCCATCAGAGAGATAGCAGACATGCTTGGAGTAGCAAAATCAACAGTCGGGTACATTCTGAGAAAAAAGGAATTGACTGGTGAGCTTGGGAACTCAAAAAGGCCTGGGCGTCCACGGATGACAACAGTGGTGGATGATCGCCGCATACTTTCTTTGGTGAAGAAGAACCCGTTCACAACATCAACTGAAGTCCAGAACACTCTCAGTGAAGTAGGTGTATCTGTCTCTAAGTCAACAGTAAAGAGAAGACTCCATGAAAGTAAATACAAAGGGTTCACATCTAGATGCAAACCATTCATCAATTCCAAAAATAGACAGGCCAGAGTTACATTTGCTGAAAAACACCTCATGAAGCCAGCTCAGTTCTGAAAAAGTATTCTATGGACAGATGAGACAAAGATCAACCTGTACCAGAATGATGGGAAGAAAAAAGTTTGGAGAAGAAAGGGAACGGCACATGATCCAAGGCACACCACATCCTCTGTAAAAAATGGTGGAGGCAACGTGATGGCATGGGCATGCATGGCTTTCAATGGCACTGGGTCACTTGTGTTTATTGATGACATAACAGCAGACAAGA
Source organism: Anomaloglossus baeobatrachus (assembly GCF_048569485.1). Taxonomy (NCBI): domain Eukaryota; kingdom Metazoa; phylum Chordata; class Amphibia; order Anura; family Aromobatidae; genus Anomaloglossus; species Anomaloglossus baeobatrachus. Next base: position 222,793,701 of record NC_134357.1, read on the forward strand.
GTAGCCGGATGAATTCTGAAGTGTACCGGGATATACTTTCAGCCCAGATTCAGCCAAATGCCACAAAGTTGATCGGACGGCGCTTCATAGTATAGATGGACAATGACCCCAAGCATACAGCCAAAGCTACCCAGGAGTTCATGAGTGCAAAAAAGTGGAACATTCTGCAATGGCCAAGTCAATCACCAGATCTTAACCCAATTGAGCATGCATTTCACTTGCTCAAATCCAGACTTAAGACGGAAAGACCCACAAACAAGCAAGACCTGAAGGCTGCGGCTGTAAAGGCCTGGCAAAGCATTAAGAAGGAGGAAACCCAGCGTTTGGTGATGTCCATGGGTTCCAGACTTAAGGCAGTGATTGCCTCCAAAGGATTCACAACAAAATATTGAAAATAAAAATATTTTGTTTGGGTTTGGTTTATTTGTCCAATTACTTTTGACCTCCTAAAATGTGGAGTGTTTGTAAAGAAATGTGTACAATTCCTACAATTTCTATCAGATATTTTTGTTCAAACCTTCAAATTAAACGTTACAATCTGCACTTGAATTCTGTTGTAGAGGTTTCATTTCAAATCCAATGTGGTGGCATACAGAGCCCAACTCGCGAAAATTGTGTCACTGTCCAAATATTTCTGGACCTAACTGTATATGTAAGGATGAAATGTGAAAAATGGAACCTGCATTACTGCCATGAATATATGAATAAAGAGAAATTTAGCTACTGAATTGATCAATGCAATAGAGCCCCAACACTACGCCAAAGTATTTCTCTACGTTGGGGTCCCTAGCTTGTGTGTGTCCTCTCATGCAGTTAAAAAACTTACCGTGAATGGGAAGCTGAGACCCAGGCTATATATACGATGTGGATTGGCAATAGGTGTGTATGGGGAGGGTTCACAAACGAAAAACTACTAACAAATAAGAAATAACGTTTGGAACTCCATTCTATGTCTGAACTGGGTGCAAAAAACCTAAAAAAACATCACTATGGGGAGATAAGGTATGCACACCAGTGACTATGTAAGGGGAATACATGGAATAGCAGAAACTGCTGTGTGAATACTGACATGAAAAATTCAATAGCTATATGTAAGGATGAAATGTGAAAAATGGAACCTGCATTACTGCCATGAATATATGAATAAAGAGAAATTTAGCTACTGAATTGATCAATGCAATAGAGCCCCAACACTACGCCAAAGTATTTCTCTACGTTGGGGTCCCTAGCTTGTGTGTGTCCTCTCATGCAGTTAAAAAACTTACCGTGAATGGGAAGCTGAGACCCAGGCTATATATACGATGTGGATTGGCAATAGGTGTGTATGGGGAGGGTTCCCAAACGAAAAACAACTAACAAATAAGAAATAACGTTTGGAACTCCATTTTATGTCTGAACTGGGTGCAAAAAACCTAAAAAAACATCACTATGGGGAGATAAGGTATGCACACCAGTGACTATGTAAGGGGAATACATGGAATAGCAGAAACTGCTGTGTGAATACTGACATGAAAAATTCAATAGCTATATGTAAGGATGAAATGTGAAAAATGGAACCTGCATTACTGCCATGAATATATCAATAAAGAGAAATTTAGCTACTGAATTTATCAATGCAATAGAGCCCCAACACTACGCCAAAATATTTCTCTACGTTGGGGTCCCTAGCTTGTGTGTGTCCTCTCATGTTTTTTTAGTTTTTTTTAGGTTTTTTGCACCCAGTTCAGACATAGAATGGAGTTCCAAACGTTATTTCTTATTTGTTAGTTGTTTTTCGTTTGGGAACCCTCCCCATACACACCTATTGCCAATCCACATCGTATATATAGCCTGGGTCTCAGCTTCCCATTCACGGTAAGTTTTTTAACTGCATGAGAGGACACACACAAGCTAGGGACCCCAACGTAGAGAAATACTTTGGCGTAGTGTTGGGGCTCTATTGCATTGATCAATTCAGTAGCTAAATTTCTCTTTATTCATATATTCATGGCAGTAATGCAGGTTCCATTTTTCACATTTCATCCTTACATATAGCTATTGAATTTTTCATGTCAGTATTCACACAGCAGTTTCTGCTATTCCATGTATTCCCCTTACATAGTCACTGGTGTGCATACCTTATCTCCCCATAGTGATGTTTTTTTAGGTTTTTTGCACCCAGTTCAGACATAGAATGGAGTTCCAAACGTTATTTCTTATTTGTTAGTTGTTTTTCGTTTGGGAACCCTCCCCATACACACCTATTGCCAATCCACATCGTATATATAGCCTGGGTCTCAGCTTCCCATTCACGGTAAGTTTTTTAACTGCATGAGAGGACACACACAAGCTAGGGACCCCAACGTAGAGAAATACTTTGGCGTAGTGTTGGGGCTCTATTGCATTGATCAATTCAGTAGCTAAATTTCTCTTTATTCATATATTCATGGCAGTAATGCAGGTTCCATTTTTCACATTTCATCCTTACATACAGCTATTGAATTTTTCATGTCAGTATTCACACAGCAGTTTCTGCTATTCCATGTATTCCCCTTACATAGTCACTGGTGTGCATACCTTATCTCCCCATAGTGATGTTTTTTTAGGTTTTTTGCACCCAGTTCAGACATAGAATGGAGTTCCAAACGTTATTTCTTATTTGTTAGTTGTTTTTCGTTTGGGAACCCTCCCCATACACACCTATTGCCAATCCACATCGTATATATAGCCTGGGTCTCAGCTTCCCATTCACGGTAAGTTTTTTAACTGCATGAGAGGACACACACAAGCTAGGGACCCCAACGTAGAGAAATATTTTGGCGTAGTGTTGGGGCTCTATTGCATTGATCAATTTAGTAGCTAAATTTCTCTTTATTCATATATTCATGGCAGTAATGCAGGTTCCATTTTTCACATTTCATCCTTACATATAGCTATTGAATTTTTCATGTCAGTATTCACACAGCAGTTTCTGCTATTCCATGTATTCCCCTTACATAGTCACTGGTGTGCATACCTTATCTCCCCATAGTGATGTTTTTTTAGGTTTTTTGCACCCAGTTCAGACATAGAATGGAGTTCCAAACGTTATTTCTTATTTGTTAGTTGTTTTTCGTTTGGGAACCCTCCCCATACACACCTATTGCCAATCCACATCGTATATATAGCCTGGGTCTCAGCTTCCCATTCACGGTAAGTTTTTTAACTGCATGAGAGGACACACACAAGCTAGGGACCCCAACGTAGAGAAATACTTTGGCGTAGTGTTGGGGCTCTATTGCATTGATCAATTCAGTAGCTAAATTTCTCTTTATTCATATATTCATGGCAGTAATGCAGGTTCCATTTTTCACATTTCATCCTTACATATAGCTATTGAATTTTTCATGTCAGTATTCACACAGCAGTTTCTGCTATTCCATGTATTCCCCTTACATAGTCACTGGTGTGCATACCTTATCTCCCCATAGTGATGTTTTTTTAGGTTTTTTGCACCCAGTTCAGACATAGAATGGAGTTCCAAACGTTATTTCTTATTTGTTAGTTGTTTTTCGTTTGGGAACCCTCCCCATACACACCTATTGCCAATCCACATCGTATATATAGCCTGGGTCTCAGCTTCCCATTCACGGTAAGTTTTTTAACTGCATGAGAGGACACACACAAGCTAGGGACCCCAACGTAGAGAAATACTTTGGCGTAGTGTTGGGGCTCTATTGCATTGATCAATTCAGTAGCTAAATTTCTCTTTATTCATATATTCATGGCAGTAATGCAGGTTCCATTTTTCACATTTCATCCTTACATATAGCTATTGAATTTTTCATGTCAGTATTCACACAGCAGTTTCTGCTATTCCATGTATTCCCCTTACATGGTCACTGGTGTGCATACCTTATCTCCCCATAATAGAAGAGAACAGAGCCATACAAAATTTGAAAAACAATCCTAAGATCATTATTAAGCCTGCGGATAAAGGTGGGGTGGTAGTGATAATGGACAAATCATATCTGTCAGAGATCCACAGACAATTAAGGGACATATCCACCTATCAATCCATCCCGAGAGACCCCACATCCCCAATTCAGACGTTAATCAAAGAAAGGGTCGACTTCCATTTGAAACAACAGACCATTGACAGTAAGTTAGCAGAGTTCCTGATTAAATCCCATCCTATCATTCCAGTACGTATTGCCCAAAATCCATAAAAATCTACAAACACCCCCTGGCCGTCCCATTGTTGCCTTGACGGAGTCTGTTTTATCACCTTTAGCCATTACTGTAGAGACGATTATGACTCCTCTTGTTCCACAGATTCCCACTTATGTCAAGGACACATCTGATTTTTTGGCCCATTTACGGGAACTGAAATCAGTCCCACCATGTAGCTTGTTAGCAACGTTCGATGTGAATAGCCTGTACACTAGTATAGAACATCACGATGGATTATTGGCAGTAGATTGGTTCCTTACAAAACACAGCTCTTATTCTCCGTAACAAAACTCTTTATGTATCGATCTACTCCAGTTAGTACTTGAAAACAATTTCTTCCTATTTCAGGACCAGTTCTTCCTTCAAAGGAGGGGCACCGCAATGGGGTCCAACTTAGCACCGCTGTACGCTAATGTATATATGGCACATTTTGAAGAAACCCATATATTTTGTCCCCCATTATGGATTCAATATGCCATTACATGGAAGAGATACATAGACGATGTTTTCATATTTTGGCAAGGAAATCTCGAATCCTTAAACCAGTTCTTTCACGATTTGAACAATATCAGACCAGGGCTAACGTTTACAATGCACTCGGACATACAGAGCATCAACTTTCTGGACACACTAGTAAAAATATCTCCAGAGAGCCATATCAGCACGGATCTTTACGTTAAACCCACAGACAAAAATAAGCTCTTGCACTACTCGAGCTGTCATCCATCACACATTAAGAGGTTGTTACCGATCAACCAACATATGAGGGTGCATAGGATTGTTTCAGATCCAGCACAGCGTGAGATAAGAACACAGGAGATGAGCCAGAAATTTAATTCCAGAGGATATCCCATGGATATTGCTAGTAATTGTAGATCTCGTAACTCAGGTGGGAGATGAAGGGAGGCCCCCAAGGTCACTTGTGTTAGTACATATCATCCCTTTTCGCCCTTTGTTAGAAAAATTATCTTCAAACACTGGCCCTTACTGAAAACGGCTTATCCCTCCATACAAGAATTCTCTGAACCCCATTATTCTGCAATAAAAGACCCAAAAATTTGAAAGATAATCTCGTACGAGCAGTTGTAGGCTCAGGAAAAATTCTCCCACGCCAAACGTTTCTTGGCACCCCTAGAAAAGGCAACTTTCCCTGTCTACGGTGCTTACAATGCAATAACCTCACCCTCTCTGGGAAAGTTTTTCCCATACACAAATTTTTCACGTGTGATTCTACGTTTGTTATATATTTGATCAAATGCCCCTGCGGTCTCGGATATGTTGGGGAGACAACCCAACATATCCGAGACCGCATCAGTAAACATAAGTCCACCATTCGTTGTAAACAAACGCTGCTTCCCATCCCCCACCATTTTATCTCTCAGAATCACTCTATGTAGATCACAGGGTAGATGAGGAAAAAACGTGTTTAATGCTGCGCTAAAAAACCACACATCCAGGAGGTGCGATGAAATCCTTTCCTTTATTTTCACGAGTCAACGCATTTCGAAGGCATAGCCGCCTTCATCAGGACAAAAACAGAACAATAGAGAACAGCATAACCTATGGTGATGCTGTTCTCTCTTGTTCTGTTTTTGTCCTGATGAAGAAGGCGGCTATGCCTTCGAAATGCGTTGACTCGTGAAAATAAAGGAAAGGATTTCATCGCACCTCCTGAATGTGTGGTTTGTTAGCGCAGCATTAAACCCGATTTTTCCTCATCTACCCTGTGATCTCATTTTTCATCGGGGCTGCGGCTTACCACCTTATGGACTTTCTGCCTAAATGCTCGCAAAGGAATTGTGCCTGTCACAACTGTAGCAAGTGAGTACCTGTCTCTCCACGTACATCCCCTTGTCTACCAGATAAGACCCTATTTTGCGCTTCTCTCCTCCACAGCTCTCTTGAGAATCACTCTATAGCACAACTGAGGTATCAGATAATAGAACATGTACCTTCCATGAGACGGGGCGGCAATAGGATCCAGGTGCTCAAAGAAAGGGAAGCATACCCTGAAGACCCTTGAACCAAGGGGCTTAAACAGGGAGTATGAGGTGTTCCATTAATAAACTATCACCAGTTATTTTCATCCTCTGTTTTTTCCACAGATACATGGCATTCTCATTGACAGATGCTGTTTCATACCATTAATGTAAAGTCACTATATTACCAAATGTAAAGTCGCTATATTACCAAATGAATATTTTGAGTTTAGCGTTATAATTCCATTACCTTACTCTAACATTGCTTTTTTCTTTTCTTAGGCCTCTCTCCCTACTTGATTCTGAAATTCACTCCCCAGCACCTAAGAGACTTGTAAGCCTCTAGTCACACACCTGCCTCGGATGACAAACTGGCACCGGTATCACAGGATCTGATTGGCGCACTGTATACATCCTCTCATGTACCAGCTCACCTATACTAACGTTAATATGCCCACATACAGTGGTTTCCTTCTGCACATGCGCCGCCCGGGCATCTGACGGCGCATGCGCTGGGATGTATTACACTTGGCACTGCGATATGTTACATTCCTCACATCACACTGTGTGTTGCCTGCTGCGCGTGCGCTGCCTGGGGGCCAGGCGGCACATGCGCGAGATGCGTCCCACACGGCGTCACCACCTTATTAAAGCGGTGCGTGGATGTTGCCTTCTGCGCATGCGCCATTCGGGTCAACGGCGGCGCATGCGCGGGATGCACTCCACGCCTTGCTACTCTGCGTCTCACAACCAGGAAGTAGGCGGGTTGGACCCGTTCCTCAGACACTATTTGAACGCTGCACAGGACACATTACCTGTCACTCCCAGGCACCTCCAGACACCCACACCACGAGGACCACCAATGCAGGTATGAACTTGGCAGGGAGTGCATGGCAATATAGATAGATGCTTGACTTCTGACTCCTTACTAATTTTACACTTGGGTCTCACAGACTGCATTAGAGGGTATACCCATCTAATTTAACCCATTGGGCAAGCAACACCGTTTATTTTCTTTCATGATCTTCATTGTAACTTGTACATGATTGTGGCTTCCCTGGTTAGGTAATGGACATCCCTTCTTTTGTCCAATTCAGGTGTTGGCTCACACAAACCTGACTGGGATTTTCCCACAACCAGATAGATATACCCCTATTCATAAACAGGTGATGATTTCACATTCATATATATGTCAGTTGGTACTAAGGGACTCGGGTATTTCAGTATTTCAGTGACATTCACCTATACATTGTATGTTATAGATTGCAAGTTGTACAAATTGGAGTTAACAGACTTCTCAGTGCTTGGGGCATATGTAGCCTTTAGTCCAACCTTCATATAAGAAAGACCCAGGTTGCTTTGCGATTTTTCTTTTTCTGGACTGATAGGTAAATGCTATAATTTATGTTCGTCCTTTTATATAACATAACATTACCTGCTCCCAGCACTAAAACATATGTCATTTGTCACACAGCTCTTGAAAAGAGTGGATAAGAGGATTACTCAGAATTCTAAATACTGATATGAGGGTGCCAAGGTATTTATACCTGACTTTTACTGTTATACTGTCCCCTCCTTCCCAGAGTCACGCAATTGTATCTCCATTAGATTTTTACTTTATGTATGTCACTTACTACCTTTTGTTATCCTTTGATCTCAGGCTCTTTATGAGTGGTGAACATTAGATATACGCAACAGATCATTTCATGTGATACATGCTATCCAACAACTCATTGAGGTTTGTTCCCATACTCTAATGTCTCCTCCCTTGTATAGCCTAATATATCATTTCTTCTCCCATGTAACATGATATATATATGCTTAAATTCTTAGTGGATTAATTTTACCCATACTGTGTTTTCTTGTGTAAACTTTTTGCAATCCCTGTTTTCCCTCCACAACTAGTGGTATTTCTCAGGTTATTTGTATTGCTATCATAACAAACCCCATTGTGAATGTACAATGCATATTGTATTTATCTTTTTGTAATTTTGTTCTTTATGTTGTTTTGCACTTTATAGTCCTTGAAAAAGACAAAGATTGTGGTCATAACGTTGGACTTGAAAATGTGTTGATTTTGACATCCTCACAAGAATAACGCAATATAATAAAAACTCTCAGAAAATAATTTCTTCGCAATTATCTTTATTAGTGTGCCGGATTTTTTCTACTTACTGATCGTTTTTATGTGTCACACATAGCAACGTCGCTGTTGAGGTCGCTGCTACATCACAGAAAATGGTGACCTAGCAGCAACGTCGTTGTCGTTGTCGCTGTGTGTGACACCACCATTACCGTGTTGGAGATTAAAGATTGTTTGATTTAGATCTGCAAGATACAGAGCGGTGTCCACCGTTGTCTGAGCGTGTCACAGAGTGCTGTGTGTTTCCGGGTTTATGAGAGTTCCTGTCCGGGGGCGTGCCAAGAGGTGTCACATGATAAGGCTGTGTGCCCACGTGTGCGTATTGCATGCAGTTACGCTGCATTCTGCACCGCAGCGTAACTGCATGTGTGACGCCCTGGACTAGTCAGGGGTCACAGGTAGTCCCATGCACAACACCTTCCCCTAAAAAGGGTTACATCAGCCAACCACTAAAACCCTGAGTCACTTCCCTCAGGTTCTGATGTCCACACCAGGTGGGGTGGAGCCAGGCGATGACCCCGCCCACCGAGGAGTTCAGATGGCCTGAGGCGGGAAAACAAGCAGAACTATTTGGAGAGTGAAAAGGAGAGGAAGGAGAGGAGTAGGGAGAGTGAGGAGTGAAAAGGAGAGGAAGGAGAGGAGTAGGGAGAGTGAGGAGAGAGGAGTAAAGCATCTACCAGGGGTCTGGGTATGAGCCCAGATACCCTGTGGCCAGGAGGCAGACGGTGGTGGCTGCCTGCAGCAGCCGTGATTACGGCCGGTGGAACTGTAGGACCGGGGACGGGCAGTGGCCCGCCTGTACCGAACCGGGGAGTCGATTGGAAACCGGAGCACTAGAAGGGGTACTCAGATCCAGTACGAAGTCCAGAAGCCACTGGACCGAGTCGAATCAACTGATTGCGGCCTGGACCTAAGGTCCTTCCCCACACAAGGCCTGACTGAATACAACAGCCCAACGATTAGGGATAGAGAGCAACCGCCAAAAGCTAGAGATCCAAAGGGCCAGTGTCTGCAGGCAAACGGGTTCCTCAGCACACACACCGCTGGGAAGCGAACTACTGTCGCTGAAGCGTAGGCAGTTACATTCACACAGAAAGGTGCAGGAGAAAGGCGGAAACCACCAACCCGAAGTAAGGGAGAAAACGCAGCCGGCTGCGGGCACCGTCCACCATCTTGTTTGGTTTGCTTTGGTAAAGAGTGTTTGTGACTGTGAGTACACCCGTGCCCTCGGACCGAGCACCGCACCCACACTGCCTCACACCAACATCGCATCAGCGACTCCCGCCCTCCGGGCCCCGGAACCATCACCCCCTACCCACGGAGGGGTTAACACCAAGCTGTGCAACACCGTCCCCGGGAGCCTAGTTAACGGCAGCGGTGGTGTCCATCTACTCACCACAACCCGTGGGTGGCGTCACGAACTCTATCACCAACCCAAAACAACAACACTCCCCCCCTTTTCAGAGAGGTGGCGGGATCCCCCGGGTCCGTGAGCAGCTCGAGCCACTTACCGACGAGCACGGATCCAAGCGGCTCGGCGTCTGTCCGGAGCCAAGCCCCGGGGAGGTACACATGCGTCCTGCGTCCCCTGCACAATCTATGAAGATTGTGCATAATCCATGCCCACGTTGCATTTTAGAACGCAGCGATTTGCATGCTGCCAAATCGCTGCGTTCTAAAAAGCAACATGTCACTTCTTTTGTGCGCTTTGGTCCATTCTGTCTATAGGGAGAGGCAGCATCCAGAGTGCACGAATTCTGCAGTCACCAAAGTTTCAGAACGGAGCTTTTGAGCTGCGCTCTGAAGCGGATATGCAGTGACTAAACGCTGCGATGCAGAGCACACACACACGTGGGCACATAGCCTAAGTTTGTCAGAGAGCGTCCTGGTAGCAATGTGCTGTGCACTGCGCCTGCGTGAGGTGTTAGCATCTGATTACATAGCTAGAGTATAATGAGGTCTGCTCCTGTGTGTAGTGATATGGTGGTGTCACACACAGCGACGACGACAACGACGTCGCTGCTAAGTTGCCATTTTCTGTGACGTAGCAGCGACCTTGATAGCGACGTTGCTATATGTGACATATAACAACGATCAGACCCCTGCTGCAAGATCGCTGCTCATACTTGAATGTCCCAGTTCATTTTTTGATCGCTGCTATCCCGCTGCGCCTCATGAATCCTTGTGTTTGACACCGTAGCAACGACGATTGCGACGATGCTGAAGGCCGTGACATGGGCCTGAAGGTAGTGACATGGGCGTAACAGCGACGTCTGTCGTTATGATCACTGCTGCATCGTTGTTTTCCTATTACTAGGGATGTTATTCGGTTTTCCCTTTGTATCTATTCTGAGAATTTTAGTTTTTTCTAGAAATACACTTGATGATTCTCACATCATTGTTCCATAGCACCTTATCACCTTCTGTGATGTTTCTGTGCCGCCCCGCGCTCGGCGGTAGCCGAGCCACTCGGATTCAGACTTCCAGTGGGTGGCTCGAGGGTCTCCGGGCCCGGGGACCCTGCGGGCACTCCGATCCCGTAAAGGGTTTTTTTGCGGTTTGGGGACGTATTGGTACGTCCGGAGCCGTTTAGAGTTCGTGACGCCACCCACGGGATGTGGTGAAGGTGTACACCACCACTGCTGTGACGGGGCACCCGGGGGAGATGGTATGCAGCAAGTTGTTAATCCCTCCGTGGGCAGGGATGGTGGCCCCGGGACCCGTTGTGGGGACAGTTTGGCGGTGCAGGGAGATGGGTGGCCGGAGGGCCCTGGTGTACTCACTATTAGAATGAAACAATGTACAAATATATCAGAGGGCCATATAGAGATCTCTCCCATGATCTGTTTGTACCAAGGACTATGACAAGAACAAGGGGGCATTCTCTTCGATTGGAGGAAAGAAAATTCCTACATCAGCATAGAAGAGGGTTCTTCACGGTAAGAGCAGAGAGGCTCTGGAACTCTCTTCCTGAGGATGTGGTGATGGCCAACTCACTGAATGAATTTAAGAGAGGAATGGATGCTTTACTTGATAGCAAAAGTATAGAAGGTTATAAATAGCATAATCTTACAGGTAGATAGAGGAGCGACCAAGATTATTAGAGGAATGGGTGGGCTGCAACACCAAGACAGGTTATTAAACTTGGGGTTATTTAGTTTGGAAAAACAATTGCTTAGGGGGGATCTAATCACAATGTATAAACATATGAGGGGACAGTACAGAGACCTTTCCAAAGATCTCTTTACACCTAGGCCTGTGACTGGAACACGGGAGCATCCGCTAAGTCTCGAGGAAAGAAGGTTTAATCATAACCACAGACGAGGATTCTTTACTGTACGAGCAGTGAGACTATGGAACTCTCTGCCGCATGATGTTGTAATGAGTGATTCACTACTAACATTTAAGCAGAGCCTGGATGCCTTTCTTGAAAAATATAATATTACCAGTTATGTATATTAGATTTTATGACAGGGTGTTGATCCAGGGAACTAGTCTGATTGCCATATGTGGAGTCAGGAAGGAATTTTTTTCCCCATTGGAGCTTATTTGCCACATTTTGCCTTCCTCTGGATCAACATGTTAGGCTACGGGTTGAACTAGATGGACTTAGAGTCTCCCTTCAAGCTTAAAAACTATGAAACTATGAAACTATGAAACACTCGAGTTTCTGGTAAACCAAAAATGATGGTGGTCAGTGCCCGCAGCTGGCTGCAGTCTGGTCCCCCACCCAGCTGGTGGTCTCTGCTTTTCTCCTGCACCTTGTGTGAATGTCGGACTATCCGGGCTTGCACCTTCGGGAGTCCACTCCCCGGCTTGATGTGGCCAAGGAATCCTTTTGCCCGCAGACGCTGGCCCGTGGGATCTCTGAGCCGTGGCGGTGGCTGCTTATTTACCTCGTTGGGCTGCTTTCTTCTATGAGGGACTTGGTGTGGGAAAGGACCTCAAGTCCAGACCGCAATCATTAGATTAACTCAGCCCAGTAGCTTCTGGGCCTCGTCTCAGGGTCCGAGTACCCCCCTGGTGCTCCGGTTTCCGATTCGGTTCCTCGGGTCGGTACCGGCGGGCCACTACCCTGTCCCGGTCCACCACGGTTCCACCGAGCCATCTTCCTGGCTCCTGCAGGCAGAGGCCTCTGTATGCCTCCTAGCCAAGGTACCAGGGCTCCTACCCTGGCACCTGTCAGTCTGTCACAGGCCTGTCACACAGGCCTGACCTCCTCTCTCAACTCTCAAACTGAACTCCTTACTCCCCACCGGGAACTCAACTGACTACTTTCCAGCCCCAGGCTGTCTGAACTCCTTGGTGGGCGTGCACCAACCGCCTGGTCACGCCCCCTGGTGTGTCCATCTAGCCTTGGAGGTGGTGACTAGAGATGAGCGATGTTCGAGGTTTGAGGTTCGCCAATTTCATGTTCGAGTGATTTTGGGGGGTGCTCAAGATCGAACGCAAATGCAAGCTTTTTGCTAAAAGCTCAATAGCTCGAGTTACGTTCGATAACAGTTCGATCAGCAAAAAGCCTAGCTAGTTACTAGCTGGCTTTTCACTGTAATAGTGTGAGTCACTGTGATTCACACTATTATCAAATTTCAGTGTATAGTGTGCGGGGGGGACGCGGTTTGGATCTGTGGTGCTGAGCTAATGCCAATCGACATTTTTTTTTTTCCTAAGCGCGCATGCAGGGGGGGGCAGGATGTCAACCAATCACAGACACACACACAGCTAAGTGGATTTTTGCAAGACAGGCAAGGGCATGTGTCATAGGCTGTCCATGTCACATATCCTTGCCTGATAAAATACGGCCATTTTCTCTGCCGCCACCATTATCTGCCTTCTGCGTGTGGGTGACAGTCACCGCTTACGCTGCTGCCGCCGATCCTGCTGTGTGCGCCACAGACATAGTGCAAGCTACACAGCGCTATAGGGATTAGGGACTGCTTGTTATTTCAGCCCTTTGATTTCCAGGCGTTCATAGCCATAGCTGTTAGGCAGGTCCGTGCAAACGCTGTGTACAGCTTTAGATAGCGTCTGTGTACCTCAGCTCAGGGAATTCCTTGCTGCATTTCATCATTAGGAGGGATAGAAAGTGAGGCTTCCTTTCCTGTCCTGGTACCCACAGAACACGGGCACTGTACCCACCTGGCCATTTTTCGCAGGCAATTTTAATTGCCCATAGAGCTGACACTTTGTCTTCCATCCTAAAAGTGTCTGTAATACAAATTTAGTGTTCCTTTCCTGTCCTGGTACCCACAGAACACAGGCACTGTACCCACCTGGCCATTTTTTGCCAGGCTATTTTATTTGCCCATAGAGCTGACACTTTTTCTTCCATCGTAAAAGTGTCTGGAATACAAATGTATTGTTCCTTTCCTGTCCACTGACCCACAGAACACGGGCACTGTACCCACCTGCACACTTTTGCCACGCTATTTTATTTGCAAACTGTGCTGCCACTGTTACGGGCATACAAAAATTGTCTGGGATAGTCAGTGTTGGTTCTTCAGCTGTCATTAAAGCTAGACCACCTCTGCATTGTACACACCTGTCCATTTTTGATACGCAATTCTAATTGCAAACTGTGCTGCCACTGTTACGGGCATACAAAAATTGTCTGGGATAGTCAGTGTTGGTTCTTCAGCTGTGAATAAAGCTAGGCCACCTCTGCCTTGTACACACCTGTCCATTTTTTGCCAGGCTATTTCACTGGACAGTTGTTTGGACTGCGGTGTTCCTTCGATGTATTACGCCACTGCACGATTCATCTGGCAACTCCTACTGGATGACACTGACATTTCAATATATTGGTCACAGTTCATTTACTGATTTACTTACCTTTCCTGGTGGTGACACACACAGTTCCATGCTGGTGCAATCCGTACCCTTACTCTAATTCCTTAGTCTGATAGAACTCTCGATAAAGGTCCCATCGAGACCAAAACGTTGAGACAGACTTTTTCATTTCCTTTTCACAATAATAAAAAAGCATCAAAGATACCCAGACTGTGTTCGTTATCCTTCTTGAATTGGAGTGCCGGAGATTTTTTTGTATTTTATTGTCTATATAGTCGGCCTAACCAGAACAGATGTGTTTTGCTAAGAAAACAAAGTGTTGCGTGCACATATTACTGTCTGGGCACAGCCTACCGTACCCAGGTACTGTGGTGTTCAGTTGCCATAAATACAGACTTTACGCTCCTCTCACGGTAAACAGTATAGACAGCACCGGAAGAATGTTGGTCTGTGGCACAGGATGCTGCTCACAGGCGTTACGGTCCTCCTCACCAAACTCCAACACGACTCCCCTCACAATTGACCAGTGTTTCCGCGGTGGCTCTTTGTTGTAACACACACCTTTAGCTTTTCCTTCTGTTCATAGACAGCATCTCCAAGTCCACACCCGAAGACCGTTTTGCTATTGCTATAGTGATCAAACAGACAAAGGTAGATGCAAAAAAACAGCATCCCCTTGTGTGTAGTCTGCAACAATGCATGCAATGAACGGCAAATAAGCATGTTGCATTGACAGTGGATAAAGCTGATCAATACATCCTCACGCTATCAATTCATATCCATGTGACACTTCTTGGACGAATTACTAAATGTTGTGAGTTTTTGCCGTCTACTTAAGATTGTTGACAAATCTTACAGATTACATGACTTGGGTGATCTTTTGTGATGTAAAAAAATCCCCAGGCTAGGCAAGGCTTACAGCCCATGCGACCTGCAGAGCCACCACGACTTCTGCTCAGAGGCAGAGTTGTGGGCGAGGATTCAGTTGTTGACGTGCTTCCAGTACTTTGTTTCTGTCCAGGAAGACTCAACATAACCTCGTCATCAGTAGCATCCTCCTCCACCTCCTCTGCTGACCTCATCGACTGGGTGACTTTGGTTTGACAGTAAGTGGGGTCTCCAACCTCATCATCACCCTGTGTGTTTTCATTCCCCTCATCCTGAATCCTCCGATACAACCTCTTCCTGCCCTGACCGAATAGTAAAGTTGTCGTTCCAATCTGGTATCTGAGTCTCCTCATCATGTTCCCCATTGTCTCCACCAGGAGGATTTACTGTTTGGGAATGAGGGTGTATATTATGCTCAGCACCACCTTCATCGGGGCCTGAATCTGACTCACAAAGCTTCTGGGCATCTGTGCAGATCATTTCCCCTGTCTCCTGGAACTCGCTGCCTCAACACGTCAGATTATCTGCTACATCCGCAAGCTTCAAACGGAAACTGAAAACTCATCTGTTCAGAAATTACTATAACCTTCAATGACCCCACCACCGTGCGTAGCTGCCGCCCAACCTACACCGCACCTACTGTCTCCTTCCCAAAATCCTTTAGAATGTAATCCTGCAAGGGCAGGGCCCTTTTCCCTCTGTACCACTCTGTCTATTATTACTTGTATATGTATTCTGTATGAAACCCCCTTCTCATGTACAGCATCATGGAATCAATGGTGCTCTATAAATAAAGAATAATAATAACTTCCTTGTCTGTACTGACTGCAGCTTTGGAGCAGACCTCTGATTCCCAGGTTATAGTGTGACTGAACAGCTCTGCAGACTCAACCATCTTTGTTACCCCATACTCAGCAGGGCTGGTGGAAACTTGAGAGCTGTTAGGAAGCAAGTGTGATTGGGTTGACACCACAGAGGAATGTACTATTTGGGATATTGAACTTGAGGTGGAGGAGAGGCCACTTTATGGAGCACTTGAGATCCATTGAAGCAGATGCTGTTTTGGTGCCTCATCTACATTTGTTAGCGATGGTCGTGTCCGTGAAAAAAGGGATCATATCAGATTATCCACTGGAAGAAGTACACCTGTTCTTTTGGCTGGTATTTGTTGTTACGAATCGGTGCTGCCATAAACGCAAGCAGCCTGCTGCGGTTCCAGTTGCGCCCAGTCGTCAGCTGCCATTTTAGGACGTGCCTCAGGTCATCCAGCTGGCTGCTTTCTCCTCCACGTCTAAGTGTGGAGAGGCAGCTAGTGCGCATGCGTGTGCCGATTTACCCCAGCTGCAGCCTAAGTCCAGTGTTTCGCCTAGTGAGTATGCTCAGCCTGACTGTGCCATTCCTGAGGCTAAATAGGTAAGGATGGTTGACCTTAAGGAGATCAACATCCAGCACTGCGGAGCACCATCACGTGTTTTCTCAACACAGTGATTCTAGACCAATACCCCCTGGGAAATATCCAAAAAAGGAAGCCGCGGAGACTAGAGATGAGCAAACCGGTTGTGGTTCGGCTCGAGTTCGGTTCGCCGAACGGAGGTCTCGTTCGAGTTCGGTTCGGCGAACCACTCGAACGGTACAGGAAACAATGGGAGGCAACAACAAACACATAAAAACACCTAGAAAACACCCTCAAAGGTGTCCAAAAGGTGACAAACAACTCACAACACAACACAAACACATGGGAAAGTGACAAGGACATCTACTCATGCGAAAACAAAAGAGCTGGACAAGGAAAAAGAGGAGGAGACACAGGTGTAGGCATGGCATGCCCTTCTAAAATCATGCAAAACACCGGAAGAGGAATCCAAGCGGAGTCTCCCTTTTTTCCAAAAATTGGGCCACACACACACCCACCCCTTCAGTGGCAGCACTTGTGCCCCAGTTGTACACTTCACAGGTAGATTTGCATCAAGCACATTCAAAAATACGCCATACTTAACCGTCCCCAGGATGACACCGGGATAGGTAGCTAAGTCTTTCCCGATCCCAGCTCTGTTCATCTTGGATCATTTTTAAAAACAATGTAAGCAAGGGTTACTCCAAACGGAGTCTCCCTTTTTTCCAAAAATTGGGCCACACACACACCCACCCCTTCAGTGGCAGCACGTGTGCCCCAGTTGTACACTTCACAGGTAGATTTGCATCAAGCACATTCACAAATACGCCATACTTAACCCTCCCCAGGATGACACCGGGGTAGGTAGCAAAGTATTTGCTGAACCATGACTTGTTCATCTTGGCTCTTTTTAAAAAACACAGCAAGGAAGGGTTACTCCAAGCGGAGTCTCCCTTTTTTCCAAAAATTGGGCCACACACACACCCACCCTGTTACGGGGGGCTGTCTGATAATAACCTAAAGGAGTATCAGACAGTCAGGGTCCACCGTGCAAAGACTTTGCTGCAGACTATGGCAGAGTGCAATACCTCTGTTAACTCACAGAAGGATATAATAAGTAAGTAAAGCAATTCCTCCCTTACTTGGAGGGTGTGTGGAATGATCTCTGTTAATAATCACAGAGACAAAGGCAATGTGTGCGAAATGGCACCTACCTAGGTCCGCTCTTCTAGTGGTGCAAAAGAGACGAACAGCAGCGTAAGCCGCACAAAGCTCCTACCTGCGTTCGCTCCACTAGTGTGCGAGGACACGAACCACTAGATATGGCACCTGCCTAGGTCCGCTCTTCTAGTGGTGCAAAAGAGACAAACAGCAGCGTAAGCCGCACAAAGCTCCTACCTCTGTTCGCTCCCCTAGTGTGCGAGGATACGAACTGCCAGACGCAGTATAAGGAACGTTTCCCTAGCGGCAACGTCCACCTACGAGTCGAATCACAAGGCCCAGCCAGACCATGTGCCTCAGGCACCTGCCTATGTCCGCTCCCCTAAGAGGTAAGGATACGGACAGCAGCCAAAGCTGTAAGGTATAAGAACGCTACCCTGCCGGTAGCGCTCACCTAGCATAGACAGAGGAATGCCTAGAGGAACGCGCACAGAGCGTCTACTCTTATGCATGAACCAAGAGGACTGAGCGCCATGCGGCGTGTGTCAGGGTCTTATATAGACTCTGTGCCTCATCCAAGATGGAGGACACCAGAGCCAATCCGCTGCCAGAACGACAGGAGTGACGTCATGCTGGCCTATCACCGAGCAAGGCGTCACAAACACATGACCAGCGACCAATCGGCATAGAAGGTGTCAGAGACATGTGACCTCGTGTCAGCGATGATGTCACCCGCACATGTGCAATGGCTCCAAGATAGGACTTAGTCTCCAGCGCTCGCACATGTGCAGTAGCAAGAAATCTGGACTTAGTCTCCAGCGCTCGCACATGTGCAGTAGCAAGAAATCTGGACTTAGTCTCCAGCGCTCGCACATGTGCAGTAGCAAGAAATCTGGACATAGTCTCCAGTGCTCGCAGCAACTGTAACAGTATCTCCCCCTCAAGGGCCCCCCTCCCGGCGACGCAGGTAATCGGCAACTAAGTCGGGAGCATGGACAGCCTCCTCAGGCTCCCAAGAGCGATGTTCCGGGCCATAGCCCTCCCAATCTATCAAGAAGAACCTGCGCCCTCTAACCATCTTAGAACCAACTATGGCTCGTACCTCATAGCTAGAGCGAGAGGAATCAGAGGCAGGAGAGTGCAGTTCACGGGCGTGAGGTAAAATAGCCGGCTTTAGCAGTGAGACATGGAATTTGTCATGAATCCTAAGATGGACAGGTAACTTCAATTGGTAGACTACAGGATTTACCTGTCGAAGAACCTCATAAGGACCCAGGAAGCGAGGAGCAAATTTGACAGAGCTCACTCTAAGTCTCACGTGTTTTGCAGAGATCCAGCACTCATATAGTTTGAAAACTAGTAGTCCTTTATTGAAACAATTCTTTATTGGAACAAACAATTGTGTGCGTACTTTTTTTGATATTTCGGTCAAATGACCTTCATCAGATCACACAATGTTATGAAAATAATAAGGATCATTAGGTTTTTAAGGAAACTGCCCGTCCGGGTCTGTGGTGCCACAGACCCGGACGGGCAGTTTCCTTAAAAACCTAATGATCCTTATTATTTTCATAACATTGTGTGATCTGATGAAGGTCATTTGACCGAAATATCAAAAAAAGTACGCACACAATTGTTTGTTCCAATAAAGAATTGTTTCAATAAAGGACTACTAGTTTTCAAACTATATGAGTGCTGGATCTTTGGATTTTTTGATTGAGGGGTTGGACCCTATCCAGGCACCATTAACTTGGTTGGAGTGCCGCACTGCTATATTATATTGTGTTTTGCAGAGAGCCACACAAAGTCCCCTGGAGAAAAGACAGGAGCCGGGCGACGAAACCGATCGGACACCGTCTTCATACGGTCCTTAACTGCTTGGATCGACTCTTGAGTCCGATCCCAAACCTCTCTGGCATTAGTTGCCCAGTCGGCCACAAGAGGAGGAGGTGCTGCAGCGGGAAACGGTACCGGTACCCTAGAGTGTTGCCCATTATTGAGTACGAACGGTGTCTGCCCAGTGGCCTCAGCCAGCGAATTGTTAAGGGCAAATTCTGCCCAGGGTAGGAGGGAGGACCAGTTATCGTGGTTCTCAGCAACAAAGTGTCGAAGGTATATAATCATAGATTGATTGGTACGCTCAACCAAACCATTGGTCTCCGGATGGTATGCCGAAGAGAGATCAATTTGCAGAAGGCTACAAAGATCTCTCCAGAAACGGGAAGCAAATTGCGGGCCTCTATCACAAATGATACGATCTGGCATCCCGTGAAGCCTAAAGACATGCTTGAGGAATAGTTTGGCTAGTACCCTGGAAGATGGGATTCTCGATAACGGTACGAGATGAACCATCTGGGAGAAATGGTCCGTAATGACTCACACAAATCTATGTCCCTGTGAACATGGAAGATCACCCACAAAGTCCATGCCTACCAACACCCATGGTCTATCTGGCACCGGTAAAGGATGCAAGAGCCCAGCCGGTCTCTGCCGTAATGGACGGTTGCGAGCACACGAGTAGCAGGAACCGACATATCTCTTGACGTGGCTGGCTAAGTGTGGCCACCAATACCACCTCTCCAGTAACTCTCGTGTCCGCCTAATACCAAAATGCCCACCCACCTTTGAGGTGTGGGCCCATGACAGTATATCATTCTGTCGATCAGGCGGAACAAAGGTCTTGCCCGGTGGGATTTGGTCTAACGTCACAGGGGAGAGCGTATGAAAAACCCTGGGGGGAAGGATAAGACGAGGTTCGTCAATCTCTTCCTGGGTAGAAAGCATAGAGCGAGACAGGGCGTCTGCCTTGTTATTCTTACTCCCAGACAGATAGTTGATGGAGAAGTGAAAGCGGGAGAAAAACAAGGACCAGCGGGCTTGGCGAGGATTCAGACGCTGAGCGGTTTGTAAGTACGTCAGATTCTTATGGTCTGTATAGACCTGTAAAGGATGTTTCGCTCCTTCCAGCAAGTGACGCCACTCCTCCAAGGCTAATCTCAAGGCGAGCAGTTCCCTATCCCCAATGGTATAGTTTCTCT
The DNA here is from genome assembly GCF_048569485.1 of Anomaloglossus baeobatrachus. Lineage (NCBI taxonomy): Eukaryota > Metazoa > Chordata > Amphibia > Anura > Aromobatidae > Anomaloglossus > Anomaloglossus baeobatrachus. Next base: position 222,814,284 of record NC_134357.1, read on the forward strand.
CTGCCGGTGAAAAGGTTTTAGCAAAGAAGAAACACGGCCTTTTTCTACCTGCACCATTCTTTTGATACAAGACCGCACCCACTGAAGAGGCATCAACCTCTAAGAGGAAGGGCTTACTCTCATCGGGTCTTTGAAGAACGGGAGCAGTTGAAAAGTGTCTTTTTACTGCCTCAAAAGCCTGAGATGTCTCAGTAGACCAGGCTTTGGGATTAGCACCTTTCTTAGTCAAGGCCACCAAAGGGGCCACCAAAGTAGAAAAATGGGGTATGAACTGCCTGTAATAATTTATGAATCCTAAGAAGCGTTGCACCGCCTTCAAGGAATGAGGTTCGGACCATTGCAGGACAGCAGAGAGCTTCGCAGGATCCATAGCCAGGCCCTCTTGTGAGATAATGTAACCCAAAAAAGGCACTGAGGACTGCTCGAATACACATTTCTCGAGTTTAGCAAACAATGAGTGCTCCCTTAAATGGGAAAGGACACGAACGACATCCTGACGATGAGTCTCCAGATCAGGAGAAAAAATCAGGATGTCGTCCAGATACACCACTACTGAGGATAACAGTAAATCCCTGAACACATCGTTTACGAAGTCCTGAAATACTGCGGGTGCATTACATAACCCAAAAGGCATGACGAGGTATTCATAGTGACCGTCTCGGGTGTTAAAAGCGGTCTTCCATTCGTCACCCTTTCGAATTAGTACCAAGTTATACGCACCCCGCAGATCCAACTTCGTAAAAGCTTGAGCTCCTCTCAGTCTGTCAAAGAGCTCCGAAATTAAAGTAATGGGTATTTGTTCTTTATTGTGATTACGTTGAGACCCCTGTAATCTATGCAGGGACGCAAATCACCCTCTTTCTTCCGAACAAAGAAAAACCCAGCTCCCGCGGGAGAGACAGACTTACGAATGAACCCCTTCTCTAAACTCTCTCTTATATAGGTCCACATGGCCTCCGACTCAGGTATCGACGGGGGGTAAACCCTGCCTTTAGGTGGAACCGAACCTGGGATAAGGTCTATGGCACAGTCATATGGCCTATGGGGTGGAAGAACCTCAGCACCCTGTTTGGAGAACACGTCAGCGAAATCCAAATAGGGTGTAGGTATGGGAGAGAGATCAGTTGATGCAACCGCAACGACCTTAGGTGGTAAGGGAAGACATCGGGACTGACATTTCGAACCCCAACTAATAATGCTGTCAGACTCCCAGTCAATGTGAGGAGCATGAGTCCGAAGCCATGGAAGACCCAGAAGGACGTCGTTTATACCCTCAGGCAAAACAAGAAAAGAAATCTCCTCTATGTGACCCTGAGACAGGGAAAGGCGCAAGGGAACTGTCCTCAATGTAATGGAGTCAGACAACATAGTTCCATTAACAACACGGACAGGAATAGGCGCCTCTAACATGATAGAGGGAATATTGTGTCCCTTTACAAATCCTGAGGACACAAAAGTCCCGTCAGCTCCGGAATCCACAAAAGCCATAAAAGGCCATGTATTCTCAGATAACGAGAGCTGACCTGGGATACAACACTTAGAGGGTGCAGAAGACGTCTCTAGTAACCCCCCTCTAATGGTTACTAGGCCAGGGAGTTTCCCTGACGACTAGGACACTTGTTGGCATAGTGCCCAGACTGACGACATACATAACATATAGGAGGACCAGACTTGCGTAGTCTGGAGGACGTATGACCTAACTCCATAGGAGTGGGAGATGTTTCAGATGCTGAGGAAGATGGTAGTGGACCCTCAACAACTGGAATAGCCCGATGCTTAGGGCGTGAGGAAGAGACCTCGAGTCTACGTTCCTTATGGCGTACATTGATCCTCGTTGCTAGTGTGATCAAGTCCTCCAGAGAAGCAGGGACCTCACGAGTAGCAAGAGCATCCTTGACATAGCCTGCCAACCCTCTCCAGAAGATAGGAATCAACACCTTCTCTGGCCAATCTAGTTCTGCCACCAGAGTTCTAAAAGCAATGGAATAAGAACTAGTGGATAACGAACCCTGAGATAGATCTAACAGTCTCAGGGCCGCATCATGGGTAACCTGTGGACCCATGAATACCGCCTTAAGAGCATCAAGAAAGTCTTAATGTCTCAGAGTAACCACATCAGAGCGCTCCCATAGGGGAGTCGCCCATTCTAAGGCTTTGTCCTGAAGTAAGGAGATGATAAAGCCTACTCTGGACCTCTCCGTAGAGAAGCGAGAAGAGTTGACCTCTAGGTGTATCTGACACTGACTAATGAAACCACGACATGATCTGGCATCGCCAGAATATCTGTTTGGCAGAGCAAGTCGAGGATCATGTGCAGCTGTCACCATGGTCTGAGGTTTATCCTCTATACTCTTGAGCCGTGACTCAAGTACTTGTCTGTAACGGTGTAACTGCTGATATTCTGCCATAACTGCCAGACCCTTGGCTCAGTCCTAATGTTACGGGGGGCTGTCTGATAATAACCTAAAGGAGTATCAGACAGTCAGGGTCCACCGTGCAAAGACTTTGCTGCAGACTATGGCAGAGTGCAATACCTCTGTTAACTCACAGAAGGATATAATAAGTAAGTAAAGCAAAATCTCCCTTACTTGGAGGGTGTGTGGAATGATCTCTGTTAATAATCACAGAGACAAAGGCAATGTGTGCGAAATGGCACCTACCTAGGTCCGCTCTTCTAGTGGTGCAAAAGAGACGAACAGCAGCGTAAGCCGCACAAAGCTCCTACCTCTGTTCGCTCCCCTAGTGTGCGAGGATACGAACAACTGCCAGACGCAGTATAAGGAACGCTACCCTAGCGGCAACGTCCACCTACGAGTCGAATCACAAGGCCCAGCCAGACCATGTGCCTGTGTCCGCTCCCCTAAGAGGTAAGGATACGGACAGCAGCTGAAGCTGTAAGGTATAAGAACGCTACCCTGCCGGTAGCGCTCACCTAGCATAGACAGAGGAATGCCTAGAGGAACGCGCACAGAGCGTCTACTCTTATGCATGAACCAAGAGGACTGAGTGCCATGCGGCGTGTGTCAGGGTCTTATATAGACTCTGTGCCTCATCCAAGTTGGAGGACACCAGAGCCAATCCGCTGCCAGAACGACAGGAGTGACGTCATGCTGGCCTATCACCGAGCAAGGCGTCACAAACACATGACCAGCGACCAATCGGCATAGAAGGTGTCAGAGACATGTGACCTCGTGTCAGCGATGATGTCACCCGAACATGTGCAATGGCTCCAAGATAGGACTTAGTCTCCAGCGCTTGCACATGTGCAGTAGCAAGAAATCTGGACTTAGTCTCCAGCGCTATCAAAAACGAAGAAACTTCAGCTCTCCCCTCTTCACTCCCAAATCTTACCTCCGGTGCACGGAAACACCCTGACCTGGGTGGGAACACATGAAGAAAGGAAGAAATTCCAGCAACTGCAGGAGAAAATAGAATTTTCTTAAAAAACAGTTTCTTTATTGGTAATAAAAATATTAATATTCCATCCAAGCAAGACAAAAAAATGAAGAGGCAAGACAGAGGAGCTGTTTCCAACAAACAGCTCCTCTGTCTTGCCTCTTCATTTTTTTGTCTTGCTTGGATGGAATATTAATATTTTTATTACCAATAAAGAAACTGTTTTTTAAGAAAATTCTATTTTCTCCTGAAGTTGCTGGAATTTCTTCCTTTCTTCTAGTCTCGAGCGCTCGCACATGTGCAGTAGCAAGAAATCTGGACTTAGTCTCCAGCGCTCGCACATGTGCAGTAGCAAGAAATCTGGACATAGTCTCCAGTGCTCGCAGCAACCGTAACACACCCCTTCAGTGGCAGCACTTGTGCCCCAGTTGTACACTTCACAGCTAGATTTGCATCAAGCACATTCAAAAATACGCCATCCTTAACCGTCCCCAGGATGACACCGGGGTAGGTAGCTAAGTCTTTCCTGATCCCAACTCTGTTCATCTTGGATCATTTTTAAAAACAATGTAAGCAAGGTTTACTCCAAGCGGAGTCTCCCTTTTTTCCAAAAATTGGGCCACAAACACACCCACCCCTTCAGTGGCAGCACGTGTGCCCCAGTTGTACACTTCACAGCTAGATTTGAAAGAGCACATTCAAAAATATGCCATCCTTAACCGTCCCCAGGATGACACCGGGGTAGGTAGCAAAGTATTTGCTGAACCATGACTTGTTCATCTTGGCTCCTTTTAAAAAACACAGCAAGGAAGGGTTACTCCAAGCGGAGTCTCCCTTTTTTCCAAAAATTGGGCTACACACACACCCACCCCTTCAGTGGTAGCACTTGTGCCCCAGTTGTACACTTCACAGGTAGATTTGCATCAAGCACATTCAAAAATACGCCATACTTAACCGTCCCAAGGATGACACCGGGATAGGTAGCTAAGTCTTTCCTGATCCCAGCTCTGTTCATCTTGGATCATTTTTAAAAACAATGTAAGCAAGGGTTACTCCAAACGGAGTCTCCCTTTTTTTCAAAAATTGGGCCACACACACACCCACCCCTTCAGTGGCAGCACGTGTGCCCCAGTTGCACACTTTACAGGTAGATTTGCATCAAGCACATTCACAAATACGCCATACTTAACCCTCCCCAGGATGACACCGGGGTAGGTAGCAAAGTATTTGCTGAACCATGACTTGTTCATCTTGGCTTTTTTTAAAAAACACAGCAAGGAAGGGTTACTCCAAGCGGAGTCTCCCTTTTTTCCAAAAATTGGGCTACACACACACCCACCCCTTCAGTGGTAGCACTTGTGCCCCAGTTGTACACTTCACAGCCAGATTTGCATCAAGCACATTCAAAAATACACCATGCTTAACTGTCCCCAGGATGACACCGGGGTAGGTAGCTAAGTCTTTCCTGATCCCAGCTCTGTTCATCTTGGATTATTTTTAAAAACAATGTAAGCAAGGGTTACTCCAAGCGGAGTCTCCCTTTTTTCCAAAAATTGGGCCACACACACACCCACCCCTTCAGTGGCAGCACTTGTGCCCCAGTTGTACACTTCACAGGTAGATTTGCATCAAGCACATTCAAAAATACGCCATACTTAACCGTCCCAAGGATGACACCGGGATAGGTAGCTAAGTCTTTCCTGATCCCAGCTCTGTTCATCTAGGATCATTTTTAAAAACAATGTAAGCAAGGGTTACTCCAAACGGAGTCTCCCTTTTTTCCAAAAATTGGGCCACACACACACCCACCCCTTCAGTGGCAGCACGTGTGCCCCAGTTGCACATTTTACAGGTAGATTTGCATCAAGCACATTCACAAATACGCCATACTTAACCCTCCCCAGGATGACACCGGGGTAGGTAGCAAAGTATTTGCTGAACCATGACTTGTTCATCTTGGCTCTTTTTAAAAAACACAGCAAGGAAGGGTTACTCCAAGCGGAGTCTCCCTTTTTTCCAAAAATTGGGCCACACACACACCCACCCCTTCAGTGGCAGCACTTGTGCCCCAGTTGTACACTTCACAGCTAGATTTGCATCAAGCACATTCAAAAATACGCCATCCTTAACCGTCCCCAGGATGACACCGGGGTAGGTAGCTAAGTCTTTCCTGATCCCAGCTCTGCTCATCTTGGATCATTTTTAAAAACAATGTAAGCAAGGGTTACTCCAAGCGGAGTCTCCCTTTTTTCCAAAAATTGGGCCACACACACACCCACCCCTTCAGTGGCAGCACGTGTGCACCAGTTGTACACTTCACAGCTAGATTTGAAAGAGCACATTCAAAAATACGCCATCCTTAACCATCCCCAGGATGACACCGGGGTAGGTAGCAAAGTATTTGCTGAACCATGACTTGTTCATCTTGGCTCTTTTTAAAAAACACAGCAAGGAAGGGTTACTCCAAGCGGAGTCTCCCTTTTTTCCAAAAATTGGGCCACACACACACCCACCCCTTCAGTGGCAGCACTTGTGCCCCAGTTGTACACTTCACAGCTAGATTTGCATCAAGCACATTCAAAAATACGCCATCCTTAACCGTCCCCAGGATGACACCGGGGTAGCTAGCTAAGTCTTTCCTGATCCCAGCTCTGTTCATCTTGGATCATTTTTAAAAACAATGTAAGCAAGGGTTACTCCAAGCGGAGTCTCCCTTTTTTTCCAAAAATTGGGCCACACACACACCCACCCCTTCAGTGGCAGCACGTGTGCCCCAGTTGTACACTTCACAGCTAGATTTGAAAGAGCACATTCAAAAATACGCCATCCTTAACCATCCCCAGGATGACACCGGGGTAGCTAGCAAAGTATTTGCTGAACCATGACTTGTTCATCTTGGCTCTTTTTAAAAAACACAGCAACAAAGGGTTACTCCAAGCGGAGTCTCCCTTTTTTCCAAAAATTGGGCCACACACACACCCACCCCTTCAGTGGCAGCACGTGTGCCCCAGTTGTACACTTCACAGGTAGATTTGCATCAAGCACATTCACAAATACACCATACTTAACCCTCCCCAGGATGACACCGGGGTAGGTAGCAAAGTATTTGCTGAACCATGACTTGTTCATCTTGGCTCTTTTTAAAAAACACAGCAAGGAAGGGTTACTCCAAGCGGAGTCTCCCTTTTTTCCAAAAATTGGGCCACACACACCACACACCCACCCCTTCAGTGGCAGCACTTGTGCCCCAGTTGTACACTTCACAGCTAGATTTGCATCAAGCACATTCAAAAATACGCCATCCTTAACCGTCCCCAGGATGACACCGGGGTAGGTAGCTAAGTCTTTCCTGATCCCAGCTCTGTTCATCTTAGATCCTTTTTAAAAAAAATGTAAGCAAGGGTTACTCCAAACGGAGTCTCCCTTTATTTCAAAAATTGGGCCACACACACACCCACCCCTTCAGTGGCAGCACGTGTGCCCCAGTTGTACACTTCACAGCTAGATTTGCATCAAGCACATTCAAAAATACGCCATCCTTAACCATCTCCAGGATGACACCGGGGTAGGTAGCAAAGTATTTGCTGAACCATGACTTGTTCATCTTGGCTCCTTTTAAAAAACACAGCAAGGAAGGGTTACTCCAACCAGAGTCTTCCTTTTTTCCAAAAATTAGGCGACTAACACACCCACCCCTTCAGTGGCAGCACTTGTGCCCCAGCTGTACACTTCACAGGTAGATTTGCATCAAGCACATTCAAAAATGCGCTATCCTTAACCGTCCCCAGGATGACACCGGGGTAGGTAGCTAAGTCTTTCCTGATCCCAGCTCTGTTCATCTTGGATCATTTTTAAAAACAATGTAAGCAAGGGTTACTCCAAGCGGAGTTTCTCTTTTTTCCAAAAATTGGGCCACACACACACCCACCCCTTCAGTGGCAGCACGTGTGCCCCAGTTGTACACTTCACAGCTAGATTTGAAAGAGCACATTCAAAAATACGCCATCCTTAACCGTCCCCAGGATGACACCGGGGTAGGTAGCTAAGTCTTTCCTGATCCCAGCTCTGTTCATCTTGGATCATTTTTAAAAACAATAAAAGCAAGGGTTACTCCAAGCGGAGTCTCCCTTTTTTCCAAAAATTGTGCCACACACACACCCACCCCTTCATTGGCAGCACTTGTGCCCCAGTTGTACACTTCACAGCTAGATTTGCATCAAGCACATTCAAAAATACGCCATCCTTAACTGTCCCCAGGATGACACGGGGTAGGTAGCTAAGTCATTCCTGATCCCACCTTTGTTCATCTTGGATCATTTTTAAAAACAATGTAAGCAAGGGTTACGCCAAGCGGAGTCTCCCTTTTTTCCAAAAATTGGGCCACACACACACCCACCCCTTCAGTGGCAGCACGTGTGCCCCAGTTGTACACTTCACAGCTCGATTTGCATCAAGCACATTCAAAAATACGCCATACTTAACCATCACTAGGATGACACTGGGGTAGGTAGCAAAGTATTTGCTGAACCATGACTTGTTCATCCTGGCTCCTTTTAAAAAACACAGCAAGGAAGGGTTACTCCAAGCGGAGTCTCCCTTTTTTCAGAAAGTTGGGCCACACACACACCCACCCCTTCAGTGGCAGCACTTTTGTCCCAGTTGTACACTTCACAGCTAGATTTGCATCAAGCACATTCAAAAATGCGCCATCCTTAACCGTCCCCAGGATGACACCGGGGTAGGTAGCTAGGTCTTTCCTGATTCCAGCTCTGTTCATCTTGGATCATTTTTAAAAACAATGTAAGCAAGGGTTACTCCAAGCGGAGTCTTCCTTTTTTCCAAAAATTAGGCCACAAACACACCCACCCCTTCAGTGGCAGCACTTGTGCCCCAGCTGTACACTTCACAGCTAGATGTGCATCAAGCACATTCAAAAATGTGCTATCCTTAACCGTCCCCAGGATGACACCGGGGTAGGTAGCTAAGTCTTTCCTGATCCCAGCTCTGTTCATCTTGGATCATTTTTAAAAACAATGTAAGCAAGGGTTACTCCAAGCGGAGTTTCTCTTTTTTCCAAAAATTGGGCCACACACACACCCACCCCTTCAGTGGCAGCACGTGTGCCCCAGTTGTACACTTCACAGCTAGATTTGAAAGAGCACATTCAAAAATACGCCATCCTTAACCGTCCCCAGGATGACACCGGGGTAGGTAGCTAAGTCTTTCCTGATCCCAGCTCTGTTCATCTTGGATCATTTTTAAAAACAATAAAAGCAAAGGTTACTCCAAGCGGAGTCTCCCTTTTTTCCAAAAATTGGGCCACACACACACCCACCCCTTCATTGGCAGCACTTGTGCCCCAGTTGTACACTTCACAGCTAGATTTGCATCAAGCACATTCAAAAATACGCCATCCTTAACTGTCCCCAGGATGACACGGGGTAGGTAGCTAAGTCTTTCCTGATCCCACCTTTGTTCATCTTGGACCATTTTTAAAAACAATGTAAGCAAGGGTTACGCCAAGCGGAGTCTCCCTTTTTTCCAAAAATTGGGCCACACACACACCCACCCCTTCAGTGGCAGCACGTGTGCCCCAGTTGTACACTTCACAGCTCGATTTGCATCAAGCACATTCAAAAATACGCCATACTTAACCATAACCAGGATGACACTGGGGTAGGTAGCAAAGTATTTGCTGAACCATGACTTGTTCATCCTGGCTCCTTTTAAAAAACACAGCAAGGAAGGGTTACTCCAAGCGGAGTCTCCCTTTTTTCAGAAAGTTGGGCCACACACACACCCACCCCTTCAGTGGCAGCACTTTTGCCCCAGTTGTACACTTCACAGCTAGATTTGCATCAAGCACATTCAAAAATGCGCCATCCTTAACCGTCCCCAGGATGACACCGGGGTAGGTAGCTAAGTCTTTCCTGATTCCAGCTCTGTTCATCTTGGATCATTTTTAAAAACAATGTAAGCAAGGGTTACTCCAAGCGGAGTCTCCCTTTTTTCCAAAAATTGGGCCACACACACACCCACCCCTTCAGTGGCAGCACTTGTGCCCCAGTTGTACACTTCACAGGTAGATTTGCATCAAGCACATTCAAAAATGCACCATCCTTAACCGTCCCCAGGATGACACCGGGGTAGGTAGCTAAGTCTTTCCTGATCCCAGCTCTGTTCATCTTGGATCATTTTTAAAAACAATGTAAGCAAGGGTTACTCCAAGCAGAGTCTACCTTTTTTCCAAAAATTAGGCCACACACACACCCACCCCTTCAGTGGCAGCACTTTTGCCCCAGTTGCACACTTCACAGGTAGATTTGCATCAAGCACATTCAAAAATACGCCATCCTTAACCGTCCCCAGGATGACACCGGGGTAGGTAGCTAAGTCTTTCCTGATCTCAGCTCTGTTCATCTTGGATCATTTTTAAAAACAATGTAAGCAAGGGTTTCTCCAAGCGGAGTCTCCCTTTTTTTTCCAAAAATTGGGCCACACACACCCACCCCTTCAGTGGCAGTACGTGTGCCCCAGTTGTACACTTCACAGGTAGATTTGAAAGAGCACATTCAAAAATACGCCATCCTTAACCGTCCCCAGGATGACACCGGGGTAGGTAGCAAAGTATTTGCTGAACCATGACTTGTTCATCTTGGCTCCTTTTAAAAAACACAGCAAGGAAGGGTTACTCCAAGCAGAGTCTCCCTTTTTTCCAAAAATTGGGCCACACACACACCCACCCCTTCAGTGGCAGCACTTTTGCCCCAGTTGTACACTTCACAGGTAGATTTGTATCAAGCACATTCACAAATACGCCATACTTAACCCTCCCCAGGATGACACCGGGGTAGGTAGCAAAGTATTTGCTGAACCATGACTTGTTCATCTTGGCTCTTTTTAAAAAACACAGCAAGGAAGGGTTACTCCAAGCGGAGTCTCCCTTTTTTTCCAAAAATTGGGCCACACACACACCCACCCCTTCAGTGGCAGCACTTGTGCCCCAGTTGTACACTTCACAGCTAGATTTGAAAGAGCACATTCAAAAATACGCCATCCTTAACCGTCCCCAGGATGACACCGGGGTAGGTAGCAAAGTATTTGCTGAACCATGACTTGTTCATCTTGGCTCTTTTTAAAAAACACAGCAAGGAAGGGTTACTCCAAGCGGAGTCTCCCTTTTTTCCAAAAATTGGGCCACACACACACCCACCCCTTCAGTGGCAGCACTTGTGCCCCAGTTGTACACTTCACAGCTAGATTTGCATAAAGCACATTCAAAAATACGCCATCCTTAACCGTCCCCAGGATGACACCGGGGTAGGTAGCTAAGTCTTTCCTGATCCCAGCTCTGTTCATCTTGGATCATTTTTAAAAACAATGTAAGCAATGGTTACTCCAAGCGGAGTCTCCCTTTTTTCCAAAAATTGGGCCAGACACACACCCACCCCTTCAGTGGCAGCATGTGTGCCCCAGTTGTACACTTCACAGCTAGATTTGCATCAAGCAGATTCAAAAATACGCCATCCTTAACCATCACCAGGATGACACTGGGGTAGATAGCAAAGTATTTGCTGAACCATGAATTGTTCATCTTGGCTCCTTTTAAAAAACACAACAAGGAAGGGTTACTCCAAGAGGAGTCTCCCTTTTTTCCAAGAATTGGGCCACACACACACCCACCCCTTCAGTGGCAGCACGTGTGCCCCAGTTGTACACTTCACAGCTAGATTTGAAAGAGCACATTCAAAAATGCGCCATCCTTAACCGTCCCCAGGATGACACCGGGGTAGGTAGCTAAGTCTTTCCTGATCCCAGCTCTGTTCATCTTGGATCATTTTTAAAAACAATAAAAGCAAGGGTTACTCCATGCGGAGTCTCCCTTTTTTCCAAAAATTGGGCCACACACACACCCACCCCTTCATTGGCAGCACTTGTGCCCCAGTTGTACACTTCACAGCTAGATTTGCATCAAGCACATTCAAAAATACGCCATCCTTAACTGTCCCCAGGATGACACGGGGTAGGTAGCTAAGTCTTTCCTGATCCCACCTTTGTTCATCTTGGATCATTTTTAAAAACAATGTAAGCAAGGGTTACGCCAAGCGGAGTCTCCCTTTTTTCCAAAAATTGGGCCACACACACACCCACCCCTTCAGTGGCAGCACGTGTGCCCCAGTTGTACACTTCACAGCTCGATTTGCATCAAGCACATTCAAAAATACGCCATACTTAACCATCACCAGGATGACACTGGGGTAGGTAGCAAAGTATTTGCTGAACCATGACTTGTTCATCCTGGCTCCTTTTAAAAAACACAGCAAGGAAGGGTTACTCCAAGCGGAGTCTCCCTTTTTTCAGAAAGTTGGGCCACACACACACCCACCCCTTCAGTGGCAGCACTTTTGCCCCAGTTGTACACTTCACAGCTAGATTTGCATCAAGCACATTCAAAAATGCACCATCCTTAACCGTCCCCAGGATGACACCGGGGTAGGTAGCTAAGTCTTTCCTGATTCCAGCTCTGTTCATCTTGGATCATTTTTAAAAACAATGTAAGCAAGGGTTACTCCAAGCGGAGTCTTCCTTTTTTCCAAAAATTAGGCCACAAACACACCCACCCCTTCAGTGGCAGCACTTGTGCCCCAGCTGTACACTTCACAGCTAGATGTGCATCAAGCACATTCAAAAATGCGATATCCTTAACCGTCCCCAGGATGACACCGGGGTAGGTAGCTAAGTCTTTCCTGATCCCAGCTCTGTTCATCTTGGATCATTTTTAAAAACAATGTAAGCAAGGGTTACTCCAAGCGGAGTTTCTTTTTTTTCCAAAAATTGGGCCACACACACACCCACCCCTTCAGTGGCAGCACGTGTGCCCCAGTTGTACACTTCACAGCTAGATTTGAAAGAGCACATTCAAAAATACGCCATCCTTAACCGTCCCCAGGATGACACCGGGGTAGGTAGCTAAGTCTTTCCTGATCCCAGCTCTGTTCATCTTGGATCATTTTTAAAAACAATAAAAGCAAGGGTTACTCCAAGCGGAGTCTCCCTTTTTTCCAAAAATTGGGCCACACACACACCCACCCCTTCATTGGCAGCACTTGTGCCCCAGTTGTACACTTCACAGCTAGATTTGCATCAAGCACATTCAAAAATACGCCATCCTTAACTGTCCCCAGGATGACAGGGGGTAGGTAGCTAAGTCTTTCCTGATCCCACCTTTGTTCATCTTGGATCATTTTTAAAAACAATGTAAGCAAGGGTTACGCCAAGCGGAGTCTCCCTTTTTTCCAAAAATTGGGCCACACACACACCCACCCCTTCAGTGGCAGCACGTGTGCCCCAGTTGTACACTTCACAGCTCGATTTGCATCAAGCACATTCAAAAATACGCCATACTTAACCATCACCAGGATGACACTGGGGTAGGTAGCAAAGTATTTGCTGAACCATGACTTGTTCATCCTGGCTCCTTTTAAAAAACACAGCAAGGAAGGGTTACTCCAAGCGGAGTCAACCTTTTTTCAGAAAGTTGGGCCACACACACACCCACCCCTTCAGTGGCAGCACTTTTGCCCCAGTTGTACACTTCACCGCTAGATTTACATCAAGCACATTCAAAAATGCGCCATCCTTAACCGTCCCCAGGATGACACCGGGGTAGGTAGCTAAGTCTTTCCTGATTCAAGCTCTGTTCATCTTGGATCATTTTTAAAAACAATGTAAGCAAGGGTTACTCCAAGCGGAGTCTCCCTTTTTTCCAAAAATTGGGCCACACACACACCCACCCCTTCAGTGGCAGCACTTGTGCCCCAGTTGTACACTTCACAGGTGGATTTGCATCAAGCACATTCAAAAATACGCCATACTTAACCGTCCCCAGGATGACACCGGAGTAGGTAGCAAAGTATTTGCTGAGCCATGACTTGTTCATCTTGGCTCTTTTTAAAAAACACAGCAAGGAAGGGTTACTCCAAGCGGAGTCTCCCTTTTTTCCAAAAATTGGGCCACACACACACCCACCCCTTCAGTGGCAGCACTTGTGCCCCAGTTGTACACTTCACAGCTAGATTTGCATCAAGCACATTCAAAAATGCGCCATCCTTAACCGTCCCCAGGATGACACCGGGGTAGGTAGCTAAGTCTTTCCTGATCCCAGCTCTGTTCATCTTGGATCATTTTTAAAAACAATGTAAGCAAGGGTTACTCCAAGCAGAGTCTCCCTTTTTTCCAAAAATTAGGCCACACACACACCCACCCCTTCAGTGGCAGCACTTGTGCCCCAGTTGTACACTTCACAGGTAGATTTGCATCAAGCACATTCAAAAATACGCCATCCTTAACCGTCCCCAGGATGACACCGGGGTAGGTAGCTAAGTCTTTCCTGATCCCAGCTCTGTTCATCTTGGATCATTTTTAAAAACAATGTAAGCAAGGGTTTCTCCAAGCGGAGTCTCCCTTTGTTTTCCAAAAATTGGGCCACACACACCCACCCCTTCAGTGGCAGCACGTGTGCCCCAGTTGTACACTTCACAGGTAGATTTGAAAGAGCACATTCAAAAATACGCCATCCTTAACCGTCCCCAGGATGACACCGGGGTAGGTAGCAAAGTATTTGCTGAACCATGACTTGTTCATCTTGGCTCTTTTTAAAAAACACAGCAAGGAAGGGTTACTCCAAGCGGAGTCTCCCTTTTTTCCAAAAATTGGGCCAAACACACACTCACCCCTTCAGTGGCAGCACTTGTGCCCCAGTTGTACACTTCACAGCTAGATTTGCATAAAGCACATTCAAAAATACGCCATCCTTAACCGTCCCCAGGATGACACCGGGGTAGGTAGCTAAGTCTTTCCTGATCCCAGCTCTGTTCATCTTGGATCATTTTTAAAAACAATGTAAGCAATGGTTACTCCAAGCGGAGTCTCCCTTTTTTCCAAAAATTGGGCCAGACACACACCCACCCCTTCAGTGGCAGCATGTGTGCCCCAGTTGTACACTTCACAGCTAGATTTGCATCAAGCAGATTCAAAAATACGCCATCCTTAACCATCACCAGGATGACACTGGGGTAGATAGCAAAGTATTTGCTGAACCATGAATTGTTCATCTTGGCTCCTTTTAAAAAACACAACAAGGAAGGGTTACTCCAAGAGGAGTCTCCCTTTTTTCCAAGAATTGGGCCACACACACACCCACCCCTTCAGTGGCAGCACGTGTGCCCCAGTTGTACACTTCACAGCTAGATTTGAAAGAGCACATTCAAAAATACGCCATCCTTAACCGTCCCCAGGATGACACCGGGGTAGGTAGCTAAGTCTTTCCTGATCCCAGCTCTGTTCATCTTGGATCATTTTTAAAAACAATAAAAGCAAGGGTTACTCCAAGCGGAGTCTCCCTTTTTTCCAAAAATTGGGCCACACACACACCCACCCCTTCATTGGCAGCACTTGTGCCCCAGTTGTACACTTCACAGCTAGATTTGCATCACATTCAAAAATACGCCATCCTTAACTGTCCCCAGGATGACACGGGGTAGGTAGCTAAGTCTTTCCTGATCCCACCTTTGTTCATCTTGGATCATTTTTCAAAACAATGTAAGCAAGGGTTACGCCAAGCGGAGTCTCCCTTTTTTCCAAAAATTGGGCCACACACACACCCACCCCTTCAGTGGCAGCACGTGTGCCCCAGTTGTACACTTCACAGCTCGATTTGCATCAAGCACATTCAAAAATACGCCATACTTAACCATCACCAGGATGACACTGGGGTAGGTAGCAAAGTATTTGCTGAACCATGACTTGTTCATCCTGGCTCCTTTTAAAAAACACAGCAAGGAAGGGTTACTCCAAGCGGAGTCTCCCTTTTTTCAGAAAGTTGGGCCACACACACACCCACCCCTTCAGTGGCAGCACTTTTGCCCCAGTTGTACACTTCACAGCTAGATTTGCATCAAGCACATTCAAAAATGCGCCATCCTTAACCGTCCCCAGGATGACACCGGGGTAGGTAGCTAAGTCTTTCCTGATTCCAGCTCTGTTCATCTTGGATCATTTTTAAAAACAATGTAAGCAAGGGTTACTCCAAGCGGAGTCTTCCTTTTTTCCAAAAATTAGGCCACAAACACACCCACCCCTTCAGTGGCAGCACTTGTGCCCCAGCTGTACACTTCACAGCTAGATGTGCATCAAGCACATTCAAAAATGCGCTATCCTTAACCGTCCCCAGGATGACACCAGGGTAGGTAGCTAAGTCTTTCCTGATCCCAGCTCTGTTCATCTTGGATAATTTTTAAAAACAATGTAAGCAAGGGTTACTCCAAGCGGAGTTTCTCTTTTTTCCAAAAATTGGGCCACACCCACACCCACCCCTTCAGTGGCAGCACGTGTGCCCCAGTTGTACACTTCACAGCTAGATTTGAAAGAGCACATTCAAAAATACGCCATCCTTAACCGTCCCCAGGATGACACCGGGGTAGGTAGCTAAGTCTTTCCTGATCCCAGCTCTGTTCATCTTGGATCATTTTTAAAAACAATAAAAGCAAGGGTTACTCCAAGCGGAGTCTCCCTTTTTTCCAAAAATTGGGCCACACACACACCCACCCCTTCATTGGCAGCACTTGTGCCCCAGTTGTACACTTCACAGCTAGATTTGCATCAAGCACATTCAAAAATACGCCATCCTTAACTGTCCCCAGGATGACACGGGGTAGGTAGCTAAGTCTTTCCTGATCCCACCTTTGTTCATCTTGGATCATTTTTAAAAACAATGTAAGCAAGGGTTACGCCAAGCGGAGTCTCCCTTTTTTCCAAAAATTGGGCCACACACACACCCACCCCTTCAGTGGCAGCACGTGTGCCCCAGTTGTACACTTCACAGCTCGATTTGCATCAAGCACATTCAAAAATACGCCATACTTAACCATCACCAGGATGACACTGGGGTAGGTAGCAAAGTATTTGCTGAACCATGACTTGTTCATCCTGGCTCCTTTTAAAAAACACAGCAAGGAAGGGTTACTCCAAGCGGAGTCTTTCTTTTTTCAGAAAGTTGGGCCACACACACACCCACCCCTTCAGTGGCAGCACTTTTGCCCCAGTTGTACACTTCACAGCTAGATTTGCATCAAGCACATTCAAAAATGCGCCATCCTTAACCGTCCCCAGGATGACACCGGGGTAGGTAGCTAAGTCTTTCCTGATTCCAGCTCTGTTCATCTTGGATCATTTTTAAAAACAATGTAAGCAAGGGTTACTCCAAGCGGAGTCTCCCTTTTTTCCAAAAATTGGGCCACACACACACCCACCCCTTCAGTGGCAGCACTTGTGCCCCAGTTGTACACTTCACAGGTAGATTTGCATCAAGCACATTCAAAAATACGCCATCCTTAACCGTCCCCAGGATGACACCGGGGTAGGTAGCTAAGTCTTTCCTGATCCCAGCTCTGTTCATCTTGGATCATTTTTAAAAACAATGTAAGCAAGGGTTTCTCCAAGCGGAGTCTCCCTTTTTTTTCCAAAAATTGGGCCACACACACCCACCCCTTCAGTGGCAGCACGTGTGCCCCAGTTGTACACTTCACAGGTAGATTTGAAACAGCACATTCAAAAATACGCCATCCTTAACCGTCCCCAGGATGACACCGGGGTAGGTAGCAAAGTATTTGCTGAACCATGACTTGTTCATCTTGGCTCCTTTTAAAAAACACAGCAAGGAAGGGTTACTCCAAGCAGAGTCTCCCTTTTTTCCAAAATTTGGGCCACACACACACCCACCCCTTCAGTGGCAGCACTTTTGCCCCAGTTGTACACTTCACAGGTAGATTTGTATCAAGCACATTCACAAATACGCCATACTTAACCCTCCCCATGATGACACCGGGGTAGGTAGCAAAGTATTTGCTGAACCATGACTTGTTCATCTTGGCTCTTTTTAAAAAACACAGCAAGGAAGGGTTACTCCAAGCGGAGTCTCCCTTTTTTCCAAAAATTGGGCCACACACACACTCACCCCTTCAGTGGCAGCACTTGTGCCCCAGTTGTACACTTCACAGCTAGATTTGCATCAAGCACATTCAAAAATACGCCATCCTTAACCGTCCCCAGGATGACACCGGGGTAGGTAGCTAAGTCTTTCCTGATCCCAGCTCTGTTCATCTTGGATCATTTTTAAAAACAATGTAAGCAATGGTTACTCCAAGCGGAGTCTCCCTTTTTTCCAAAAATTGGGCCAGACACACACCCACCCCTTCAGTGGCAGCACGTGTGCCCCAGTTGTACACTTCACAGCTAGATTTGCATCAAGCAGATTCAAAAATACGCCATCCTTAACCATCACCAGGATGACACTGGGGTAGCTAGCAAAGTATTTGCTGAACCATGAATTGTTCATCTTGGCTCCTTTTAAAAAACACAGCAAGGAAGGGTTACTCCAAGCGGAGTCTCCCTTTTTTCCAAAAATTGGGCCACACACACCCACCCCTTCAGTGGCAGCACGTGTGCCCCAGTTGTACACTTCACAGGTAGATTTGCATCAAGCACATTCAAAAATACGCCATACTTAACCGTCCCCAGGATGACACCGGGGTAGGTAGCAAAGTATTTGCTGAATTATGACTTGTTCATCTTGGCTCTTTTTAAAAAACACAGCAAGGAAGGGTTACTCCAAGCGGAGTCTCCCTTTTTTTCCAAAAATTGGGCCACACACACACCCACCCCTTCAGTGGCAGCACTTGTGCCCCAGTTGTACACTTCACAGCTAGATTTGAAAGAGCACATTCAAAAATACGCCATCCTTAACCGTCCCCAGGATGACACCGGGGTAGGTAGCAAAGTATTTGCTGAACCATGACTTGTTCATCTTGGCTCTTTTTAAAAAACACAGCAAGGAAGGGTTACTCCAAGCGGAGTCTCCCTTTTTTCCAAAAATTGGGCCACACACACACCCACCCCTTCAGTGGCAGCACTTGTGCCCCAGTTGTACACTTCACAGCTAGATTTGCATAAAGCACATTCAAAAATACGCCATCCTTAACCGTCCCCAGGATGACACCGGGGTAGGTAGCTAAGTCTTTCCTGATCCAAGCTCTGTTCATCTTGGATCATTTTTAAAAACAATGTAAGCAATGGTTACTCCAAGCGGAGTCTCCCTTTTTTCCAAAAATTGGGCCAGACACACACCCACCCCTTCAGTGGCAGCATGTGTGCCCCAGTTGTAAACTTCACAGCTATATTTGCATCAAGCACATTCAAAAATACGCCATCCTTAACCATCTCCAGGATGACACCGGGGTAGGTAGCAAAGTATTTGCTGAACCATGACTTGTTCATCTTGGCTCCTTTTAAAAAACACAGCAAGGAAGGGTTACTCCAACCAGAGTCTTCCTTTTTTCCAAAAATTAGGCCACAAACACACCCACCCCTTCAGTGGCAGCACTTGTGCCCCAGCTGTACACTTCACAGCTAGATGTGCATCAAGCACATTCAAAAATGCGCTATCCTTAACCGTCCCCAGGATGACACCGGGGTAGGTAGCTAAGTTTTTCTTGATCCCAGCTCTGTTCATCTTGGATCATTTTTAAAAACAATGTAAGCAAGGGTTACTCCAAGCGAAGTTTCTCTTTTTTCCAAAAATTGGGCCACACACACACCCACCCCTTCAGTGGCAGCACGTGTGCCCCAGTTGTACACTTCACAGCTAGATTTGAAAGAGCACATTCAAAAATACGCCATCCTTAACCGTCCCCAGGATGACACCGGGGTAGGTAGCTAAGTCTTTCCTGATCCCAGCTCTGTTCATCTTGGATCATTTTTAAAAACAATAAAAGCAAGGGTTACTCCAAGCGGAGTCTCCCTTTTTTCCAAAAATTGGGCCACACACACACCCACCCCTTCATTGGCAGCACTTGTGCCCCAGTTGTACACTTCACAGCTAGATTTGCATCAAGCACATTCAAAAATACGCCATCCTTAACTGTCCCCAGGATGACACGGGGTAGGTAGCTAAGTCTTTCCTGATCCCACCTTTGTTCATCTTGGATCATTTTTAAAAACAATGTAAGCAAGGGTTACGCCAAGCGGAGTCTCCCTTTTTTCCAAAAATTGGGCCACACACACACCCACCCCTTCAGTGGCAGCACGTGTGCCCCAGTTGTACACTTCACAGCTCGATTTGCATCAAGCACATTCAAAAATACGCCATACTTAACCATCACCAGGATGACACTGGGGTAGGTAGCAAAGTATTTGCTGAACCATGACTTGTTCATCCTGGCTCCTTTTAAAAAACACAGCAAGGAAGGGTTACTCCAAGCGGAGTCTCCCTTTTTTCAGAAAGTTGGGCCACACACACACCCACCCCTTCAGTGGCAGCACTTTTGCCCCAGTTGTACACTTCACAGCTAGATTTGCATCAAGCACATTCAAAAATGCGCCATCCTTAACCGTCCCCAGGATGACACCAGGGTAGGTAGCTAAGTCTTTCCTGATTCCAGCTCTGTTCATCTTGGATCATTTTTAAAAACAATGTAAGCAAGGGTTACTCCAAGCGGAGTCTTCCTTTTTTCCAAAAATTAGGCCACAAACACACCCACCCCTTCAGTGGCAGCACTTGTGCCCCAGCTGTACACTTCACAGCTAGATGTGCATCAAGCACATTCAAAAATGCACTATCCTTAACCGTCCCCAGGATGACACCGGGGTAGGTAGCTAAGTCTTTCCTGATCCCAGCTCTGTTCATCTTGGATCATTTTTAAAAACAATGTAAGCAAGGGTTACTCCAAGCGGAGTTTCTCTTTTTTCCAAAAATTTGGCCACACACACACCCACCCCTTAAGTGGCAGCACGTGTGCCCCAGTTGTACACTTCACAGCTAGATTTGAAAGAGCACATTCAAAAATACGCCATCCTTAACCATCCCCAGGATGACACCGGGGTAGGTAGCTAAGTCTTTCCTGATCCCAGCTCTGTTCATCTTGGATCATTTTTAAAAACAATAAAAGCAAGGGTTACTCCAAGCGGAGTCTCCCTTTTTTCCAAAAATTGGGCCACACACACACCCACCCCTTCATTGGCAGCACTTGTGCCCCAGTTGTACACTTCACAGCTAGATTTGCATCAAACACATTCAAAAATACGCCATCCTTAACTGTCCCCAGGATGACACGGGGTAGGTAGCTAAGTCTTTCCTGATCCCACCTTTGTTCATCTTGGATCATTTTTAAAAACAATGTAAGCAAGGGTTACGCCAAGCGGAGTCTCCCTTTTTTCCAAAAATTGGGCCACACACACACCCACCCCTTCAGTGGCAGCACGTGTGCCCCAGTTGTACACTTCACAGCTCGATTTGCATCAAGCACATTCAAAAATACGCCATACTTAACCATCACCAGTTTGACACTGGGGTAGGTAGCAAAGTATTTGCTGAACCATGACTTGTTCATCCTGGCTCCTTTTAAAAAACACAGCAAGGAAGGGTTACTCCAAGCGGAGTCTCCCTTTTTTCAGAAAGTTGGGCCACACACACACCCACCCCTTCAGTGGCAGCACTTTTGCCCCAGTTGTACACTTCACAGCTAGATTTGCATCAAGCACATTCAAAAATGCGCCATCCTTAACCGTCCCCAGGATGACACCGGGGTAGGTAGCTAAGTCTTTCCTGATCCCAGCTCTGTTCATCTTGGATCATTTTTAAAAACAATGTAAGCAAGGGTTACTCCAAGCGGAGTTTCTCTTTTTTTCCAAAAATTGGGCCACACACACACCCACCCCTTCAGTGGCAGCACGTGTGCCCCAGTTGTACACTTCACAGCTAGATTTGAAAGAGCACATTCAAAAATACGCCATCCTTAACCATCCCCAGGATGACACCGGGGTAGGTAGCTAAGTCTTTCCTGATCCCAGCTCTGTTCATCTTGGATCATTTTTAAAAACAATGTAAGCAAGGGGTTACGCCAAGCGGAGTCTCCCTTTTTTCCAAAAATTGGGCCACACACACACCCACCCCTTCAGTGGCAGCACGTGTGCCCCAGTTGTACACTTCACAGCTCGATTTGCATCAAGCACATTCAAAAATACGCCATACTTAACCATCACCAGGATGACACTGGGGTAGGTAGCAAAGTATTTGCTGAACCATGACTTGTTCATCCTGGCTCCTTTTAAAAAACACAGCAAGGAAGGGTTACTCCAAGCGGAGTCTCCCTTTTTTCAGAAAGTTGGGCCACACACACACCCACCCCTTCAGTGGCAGCACTTTTGCCCCAGTTGTACACTTCACAGCTAGATTTGCATCACGCACATTCAAAAATGCGCCATCCTTAACCGTCCCCAGGATGACACCGGGGTAGGTAGCTAAGTCTTTCCTGATTCCAGCTCTGTTCATCTTGGATCATTTTTAAAAACAATGTAAGCAAGGGTTACTCCAAGCGGAGTCTTCCTTTTTTCCAAAAATTAGGCCACAAACACACCCACCCCTTCAGTGGCAGCACTTGTGCCCCAGCTGTACACTTCACAGCTAGATGTGCATCAAGCACATTCAAAAATGCACTATCCTTAACCGTCCCCAGGATGACACCGGGGTAGGTAGCTAAGTCTTTCCTGATCCCAGCTCTGTTCATCTTGGATCATTTTTAAAAACAATGTAAGCAAGGGTTACTCCAAGCGGAGTTTCTCTTTTTTCCAAAAATTGGGCCACACACACACCCACCCCTTCAGTGGCAGCACGTGTGCCCCAGTTGTACACTTCACAGCTAGATTTGAAAGAGCACATTCAAAAATACGCCATCCTTAACCATCCCCAGGATGACACCGGGTTAGGTAGCTAAGTCTTTCCTGATCCCAGCTCTGTTCATCTTGGATCATTTTTAAAAACAATAAAAGCAAGGGTTACTCCAAGCGGAGTCTCCCTTTTTTCCAAAAATTGGGCCACACACACACCCACCCCTTCATTGGCAGCACTTGTGCCCCAGTTGTACACTTCACAGCTAGATTTGCATCAAGCACATTCAAAAATACGCCATCCTTAACTGTCCCCAGGATGACACGGGGTAGGTAGCTAAGTCTTTCCTGATCCCACCTTTGTTCATCTTGGATCATTTTTAAAAACAATGTAAGCAAGGGTTACGCCAAGCGGAGTCTCCCTTTTTTCCAAAAATTGGGCCACACACACACCCACCCCTTCAGTGGCAGCACGTGTGCCCCAGTTGTACACTTCACAGCTCGATTTGCATCAAGCACATTCAAAAATACGCCATACTTAACCATCACCAGGATGACACTGGGGTAGGTAGCAAAGTATTTGCTGAACCATGACTTGTTCATCCTGGCTCCTTTTAAAAAACACAGCAAGGAAGGGTTACTCCAAGCGGAGTCTCCCTGTTTTCCAAAAATTGGGCCACACACACACCCACCCCTTCAGTGGCAGCACTTGTGCCCCAGTTGTACACTTCACAGCTAGATTTGCATCAAGCACATTCAAAAATGCGCCATCCTTAACCGTCCCCAGGATGACACCGGGGTAGGTAGCTAAGTCTTTCCTGATCCCAGCTCTGTTCATCTTGGATCATTTTTAAAAACAATGTAAGCAAGGGTTACTCCAAGCAGAGTCTACCTTTTTTCCAAAAATTAGGCCACACACACACCCACCCCTTCAGTGGCAGCACTTGTGCCCCAGTTGTACACTTCACAGGTAGATTTGCATCAAGCACATTCAAAAATACTCCATCCTTAACCGTCCCCAGGATGACAACGGGGTAGGTAGCAAAGTATTTGCTGAACCATGACTTGTTCATCTTGGCTCCTTTTAAAAAACACAGCAAGGAAGGGTTACTCCAAGCGGAGTCTCCCTTTTTTCCAAAAATTGGGCCACACACACACTCACCCCTTCAGTGGCAGCACTTGTGCCCCAGTTGTACACTTCACAGCTAGATTTGCATCAAGCACATTCAAAAATACGCCATCCTTAACCGTCCCCAGGATGACACCGGGGTAGGTAGCTAAGTCTTTCCTGATCCCAGCTCTGTTCATCTTGGATCATTTTTAAAAACAATGTAAGCAATGGTTACTCCAAGCGGAGTCTCCCTTTTTTCCAAAAATTGGGCCAGACACACACCCACCCCTTCAGTGGCAGCACGTGTGCCCCAGTTGTACACTTCACAGCTAGATTTGCATCAAGCAGATTCAAAAATACGCCATCCTTAACCATCACCAGGATGACACTGGGGTAGCTAGCAAAGTATTTGCTGAACCATGAATTGTTCATCTTGGCTCCTTTTAAAAAACACAGCAAGGAAGGGTTACTCCAAGCGGAGTCTCCCTTTTTTCCAAAAATTGGGCCACACACACCCACCCCTTCAGTGGCAGCACGTGTGCCCCAGTTGTACACTTCACAGGTAGATTTGCATCAAGCACATTCAAAAATACGCCATACTTAACCGTCCCCAGGATGACACCGGGGTAGGTAGCAAAGTATTTGCTGAATTATGACTTGTTCATCTTGGCTCTTTTTAAAAAACACAGCAAGGAAGGGTTACTCCAAGCGGAGTCTCCCTTTTTTTCCAAAAATTGGGCCACACACACACCCACCCCTTCAGTGGCAGCACTTGTGCCCCAGTTGTACACTTCACAGCTAGATTTGAAAGAGCACATTCAAAAATACGCCATCCTTAACCGTCCCCAGGATGACACCGGGGTAGGTAGCAAAGTATTTGCTGAACCATGACTTGTTCATCTTGGCTCTTTTTAAAAAACACAGCAAGGAAGGGTTACTCCAAGCGGAGTCTCCCTTTTTTCCAAAAATTAGGCCACACACACACCCACCCCTTCAATGGCAGCACTTTTGCCCCAGTTGTACACTTCACAGCTAGATTTGCATCAAGCACATTCAAAAATGCGCCATCCTTAACCGTCCCCAGGATGACACCGGGGTAGGTAGCTAAGTCTTTCCTGATTCCAGCTCTGTTCATCTTGGATCATTTTTAAAAACAATGTAAGCAAGGGTTACTCCAAGCGGAGTCTCCCTTTTTTCCAAAAATTGGGCCACACACACACCCACCCCTTCAGTGGCAGCACTTGTGCCCCAGTTGTACACTTCACAGGTAGATTTGCATCAAGCACATTCAAAAATACGCCATACTTAACCGTCCCCAGGATGACACCGGAGTAGGTAGCAAAGTATTTGCTGAACCATGACTTGTTCATCTTGGCTCTTTTTAAAAAACACAGCAAGGAAGGGTTACTCCAAGCGGAGTCTCCCTTTTTTCCAAGAATTGGGCCACACACACACCCACCCCTTCAGTGGCAGCACTTGTGCCCCAGTTGTACACTTCACAGGTAGATTTGCATCAAGCACATTCAAAAATACGCCATACTTAACCGTCCCCAGGATGACACCGGGGTAGGTAGCAAAGTATTTGCTGAATTATGACTTGTTCATCTTGGCTCTTTTTAAAAAACACAGCAAGGAAGGGTTACTCCAAGCGGAGTCTCCCTTTTTTCCAAAAATTGGGCCACACACACACCCACCCCTTCAGTGGAAGCACTTGTGCCCCAGTTGTACACTTCACAGCTAGATTTGCATCAAGCACATTCAAAAATACGCCATCCTTAACCGTCCCCAGGATGACACCGGGGTAGGTAGCTAATTCTTTCCTGATCCCAGCTCTGTTCATCTTGGATCATTTTTAAAAACAATGTAAGCAAGGGTTACTCCAAGCGGAGTCTCCCTTTTTTTCAAAAATTGGGCCACACACACACCCACCCCTTCAGTGGCAGCACTTGTGCCCCAGTTGTACACTTCACAGCTAGATTTGCATCAAGCACATTCAAAAATACGCCATCCTTAACCGTCCCCAGGATGACACCGGGGTAGGTAGCTAAGTCTTTCCTGATCCCAGCTCTGTTCATCTTGGATCATTTTTAAAAACAATGTAAGCAAGGGTTACTCCAAGCGGAGTCTCCCTTTTTTCCAGAAATTGGGCCACACACACACCCACCCCTTCAGTGGCAGCACGTGTGCCCCAGTTGTACACTTCATAACTAGATTTGCATCAAGCACATTCAAAAATACGCCATCCTTAACTGTCCCCAGGATGACACCGGGGTAGGTAGCTAAGTCTTTCCTGATCCCAGCTCTGTTCATCTTGGATCATTTTTTAAAACAATGTAAGCAAGGGTTACTCCAAGCAGAGTATCCCTTTTTTCCAAAAATTGGGCCACAAACACACCCACCCCTTCAGTGGCAGCACTTGTGCCCCAATTGTACACTTTACAGGTAGATTTGCATCAAGCACATTCAAAAATATGCCATACTTAACCGTCCCCAGGATGACACTGGGGTAGGTAGCAAAGTATTTGCTGAACCATGACTTGTTCATCTTGGTTCCTTTTAAAAAACAGAGCAAGGAAGGGTTACTCCAAGCGGAGTCTCCCTTTTTTCCAGAAAGTGGGCCACACACACACCCACCCCTTCAGTGGCAGCACTTGTGCCCCAGTTGTACACTTCACAGGTAGATTTGCATAAAGCACATTCAAAAATACGCCATACTTAACCGTCCCCAGGATGACACCGGGATAGGTAGCTAAGTCTTTCCTGATCCCAGCTCTGTTCATCTTGGATCATTTTTAAAAACAATGTAAGCATCAAGCACATTCAAAATCCACAAGCATTTACTCTCCCCAGGATGACACAGGGGTAGTAAATTCCTTGTGGATCCATGACTTGTTCATTTTGATGAACGTTAGTCTGTCCACATTGTCACTGGACAGACGCGTGCGCCTACCTGTCACCACACACCCAGCAGCACTGAAGACACGTTCAGAGACAACGCTGGCAGCTGGACACGACAAAATCTCCAAGGCGTAAGTGGAGAGCTCTGGCCATTTTTCAAGATTTGAAGCCCAAAATGAGCAAGGCTCCATTTGCAAAGTCATGGCATCGATGTTCATTTAGAGATACTCCTGTTTCATCCTCTCCAGACGTTGACTGTGTCAGACTTGTTGTATCTGGTGGCCTTGCAAAGGATGGTCTAAAAAAATTATGAAAAGATTCAATACAATTGCTGTTACCAGCACCAGATACGGTGCTACTGGTACGGGTAGATTGTTGAAGATGATGAGACCGTCCCATGTTTGTCAAGTTACAACTGGGAGATTCACTCCCTGCACCACGGTTGTTTGGTGGAAAAGCCGAGCTAAGATCGAGTAACAGCTTCTGCTGATAGTCCTGCATATGTGCGTCCCTTTCTATGGCTGGAATTATGTCACAAAATTTGGACTTGTACCGGGGATCTAATAGTGTGGCAAGCCAGTAGTCATCATCACTTCTAATTTTGACAATACGAGGGTCATGTTGGAGGTAGTGCAGCAAGAAGGCGCTCATGTGTCTTGCGCAGCCATACGGACCAAGTCCACGCTGTGTTTGTGGCATAGAGGTGCTAACCGTGCTTTCTTCCTCTGACATCTCCCCCCAACCTCTTTCAACAGAAATTTGACCAAGGTCTCCCTCATCCGCTGAGTCTTCCATGTCCATGGACAGTTCGTCCTCCATTTCATCATGTTCTCCTGCACCTTCCTCAACATTTCGCCTGCTACTATGCTCCCTTGTTGATCCCTGTCCCCCATGGTCCCATGCCTGCCGCGTTGGTGATGATGAACGTCTGGACCTTGGTGATGTAGTTGTGTCTTGCGCATATGAATCCTCCTGTAGTTCCTCTCCTTCCTGTTGTCCCACCCCCTGACTCCGAATAGTGTTTAGCGTGTGCTCCAGCATGTAAATGTCTGGAATTGTCATGGTGATAATTGCATTGTCAGCACTAAACATATTCGGCGACATGTCGAAACTGTGCAGAAGGGTGCATAGGTCCTTGATTTGAGACCACTCCATCAGGGTGATCTACCCCACCTCTGCATCTCGTTGGCCCAGGCTGTACGTCATGACGTATTGCACCAGGGCTCGACAGTGCTGCCACAGTCAGTGTAACATGTGGAGAGTCGAATTCCAGCGTGTCGGCACATCGCATTTCAGGCGATGAACCGGCAGGCCGAAAGACTTCTGGAGCGATGCAAGTCGCTCAGTAGCAGTGGTTGAACGGCGGAAGTGAGCAGACAGTTTTTGTGCCCTGTTCAGAAGGCCATCTAGGCCGGGATAGTGTGTTAAAAATTGCTGGACAACAAGGTTCAACACGTGAGCCATACAAAGCACATGTGTCACCTTGCCCAGGCAAAGGGCCGCACCCAGGTTTGCAGCATTGTCGCACACAGCCTTACCAGGCTGCAGGTTGAGTGGAGACAACCATTTATTAAACTCAGTCTCCAGAGCTGCCCACAACTCAGCCACTGTGTGACTCTTATTTCCAAGACATTTCAAGCTAAAGACCGCCTGATGCCATTGCGCTCTGCTGCCAGCATAGTAATGAGGGGTGCGTGATTCCTTCTGCGCAGTTAGATCGCTGGTGGCCTGACCAGGCAGGCTTGGGGCGGAGGTGGAGGACCCAGAAGAGGTGGAGGAGGCAGAAGCAGTGGCGGAACTTGGACAGACAGAGAATTGACACACAAGTCGTGGGGACGGCAAGACTTGTGCAGCAGACCCTTCACCATCTATCACCATAGTTACCAAGTGCCCAGTCAGCGACATGTAACATCCCTGTCCATGCTTACTGGTCCAAGTATCGTTGGTGAAATGCACCCGTTCACACACAGAGTTTCTCAAGGAAGCAGTGATGTTGTGTGTGACATGCTGGTGTAGTGCAGGCACACCTTTCTTAGAGAAGTAGTGGCGACTGGGCATCTGGTACTGGGGCACAGCGACAGACATAAGGTCTCTAAAATCCTGTGTGTCCACCAGACAGAAAGGCAGCATTTCAGTAGCCAAGAGCTTACAGAGGGATAAAGTCAACCTCTTAGCTTTGTCATGGGTCGCAGGAAATGGCCTTTTATTTGTCCACATCTGAGGGACAGAGATCTGGCTGCTGTGTGTAGACGGTGGTGAGTAGGGTGTCCCTGGAAAAATACAGGTTTGTGAGGAAAGTGCAGGCGTAGACATGATGTTGCCTTCATCCAACGTTGGTGCTATCGATGTCTGAGAGAGCTGTATACACGCACTTGTTTCCCCTTTCAAACCAACGGACGACCTACCAAGCAAACTGCCTGTTGCGGTTACAGTGGTGGAAGTTGTGCATGGAAAACCAGGTGTGACAGCTGTCCCCACAGTCCTAGAAGAAGAAGAGCATGCGGATGCACTGGAAGGGGAAGGCGGTGGACGGTTCGCTCCGCTAGGCCGCATTGCAGCACGGTGAGCTTACCACTGGGACATATGATATTTATTCATGTGACGATTCATGGAAGAAGTTGTCAAACTGCTGAGGTTTTGCCCTCTACTAACAGAATCACGACAAATTTTACAGATCACATAATTTGGCCGATCTTTTGCTATGTCAAAAAAGGACCAGGCTAGGCAAGACTTAGAGGGCATGCGACCTGCTGAGCCCCCCCGACTAGTGCTCAGAGGCACAGTGGTGGCTGAGGATGCAGTTGTAGATGTGCTACCAGTACTCCGACTCTGTCCAGGAAGGCGCAAGGTAACTTCGTCATCAGTTGCATCCTCCTCCACCGCCTCTGTTGACCTCCTCGAGTGCCTGACTGTGGGTTGATAGTAGGTGGGATCTAGAACTTCCTCATCAATTGTTGTGTTTGCACTCCCCTCCCCTTCAGACCGAGCCTCTGCCTGCCCTGACCGAATATTTAAGTTGTCATCCCAATCTGGTATCTGCGTCTCATTGTCATCAGTATGTTCCTCATTGTCTAATACAACAGGTATTTCAGTTTGTGAATAAGGGTCAACATTATGCTCTGAAACTTGTTCATCACGGCCTGAATCTGAGTCACAAAGGTTCTGGGCATCACTGCAGACCATTTCCTGGTCTGTACTCACTGTAGTTTGGGAGCAGACCTCTGATTCCCAGGCTATAGTGTGACTGAACAGCTCTGCAGACTCAGCCATCTCAGTTCCACCATACTGTGCAGGGCGGATGGAGACTTGAGAGCTGGGAGAAAGCAAGTGTGATTGGGATGACAACTCAGAGGACTGGTGTTTTTTGGATGCGGTAGTTGAGGTGGAGGAGAGGGCACTTGTTGGACCACTTGAGATCCATTCAAGCATTTTCTTTTTTTGGCCATCATCTACCTTTGTTCCAGTTGTTCGTGTCCGTAAAAAAGGGAGCACATTGGATTGTCCACGGTAAGTAGTAGACATCTTACTTTTGCTGGAAGATGGTCTATCTTCAGCAGATGTTAATGGAGCTTTGCCACCTTCCCCACGGACAAACCCTTTTTATCCTTTTCCAACACGCCTCTTCCCCTTTCCACCAGCATTTGTCAATTTGCCACTCATTTTGATTGCGACAAGATTGTGCACTTAAAATGTGGTAGTAAAAATTGAGAGGTGGTGTAGATTGCAGCGGTGGTCTATCTTTATTAACAGCAGAATAACCAACAATAACTATCCCTGACAATGCAACTACGGCCCTTAAACTGGCAGCATAGATTGCTAGTATAATGGCTTAGTAACAATGAGTTTCAGTGTGCAATGCAGAGGTGCTGCAAATAGCTTTGCACTAGTGGGACACTAATGGAAGTCCAACAGCCACTTTTAGGATGCCACTAAGTTTACTCAGTGTTTGCTAGTATAATGGCTTAGTAACAATGAGTTTGAGTGTGCAATGCAGAGGTGCTGGACATAGATTTGCACCAGTGGGACACTAATGGAAGTCCAACAGCCACTTTTAGGATGCCACTAAGTTTAATCAGTGTTTGCTAGTATAATGGCTTAGTAACAATGAGTTTGAGTGTGCAATGCAGGGGTGCTGCACATAGATTTGCACCAGTGGCACACTAATGGAAGTCCAACAGCCACTTTTAGGATGCCACTAAGTTTAATCAGTGTTTGCTAGTATAATGGCTTTGTAACAATGAGTTTGAGTGTGCAATGCAGTGGTGCTGCAAATAGCTTTGCACCAGTGGGACACTAATGGAAGTCCAACAGCCACTTCTAGGATGCCACTAAGTTTAATCAGTGTTTGCTAGTATAATGGCTTAGTAACAATGAGTTTGAGTGTGCAATGCAGATGTGCTGCAAATAGATTTGCACTAGTGGGATACTAATGGAAGTCCAACAGCCACTTTTAGGATGCCACTAAGTTTACTCAGTGTTTGCTAGTATAATGGCTTAGTAACAATGATTTTGAGTGTGCAATGCACAGGTGCTGCACATAGATTTGCACTAGTGGGACACTAATGGAAGTCCAACAGCCACTTTTAGGATGCCACTAAGTTTACTCAGTGTTTGCTAGTATAATGGCTTAGTAACAATGAGTTTGAGTGTGCAATAAAGAGGTGCTGCACATAGATTTGCACCAGTGGCACACTAATGGAAGTCCAACAGCCACTTTTAGAATGCCACTAAGTTTAATCAGTGTTTGCTAGCATAATGGATTAGTAACAATGAGTTTTAGTGTGCAATGCAGAGGTGCTGCAAATAGATTTGCACTAGTGGGACACTAATGGAAGTCCAACAGCCACTTTTAGGATGCCACTAAGTTTACTCAGTGTTTGCTAGTATAATGGCTTAGTAACAATGAGCTTGAGCGTGCAAGGCAGAGGTGCTGCAAATAGATTTGCATTAGTGGGACACTAATGGAAGTCCAACAGCCACTTTTAGGATGCCACTAAGTTTACTCAGTGTTTGCTAGTATAATGGCTTAGTAACAATGAGTTTGAGTGTGCAATGCAGAGGTGCTGCACATAGATTGCACTAGTGGGACACTAATGGAAGTCCAACAGCCACTTTTAGGATGCCACCAAGTTTACTAAGTGTTTGCTGGTATAATGGCTTAGTAACAATGAGTTTTAGTGTGCAATGTAGAGGTGCTGCAAATAGATTTGCACTAGTGGGACACTAATGGAAGTCCTACAGCCACTTTTAGGATGCCACTAAGTTTACTCAGTGTTTGCTAGTATAATGGCTTAGTAACAATGAGCTTGAGCGTGCAAGGCAGAGGTGCTGCAAATAGATTTGCATTAGTGGGACACTAATGGAAGTCCAACAGCCACTTTTAGGATGCCACTAAGTTTACTCAGTGTTTGCTAGTATAATGGCTTAGTAACAATGAGTTTGAGTGTGCAATGCAGAGGTGCTAGACATAGATTTGCACCAGTGGGACACTAATGGAAGTCCAACAGCCACTTTTAGGATGCCATCAAGTTTAATCAGTGTTTGCTAGTATAATGGCTTTGTAAGAATGAGTTTGAGTGTGCAATGCAGTGGTGCTGCAAATAGCGTTGCACCAGTGGGACACTAATGGAAATCCAACAGCCACTTCTAGGTTGCCACTAAGTTTAATCAGTGTTTGCTATTATAATGGCTTAGTAACAATGAGTTTGAGTGTGCAATGCAGAGGTGCTGCAAATAGATTTGCACTAGTGGGATACTAATGGAAGTCCAACAGCCACTTTTAGGATGCCACTAAGTTTACTCAGTGTTTGCTAGTATAATGGCTTAGTAACAATGAGTTTTAGTGTGCAATGCAGAGGTGCTGCAAATAGATTTGCACTAGTGGGACACTAATGGAAGTCCAACAGCCACTTTTAGGATGCCACTAAGTTTACTCAGTGTTTGCTAGTATAATGGCTTAGTACCAATGAGTTTGAGTGTGCAATAAAGAGGTGCTGCACATAGATTTGCACCAGTGGCACACTAATGGAAGTCCAACAGCCACTTTTAGGATGCCATTAAGTTTACTCAGTGTTTGCTAGTATAATGGCTTAGTAACAGTGAGCTTGAGCGTGCAATGCAGAGGTGCTGCACATAGATTTGCACTAGTGGGACACTAATGGAAGTCCAACAGCCACTTTTAGGATGCCACCAAGTTTACTAAGTGTTTGCTAGTATAATGGCTTAGTAACAATGAGTTTTAGTGTGCAATGCAGAGGTGCTGCAAATAGATTTGCACTAGTGGGACACTAATGGAAGTCCAACAGCCACTTTTAGGATGCCACTAAGTTTACTCAGTGTTTGCTAGTATAATGGCTTAGTAACAATGAGCTTGAGCGTGCAAGGCAGAGGTGCTGCAAATAGATTTGCATTAGTGGGACACTAAAGGAAGTCCAACAGCCACTTTTAGGATGCCACTAAGTTTACTCAGTGTTTGCTAGTATAATGGCTTAGTAACAATGAGTTTGAGGGTGCAATGCAGAGGTGCTGCAAATAGCTTTGCACCAGTGGGACACTAATGGAAGTCCAACAGCCACTTTTAGGATGCCACTAAGTTTAATCAGTGTTTGCTAGTATAGTGGCTTAGTAACAATGAGTTTGAGTGTGCAATGCAGTAGTGCTGCAAATAGCTTTGCACCAGTGGGACACTAATGGAAGTCCAACAGCCACTTTTAGGATGCCACTAAGTTTACTCAGTGTTTGCTAGTATAATGGCTTAGTAACAATGAGCTTTAGTGTGCAATGCAGAGGTGCTGCACATAGATTTGCACTAGTGGGACACTAATGGAAGTCCAACAGCCACTTTTAGGATGCCACTAAGTTTACTCAGTGTTTGCTAGTATAATGGCTTAGTAACAATGAGTGTGCAATGCAGAGGTGCTGCACATATATTTGCACTAGTGGGACACTAATGGAAGTCCAACAGCCACTTTTAGGATGCCACTAAGTTTAATCAGTGTTTGCTAGTATAATGGCTTAGTAACAATGAGTTTGAGTGTGCAATCCAGTGGTGCTGCAAATAGCTTTGCACCAGTGGGACACTAATGGAAGTCCAACAGCCACTTTTAGGATGCCACTAAGTTTACTCAGTGTTTGCTAGTATAATGGCTTAGTAACAATGAGCTTGAGCGTGCAATGCAGAGGTGCTGCACATACATTTGCACTAGTGGGACACTAATGGAAGTCCAACAGCCACTTTTAGGATGCCACCAAGTTTACTAAGTGTTTGCTAGTATAATGGCTTAGTAACAATGAGTTTTAGTGGGCAATGCAGAGGTGCTGCAAATAGATTTGCACTAGTGGGACACTAATGGAAGTCCAACAGCCACTTTTAGGATGCCACTAAGTTTACTCAGTGTTTGCTAGTATAATGGCTTAGTAACAATGAGCTTGAGCGTGCAAGGCAGAGGTGCTGCAAATAGATTTGCATTAGTGGGACACTAATGGAAGTCCAACAGCCACTTTTAGGATGCCACTAAGTTTACTCAGTGTTTGCTAGTATAATGGCTTAGTAACAATGAGTTTGAGTGTGCAATGCAGAGGTGCTGGACATAGATTTGCACCAGTGGGACACTAATGGAAGTCCAACAGCCACTTTTAGGATGCCATCAAGTTTAATCAGTGTTTGCTATTATAATGGCTTTGTAAGAATGAGTTTGAGTGTGCAATGCAGTGGTGCTGCAAATAGCGTTGCACCAGTGGGACACTAATGGAAATCCAACAGCCACTTCTAGGTTGCCACTAAGTTTAATCAGTGTTTGCTATTATAATGGCTTAGTAACAATGAGTTTGAGTGTGCAATGCAGAGGTGCTGCAAATAGATTTGCACTAGTGGGATACTAATGGAAGTCCAACAGCCACTTTTAGGATGCCACTAAGTTTACTCAGTGTTTGCTAGTATAATGGCTTAGTAACAATGAGTTTTAGTGTGCAATGCAGAGGTGCTGCAAATAGATTTGCACTAGTGGGACACTAATGGAAGTCCAACAGCCACTTTTAGGATGCCACTAAGTTTACTCAGTGTTTGCTAGTATAATGGCTTAGTACCAATGAGTTTGAGTGTGCAATAAAGAGGTGCTGCACATAGACTTGCACCAGTGGCACACTAATGGAAGTCCAACAGCCACTTTTAGGATGCCACTAAGTTTACTCAGTGTTTGCTAGTATAATGGCTTAGTAACAATGAGTTTTAGTGTGCAATGCAGAGGTGCTGCAAATAGATTTGCACTAGTGGGACACTAATGGAAGTCCAACAGCCACTTTTAGGATGCCACTAAGTTTACTCAGTGTTTGCTAGTATAATGGCTTAGTAACAATGAGTTTCAGTGTGCAATGCAGAGGTGCAGCAAATAGATTTGCACTAGTGGGACACTAATGGAAGTCCAACAGCCACTTTTAGGATGCCACTAAGTTTACTCAGTGTTTGCTAGTATAATGGCTTAGTAACAATGAGTTTTAGTGTGCAATGCAGAGGTGCTGCACATAGATTTGCACTAGTGGGACACTAATGGAAGTCCAACAGCCACTTTTAGGATGCCACCAAGTTTACTAAGTGTTTGCTAGTATAATGGCTTAGTAACAATGAGTTTTAGTGTGCAATGCAGAGGTGCTGCAAATAGATTTGCACTAGTGGGACACTAATGGAAGTCCAACAGCCACTTTTAGGATGCCACTAAGTTTACTCAGTGTTTGCTAGTATAATGGCTTTGTAACAATGAGCTTGAGCGTGCAATGCAGAGGTGCTGCAAATAGATTTGCATTAGTGGGACACTAATGGAAGTCCAACAGCCACTTTTAGGATGCCACTAAGTTTACTCAGTGTTTGCTAGTATAATGGCTTAGTAACAATGAGTTTGAGAGTGCAATGCAGAGGTGCTGCAAATAGCTTTGCACCAGTGGGACACTAATGGAAGTCCAACAGCCACTTTTAGGATGCCACTAAGTTTAATCAGTGTTTGCTAGTATAGTGGCTTAGTAACAATGAGTTTGAGTGTGCAATGCAGTAGTGCTGCAAATAGCTTTGCACCAGTGGGACACTAATGGAAGTCCAACAGCCACTTTTAGGATGCCACTAAGTTTACTCAGTGTTTGCTAGTATAATGGCTTAGTAACAATGAGCTTTAGTGTGCAATGCAGAGGTGCTGCACATAGATTTGCACTAGTGGGACACTAATGGAAGTCCAACAGCCACTTTTAGGATGCCACTAAGTTTACTCAGTGTTTGCTAGTATAATGGCTTAGTAACAATGAGTTTGAGTGTGCAATGCAGAGGTGCTGCACATATATTTGCACTAGTGGGACACTAATGGAAGTCCAACAGCCACTTTTAGGATGCCACTAAGTTTAATCAGTGTTTGCTAGTATAATGGCTTAGTAACAATGAGTTTGAGTGTGCAATGCAGTGGTGCTGCAAATAGCTTTGCACCAGTGGGACACTAATGGAAGTCCAACAGCCACTTTTAGGATGCCACTAAGTTTACTCAGTGTTTGCTAGTATAATGGCTTAGTAACAATGAGCTTGAGCGTGCAATGCAGAGGTGCTGCACATAGATTTGCACTAGTGGGACACTAATGGAAGTCCAACAGCCACTTTTAGGATGCCACCAAGTTTACTAAGTGTTTGCTAGTATAATGGCTTAGTAACAATGAGTTTTAGTGTGCAATGCAGAGGTGCTGCAAATAGATTTGCACTAGTGGGACACTAATGGAAGTCCAACAGCCACTTTTAGGATGCCACTAAGTTTACTCAGTGTTTGCTAGTATAATGGCTTAGTAACAATGAGCTTGAGCGTGCAAGGCAGAGGTGCTGCAAATAGATTTGCATTAGTGGGACACTAATGGAAGTCCAACAGCCACTTTTAGGATGCCACTAAGTTTACTCAGTGTTTGCTAGTATAATGGCTTAGTAACAATGAGTTTGAGTGTGCAATGCAGAGGTGCTGCACATATATTTGCACTAGTGGGACACTAATGGAAGTCCAACAGCCACTTTTAGGATGCCACTAAGTTTAATCAGTGTTTGCTAGTATAATGGCTTAGTAACAATGAGTTTGAGTGTGCAATGCAGTGGTGCTGCAAATAGCTTTGCACCAGTGGGACACTAATGGAAGTCCAACAGCCACTTTTAGGATGCCACTAAGTTTACTCAGTGTTTGCTAGTATAATGGCTTAGTAACAATGAGCTTGAGCGTGCAAAGCAGAGGTGCTGCACATAGATTTGCACTAGTGGGACACTAATGGAAGTCCAACAGCCACTTTTAGGATGCCACCAAGTTTACTAAGTGTTTGCTAGTATAATGGCTTAGTAACAATGAGTTTTAGTGTGCAATGCAGAGGTGCTGCAAATAGATTTGCACTAGTGGGACACTAATGGAAGTCCAACAGCCACTTTTAGGATGCCACTAAGTTTACTCAGTGTTTGCTAGTATAATGGCTTAGTAACAATGAGCTTGAGCGTGCAAGGCAGAGGTGCTGCAAATAGATTTGCATTAGTGGGACACTAATGGAAGTCCAACAGCCACTTTTAGGATGCCACTAAGTTTACTCAGTGTTTGCTAGTATAATGGCTTAGTAACAATGAGTTTGAGGGTGCAATGCAGAGGTGCTGCAAATAGCTTTGCACCAGTGGGACACTAATGGAAGTCCAACAGCCACTTTTAGGATGCCACTAAGTTTAATCAGTGTTTGCTAGTATAGTGGCTTAGTAACAATGAGTTTGAGTGTGCAATGCAGTAGTGCTGCAAATAGCTTTGCACCAGTGGGACACTAATGGAAGTCCAACAGCCACTTTTAGGATGCCACTAAGTTTACTCAGTGTTTGCTAGTATAATGGCTTAGTAACAATGAGCTTTAGTGTGCAATGCAGAGGTGCTGCACATAGATTTGCACTAGTGGGACACTAATGGAAGTCCAACAGCCACTTTTAGGATGCCACTAAGTTTACTCAGTGTTTGCTAGTATAATGGCTTAGTAACAATGAGCTTGAGTGTGCAATGCAGAGGTGCTGCACATATATTTGCACTAGTGGGACACTAATGGAAGTCCAACAGCCACTTTTAGGATGCCACTAAGTTTAATCAGTGTTTGCTAGTATAATGGCTTAGTAACAATGACTTTGAGTGTGCAATGCAGTGGTGCTGTAAATAGCTTTGCACCAGTGGGACACTAATGGAAGTCCAACAGCCACTTTTAGGATGCCACTAAGTTTACTCAGTGTTTGCTAGTATAATGGCTTAGTAACAATGAGCTTGAGCGTGCAATGCAGAGGTGCTGCACATAGATTTGCACTAGTGGGACACTAATGGAAGTCCAACAGCCACTTTTAGGATGCCACCAAGTTTACTAAGTGTATGCTAGTATAATGGCTTAGTAACAATGAGTTTTAGTGTGCAATGCAGAGGTGCTGCAAATAGATTTGCACTAGTGGGACACTAATGGAAGTCCAACAGCCACTTTTAGGATGCCACTAAGTTTACTCAGTGTTTGCTAGTATAATGGCTTAGTAACAATGAGCTTGAGCGTGCAAGGCAGAGGTGCTGCAAATAGATTTGCATTAGTGGGACACTAATGGAAGTCCAACAGCCACTTTTAGGATGCCACTAAGTTTACTCAGTGTTTGCTAGTATAATGGCTTAGTAACAATGAGTTTCAGTGTGCAATGCAGAGGTGCTGGACATAGATTTGCACCAGTGGGACACTAATGGAAGTCCAACAGCCACTTTTAGGATGCCATCAAGTTTAATCAGTGTTTGCTAGTATAATGGCTTTGTAACAATGAGTTTGAGTGTGCAATGCAGTGGTGCTGCAAATAGCGTTGCACCAGTGGGACACTAATGGAAGTCCAACAGCCACTTCTAGGATGCCACTAAGTTTACTCAGTGTTTGCTAGTATAATGGCTTAGTAACAATGAGTTTGAGTGTGCAATGCACAGGTGCTGCACATAGATTTGCACTAGTGGGACACTAATGGAAGTCCAACAGCCACTTTTAGGATGCCACTAAGTTTACTCAGTGTTTGCTAGTATAATGGCTTAGTAACAATGAGTTTGAGTGTGCAATAAAGAGGTGCTGCAAATAGATTTGCACTAGTGGGACACTAATGGAAGTCCAATAGCCACTTTTAGGATGCCACTAAGTTTACTCAGTGTTTGCTAGTATAATGGCTTAGTAACAATGAGCTTGAGCGTGCAAGGCAGAGGTGCTGCAAATAGATTTGCATTAGTGGGACACTAATGGAAGTCCAACAGCCACTTTTAGGATGCCACTAAGTTTACTCAGTGTTTGCTAGTATAATGGCTTAGTACCAATGAGTTTGAGTGTGCAATGCAGAGGTGCTGCACCTAGATTTGCACTAGTGGGACACTAATGGAAGTCCAACAGCCACTTTTAGGATGCCACTAAGTTTACTCAGTGTTTGCTAGTATAATGGCTTAGTAACAATGAGTTTGAGTGTGCAATGCAGAGGTGCTGCAAATAGATTTGCACTAGTGGGATACTAATGGAAGTCCAACAGCCACTTTTAGGATGCCACTAAGTTTACTCAGTGTTTGCTAGTATAATGGCTTAGTAACAATGAGTTTTAGTGTGCAATGCAGAGGTGCTGCAAATAGATTTGCACTAGTGGGACACTAATGGAAGTCCAACAGCCACTTTTAGGATGCCACTAAGTTTACTCAGTGTTTGCTAGTATAATGGCTTAGTACCAATGAGTTTGAGTGTGCAATAAAGAGGTGCTGCACATAGATTTGCACCAGTGGCACACTAATGGAAGTCCAACAGCCACTTTTAGGATGCCATTAAGTTTACTCAGTGTTTGCTAGTATAATGGCTTAGTAACAGTGAGCTTGAGCGTGCAATGCAGAGGTGCTGCACATAGATTTGCACTAGTGGGACACTAATGGAAGTCCAACAGCCACTTTTAGGATGCCACCAAGTTTACTAAGTGTTTGCTAGTATAATGGCTTAGTAACAATGAGTTTGAGTGTGCAATGCAGAGGTGCTGCAAATAGATTTGCACTAGTGGGACACTAATGGAAGTCCAACAGACACTTTTAGGATGCCACTAAGTTTACTCAGTGTTTGCTAGTATAATGGCTTAGTAACAATGAGCTTGAGCGTGCAAGGCAGAGGTGCTGCAAATAGATTTGCATTAGTGGGACACTAAAGGAAGTCCAACAGCCACTTTTAGGATGCCACTAAGTTTACTCAGTGTTTGCTAGTATAATGGCTTAGTAACAATGAGTTTGAGGGTGCAATGCAGAGGTGCTGCACATAGATTTGCACTAGTGGGACACTAATGGAAGTCCAACAGCCACTTTTAGGATGCCACTAAGTTTACTCAGTGTTTGCTAGTATAATGGCTTAGTAACAATGAGTTTGAGTGTGCAATGCAGAGGTGCTGCACATATATTTGCACTAGTGGGACACTAATGGAAGTCCAACAGCCACTTTTAGGATGCCACTAAGTTTACTCAGTGTTTGCTAGTATAATGGCTTAGTAACAATGAGTGTGCAATGCAGAGGTGCTGCACATATATTTGCACTAGTGGGACACTAATGGAAGTCCAACAGCCACTTTTAGGATGCCACTAAGTTTAATCAGTGTTTGCTAGTATAATGGCTTAGTAACAATGAGTTTGAGTGTGCAATCCAGTGGTGCTGCAAATAGCTTTGCACCAGTGGGACACTAATGGAAGTCCAACAGCCACTTTTAGGATGCCACTAAGTTTACTCAGTGTTTGCTAGTATAATGGCTTAGTAACAATGAGCTTGAGCGTGCAATGCAGAGGTGCTGCACATACATTTGCACTAGTGGGACACTAATGGAAGTCCAACAGCCACTTTTAGGATGCCACCAAGTTTACTAAGTGTTTGCTAGTATAATGGCTTAGTAACAATGAGTTTTAGTGTGCAATGCAGAGGTGCTGCAAATAGATTTGCACTAGTGGGACACTAATGGAAGTCCAACAGCCACTTTTAGGATGCCACTAAGTTTACTCAGTGTTTGCTAGTATAATGGCTTAGTAACAATGAGCTTGAGCGTGCAAGGCAGAGGTGCTGCAAATAGATTTGCATTAGTGGGACACTAATGGAAGTCCAACAGCCACTTTTAGGATGCCACTAAGTTTACTCAGTGTTTGCTAGTATAATGGCTTAGTAACAATGAGTTTGAGTGTGCAATGCAGAGGTGCTGGACATAGATTTGCACCAGTGGGACACTAATGGAAGTCCAACAGCCACTTTTAGGATGCCATCAAGTTTAATCAGTGTTTGCTAGTATAATGGCTTTGTAAGAATGAGTTTGAGTGTGCAATGCAGTGGTGCTGCAAATAGCGTTGCACCAGTGGGACACTAATGGAAATCCAACAGCCACTTCTAGGTTGCCACTAAGTTTAATCAGTGTTTGCTATTATAATGGCTTAGTAACAATGAGTTTGAGTGTGCAATGCAGAGGTGCTGCAAATAGATTTGCACTAGTGGGATACTAATGGAAGTCCAACAGCCACTTTTAGGATGCCACTAAGTTTACTCAGTGTTTGCTAGTATAATGGCTTAGTAACAATGAGTTTTAGTGTGCAATGCAGAGGTGCTGCAAATAGATTTGCACTAGTGGGACACTAATGGAAGTCCAACAGCCACTTTTAGGATGCCACTAAGTTTACTCAGTGTTTGCTAGTATAATGGCTTAGTAACAATGAGTTTCAGTGTGCAATAAAGAGGTGCTGCACATAGACTTGCACCAGTGGCACACTAATGGAAGTCCAACAGCCACTTTTAGGATGCCACTAAGTTTACTCAGTGTTTGCTAGTATAATGGCTTAGTAACAATGAGTTTTAGTGTGCAATGCAGAGGTGCTGCAAATAGATTTGCACTAGTGGGACACTAATGGAAGTCCAACAGCCACTTTTAGGATGCCACTAAGTTTACTCAGTGTTTGCTAGTATAATGGCTTAGTAACAATGAGTTTCAGTGTGCAATGCAGAGGTGCTGCAAATAGATTTGCACTAGTGGGACACTAATGGAAGTCCAACAGCCACTTTTAGGATGCCACTAAGTTTACTCAGTGTTTGCTAGTATAATGGCTTAGTAACAATGAGTTTTAGTGTGCAATGCAGAGGTGCTGCACATAGATTTGCACTAGTGGGACACTAATGGAAGTCCAACAGCCACTTTTAGGATGCCACCAAGTTTACTAAGTGTTTGCTAGTATAATGGCTTAGTAACAATGAGTTTTAGTGTGCAATGCAGAGGTGCTGCAAATAGATTTGCACTAGTGGGACACTAATGGAAGTCCAACAGCCACTTTTAGGATGCCACTAAGTTTACTCAGTGTTTGCTAGTATAATGGCTTTGTAACAATGAGCTTGAGCGTGCAATGCAGAGGTGCTGCAAATAGATTTGCATTAGTGGGACACTAATGGAAGTCCAACAGCCACTTTTAGGATGCCACTAAGTTTACTCAGTGTTTGCTAGTATAATGGCTTAGTAACAATGAGTTTGAGAGTGCAATGCAGAGGTGCTGCAAATAGCTTTGCACCAGTGGGACACTAATGGAAGTCCAACAGCCACTTTTAGGATGCCACTAAGTTTAATCAGTGTTTGCTAGTATAGTGGCTTAGTAACAATGAGTTTGAGTGTGCAATGCAGTAGTGCTGCAAATAGCTTTGCACCAGTGGGACACTAATGGAAGTCCAACAGCCACTTTTAGGATGCCACTAAGTTTACTCAGTGTTTGCTAGTATAATGGCTTAGTAACAATGAGCTTTAGTGTGCAATGCAGAGGTGCTGCACATAGATTTGCACTAGTGGGACACTAATGGAAGTCCAACAGCCACTTTTAGGATGCCACTAAGTTTACTCAGTGTTTGCTAGTATAATGGCTTAGTAACAATGAGTTTGAGTGTGCAATGCAGAGGTGCTGCACATATATTTGCACTAGTGGGACACTAATGGAAGTCCAACAGCCACTTTTAGGATGCCACTAAGTTTAATCAGTGTTTGCTAGTATAATGGCTTAGTAACAATGAGTTTGAGTGTGCAATGCAGTGGTGCTGCAAATAGCTTTGCACCAGTGGGACACTAATGGAAGTCCAACAGCCACTTTTAGGATGCCACTAAGTTTACTCAGTGTTTGCTAGTATAATGGCTTAGTAACAATGAGCTTGAGCGTGCAATGCAGAGGTGCTGCACATAGATTTGCACTAGTGGGACACTAATGGAAGTCCAACAGCCACTTTTAGGATGCCACCAAGTTTACTAAGTGTTTGCTAGTATAATGGCTTAGTAACAATGAGTTTTAGTGTGCAATGCAGAGGTGCTGCAAATAGATTTGCACTAGTGGGACACTAATGGAAGTCCAACAGCCACTTTTAGGATGCCACTAAGTTTACTCAGTGTTTGCTAGTATAATGGCTTAGTAACAATGAGCTTGAGCGTGCAAGGCAGAGGTGCTGCAAATAGATTTGCATTAGTGGGACACTAATGGAAGTCCAACAGCCACTTTTAGGATGCCACTAAGTTTACTCAGTGTTTGCTAGTATAATGGCTTAGTAACAATGAGTTTGAGGGTGCAATGCAGAGGTGCTGCAAATAGCTTTGCACCAGTGGGACACTAATGGAAGTCCAACAGCCACTTTTAGGATGCCACTAAGTTTAATCAGTGTTTGCTAGTATAGTGGCTTAGTAACAATGAGTTTGAGTGTGCAATGCAGTAGTGCTGCAAATAGCTTTGCACCAGTGGGACACTAATGGAAGTCCAACAGCCACTTTTAGGATGCCACTAAGTTTACTCAGTGTTTGCTAGTATAATGGCTTAGTAACAATGAGCTTTAGTGTGCAATGCAGAGGTGCTGCACATAGATTTGCACTAGTGGGACACTAATGGAAGTCCAACAGCCACTTTTAGGATGCCACTAAGTTTACTCAGTGTTTGCTAGTATAATGGCTTAGTAACAATGAGCTTGAGTGTGCAATGCAGAGGTGCTGCACATATATTTGCACTAGTGGGACACTAATGGAAGTCCAACAGCCACTTTTAGGATGCCACTAAGTTTAATCAGTGTTTGCTAGTATAATGGCTTAGTAACAATGAGTTTGAGTGTGCAATGCAGTGGTGCTGTAAATAGCTTTGCACCAGTGGGACACTAATGGAAGTCCAACAGCCACTTTTAGGATGCCACTAAGTTTACTCAGTGTTTGCTAGTATAATGGCTTAGTAACAATGAGCTTGAGCGTGCAATGCAGAGGTGCTGCACATAGATTTGCACTAGTGGGACACTAATGGAAGTCCAACAGCCACTTTTAGGATGCCACCAAGTTTACTAAGTGTTTGCTAGTATAATGGCTTAGTAACAATGAGTTTTAGTGTGCAATGCAGAGGTGCTGCAAATAGATTTGCACTAGTGGGACACTAATGGAAGTCCAACAGCCACTTTTAGGATGCCACTAAGTTTACTCAGTGTTTGCTAGTATAATGGCTTAGTAACAATGAGCTTGAGCGTGCAAGGCAGAGGTGCTGCAAATAGATTTGCATTAGTGGGACACTAATGGAAGTCCAACAGCCACTTTTAGGATGCCACTAAGTTTACTCAGTGTTTGCTAGTATAATGGCTTAGTAACAATGAGTTTCAGTGTGCAATGCAGAGGTGCTGGACATAGATTTGCACCAGTGGGACACTAATGGAAGTCCAACAGCCACTTTTAGGATGCCATCAAGTTTAATCAGTGTTTGCTAGTATAATGGCTTTGTAACAATGAGTTTGAGTGTGCAATGCAGTGGTGCTGCAAATAGCGTTGCACCAGTGGGACACTAATGGAAGTCCAACAGCCACTTCTAGGATGCCACTAAGTTTAATCAGTGTTTGCTAGTATAATGGCTTAGTAACAATGAGTTTGAGTGTGCAATGCAGAGGTGCTGCAAATAGATTTGCACTAGTGGGATACTAATGGAAGTCCAACAGCCACTTTTAGGATGCCACTAAGTTTACTCAGTGTTTGCTAGTATAATGGCTTAGTAACAATGAGTTTGAGTGTGCAATGCACAGGTGCTGCACATAGATTTGCACTAGTGGGACACTAATGGAAGTCCAACAGCCACTTTTAGGATGCCACTAAGTTTACTCAGTGTTTGCTAGTATAATGGCTTAGTAACAATGAGTTTGAGTGTGCAATAAAGAGGTGCTGCAAATAGATTTGCACTAGTGGGACACTAATGGAAGTCCAATAGCCACTTTTAGGATGCCACTAAGTTTACTCAGTGTTTGCTAGTATAATGGCTTAGTAACAATGAGCTTGAGCGTGCAAGGCAGAGGTGCTGCAAATAGATTTGCATTAGTGGGACACTAATGGAAGTCCAACAGCCACTTTTAGGATGCCACTAAGTTTACTCAGTGTTTGCTAGTATAATGGCTTAGTACCAATGAGTTTGAGTGTGCAATGCAGAGGTGCTGCACCTAGATTTGCACTAGTGGGACACTAATGGAAGTCCAACAGCCACTTTTAGGATGCCACTAAGTTTACTCAGTGTTTGCTAGTATAATGGCTT
This sequence comes from Anomaloglossus baeobatrachus, assembly GCF_048569485.1. Classification (NCBI taxonomy): domain Eukaryota; kingdom Metazoa; phylum Chordata; class Amphibia; order Anura; family Aromobatidae; genus Anomaloglossus; species Anomaloglossus baeobatrachus. Next base: position 222,858,990 of record NC_134357.1, read on the forward strand.
AGTAACAATGAGTTTGAGTGTGCAATGCAGAGGTGCTGCACATAGATTTGCACTAGTGGGACACTAATGGAAGTCCAACAGCCACTTTTAGGATGCCACTAAGTTTACTCAGTGTTTGCTAGTATAATGGCTTAGTAACAATGAGTTTGAGTGTGCAATGCAGAGGTGCTGCAAATAGATTTGCACTAGTGGGATACTAATGGAAGTCCAACAGCCACTTTTAGGATGCCACTAAGTTTACTCAGTGTTTGCTAGTATAATGGCTTAGTAACAATGAGTTTTAGTGTGCAATGCAGAGGTGCTGCAAATAGATTTGCACTAGTGGGACACTAATGGAAGTCCAACAGCCACTTTTAGGATGCCACTAAGTTTACTCAGTGTTTGCTAGTATAATGGCTTAGTACCAATGAGTTTGAGTGTGCAATAAAGAGGTGCTGCACATAGATTTGCACCAGTGGCACACTAATGGAAGTCCAACAGCCACTTTTAGGATGCCATTAAGTTTACTCAGTGTTTGCTAGTATAATGGCTTAGTAACAGTGAGCTTGAGCGTGCAATGCAGAGGTGCTGCACATAGATTTGCACTAGTGGGACACTAATGGAAGTCCAACAGCCACTTTTAGGATGCCACCAAGTTTACTAAGTGTTTGCTAGTATAATGGCTTAGTAACAATGAGTTTGAGTGTGCAATGCAGAGGTGCTGCAAATAGATTTGCACTAGTGGGACACTAATGGAAGTCCAACAGCCACTTTTAGGATGCCACTAAGTTTACTCAGTGTTTGCTAGTATAATGGCTTAGTAACAATGAGCTTGAGCGTGCAAGGCAGAGGTGCTGCAAATAGATTTGCATTAGTGGGACACTAAAGGAAGTCCAACAGCCACTTTTAGGATGCCACTAAGTTTACTCAGTGTTTGCTAGTATAATGGCTTAGTAACAATGAGTTTGAGGGTGCAATGCAGAGGTGCTGCAAATAGCTTTGCACCAGTGGGACACTAATGGAAGTCCAACAACCACTTTTAGGATGCCACTAAGTTTAATCAGTGTTTGCTAGTATAGTGGCTTAGTAACAATGAGTTTGAGTGTGCAATGCAGTAGTGCTGCAAATAGCTTTGCACCAGTGGGACACTAATGGAAGTCCAACAGCCACTTTTAGGATGCCACTAAGTTTACTCAGTGTTTGCTAGTATAATGGCTTAGTAACAATGAGCTTTAGTGTGCAATGCAGAGGTGCTGCACATAGATTTGCACTAGTGGGACACTAATGGAAGTCCAACAGCCACTTTTAGGATGCCACTAAGTTTACTCAGTGTTTGCTAGTATAATGGCTTAGTAACAATGAGTTTGAGTGTGCAATGCAGAGGTGCTGCACATATATTTGCACTAGTGGGACACTAATGGAAGTCCAACAGCCACTTTTAGGATGCCACTAAGTTTAATCAGTGTTTGCTAGTATAATGGCTTAGTAACAATGAGTTTGAGTGTGCAATGCAGTGGTGCTGCAAATAGCTTTGCACCAGTGGGACACTAATGGAAGTCCAACAGCCACTTTTAGGATGCCACTAAGTTTACTCAGTGTTTGCTAGTATAATGGCTTAGTAACAATGAGCTTGAGCGTGCAATGCAGAGGTGCTGCACATACATTTGCACTAGTGGGACACTAATGGAAGTCCAACAGCCACTTTTAGGATGCCACTAAGTTTAATCAGTGTTTGCTAGTATAATGGCTTAGTAACAATGAGCTTGAGCGTGCAATGCAGAGGTGCTGCACATAGATTTGCACTAGTGGGACACTAATGGAAGTCCAACAGCCACTTTTAGGATGCCACTAAGTTTACTCAGTGTTTGCTAGTATAATGGCTTAGTAACAATGAGTTTCAGTGTGCAATGCAGAGGTGCTGCAAATAGATTTGCACTAGTGGGACACTAATGGAAGTCCAACAGCCACTTTTAGGATGCCACTAAGTTTACTCAGTGTTTGCTAGTATAATGGCTTAGTAACAATGAGTTTTAGTGTGCAATGCAGAGGTGCTGCACATAGATTTGCACTAGTGGGACACTAATGGAAGTCCAACAGCCACTTTTAGGATGCCACCAAGTTTACTAAGTGTTTGCTAGTATAATGGCTTAGTAACAATGAGTTTTAGTGTGCAATGCAGAGGTGCTGCAAATAGATTTGCACTAGTGGGACACTAATGGAAGTCCAACAGCCACTTTTAGGATGCCACTAAGTTTACTCAGTGTTTGCTAGTATAATGGCTTTGTAACAATGAGCTTGAGCGTGCAATGCAGAGGTGCTGCAAATAGATTTGCATTAGTGGGACACTAATGGAAGTCCAACAGCCACTTTTAGGATGCCACTAAGTTTACTCAGTGTTTGCTAGTATAATGGCTTAGTAACAATGAGTTTGAGGGTGCAATGCAGAGGTGCTGCAAATAGCTTTGCACCAGTGGGACACTAATGGAAGTCCAACAGCCACTTTTAGGATGCCACTAAGTTTAATCAGTGTTTGCTAGTATAGTGGCTTAGTAACAATGAGTTTGAGTGTGCAATGCAGTAGTGCTGCAAATAGCTTTGCACCAGTGGGACACTAATGGAAGTCCATCAGCCACTTTTAGGATGCCACTAAGTTTACTCAGTGTTTGCTAGTATAATGGCTTAGTAACAATGAGCTTTAGTGTGCAATGCAGAGGTGCTGCACATAGATTTGCACTAGTGGGACACTAATGGAAGTCCAACAGCCACTTTTAGGATGCCACTAAGTTTACTCAGTGTTTGCTAGTATAATGGCTTAGTAACAATGAGTTTGAGTGTGCAATGCAGAGGTGCTGCACATATATTTGCACTAGTGGGACACTAATGGAAGTCCAACAGCCACTTTTAGGATGCCACTAAGTTTAATCAGTGTTTGCTAGTATAATGGCTTAGTAACAATGAGCTTGAGCGTGCAATGCAGAGGTGCTGCACATAGATTTGCACTAGTGGGATACTATTGGAAGTCCAACAGCCACTTTTAGGATGCCACTAAGTTTACTCAGTGTTTGCTAGTATAATGGCTTAGTAACAATGAGTTTTAGTGTGCAATGCAGAGGTGCTGCAAATAGATTTGCACTAGTGGGACACTAATGGAAGTCCAACAGCCACTTTTAGGATGCCACTAAGTTTACTCAGTGTTTGCTAGTATAATGGCTTAGTACCAATGAGTTTGAGTGTGCAATAAAGAGGTGCTGCACATAGATTTGCACCAGTGGCACACTAATGGAAGTCCAACAGTTACTTTTAGGATGCCATTAAGTTTACTCAGTGTTTGCTAGTATAATGGCTTAGTAACAGTGAGCTTGAGCGTGCAATGCAGAGGTGCTGCACATAGATTTGCACTAGTGGGACACTAATGGAAGTCCAACAGCCACTTTTAGGATGCCACCAAGTTTACTAAGTGTTTGCTAGTATAATGGCTTAGTAACAATGAGTTTGAGTGTGCAATGCAGAGGTGCTGCAAATAGATTTGCACTAGTGGGACACTAATGGAAGTCCAACAGCCACTTTTAGGATGCCACTAAGTTTACTCAGTGTTTGCTAGTATAATGGCTTAGTAACAATGAGCTTGAGCGTGCAAGGCAGAGGTGCTGCAAATAGATTTGCATTAGTGGGACACTAAAGGAAGTCCAACAGCCACTTTTAGGATGCCACTAAGTTTACTCAGTGTTTGCTAGTATAATGGCTTAGTAACAATGAGTTTGAGGGTGCAATGCAGAGGTGCTGCAAATAGCTTTGCACCAGTGGGACACTAATGGAAGTCCAACAACCACTTTTAGGATGCCACTAAGTTTAATCAGTGTTTGCTAGTATAGTGGCTTAGTAACAATGAGTTTGAGTGTGCAATGCAGTAGTGCTGCAAATAGCTTTGCACCAGTGGGACACTAATGGAAGTCCAACAGCCACTTTTAGGATGCCACTAAGTTTACTCAGTGTTTGCTAGTATAATGGCTTAGTAACAATGAGCTTTAGTGTGCAATGCAGAGGTGCTGCACATAGATTTGCACTAGTGGGACACTAATGGAAGTCCAACAGCCACTTTTAGGATGCCACTAAGTTTACTCAGTGTTTGCTAGTATAATGGCTTAGTAACAATGAGTTTGAGTGTGCAATGCAGAGGTGCTGCACATATATTTGCACTAGTGGGACACTAATGGAAGTCCAACAGCCACTTTTAGGATGCCACTAAGTTTAATCAGTGTTTGCTAGTATAATGGCTTAGTAACAATAAGTTTGAGTGTGCAATGCAGTGGTGCTGCAAATAGCTTTGCACCAGTGGGACACTAATGGAAGTCCAACAGCCACTTTTAGGATGCCACTAAGTTTACTCAGTGTTTGCTAGTATAATGGCTTAGTAACAATGAGCTTGAGCGTGCAATGCAGAAGTGCTGCACATACATTTGCACTAGTGGGACACTAATGGAAGTCCAACAGCCACTTTTAGGATGCCACCAAGTTTACTAAGTGTTTGCTAGTATAATGGCTTAGTAACAATGAGTTTTAGTGTGCAATGCAGAGGTGCTGCAAATAGATTTGCACTAGTGGGACACTAATGGAAGTCCAACAGCCACTTTTAGGATGCCACTAAGTTTACTCAGTGTTTGCTAGTATAATGGCTTAGTAACAATGAGCTTGAGCGTGCAAGGCAGAGGTGCTGCAAATAGATTTGCATTAGTGGGACACTAATGGAAGTCCAACAGCCACTTTTAGGATGCCACTAAGTTTACTCAGTGTTTGCTAGTATAATGGCTTAGTAACAATGAGTTTGAGTGTGCAATGCAGAGGTGCTGGACATAGATTTGCACCAGTGGGACACTAATGGAAGTCCAACAGCCACTTTTAGGATGCCATCAAGTTTAATCAGTGTTTGCTAGTATAATGGCTTTGTAAGAATGAGTTTGAGTGTGCAATGCAGTGGTGCTGCAAATAGCTTTGCACCAGTGGGACACTAATGGAAATCCAACAGCCACTTCTAGGTTGCCACTAAGTTTAATCAGTGTTTGCTATTATAATGGCTTAGTAACAATGAGTTTGAGTGTGCAATGCAGAGGTGCTGCAAATAGATTTGCACTAGTGGGATACTAATGGAAGTCCAACAGCCACTTTTAGGATGCCACTAAGTTTACTCAGTGTTTGCTAGTATAATGGCTTAGTAACAATGAGTTTTAGTGTGCAATGCAGAGGTGCTGCAAATAGATTTGCACTAGTGGGACACTAATGGAAGTCCAACAGCCACTTTTAGGATGCCACTAAGTTTACTCAGTGTTTGCTAGTATAATGGCTTAGTACCAATGAGTTTGAGTGTGCAATAAAGAGGTGCTGCACATAGACTTGCACCAGTGGCACACTAATGGAAGTCCAACAGCCACTTTTAGGATGCCACTAAGTTTACTCAGTGTTTGCTAGTATAATGGCTTAGTAACAATGAGTTTTAGTGTGCAATGCAGAGGTGCTGCAAATAGATTTGCACTAGTGGGACACTAATGGAAGTCCAACAGCCACTTTTAGGATGCCACTAAGTTTACTCAGTGTTTGCTAGTATAATGGCTTAGTAACAATGAGTTTCAGTGTGCAATGCAGAGGTGCTGCAAATAGATTTGCACTAGTGGGACACTAATGGAAGTCCAACAGCCACTTTTAGGATGCCACTAAGTTTACTCAGTGTTTGCTAGTATAATGGCTTAGTAACAATGAGTTTTAGTGTGCAATGCAGAGGTGCTGCACATAGATTTGCACTAGTGGGACACTAATGGAAGTCCAACAGCCACTTTTAGGATGCCACCAAGTTTACTAAGTGTTTGCTAGTATAATGGCTTAGTAACAATGAGTTTTAGTGTGCAATGCAGAGGTGCTGCAAATAGATTTGCACTAGTGGGACACTAATGGAAGTCCAACAGCCACTTTTAGGATGCCACTAAGTTTACTCAGTGTTTGCTAGTATAATGGCTTTGTAACAATGAGCTTGAGCGTGCAATGCAGAGGTGCTGCAAATAGATTTGCATTAGTGGGACACTAATGGAAGTCCAACAGCCACTTTTAGGATGCCACTAAGTTTACTCAGTGTTTGCTAGTATAATGGCTTAGTAACAATGAGTTTGAGGGTGCAATGCAGAGATGCTGCAAATAGCTTTGCACCAGTGGGACACTAATGGAAGTCCAACAGCCACTTTTAGGATGCCACTAAGTTTAATCAGTGTTTGCTAGTATAGTGGCTTAGTAACAATGAGTTTGAGTGTGCAATGCAGTAGTGCTGCAAATAGCTTTGCACCAGTGGGACACTAATGGAAGTCCATCAGCCACTTTTAGGATGCCACTAAGTTTACTCAGTGTTTGCTAGTATAATGGCTTAGTAACAATGAGCTTTAGTGTGCAATGCAGAGGTGCTGCACATAGATTTGCACTAGTGGGACACTAATGGAAGTCCAACAGCCACTTTTAGGATGCCACTAAGTTTACTCAGTGTTTGCTAGTATAATGGCTTAGTAACAATGAGTTTGAGTGTGCAATGCAGAGGTGCTGCACATATATTTGCACTAGTGGGACACTAATGGAAGTCCAACAGCCACTTTTAGGATGCCACTAAGTTTAATCAGTGTTTGCTAGTATAATGGCTTAGTAACAATGAGCTTGAGCGTGCAATGCAGAGGTGCTGCACATAGATTTGCACTAGTGGGACACTAATGGAAGTCCAACAGCCACTTTTAGGATGCCACTAAGTTTACTCAGTGTTTGCTAGTATAATGGCTTAGTAACAATGAGTTTCAGTGTGCAATGCAGAGGTGCTGCAAATAGATTTGCACTAGTGGGACACTAATGGAAGTCCAACAGCCACTTTTAGGATGCCACTAAGTTTACTCAGTGTTTGCTAGTATAATGGCTTAGTAACAATGAGTTTTAGTGTGCAATGCAGAGGTGCTGCACATAGATTTGCACTAGTGGGACACTAATGGAAGTCCAACAGCCACTTTTAGGATGCCACCAAGTTTACTAAGTGTTTGCTAGTATAATGGCTTAGTAACAATGAGTTTTAGTGTGCAATGCAGAGGTGCTGCAAATAGATTTGCACTAGTGGGACACTAATGGAAGTCCAACAGCCACTTTTAGGATGCCACTAAGTTTACTCAGTGTTTGCTAGTATAATGGCTTTGTAACAATGAGCTTGAGCGTGCAATGCAGAGGTGCTGCAAATAGATTTGCATTAGTGGGACACTAATGGAAGTCCAACAGCCACTTTTAGGATGCCACTAAGTTTACTCAGTGTTTGCTAGTATAATGGCTTAGTAACAATGAGTTTGAGGGTGCAATGCAGAGGTGCTGCAAATAGCTTTGCACCAGTGGGACACTAATGGAAGTCCAACAGCCACTTTTAGGATGCCACTAAGTTTAATCAGTGTTTGCTAGTATAGTGGCTTAGTAACAATGAGTTTGAGTGTGCAATGCAGTAGTGCTGCAAATAGCTTTGCACCAGTGGGACACTAATGGAAGTCCATCAGCCACTTTTAGGATGCCACTAAGTTTACTCAGTGTTTGCTAGTATAATGGCTTAGTAACAATGAGCTTTAGTGTGCAATGCAGAGGTGCTGCACATAGATTTGCACTAGTGGGACACTAATGGAAGTCCAACAGCCACTTTTAGGATGCCACTAAGTTTACTCAGTGTTTGCTAGTATAATGGCTTAGTAACAATGAGTTTGAGTGTGCAATGCAGAGGTGCTGCACATATATTTGCACTAGTGGGACACTAATGGAAGTCCAACAGCCACTTTTAGGATGCCACTAAGTTTAATCAGTGTTTGCTAGTATAATGGCTTAGTAACAATGAGCTTGAGCGTGCAATGCAGAGGTGCTGCACATAGATTTGCACTAGTGGGACACTAATGGAAGTCCAACAGCCACTTTTAGGATGCCACCAAGTTTACTAAGTGTTTGCTAGTATAATGGCTTAGTAACAATGAGTTTTAGTGTGCAATGCAGAGGTGCTGCAAATAGATTTGCACTAGTGGGACACTAATGGAAGTCCAACAGCCACTTTTAGGATGCCACTAAGTTTACTCAGTGTTTGCTAGTATAATGGCTTAGTAACAATGAGCTTGAGCGTGCAATGCAGAGGTGCTGCACATACATTTGCACTAGTGGGACACTAATGGAAGTCCAACAGCCACTTTTAGGATGCCACCAAGTTTACTAAGTGTTTGCTAGTATAATGGCTTAGTAACAATGAGTTTTAGTGTGCAATGCAGAGGTGCTGCAAATAGATTTGCACTAGTGGGACACTAATGGAAGTCCAACAGCCACTTTTAGGATGCCACTAAGTTTACTCAGTGTTTGCTAGTATAATGGCTTAGTAACAATGAGCTTGAGCGTGCAAGGCAGAGGTGCTGCAAATAGATTTGCATTAGTGGGACACTAATGGAAGTCCAACAGCCACTTTTAGGATGCCACTAAGTTTACTCAGTGTTTGCTAGTATAATGGCTTAGTAACAATGAGTTTGAGTGTGCAATGCAGAGGTGCTGGACATAGATTTGCACCAGTGGGACACTAATGGAAGTCCAACAGCCACTTTTAGGATGCCATCAAGTTTAATCAGTGTTTGCTAGTATAATGGCTTTGTAAGAATGAGTTTTAGTGTGCAATGCAGAAGTGCTGCAAATAGATTTGCACTAGTGGGACACTAATGGAAGTCCAACAGCCACTTTTAGGATGCCACTAAGTTTACTCAGTGTTTGCTAGTATAATGGCTTAGTAACAATGAGTTTCAGTGTGCAATGCAGAGGTGCTGCAAATAGATTTGCACTAGTGGGACACTAATGGAAGTCCAACAGCCACTTTTAGGATGCCACTAAGTTTACTCAGTGTTTGCTAGTATAATGGCTTAGTAACAATGAGTTTTAGTGTGCAATGCAGAGGTGCTGCACATAGATTTGCACTAGTGGGACACTAATGGAAGTCCAACAGCCACTTTTAGGATGCCACCAAGTTTACTAAGTGTTTGCTAGTATAATGGCTTAGTAACAATGAGTTTTAGTGTGCAATGCAGAGGTGCTGCAAATAGATTTGCACTAGTGGGACACTAATGGAAGTCCAACAGCCACTTTTAGGATGCCACTAAGTTTACTCAGTGTTTGCTAGTATAATGGCTTTGTAACAATGAGCTTGAGCGTGCAATGCAGAGGTGCTGCAAATAGATTTGCATTAGTGGGACACTAATGGAAGTCCAACAGCCACTTTTAGGATGCCACTAAGTTTACTCAGTGTTTGCTAGTATAATGGCTTAGTAACAATGAGTTTGAGGGTGCAATGCAGAGGTGCTGCAAATAGCTTTGCACCAGTGGGACACTAATGGAAGTCCAACAGCCACTTTTAGGATGCCACTAAGTTTAATCAGTGTTTGCTAGTATAGTGGCTTAGTAACAATGAGTTTGAGTGTGCAATGCAGTAGTGCTGCAAATAGCTTTGCACCAGTGGGACACTAATGGAAGTCCATCAGCCACTTTTAGGATGCCACTAAGTTTACTCAGTGTTTGCTAGTATAATGGCTTAGTAACAATGAGCTTTAGTGTGCAATGCAGAGGTGCTGCACATAGATTTGCACTAGTGGGACACTAATGGAAGTCCAACAGCCACTTTTAGGATGCCACTAAGTTTACTCAGTGTTTGCTAGTATAATGGCTTAGTAACAATGAGTTTGAGTGTGCAATGCAGAGGTGCTGCACATATATTTGCACTAGTGGGACACTAATGGAAGTCCAACAGCCACTTTTAGGATGCCACTAAGTTTAATCAGTGTTTGCTAGTATAATGGCTTAGTAACAATGAGCTTGAGCGTGCAATGCAGAGGTGCTGCACATAGATTTGCACTAGTGGGATACTATTGGAAGTCCAACAGCCACTTTTAGGATGCCACTAAGTTTACTCAGTGTTTGCTAGTATAATGGCTTAGTAACAATGAGTTTTAGTGTGCAATGCAGAGGTGCTGCAAATAGATTTGCACTAGTGGGACACTAATGGAAGTCCAACAGCCACTTTTAGGATGCCACTAAGTTTACTCAGTGTTTGCTAGTATAATGGCTTAGTACCAATGAGTTTGAGTGTGCAATAAAGAGGTGCTGCACATAGATTTGCACCAGTGGCACACTAATGGAAGTCCAACAGTTACTTTTAGGATGCCATTAAGTTTACTCAGTGTTTGCTAGTATAATGGCTTAGTAACAGTGAGCTTGAGCGTGCAATGCAGAGGTGCTGCACATAGATTTGCACTAGTGGGACACTAATGGAAGTCCAACAGCCACTTTTAGGATGCCACCAAGTTTACTAAGTGTTTGCTAGTATAATGGCTTAGTAACAATGAGTTTGAGTGTGCAATGCAGAGGTGCTGCAAATAGATTTGCACTAGTGGGACACTAATGGAAGTCCAACAGCCACTTTTAGGATGCCACTAAGTTTACTCAGTGTTTGCTAGTATAATGGCTTAGTAACAATGAGCTTGAGCGTGCAAGGCAGAGGTGCTGCAAATAGATTTGCATTAGTGGGACACTAAAGGAAGTCCAACAGCCACTTTTAGGATGCCACTAAGTTTACTCAGTGTTTGCTAGTATAATGGCTTAGTAACAATGAGTTTGAGGGTGCAATGCAGAGGTGCTGCAAATAGCTTTGCACCAGTGGGACACTAATGGAAGTCCAACAACCACTTTTAGGATGCCACTAAGTTTAATCAGTGTTTGCTAGTATAGTGGCTTAGTAACAATGAGTTTGAGTGTGCAATGCAGTAGTGCTGCAAATAGCTTTGCACCAGTGGGACACTAATGGAAGTCCAACAGCCACTTTTAGGATGCCACTAAGTTTACTCAGTGTTTGCTAGTATAATGGCTTAGTAACAATGAGCTTTAGTGTGCAATGCAGAGGTGCTGCACATAGATTTGCACTAGTGGGACACTAATGGAAGTCCAACAGCCACTTTTAGGATGCCACTAAGTTTACTCAGTGTTTGCTAGTATAATGGCTTAGTAACAATGAGTTTGAGTGTGCAATGCAGAGGTGCTGCACATATATTTGCACTAGTGGGACACTAATGGAAGTCCAACAGCCACTTTTAGGATGCCACTAAGTTTAATCAGTGTTTGCTAGTATAATGGCTTAGTAACAATAAGTTTGAGTGTGCAATGCAGTGGTGCTGCAAATAGCTTTGCACCAGTGGGACACTAATGGAAGTCCAACAGCCACTTTTAGGATGCCACTAAGTTTACTCAGTGTTTGCTAGTATAATGGCTTAGTAACAATGAGCTTGAGCGTGCAATGCAGAGGTGCTGCACATACATTTGCACTAGTGGGACACTAATGGAAGTCCAACAGCCACTTTTAGGATGCCACCAAGTTTACTAAGTGTTTGCTAGTATAATGGCTTAGTAACAATGAGTTTTAGTGTGCAATGCAGAGGTGCTGCAAATAGATTTGCACTAGTGGGACACTAATGGAAGTCCAACAGCCACTTTTAGGATGCCACTAAGTTTACTCAGTGTTTGCTAGTATAATGGCTTAGTAACAATGAGCTTGAGCGTGCAAGGCAGAGGTGCTGCAAATAGATTTGCATTAGTGGGACACTAATGGAAGTCCAACAGCCACTTTTAGGATGCCACTAAGTTTACTCAGTGTTTGCTAGTATAATGGCTTAGTAACAATGAGTTTGAGTGTGCAATGCAGAGGTGCTGGACATAGATTTGCACCAGTGGGACACTAATGGAAGTCCAACAGCCACTTTTAGGATGCCATCAAGTTTAATCAGTGTTTGCTAGTATAATGGCTTTGTAAGAATGAGTTTGAGTGTGCAATGCAGTGGTGCTGCAAATAGCTTTGCACCAGTGGGACACTAATGGAAATCCAACAGCCACTTCTAGGTTGCCACTAAGTTTAATCAGTGTTTGCTATTATAATGGCTTAGTAACAATGAGTTTGAGTGTGCAATGCAGAGGTGCTGCAAATAGATTTGCACTAGTGGGATACTAATGGAAGTCCAACAGCCACTTTTAGGATGCCACTAAGTTTACTCAGTGTTTGCTAGTATAATGGCTTAGTAACAATGAGTTTTAGTGTGCAATGCAGAGGTGCTGCAAATAGATTTGCACTAGTGGGACACTAATGGAAGTCCAACAGCCACTTTTAGGATGCCACTAAGTTTACTCAGTGTTTGCTAGTATAATGGCTTAGTACCAATGAGTTTGAGTGTGCAATAAAGAGGTGCTGCACATAGACTTGCACCAGTGGCACACTAATGGAAGTCCAACAGCCACTTTTAGGATGCCACTAAGTTTACTCAGTGTTTGCTAGTATAATGGCTTAGTAACAATGAGTTTTAGTGTGCAATGCAGAGGTGCTGCAAATAGATTTGCACTAGTGGGACACTAATGGAAGTCCAACAGCCACTTTTAGGATGCCACTAATTTTACTCAGTGTTTGCTAGTATAATGGCTTAGTAACAATGAGTTTCAGTGTGCAATGCAGAGGTGCTGCAAATAGATTTGCACTAGTGGGACACTAATGGAAGTCCAACAGCCACTTTTAGGATGCCACTAAGTTTACTCAGTGTTTGCTAGTATAATGGCTTAGTAACAATGAGTTTTAGTGTGCAATGCAGAGGTGCTGCACATAGATTTGCACTAGTGGGACACTAATGGAAGTCCAACAGCCACTTTTAGGATGCCACCAAGTTTACTAAGTGTTTGCTAGTATAATGGCTTAGTAACAATGAGTTTTAGTGTGCAATGCAGAGGTGCTGCAAATAGATTTGCACTAGTGGGACACTAATGGAAGTCCAACAGCCACTTTTAGGATGCCACTAAGTTTACTCAGTGTTTGCTAGTATAATGGCTTTGTAACAATGAGCTTGAGCGTGCAATGCAGAGGTGCTGCAAATAGATTTGCATTAGTGGGACACTAATGGAAGTCCAACAGCCACTTTTAGGATGCCACTAAGTTTACTCAGTGTTTGCTAGTATAATGGCTTAGTAACAATGAGTTTGAGGGTGCAATGCAGAGATGCTGCAAATAGCTTTGCACCAGTGGGACACTAATGGAAGTCCAACAGCCACTTTTAGGATGCCACTAAGTTTAATCAGTGTTTGCTAGTATAGTGGCTTAGTAACAATGAGTTTGAGTGTGCAATGCAGTAGTGCTGCAAATAGCTTTGCACCAGTGGGACACTAATGGAAGTCCATCAGCCACTTTTAGGATGCCACTAAGTTTACTCAGTGTTTGCTAGTATAATGGCTTAGTAACAATGAGCTTTAGTGTGCAATGCAGAGGTGCTGCACATAGATTTGCACTAGTGGGACACTAATGGAAGTCCAACAGCCACTTTTAGGATGCCACTAAGTTTACTCAGTGTTTGCTAGTATAATGGCTTAGTAACAATGAGTTTGAGTGTGCAATGCAGAGGTGCTGCACATATATTTGCACTAGTGGGACACTAATGGAAGTCCAACAGCCACTTTTAGGATGCCACTAAGTTTAATCAGTGTTTGCTAGTATAATGGCTTAGTAACAATGAGCTTGAGCGTGCAATGCAGAGGTGCTGCACATAGATTTGCACTAGTGGGACACTAATGGAAGTCCAACAGCCACTTTTAGGATGCCACTAAGTTTACTCAGTGTTTGCTAGTATAATGGCTTAGTAACAATGAGTTTCAGTGTGCAATGCAGAGGTGCTGCAAATAGATTTGCACTAGTGGGACACTAATGGAAGTCCAACAGCCACTTTTAGGATGCCACTAAGTTTACTCAGTGTTTGCTAGTATAATGGCTTAGTAACAATGAGTTTTAGTGTGCAATGCAGAGGTGCTGCACATAGATTTGCACTAGTGGGACACTAATGGAAGTCCAACAGCCACTTTTAGGATGCCACCAAGTTTACTAAGTGTTTGCTAGTATAATGGCTTAGTAACAATGAGTTTTAGTGTGCAATGCAGAGGTGCTGCAAATAGATTTGCACTAGTGGGACACTAATGGAAGTCCAACAGCCACTTTTAGGATGCCACTAAGTTTACTCAGTGTTTGCTAGTATAATGGCTTTGTAACAATAAGCTTGAGCGTGCAATGCAGAGGTGCTGCAAATAGATTTGCATTAGTGGGACACTAATGGAAGTCCAACAGCCACTTTTAGGATGCCACTAAGTTTACTCAGTGTTTGCTAGTATAATGGCTTAGTAACAATGAGTTTGAGGGTGCAATGCAGAGGTGCTGCAAATAGCTTTGCACCAGTGGGACACTAATGGAAGTCCATCAGCCACTTTTAGGATGCCACTAAGTTTACTCAGTGTTTGCTAGTATAATGGCTTAGTAACAATGAGCTTTAGTGTGCAATGCAGAGGTGCTGCACATAGATTTGCACTAGTGGGACACTAATGGAAGTCCAACAGCCACTTTTAGGATGCCACTAAGTTTACTCAGTGTTTGCTAGTATAATGGCTTAGTAACAATGAGTTTGAGTGTGCAATGCAGAGGTGCTGCACATATATTTGCACTAGTGGGACACTAATGGAAGTCCAACAGCCACTTTTAGGATGCCACTAAGTTTAATCAGTGTTTGCTAGTATAATGGCTTAGTAACAATGAGCTTGAGCGTGCAATGCAGAGGTGCTGCACATAGATTTGCACTAGTGGGACACTAATGGAAGTCCAACAGCCACTTTTAGGATGCCACCAAGTTTACTAAGTGTTTGCTAGTATAATGGCTTAGTAACAATGAGTTTTAGTGTGCAATGCAGAGGTGCTGCAAATAGATTTGCACTAGTGGGACACTAATGGAAGTCCAACAGCCACTTTTAGGATGCCACTAAGTTTACTCAGTGTTTGCTAGTATAATGGCTTAGTAACAATGAGCTTGAGCGTGCAATGCAGAGGTGCTGCACATACATTTGCACTAGTGGGACACTAATGGAAGTCCAACAGCCACTTTTAGGATGCCACCAAGTTTACTAAGTGTTTGCTAGTATAATGGCTTAGTAACAATGAGTTTTAGTGTGCAATGCAGAGGTGCTGCAAATAGATTTGCACTAGTGGGACACTAATGGAAGTCCAACAGCCACTTTTAGGATGCCACTAAGTTTACTCAGTGTTTGCTAGTATAATGGCTTAGTAACAATGAGCTTGAGCGTGCAAGGCAGAGGTGCTGCAAATAGATTTGCATTAGTGGGACACTAATGGAAGTCCAACAGCCACTTTTAGGATGCCACTAAGTTTACTCAGTGTTTGCTAGTATAATGGCTTAGTAACAATGAGTTTGAGTGTGCAATGCAGAGGTGCTGGACATAGATTTGCACCAGTGGGACACTAATGGAAGTCCAACAGCCACTTTTAGGATGCCATCAAGTTTAATCAGTGTTTGCTAGTATAATGGCTTTGTAAGAATGAGTTTTAGTGTGCAATGCAGAGGTGCTGCAAATAGATTTGCACTAGTGGGACACTAATGGAAGTCCAACAGCCACTTTTAGGATGCCACTAAGTTTACTCAGTGTTTGCTAGTATAATGGCTTAGTAACAATGAGTTTCAGTGTGCAATGCAGAGGTGCTGCAAATAGATTTGCACTAGTGGGACACTAATGGAAGTCCAACAGCCACTTTTAGGATGCCACTAAGTTTACTCAGTGTTTGCTAGTATAATGGCTTAGTAACAATGAGTTTTAGTGTGCAATGCAGAGGTGCTGCACATAGATTTGCACTAGTGGGACACTAATGGAAGTCCAACAGCCACTTTTAGGATGCCACCAAGTTTACTAAGTGTTTGCTAGTATAATGGCTTAGTAACAATGAGTTTTAGTGTGCAATGCAGAGGTGCTGCAAATAGATTTGCACTAGTGGGACACTAATGGAAGTCCAACAGCCACTTTTAGGATGCCACTAAGTTTACTCAGTGTTTGCTAGTATAATGGCTTTGTAACAATGAGCTTGAGCGTGCAATGCAGAGGTGCTGCAAATAGATTTGCATTAGTGGGACACTAATGGAAGTCCAACAGCCACTTTTAGGATGCCACTAAGTTTACTCAGTGTTTGCTAGTATAATGGCTTAGTAACAATGAGTTTGAGGGTGCAATGCAGAGGTGCTGCAAATAGCTTTGCACCAGTGGGACACTAATGGAAGTCCAACAGCCACTTTTAGGATGCCACTAAGTTTAATCAGTGTTTGCTAGTATAGTGGCTTAGTAACAATGAGTTTGAGTGTGCAATGCAGTAGTGCTGCAAATAGCTTTGCACCAGTGGGACACTAATGGAAGTCCATCAGCCACTTTTAGGATGCCACTAAGTTTACTCAGTGTTTGCTAGTATAATGGCTTAGTAACAATGAGCTTTAGTGTGCAATGCAGAGGTGCTGCACATAGATTTGCACTAGTGGGACACTAATGGAAGTCCAACAGCCACTTTTAGGATGCCACTAAGTTTACTCAGTGTTTGCTAATATAATGGCTTAGTAACAATGAGTTTGAGTGTGCAATGCAGAGGTGCTGCACATATATTTGCACTAGTGGGACACTAATGGAAGTCCAACAGCCACTTTTAGGATGCCACTAAGTTTAATCAGTGTTTGCTAGTATAATGGCTTAGTAACAATGAGCTTGAGCGTGCAATGCAGAGGTGCTGCACATAGATTTGCACTAGTGGGACACTAATGGAAGTCCAACAGCCACTTTTAGGATGCCACTAAGTTTACTCAGTGTTTGCTAGTATAATGGCTTAGTAACAATGAGTTTCAGTGTGCAATGCAGAGGTGCTGCAAATAGATTTGCACTAGTGGGACACTAATGGAAGTCCAACAGCCACTTTTAGGATGCCACTAAGTTTACTCAGTGTTTGCTAGTATAATGGCTTAGTAACAATGAGTTTTAGTGTGCAATGCAGAGGTGCTGCACATAGATTTGCACTAGTGGGACACTAATGGAAGTCCAACAGCCACTTTTAGGATGCCACCAAGTTTACTAAGTGTTTGCTAGTATAATGGCTTAGTAACAATGAGTTTTAGTGTGCAATGCAGAGGTGCTGCAAATAGATTTGCACTAGTGGGACACTAATGGAAGTCCAACAGCCACTTTTAGGATGCCACTAAGTTTACTCAGTGTTTGCTAGTATAATGGCTTTGTAACAATGAGCTTGAGCGTGCAATGCAGAGGTGCTGCAAATAGATTTGCATTAGTGGGACACTAATGGAAGTCCAACAGCCACTTTTAGGATGCCACTAAGTTTACTCAGTGTTTGCTAGTATAATGGCTTAGTAACAATGAGTTTGAGGGTGCAATGCAGAGGTGCTGCAAATAGCTTTGCACCAGTGGGACACTAATGGAAGTCCAACAGCCACTTTTAGGATGCCACTAAGTTTAATCAGTGTTTGCTAGTATAGTGGCTTAGTAACAATGAGTTTGAGTGTGCAATGCAGTAGTGCTGCAAATAGCTTTGCACCAGTGGGACACTAATGGAAGTCCATCAGCCACTTTTAGGATGCCACTAAGTTTACTCAGTGTTTGCTAGTATAATGGCTTAGTAACAATGAGCTTTAGTGTGCAATGCAGAGGTGCTGCACATAGATTTGCACTAGTGGGACACTAATGGAAGTCCAACAGCCACTTTTAGGATGCCACTAAGTTTACTCAGTGTTTGCTAGTATAATGGCTTAGTAACAATGAGTTTGAGTGTGCAATGCAGAGGTGCTGCACATATATTTGCACTAGTGGGACACTAATGGAAGTCCAACAGCCACTTTTAGGATGCCACTAAGTTTAATCAGTGTTTGCTAGTATAATGGCTTAGTAACAATGAGCTTGAGCGTGCAATGCAGAGGTGCTGCACATAGATTTGCACTAGTGGGACACTAATGGAAGTCCAACAGCCACTTTTAGGATGCCACCAAGTTTACTAAGTGTTTGCTAGTATAATGGCTTAGTAACAATGAGTTTTAGTGTGCAATGCAGAGGTGCTGCAAATAGATTTGCACTAGTGGGACACTAATGGAAGTCCAACAGCCACTTTTAGGATGCCACTAAGTTTACTCAGTGTTTGCTAGTATAATGGCTTTGTAACAATGAGCTTGAGCGTGCAATGCAGAGGTGCTGCAAATAGATTTGCATTAGTGGGACACTAATGGAAGTCCAACAGCCACTTTTAGGATGCCACTAAGTTTACTCAGTGTTTGCTAGTATAATGGCTTAGTAACAATGAGTTTGAGGGTGCAATGCAGAGGTGCTGCAAATAGCTTTGCACCAGTGGGACACTAATGGAAGTCCAACAGCCACTTTTAGGATGCCACTAAGTTTAATCAGTGTTTGCTAGTATAGTGGCTTAGTAACAATGAGTTTGAGTGTGCAATGCAGTAGTGCTGCAAATAGCTTTGCACCAGTGGGACACTAATGGAAGTCCATCAGCCACTTTTAGGATGCCACTAAGTTTACTCAGTGTTTGCTAGTATAATGGCTTAGTAACAATGAGCTTTAGTGTGCAATGCAGAGGTGCTGCACATAGATTTGCACTAGTGGGACACTAATGGAAGTCCAACAGCCACTTTTAGGATGCCACTAAGTTTACTCAGTGTTTGCTAGTATAATGGCTTAGTAACAATGAGTTTGAGTGTGCAATGCAGAGGTGCTGCACATATATTTGCACTAGTGGGACACTAATGGAAGTCCAACAGCCACTTTTAGGATGCCACTAAGTTTAATCAGTGTTTGCTAGTATAATGGCTTAGTAACAATGAGCTTGAGCGTGCAATGCAGAGGTGCTGCACATAGATTTGCACTAGTGGGACACTAATGGAAGTCCAACAGCCACTTTTAGGATGCCACCAAGTTTACTAAGTGTTTGCTAGTATAATGGCTTAGTAACAATGAGTTTTAGTGTGCAATGCAGAGGTGCTGCAAATAGATTTGCACTAGTGGGACACTAATGGAAGTCCAACAGCCACTTTTAGGATGCCACTAAGTTTACTCAGTGTTTGCTAGTATAATGGCTTAGTAACAATGAGCTTGAGCGTGCAAGGCAGAGGTGCTGCAAATAGATTTGCATTAGTGGGACACTAATGGAAGTCCAACAGCCACTTTTAGGATGCCACTAAGTTTACTCAGTGTTTGCTAGTATAATGGCTTAGTAACAATGAGTTTGAGGGTGCAATGCAGAGGTGCTGCAAATAGCTTTGCACCAGTGGGACACTAATGGAAGTCCAACAGCCACTTTTAGGATGCCACTAAGTTTAATCAGTGTTTGCTAGTATAATGGCTTAGTAACAATGAGTTTGAGTGTGCAATGCAGTGGTGCTGCAAATAGCTTTGCACCAGTGGGACACTAATGGAAGTCCAACAGCCACTTTTAGGATGCCACTAAGTTTACTCAGTGTTTGCTAGTATAATGGCTTAATAACAATGAGCTTGAGCGTGCAATGCAGAGGTGCTGCACATAGATTTGCACTAGTGGGACACTAATGGAAGTCCAACAGCCACTTTTAGGATGCCACCAAGTTTACTAAGTGTTTGCTAGTATAATGGCTTAGTAACAATGAGTTTTAGTGTGCAATGCAGAGGTGCTGCAAATAGATTTGCACTAGTGGGACACTAATGGAAGTCCAACAGCCACTTTTAGGATGCCACTAAGTTTACTCAGTGTTTGCTAGTATAATGGCTTAGTAACAATGAGCTTGAGCGTGCAAGGCAGAGGTGCTGCAAATAGATTTGCATTAGTGGGACACTAATGGAAGTCCAACAGCCACTTTTAGGATGCCACTAAGTTTACTCAGTGTTTGCTAGTATAATGGCTTAGTAACAATGAGTTTCAGTGTGCAATGCAGAGGTGCTGGACATAGATTTGCACCAGTGGGACACTAATGGAAGTCCAACAGCCACTTTTAGGATGCCATCAAGTTTAATCAGTGTTTGCTAGTATAATGGCTTTGTAACAATGAGTTTGAGTGTGCAATGCAGTGGTGCTGCAAATAGCGTTGCACCAGTGGGACACTAATGGAAGTCCAACAGCCACTTCTAGGTTGCCACTAAGTTTAATCAGTGTTTGCTAGTATAATGGCTTAGTAACAATGAGTTTGAGTGTGCAATGCAGAGGTGCTGCAAATAGATTTGCACTAGTGGGATACTAATGGAAGTCCAACAGCCACTTTTAGGATGCCACTAAGTTTACTCAGTGTTTGCTAGTATAATGGCTTAGTAACAATGAGTTTGAGTGTGCAATGCACAGGTGCTGCACATAGATTTGCACTAGTGGGACACTAATGGAAGTCCAACAGCCACTTTTAGGATGCCACTAAGTTTACTCAGTGTTTGCTAGTATAATGGCTTAGTAACAATGAGTTTGAGTGTGCAATAAAGAGGTGCTGCACATAGATTTGCACCAGTGGCACACTAATGGAAGTCCAACAGCCACTTTTAGAATGCCACTAAGTTTAATCAGTGTTTGCTAGCATAATGGCTTAGTAACAATGAGTTTGAGTGTGCAATGCAGAGGTGCTGCAAATAGCTTTGCACCAGTGGGACACTAATGGAAGTCCAACAGCCACTTTTAGGATGCCACTAAGTTTACTCAGTGTTTGCTAGTATAATGGCTTAGTAACAATGAGTTTGAGTGTGCAATGCAGAGGTGCTGCACATAGATTTGCACTAGTGGGACACTAATGGAAGTCCAACAGCCACTTTTAGGATGCCACTAAGTTTACTCAGTGTTTGCTAGTATAATGGCTTAGTAACAATGAGTTTGAGTGTGCAATGCAGAGGTGCTGCACATAGATTTGCACTAGTGGGACACTAATGGAAGTCCAACAGCCACTTTTAGGATGCCACTAAGTTTACTCAGTGTTTGCTAGTATAATGGCTTAGTAACAATGAGTTTGAGTGTGCAATGCAGAGGTGCTGCAAATAGATTTGCACTAGTGGGACACTAATGGAAGTCCAACAGCCACTTTTAGGATGCCACTAAGTTTACTCAGTGTTTGCTAGTATAATGGCTTAGTAACAATGAGCTTGAGCGTTCAATGCAGAGGTGCTGCAAATAGATTTGCATTAGTGGGACACTAATGGAAGTCCAACAGCCACTTTTAGGATGCCACTAAGTTTACTCAGTGTTTGCTAGTATAATGGCTTTGTAACAATGAGCTTGAGCGTGCAATGCAGAGGTGCTGCAAATAGATTTGCATTAGTGGGACACTAATGGAAGTCCAACAGCCACTTTTAGGATGCCACTAAGTTTACTCAGTGTTTGCTAGTATAATGGCTTAGTAACAATGAGTTTGAGGGTGCAATGCAGAGGTGCTGCAAATAGCTTTGCACCAGTGGGACACTAATGGAAGTCCAACAGCCACTTTTAGGATGCCACTAAGTTTAATCAGTGTTTGCTAGTATAGTGGCTTAGTAACAATGAGTTTGAGTGTGCAATGCAGTAGTGCTGCAAATAGCTTTGCACCAGTGGGACACTAATGGAAGTCCATCAGCCACTTTTAGGATGCCACTAAGTTTACTCAGTGTTTGCTAGTATAATGGCTTAGTAACAATGAGCTTTAGTGTGCAATGCAGAGGTGCTGCACATAGATTTGCACTAGTGGGACACTAATGGAAGTCCAACAGCCACTTTTAGGATGCCACTAAGTTTACTCAGTGTTTGCTAGTATAATGGCTTAGTAACAATGAGTTTGAGTGTGCAACGCAGAGGTGCTGCACATATATTTGCACTAGTGGGACACTAATGGAAGTCCAACAGCCACTTTTAGGATGCCACTAAGTTTAATCAGTGTTTGCTAGTATAATGGCTTAGTAACAATGAGCTTGAGCGTGCAATGCAGAGGTGCTGCACATAGATTTGCACTAGTGGGACACTAATGGAAGTCCAACAGCCACTTTTAGGATGCCACCAAGTTTACTAAGTGTTTGCTAGTATAATGGCTTAGTAACAATGAGTTTTAGTGTGCAATGCAGAGGTGCTGCAAATAGATTTGCACTAGTGGGACACTAATGGAAGTCCAACAGCCACTTTTAGGATGCCACTAAGTTTACTCAGTGTTTGCTAGTATAATGGCTTAGTAACAATGAGCTTGAGCGTGCAAGGCAGAGGTGCTGCAAATAGATTTGCATTAGTGGGACACTAATGGAAGTCCAACAGCCACTTTTAGGATGCCACCAAGTTTACTCAGTGTTTGCTAGTATAATGGCTTAGTAACAATGAGTTTGAGGGTGCAATGCAGAGGTGCTGCAAATAGCTTTGCACCAGTGGGACACTAATGGAAGTCCAACAGCCACTTTTAGGATGCCACTAAGTTTAATCAGTGTTTGCTAGTATAATGGCTTAGTAACAATGAGTTTGAGTGTGCAATGCAGTAGTGCTGCAAATAGCTTTGCACCAGTGGGACACTAATGGAAGTCCAACAGCCACTTTTAGGATGCCACTAAGTTTACTCAGTGTTTGCTAGTATAATGGCTTAGTAACAATGAGCTTTAGTGTGCAATGCAGAGGTGCTGCACATAGATTTGCACTAGTGGGACACTAATGGAAGTCCAACAGCCACTTTTAGGATGCCACTAAGTTTACTCAGTGTTTGCTAGTATAATGGCTTAGTAACAATGAGTTTGAGTGTGCAATGCAGAGGTGCTGCACATATATTTGCACTAGTGGGACACTAATGGAAGTCCAACAGCCACTTTTAGGATGCCACTAAGTTTAATCAGTGTTTGCTAGTATAATGGCTTAGTAACAATGAGTTTGAGTGTGCAATGCAGTGGTGCTGCAAATAGCTTTGCACCAGTGGGACACTAATGGAAGTCCAACAGCCACTTTTAGGATGCCACTAAGTTTACTCAGTGTTTGCTAGTATAATGGCTTAATAACAATGAGCTTGAGCGTGCAATGCAGAGGTGCTGCACATAGATTTGCACTAGTGGGACACTAATGGAAGTCCAACAGCCACTTTTAGGATGCCACCAAGTTTACTAAGTGTTTGCTAGTATAATGGCTTAGTAACAATGAGTTTTAGTGTGCAATGCAGAGGTGCTGCAAATAGATTTGCACTAGTGGGACACTAATGGAAGTCCAACAGCCACTTTTAGGATGCCACTAAGTTTACTCAGTGTTTGCTAGTATAATGGCTTAGTAACAATGAGCTTGAGCGTGCAAGGCAGAGGTGCTGCAAACAGATTTGCATTAGTGGGACACTAATGGAAGTCCAACAGCCACTTTTAGGATGCCACTAAGTTTACTCAGTGTTTGCTAGTATAATGGCTTAGTAACAATGAGTTTCAGTGTGCAATGCAGAGGTGCTGGACATAGATTTGCACCAGTGGGACACTAATGGAAGTCCAACAGCCACTTTTAGGATGCCATCAAGTTTAATCAGTGTTTGCTAGTATAATGGCTTTGTAACAATGAGTTTGAGTGTGCAATGCAGTGGTGCTGCAAATAGCGTTGCACCAGTGGGACACTAATGGAAGTCCAACAGCCACTTCTAGGTTGCCACTAAGTTTAATCAGTGTTTGCTAGTATAATGGCTTAGTAACAATGAGTTTGAGTGTGCAATGCAGAGGTGCTGCAAATAGATTTGCACTAGTGGGATACTAATGGAAGTCCAACAGCCACTTTTAGGATGCCACTAAGTTTACTCAGTGTTTGCTAGTATAATGGCTTAGTAACAATGAGTTTGAGTGTGCAATGCACAGGTGCTGCACATAGATTTGCACTAGTGGGACACTAATGGAAGTCCAACAGCCACTTTTAGGATGCCACTAAGTTTACTCAGTGTTTGCTAGTATAATGGCTTAGTAACAATGAGTTTGAGTGTGCAATAAAGAGGTGCTGCACATAGATTTGCACCAGTGGCACACTAATGGAAGTCCAACAGCCACTTTTAGAATGCCACTAAGTTTAATCAGTGTTTGCTAGCATAATGGCTTAGTAACAATGAGTTTGAGTGTGCAATGCAGAGGTGCTGCAAATAGCTTTGCACCAGTGGGACACTAATGGAAGTCCAACAGCCACTTTTAGGATGCCACTAAGTTTACTCAGTGTTTGCTAGTATAATGGCTTAGTAACAATGAGTTTGAGTGTGCAATGCAGAGGTGCTGCACATAGATTTGCACTAGTGGGACACTAATGGAAGTCCAACAGCCACTTTTAGGATGCCACTAAGTTTACTCAGTGTTTGCTAGTATAATGGCTTAGTAACAATGAGTTTGAGTGTGCAATGCAGAGGTGCTGCACATAGATTTGCACTAGTGGGACACTAATGGAAGTCCAACAGCCACTTTTAGGATGCCACTAAGTTTACTCAGTGTTTGCTAGTATAATGGCTTAGTAACAATGAGTTTGAGTGTGCAATGCAGAGGTGCTGCAAATAGATTTGCACTAGTGGGACACTAATGGAAGTCCAACAGCCACTTTTAGGATGCCACTAAGTTTACTCAGTGTTTGCTAGTATAATGGCTTAGTAACAATGAGCTTGAGCGTTCAATGCAGAGGTGCTGCAAATAGATTTGCATTAGTGGGACACTAATGGAAGTCCAACAGCCACTTTTAGGATGCCACTAAGTTTACTCAGTGTTTGCTAGTATAATGGCTTAGTAACAATGAGTTTGAGTGTGCATTGCAGAGGTGCTGGACATAGATTTGCAATAGTGGGACACTAATGGAAGTCCAACAGCCACTTTTAGGATGCCACTACGTTTACTCAGTGTTTGCTAGTATAATGGCTTAGTAACAATGAGTTTGAGTGTGCAATGCAGTGGTTATGCAAATAGCTTTGCCCCAGTGGGACACTAATGGAAGTCCAACAGCCACTTTTAGGATGCCACTAAGTTTACTCAGTGTTTGCTAGTATAATGGCTTAGTAACAATGAGTTTGAGTGTGCAATGCAGAGGTGCTGCAAATAGATTTGCACTAGTGGGACACTAATGGAAGTCCAACAGCCACTTTTAGGATGCCACTAAGTTTACTCAGTGTTTGCTAGTATAATGGCTTAGTAACAATGAGCTTGAGCGTTCAATGCAGAGGTGCTGCAAATAGATTTGCATTAGTGGGACACTAATGGAAGTCCAACAGCCACTTTTAGGATGCCACTAAGTTTACTCAGTGTTTGCTAGTATAATGGCTTAGTAACAATGAGTTTGAGTGTGCATTGCAGAGGTGCTGGACATAGATTTGCAATAGTGGGACACTAATGGAAGTCCAACAGCCACTTTTAGGATGCCACTACGTTTACTCAGTGTTTGCTAGTATAATGGCTTAGTAACAATGAGTTTGAGTGTGCAATGCAGTGGTTATGCAAATAGCTTTGCCCCAGTGGGACACTAATGGAAGTCCAACAGCCACTTTTAGGATGCCACTAAGTTTACTCAGTGTTTGCTAGTATAATGGCTTAGTAACAATGAGTTTGAGTGTGCAATGCAGAGGTGCTGCAGATAGATTTGCACTAGTGGGACACTAATGGAAGTCCAACAGCCACTTTTAGGATGCCACTAAGTTTACTCAGTGTTTGCTAGTATAATGGCCTAGTAACAATGAGTTTGAGTGTGCAATGCAGAGGTGCTGCAAATAGATTTGCACTAGTGGGACACTAATGGAAGTCCAACAGCCACTTTTAGGATGCCACTAAGTTTACTCAGTGTTTGCTAGTATAATGGCTTAGTAACAATGAGCTTGAGCGTTCAATGCAGAGGTGCTGCAAATAGATTTGCATTAGTGGGACACTAATGGAAGTCCAACAGCCACTTTTAGGATGCCACTAAGTTTACTCAGTGTTTGCTAGTATAATGGCTTAGTAACAATGAGTTTGAGTGTGCAATGCACAGGTGCTGCACATAGATTTGCACTAGTGGGACACTAATGGAAGTCCAACAGCCACTTTTAGGATGCCACTAAGTTTAATTAGTGTTTGCTAGTATAGTGGCTTAGTAACAATGAGTTTGAGTGTGCAATGCAGTAGTGCTGCAAATAGCTTTGCACCAGTGGGACACTAATGGAAGTCCAACAGCCACTTTTAGGATGCCACTAAGTTTACTCAGTGTTTGCTAGTATAATGGCTTAGTAACAATGAGCTTTAGTGTGCAATGCAGAGGTGCTGCACATAGATTTGCACTAGTGGGACACTAATGGAAGTCCAACAGCCACTTTTAGGATGCCACTAAGTTTACTCATTGTTTGCTAGTATAATGGCTTAGTAACAATGAGTTTGAGTGTGCAATGCAGAGGTGCTGCAAATAGATTTGCAATAGTGGGACACTAATGGAAATCCAACAGCCACTTTTAGGATGCCACTACGTTTACTCAGTGTTTGCTAGTATAATGGCTTAGTAACAATGAGTTTGAGTGTGCAATGCAGAGGTGCTGCAAATAGCTTTGCACCAGTGGGACACTAATGGAAGTCCAACAGCCACTTTTAGGATGCCACTACGTTTACTCAGTGTTTGCTAGGATAATGGCTTAGTAACAATGAGTTTGAGTGTGCAATGCAGAGGTGCTGCACATAGATTTGCACTAGTGGGACACTAATGGAAGTCCAACAGCCACTTTTAGGATGCCACTAAGTTTACTCAGTGTTTGTTAGTATAATGGCTTAGTAACAATGAGTTTCAGTGTGCAATGCAGAGGTGCTGCAAATAGCTTTGCACCAGTGGGACATAATGGAAGTCCAACAGCCACTTTTAGGATGCCACTAAGTTTACTCAGTGTTTGCTAGTATAATGGCTTAGTAACAATGAGTTTGAGTGTGCAATGCAGAGGTGCTGCACATAGATTTGCACTAGTGGGACACTAATGGAAGTCCAACAGCCACTTTTAGGATGCCACTAAGTTTACTCAGTGTTTGCTAGTATAATGGCTTAGTAACAATGAGCTTGAGTGTGCAAAGGGCAGAAGGGTATAGTGGCAGGGTTGTGGGTCAGTGTACAGGAAAGGAAGCCTCATTTTCTATCCCTCATAATGGGGAAATTCAGCGAGGAAGTCCCTGACCTTAGCTACACAGTTATCTTCTGTAGCTGTTAAAATCTGTTTCCACGGACCTGACTGTCACCTATGGCTCTGAGCCTGCTGTTATTATTAGCCCTTACAAGGGCTAATAGAAACTTCTATCCCTATTCTGTATAGCCCTGTGTGTAGAGTGTACACAGCAGTATCGGAGACAGGAGCTACGCCAGCGGTGACTGACACCCAGACGCAGAAGGCAGATAATGGCGTGCTGGAGGAAAATGTCCGTTTTTATAATGCAGGGACATGTGACATGGACACCCTATCACACATGCCGTTTCTTCTCTGGCTAAAAGTCCACTTAGCTGTGTGTATCTGGGATTGGCTGACATGCTGGCCCGCCCCACTACACGTGCGCGCTTAGGGAAGGAAGACAAGGAAAAAAAAAATGGTGATCGCCATTATCCCAGCAGCAGTGATCTGAATGCGCTGTTCCCGCACACTATACGCTGAAATTTCATAATAGTGTGAGTCACAGAGTGACTTACACTATTACAGCGGAAAGCCAGCTAGTAATTAGCTTGTCTTTTTGCTGCTAGAACCGTTCTCGAACGTAACTAGAACTATCGAGCTTTAGCAAAAAGCTCGAGTTCTAGTTCGATCTAGAACAGCCCCCAAAATCACTGGAACCGCGAACTGGAGAACCATGAACCACGAACAGCGCTCAACTCTAGCGGAGACACCATCACATGTTTCTCAATGCTGGCAGGTAACTAGCCAGGTCTTTCACCGGGAAGGAACAACCACGGAAAGGGCAGTCTCCAGTCACGGAGACCACCTATGCCAAAACATGGTATCCATCCACAGTCAGCTGTTTCGGGGTATTTGCCCCTCATCAGTGTGAAGTAGGAAACTGGCTAGTGGGAGCAATGCCTAGTAGAAGACAATATAGGTAAGGATGAGTGACCTTAGGGAGATCAACATCCAGCACTGCGGAGCACCATCACGTGTTTTCTCAACGCAGTGATTCTAGAGCAATGCCCCCTGGGAAATATGCAAATCAAAGAAGCCATGGAGACACCATCACATGTTTCTCAACACTGGCAGGTAACTAGCCAGGTCTTTCACCGGGAAGGACAACCACAAGAAGGGCAGTCTCCAGTCACGGAAACCACCTATGCCAAAACATGGTATCCATCCACAGACAGCTGTGTCGGGGTATTTGCCCCTCATCAGTGTGGAGTAGGAAACTCGCTATTCGGAGCAATGCCTAGTAGAAGACTATATAGGTAAGGATGGTTGACTTTAGGGAGATCTGGTTGTTCCTTCCCGGTGAAAGACCTGGTTAGTTACCTGCAAGCGTTGAGAAACATGTGATGGTGTTTCCGCGGCTTCCCTGTTTTGCATATTTCCCAGGGGGCATTGCTCTAGAATCACTGCATTGAGAAAACACGTGATGGTGCTCCGTAGTGCTGGATGTTGATTTCCCTAAGGTCAACCATCCTTACCTATTGTATATAGTCTTCTACTAGGCATTGCTCACACTAGCTAGTTTCCTACTCCACACTGATGAGGGGCAAATACCCCGAAACAGCTGTCTGTGGATGGATACCATGTTTTGGCATAGGTGGTTTCCGTGACTGGAGACTAGAGTTGAGCGCGGTTCGTGGTTCGTGGTTCTCCAGTTCGCGGTTCGAGTGATTTTGGGGGCTGTTCTAGATCGAACTAGAACTCGAGCTTTTTGCTAAAGCTCGATAGTTCTAGTTAAGTTCGAGAACGGTTCTAGCAGCAAAAAGCCAAGCTAATTACTAGCTGGCTTTCCGCTGTAATAGTGTAAGTCACTCTGTGACTCACACTATTATGAAATCTCAGCGTATAGTCTACGGGAACAGCGTGTTCAGATCACTGCGCTGGGATAATGGCGATCGCCATTTTTTTTTTTTCTGTTCTTCCTTCCCTCCCTAAGCACTCGTGTAGTGAGGCGGGCCAGCATGTCAGCCAATCCCAGACACACACACAGCTAAGTAGACTTTTAGCCAGAGAAGTAACGGCATGTGTGATAGGATGTCCATGTCACATGTCCCTGCATTAGAAAAACGGACATTTTGTTCCGGCACGGCATTATCTGCCTTCTGCGTCTGGGTGTCAGTCACCGCAGGTGAATCTTCTGTCGCCGATACTGCTGTGTACGCTCTACACACAGCGCTATACAGAATAGGGATTGAAGTTTCTTTCAGCCCTTGTAAAGGCTAATAACAGCAGGCTCAGAGCCATAGGTGACAGTCAGGTCCGTGGAAAGAGGTTTTAACAGCTACAGATAAGAGCGTCTGTGTAGCTAAGGTCAGGGAGTTCCTTGCTGCATTTCACCATTAGGAGGGATAGAAAGTGAGACTTCCTTTCCTGTACACTGACCCACAACCCGGCCACTGTACCCTCCTGCCCTTTGCATACTCAAGCTCATTGTTACTAAGCCATTATACTAGCAAACACTGAGTAAACTTAGTGGCATCCTAAAAGTGGCTGTTGAACTTCCATTAGTGTCCCACTAGTGCAAATCTATTTGCAGCACATATGCATTGCACACTCAAGCTCATTGTTACTAAGCCATTATACTAGCAAACACTGAGTAAACTTAGTGGCATCCTAAAAGTGGCTGTTGAACTTCCATTAGTGTCCCACTAGTGCAAATCTATTTGCAGCACCTCTGCATTGGACACTCAAGCTCATTGTTACTAAGCCATTATACCAGCAAATGTGAGCAAGGATGGTTGACCTTAGGGAGATCAACATCCACCACTGCGGAGACACCATCACGTGTTTCTCAACGCAGTGATTCTAGAGCAATGCCCCCTGGGAAATATTCAAAGCAAGAAGGCCTGCGGAGACACCATCACATGTTTCTCAACGCTGGCAGGAAACTAGCCAGGTCTTTCACCGGGAAGGAACAACCACGGGAAGGGCAGTCTCCAGTCAAGGAGACCACCTATGCCAAACATGGTATCCATCCACAGACAGCCGTTTCGGGGTATTTGCCCCTCATCAGTGTGGAGTAGGAATCTGGCTAGTGGGACATTGCCTAGTAAAAGACTATGTGAGCAAGGATGGTTGACCTTAGGGAGATCAACATCCACCACTGCGGAGACACCATCACGTGTTTCTCAACGCAGTGATTCTAGAGCAGTGCCCCCTGGGAAATATTCAAAGCAAGAAGGCCTGCGGAGACACCATCACATGTTTCTCAACGCTGGCAGGAAACTAGCCAGGTCTTTCACCGGGAAGGAACAACCACGGGAAGGGCAGTCTCCAGTCAAGGAGACCACCTATGCCAAACATGGTATCCATCCACAGACAGCCGTTTCGGGGTATTTGCCCCTCATCAGTGTGGAGTAGGAATCTGGCTAATGGGACATTGCCTAGTAAAAGACTATGTGAGCAAGGATGGTTGACCTTAGGGAGATCAACATCCACCACTGCGGAGACACCATCACGTGTTTCTCAACGCAGTGATTCTAGAGCAATGCCCCCTGGGAAATATTCAAAGCAAGAAGGCCTGCGGAGACACCATCACATGTTTCTCAACGCTGGCAGGAAACTAGCCAGGTCTTTCCTGCCAGCGTTGAGAAACATGTGATGGTGTCTCCGCAGGCCTTCTTGCTTTGAATATTTCCCAGGGGGCATTGCTCTAGAATCACTGCGTTGAGAAACACGTGATGGTGTCTCCGCAGTGGTGGATGTTGATCTCCCTAAGGTCAACCATCCTTGCTCACATAGTCTTTTACTAGGCAATGTCCCACTAGCCAGATTCCTACTCCACACTGATGAGGGGCAAATACCCCGAAACGGCTGTCTGTGGATGGATACCATGTTTGGCATAGGTGGTCTCCTTGACTGGAGACTGCCCTTCCCGTGGTTGTTCCTTCCCGGTGAAAGACCTGGCTAGTTTCCTGCCAGCGTTGAGAAACATGTGATGGTGTCTCCGCAGGCCTTCTTGCTTTGAATATTTCCCAGGGGGCATTGCTCTAGAATCACTGCGTTGAGAAACACGTGATGGTGTCTCCGCAGTGGTGGATGTTGATCTCCCTAAGGTCAACCATCCTTGCTCACATAGTCTTTTACTAGGCAATGTCCCACTAGCCAGATTCCTACTCCACACTGATGAGGGGCAAATACCCCGAAACGGCTGTCTGTGGATGGATACCATGTTTGGCATAGGTGGTCTCCTTGACTGGAGACTGCCCTTCCCGTGGTTGTTCCTTCCCGGTGAAAGACCTGGCTAGTTTCCTGCCAGCGTTGAGAAACATGTGATGGTGTCTCCGCAGGCCTTCTTGCTTTGAATATTTCCCAGTGGGCATTGCTCTAGAATCACTGCGTTGAGAAACACGTGATGGTGTCTTCGCAGTGGTGGATGTTGATCTCCCTAAGGTCAACCATCCTTGCTCACATAGTCTTTTACTAGGCAATGTCCCACTAGCCAGATTCCTACTCCACACTGATGAGGGGCAAATACCCCGAAACGGCTGTCTGTGGATGGATACCATGTTTGGCATAGGTGGTCTCCTTGACTGGAGACTGCCCTTCCCGTGGTTGTTCCTTCCCGGTGAAAGACCTGGCTAGTTTCCTGCCAGCGTTGAGAAACATGTGATGGTGTCTCCGCAGGCCTTCTTGCTTTGAATTATACCAGCAAACACTGAGTAAACTTAGTGGCATCCTAAAAGTGGCTGTTGGACTTTCATTAGTGTCCCACTAGTGCAAATCTATTTGCAGCACCTCTGCATTGCACACTCAAGCTCATTGTAACTAAGCCATTATACTAGCAAACACTGAGTAAACTTAGTGGCATCCTAAAAGTGGCTATTGGACTTCCATTAGTGTCCCACAAGTGCAAATCTATTTGCAGCACCTCTGCATTGCACACTCAAGCTCATTGTTACTAAGCCATTATACTAGCCAACACTGAGTAAACTTAGTGGCATCCTAAAAGTGGCTGTTGGACTTCCATTAGTGTCCCACTAGTGCATATCTATTTGCAGCACCTCTGCATTGCACACTCAAGCTCATTGTTACTAAGCCATTATACTAGCAAACACTGAGTAAACTTAGTGGCATCCTAAAAGTGGCTGTTGGACTTCCATTAGTGTCCCACTAGTGCATATCTATTTGCAGCACCTCTGCATTGCACACTCAAGCTCATTGTCACTAAGCCATTATACTAGCAAACACTGAGTAAACTTAGTGGCATCCTAAAAGTGGCTGTGGGACTTCCATTAGTGTCCCACTAGTGCAAATCTATTTGCAGCACCTCTGCATTGCACACTCAAGCTCATTGTTACTAAGCCATTATACTAGCAAACACTGAGTAAACTTAGTGGCATCCTAAAAGTGGCTGTTGGATTTCCATTAGTGTCCCATTAGTGCAAATCTATTTGCAGCACCTCAGCATTGCACACTCAAGCTCATTGTTACTAAGCCATTATACTAGCAAACACTGAGTAAACTTAGTGGCATCCTAAAAGTGGCTGTTGGACTTCCATTAGTGTCCCACTAGTGCAAATCTATTTGCAGCACCACTGCATTGCACACTCAAGCTCAATGTTACTAAACCATTATACTAGCAAACACTGAGTAAACTTAGTGGCATCCTAAATGTGGCTGTTGTACTCCATTTCTGCCCCACTGGTGCCAAGCTATTTGCAGCACCTCTGCATTGCACACCTAAGCTCATTGTACTAATCCATTATACTAGGAAACACTGAGTAAACTTAGTGGCATCCTTAAAGTGGCTGTTGGACTTCCATTAGTGTCCCACTAGTGCAAATCTATTTGCAGCAACTCTGCATTGCACACTCAAGCTCATTGTTACTAAGCCATTATACTAGCAAACTGTGCAGTCATTTTAAGGGCCATAGTTTCATTGTCCGGGATAGTTATTGTTGTTTTTTCTGCTGTCAATAAACGTAGACAACCGCTGCAATCTACACCACCTCTCAATTTTTACTACCACATTTTAAGTGGACATTCTTGTCGCTAGCAAAATGAGTGGCAAAATGACAGATGCTGGTGGAAAGGGGAACAGGCGTGTTGGAAAAGGAAAAAAAGGTTGTGTCCGTGGGGAAGGTGGCAAAGCTCTATTAACGTCTGCTGAAGATAGGCCATCTTCCAGCAAAAGTAAGATGTCTACTACTTTCCGTGGACAATTGGATGTGCTCCCTTTTTTACGAACACGAACAACTGGAACAAAGGTAGATGTTGCCCAAAAAAAGAAAATGCTTGAATGGATCTCAAGTGGTCCAACAAGTGCCCTCTCCTCCACCTCAACTACCGCATCCAAAAAACACCAGTCCTCTGAGTTGTCATCCCAATCACACTTGCTTTCTCCCAGCTCTCAAGTCTCCATCCGCCCTGCACAGTATGGTGGAACAGAGATGACTGAGTCTGCAGAGCTGTTCAGTCACACTATAGCCTGGGAATCAGAGGTCTGCTCCCAAGCTACAGTGAGTACAGACCAGGAAATGGTCTGCAGTGATGCCCAGAACCTTTGTGACTCAGATTCAGGCCGTGATGAACAAGTTTCTGAGCATAATGTTGACCCTTATTCACAAACTGAAACACCTGTTGTAATAGACAATGAAAAAGGAACATACTGATGACGATGAGATGCAGATACCAGATTGGGATGACAACTTAAATATTCGTTCAGGGCAGGAAGAGGCTCGGTCTGAGGGGGAGGGGAGTGCAAACACAACGCTTGATGAGGAACTTCTAGATCCCACCTACTGTCAACCCACAGTCCGGCACTCGAGGAGGTCAACAGAGGCGGTGGAGGAGGATGCAACTGACGACGAAGTTACCTTGCGCCTTCCTGGACAGAGTCGGAGTACTGGTAGCACGTCTACAACTGCATCCTCAGCCACCACTCTGGCTCTGAGCACTAGTCTGGGTGGCTCAGCAGGTCGCATGCCCTCTAAGCCTTGCCTAGCCTGGTCCTTTTTTGACAAAGCAAAAGATCGCCCAAATCATGTGATATGTAAAATTTGTCGCGATTCGTTTAGTAGAGGGCAAAACCTCAGCAGTTTGAAAACTTCTTCCATGAATCGTCACATGAATAAATATCATATGTCCCAGTGGGAAGCTCACCGTACTGCAATGCGGCCTAGCGGAGCAGACCATCCACCGCCTGCCCCTTCCAGTGCATCTGCGCGCTCTACATCTTCTAGGACTGTGGGGACAGCTGTCACACCTGATTTTCCACACACAACTTCCACCACTGTAACCGCAACAGGCAGTTTGCTTGGTAGGTCGTCAGTTGGTTTGGAAGGGGAAACAAGTGCGTGTGTACAGCTCTCTCAGACATTGATAGCACCAACGTTGGATGAAGGCAACATCATGTCTACACATGCACTTTCCCCACAAACCTGCATTTTTCCAGGGACACCCTACTCACCACCGTCTACACACAGCAGCCAGATCTCTGTCCCTCAGATGTGGACAAATAAAAGGCCATTTTCTGCGACCCATGACAAAGCTAAGAGGTTGACTTTATCTCTCTGTAAGCTCTTGGCTACCGAAATGCTGCCTTTCCGCCTGGTGGACACACAGGATTTTAGAGACCTTATGTCTGTCCCTGTGCCCCAGTACCAGATGCCCAGTCGCCTCTACTTCTCTAAGAAAGGTGTGCCTGCGCTACACCAGCATATCGCACACAACATCACCGCTTCCTTGAGAAACTCTGTGTGTGAACGGGTGCATTTCACCACAGATACTTGAACCAGTAAGCATCGACAGGGATGTTACATGTCGCTGACTGGGCACTGGGTAACTATGGTGATAGATTATTATTATTATTATTTATTTATAGAGCACCATTGATTCCATGGTGCTGTACATGAGAAGGGGGTTACATACAGAACACATATACAGGTTACAGTAGACAGACTAGTACAGAGGGAAGAGGGCCCTGCTCTTGCAGGCTTACATTCTAAAGGATTTTGGGGAGGAGACAGTAGGTGGGGTGTAGGTCGGGCGGCAGCTCCGCACGGTGGTCGGGCGGCAGCTCCGAACGGTGGTGAAGCAGTGAGGTCATTCAAGGTTATAGGCATTTCTGAACAGATGAGTCTTTAGGTTCCGTTTGAAGTTTGCAAGTGTAGTAGATAATCTGACGTGAGGCAAGGTGAAGATGGTGAAGGGTCTGCTGCACAAGTGTTGCCGTCCCCACGACTTGTGTCAATCGTCTGTCTGTCCAAGTTCCTCCACTGCTTCTGCCTCCTCAACTTCGTCTGAGTCCTCCACCACCGCCCCAAGCCTGCCTGGTCAGGCCACCTGGTCACTTCTGCTGTTCAACCGCCGCAGCTGAGCAACTTGCATCGCTCCAGAAGTCTTTCGGCCTGCCGGTTCATCG
This sequence comes from Anomaloglossus baeobatrachus, assembly GCF_048569485.1. Classification (NCBI taxonomy): domain Eukaryota; kingdom Metazoa; phylum Chordata; class Amphibia; order Anura; family Aromobatidae; genus Anomaloglossus; species Anomaloglossus baeobatrachus. The sequence continues at coordinate 222,894,333 of NC_134357.1, forward strand.
CCTGAAATGCGATGTGCCGACACGCGGGAATTCGACTCTCCACATGTTACAGCGACAGTGGCAGCACCGCCGAGCCCTGGTGCAATACGTCATGACGTATAGCCTGGGCCAACGAGATGCAGAGGTGGGGCAGATCACCCTGATGGAGTGGTCTCAGATCAAGGACCTATGCACCCTTCAGCACAGTTTCGACATGGCAACGAATATGTTTAGCGCTGACAATGCCATTATCAGCATGAGAATTCCAGTCATTTACATGCTGGAGCACATTCTAAACACTATTTGGACTCAGGGGGTGGGACAACAGGAAGGGGAGGAACTACAGGAGGATTCATATGCGCAAGAGACAACAACATCACCAAGGTCCAGACATTCATCATCACCAAGGCGGCAGGCATGGGACTGTTATGATCCGGAACCATGGAAGATCACCACAAATCATTGGCAAAAATGTGACAAGAGCCTTGGCAACTAATCTGGCCGCCATCCCCTTACAAACCAACACAACTAGAAGTAGCCGAGGGGTGAACTAACATCCTGTGCACCGCGAACCCAGCTGGAGAACTGACTATCCTAAAGGTAGGAAAGATGAATAACTCTCTGCCTCAGAAAATAGACAAGAGTAGCAAGCCCCCCACATTCAAAGACTGCGGTGATATAGGAAAAACACAATACACAGGTAGATGACAGGATTAGCAAAAAGGTGAGGCCCCCGCTGACTAAAATAGGAAAGGACAGGAAAGGGACTGATGGTAGCCAGAGAAAAACCCTGCAAAATACCAACTTCCTGATAGTACAAAAAGGCCCTCAGATCGCTTGATCTGAACTCCGTCCTATACCAGGTGCCCTTGTCATACCAATGAACAGAAAACAAGAATAATAACACATCCAACAAGCCATAAACATATGGACCCAAAGGAGCTATACTCCACACAGAACTGCAGGGAGTTCCTCAACAATCCACTGAGGGGAAAAATCCCTGGAAGGAAATAAACTGAAACCAACCACAACAAATGACAAACCCAGATAAGCAAAAGAACCAGGCAATAAATAAAGAGCAAGAACTTATCTGGAGTGGATGTGATGTAGAGCAGGATTAAGCAGGCTAGAGATACAAAGAACAACTGACATCCGGCAACAGCCTGCAATCAGACCAGGACTTAAATAAGCAGAGAGTTAGGAAAGGAAACACCCACTGCACAACCCACCTGGTCTCTGTCCAAACCCTTCCTGGCCACCAGAGGGAGCCTCCCAGCAGCCAAGACATAACTAACATTCACAACAGTACCCCCCCTTGAGGAGGGGTCACCGAACCCTCACCCATGCCACCGGGTCGCTCGGGATAAGCATGATGGAAGGCGCGAACCAACCTGTCCGCATTAATGTCAGAAGCCACAACCCAAGAGTTATCCTCCTGCCCATAACCCTTCCATTTCACAAGGTACTGAAGCTGACGCCTACTGCGACGGGAATCCAGAATTTTTTCAACCTCATACTCCAGATCCCCTTGTACCAAAACAGGGTCAGGAGGCGCTGCTGCAGGAACTGCCGGCTCCACATGTTTCTTCAACAAGGACTTATGGAAGACATTGTGAATCTTAAATGATGCAGGCAGAGTCAAACGGAAAGATACAGGATTAATAATCTCCAAAATCTTATAAGGTCCAATAAATCTGGGCTTAAATTTAGGAGACGGAACTCTCATAGGAATATTTTTAGAGGACAACCACACCATGTCCCCTACTTTAAACCAGGGACCAACAGTCCGACGCCGGTTGGCAAACTTTTGGGCAGTTTCTTGGGACTGAAACAATTTATCCACTACCTGCCCCCAAATCTGCTGCATTCTGTCGACCACCGAATCCATCCCCGGACAGTCAGACGCCTCAAGCTGCCCTGAGAGGAACCTAGGGTGATACCCAAAATTGCAGAAAAAGGGGGACACCAACGTGGTAGAGCTAGCTCTTTTGTTAAGGCCAAATTCAGCCAAAGGCAAAAACGAAACCCAGTCATCCTGATCCACAGAAACAAAACACCGTAAGTAGGTCTCCAGGGTCTGGTTAGCCCTTTCAGTCTGACCATTGGTCTGAGGATGAAACGCCGAGGAGAAAGACAGCTGAACACCCAATTTGGAGCATAAAATCCTCCAAAACCTGGATACAAACTGCACCCCTCTGTCAGAAACAATGTTTTCGGGAATACCATGCAAACGGACAACATGTTGCAAAAACAAAGGCACCAACTCTGATGAAGATGGCAACTTAGATAGGGGAACCAAGTGGACCATCTTGGAGAATCTGTCACAGATCACCCAAATCACAGTCATTTTCTGAGAGACGGGAAGCTCTGAAATAAAATCCATAGAGATGTGCGTCCAAGGTTTCTTAGGTACAGGCAAAGGCAATAATAGCCCACTAGAACGTGAACAACAGGGCTTGGACCTAGAACAAACTCCACACGACTGCACAAAACGACGGACATTTCGGGACAGGGAAGGCCACCAAAAAGAGCGTCTCACAAGATCCCGAGTACCAAAAATGCCAGGATGACCCGCCAAAACAGAGCAATGAACCTCAGAGAGTCCTGGGTCTCTCCATTGGTCTGGGACAAACAGTTTCCCTGTAGGACATCTCTCAGGTTTATCCCCCTGAAATTCCGCCAGTGCCAACCGCAGATCAGGCGAAATAGCCGAGAAAACTACACCATCATTCACCATCATCGGATAGTAGACGGTTCGACAACCTCCAAAGAGTCAGCGCAGAAACTCCTGGAAAGGGCATCGGCCTTAACATTCTTGGTGCCTGGCAAAAAAGACACCACAAAATTAAACCGGGTAAAAAACAAAGCCCACCTGGCCTGCCGAGGATTCAACCTCTTGGCCGATTCCAGATAGATGAGATTCCGGTGGTCCGTAAGCACCACAACTTGATGCCTAGCCCCCTCCAACCAATGCCTCCACTCTTCAAATGCTGCGGTGATATAGGAAAAACACAATACACAGGTAGATGACAGGATTAGCAAAAGGTGAGGCCCCCGCTGACTAAAATAGGAAAGGACAGGAAAGGGACTGATGGTAACTGTTATGATCCGGAAGCATGGAAGATCACCACAAATCATTGGCAAAAAGGTGACAAGAGCCTTGGCAACTAATCTGGCCGCCATCCCCTTACTAACCAACACAACTAGAAGTAGCCGAGGGGTGAACTAACATCCTGTGCACCCAGCCTGAAAACTAACTATCCTAAAGGTAGGAAAGATGAATAACTCTCTGCCTCAGAAAATAGACAAGAATAGCAAGCCCCCCACATTCAAAGACTGCGGTGATATAGGAAAAACACAATACACAGGTAGATGACAGGATTAGCAAAAGGTGAGGCCCCCGCTGACTAAAATAGGAAAGGACAGGAAAGGGACTGATGGTAGCCAGAGAAAAACCCTGCAAAATACCAACTTCCTGATAGTACAAAAAGGCCCTCAGATCGCTTGATCTGAACTCCGTCCTATACCAGGTGCCCTTGTCATACCAATGAACAGAAAACAAGAATAATAACACATCCAACAAGCCATAAACACATGGACCCAAAGGCGCTATACTCCACACAGAACTGCAGGAAGTTCCTCAACAATCCACTGAGGGGAAAAATCCCTGGAAGAAAATAAACTGAAACCAACCACAACAAATGACAAACCCAGATAAGCAAAAGAACCAGGCAATAAATAAAGAGCAAGAACTTATCTGGAGTGGATGTGATGTAGAGCAGGATTAAGCAGGCTAGAGATACAAAGAACAACTGACATCCGGCAACAGCCTGCAATCAGACCAGGACTTAAATAAGCAGAGAGTTAGGAAAGGAAACACCCACTGCACAACCCACCTGGTCTCTGTCCAAACCCTTCCTGGCCACCAGAGGGAGCCTCCCAGCAGCCAAGACATAACTAACATTCACAACATGGGACCATGGAGGACAGGGATCAACAAGGGCGCATGGTAACAGGCGAAATGTTGAGGAAGGTGCAGGAGAACATGAAGAAATGGAGGACGAACTGTCCATGGACATTAAAGACTCAGCGGATGAGGAGACCATGGTCAAATTTCAGTTGAAAGAGGTTGGGGGGAGATGTCAGAGGAAGAAAGCACGGTTAGCACCTCTATGCCACAAACACAGCGTGGACTTGGTCCGCATGGCTGCGCCAGACACATGAACGCCTTCTTGCTGCACTACCTCCAACATGACCCTCGTATTGTCAAAATTAGAAGTGATGATGACTACTGGCTTGCCACACTATTATATCCCCTGTACAAGTCCAAATTTTGTGACATAATTCCAGCCATAGAAAGGGACGCACATATGCAGTAGTATCAGCAAAAGCTGTTACTCGATCTTAACTCGGCTTTTCCACCAAACACCCGTGGTGCACGGAGTGAATCTCCCAGTTGTAACTCAACAAACATGGGACGGTCTCGTCATCTTCAACAGTCTAACTATACCAGCAGCACCGTATCTGGTGCTGGTAACAGCAATTTTATTGAATCTTTTCATAATTTTTTTAGACCATCCTTTGCAAAGCCACCAGAGACAACAAGTCTGACACATAGTCAACGGCTGGAGAGGATGATACAGGAGTATCTCCAAATGAACATCGATGCCATGACTTTGCAACTGGAGCCTTGCTTATTTTGGGCTTCAAATCTTGAAAAATGGCCAGAGCTATCCACTTACGCCTTGGAGATCTTGTCGCGTCCAGCTGCCAGCTGAACGTGTCTTCAGTGCTGCTGGGTGTGTGCTGACAGATAAGCGCACGCGTCTATCCAGTGACAATGTGGACAGACTAACGTTCATCAAAATGAACAAGTCATGGATCCACAAGGAATTTACTACCCCTGTGTCATCCTGGGGAGAGTAAATGCTTGTGTATTTTGAATGTGCTTGATGCAAATCTAGCTGTGAAGTGTACAACTAGGGCACAAGTGCTGCCACTGATGGGGTGTCTGTGTGGCCCAATTTTTGGAAAAAAGGGAGACTCCGCTTGGAGTAACCCTTGCTTGCAGTGTTTCTAAAAATGAATCAAGATGAACAGAGCTGGGATCAGCAAAGACTTTGCTACCTACCCCGGTGTCATCCTGGGAAGGCTTAAGGATGGCGTAATTTTGAATGTTGCTGCTGCAAATCTACCTGTGAAGTGTACAACTAGGGCACAAGTGCTGCCACTGATGGGGTGTCTGTGTGGCCCAATTTTTGAAAAAAAGGGAGACTCCGCTTGGAGTCACCTTGCGGTGTTTTGGATGATTTTAGAAGGGCATGCCATGCCTATATTTGTGTCTCGTCCTCTTTTTCCTCATAACGCTGTTTTGTTTTCGCATGAGAATTTGTTCTTGTCACTTTCCCATGTGTTTGTTTTGTGTTGTGAGTTGTTTGTCACCTTTTGGACACCTTTGAGGGTGTTTTCTAGGTGTTTTTATGTGTTTGTGATTGCCTCCCATTGTTTCCTATGCGGTTCGAGTGGTTCGCCGAACCGAACTTGAACGAGACCTCCGAACTGGAGCCGAACCACGACCGGTTCGCTCATCTCTACTGGAGACTGCCCTTCCCATGGTTGTTCCTTCCCGGTGAAAGACCTGGCTAGTTACCTGCCAGCGTTGAGAAACATGTGATGGCGTCTCCGTGGCTTCTTTGTTTTGCATATTCCTGAGGCTAAGTCCTCAGTTCGGGCTACAGCGCATGCTCCCACACTTAGTGCGAAAAGCCTCTTTGCACAGGTACTTGGACTCCGTGCCATGTCAAAGTCCTGTGTTGTGCCTAGACAGCATGCTGAAGCTGATAGTCTTTTTTCTGAGACTTTTGTTCATGCTACTGAGCATGCTCAGGCACTTAGTGCATCAGAGGCTTTGTCCGGTAATGAACTCTTTGGCCCTGCCAATGACGTGGCAGGCCCATATAGACCACAGGGCATCTAGTGTCCTGATGATGTGGCCAGGCCACTCCGGACTGGCTTGCAGAGGCCCGCCCCTATGACTTGTCACCTCATTATTGTTGGTCAGATGATGACTGGTGAGGTGTTTGGGTCGTGGCTGCCATGAGGTCATCATTGAAGTTGCGGTTACGAATAGGCCGCTGGTTATGTCACCGATGACGTGTCACTCTGCTTTTGTCTCCAGGAGGTGCATTGTGGTCCACCCTGGGTTGTGGCTGAACCAGGTTATAAAAGGGGCTGGAGCCAACAAGGAGGTGCACAGTCTTCTATTATGCTCAGAAACAGCACACCTCCATGTGTTGAACCCATTGCGGCTTTAGGCCAGAGGTAGGCAGGGATAGGGCGTCGGTGCAGGCCGCCACCACAGTTGGTAACGCAGAACAGTTAAGACCAGCTCCTGTCCTACCAGTCCTGCTAGTGCAGCCCAGTGGCATTAACTGAGCTGCTGCTGCTGTCCACAGGTGTGGCCCCTACGAACACAGACAGCGTGCCCAATGGCCCCTGTGTTGTTAACAGGGAGTTCCTGGGCTGGGTGTGTGTGTGGACCCTGTGACGCTAACAGGGATCCCAGTCTCCAGATCTGAGTGTCGTCTAACTTGGTTCAGGCTACTATTAGTTTCAGAGCCACCCAGTTCTGTATCCTCCGCCTAATCTTTGAGTTGCCAACATCTCCTTTTCCATCTGGGAGCACGGTGGACACCGACTGGTGATTGGGATATATACTTTTCTCTTTATTTTCTTCTTTATTTTTTTATATAGCGCTAACATAGTATATACCACCTTATCCAAATCTGCCAGTCCCCCCGTAACAGATGGTGTTTCTTCAGCAAATGTTACTGTTGCTTAACCACCAAGCCCACGGACACAAACTTTTTTCACCTTTCCAACACACCTGTTCCCCTTTCCACCAGCATCTGTCCGTTTTCAACTCATTTTGTATATGACCAAATTTGCAACTCTGCAGAGACACCCTACTCAACGCCGTCTCAGCACAGCAGCCAGCCCTCGGTCCCTCAGATGTGGATAAGTAAAAGACCATTTCCTCCTAGCCACGACAAAGCATTGAGATTCACTCTGTGCAGCACTGGTGTTTAGTGGAAAAGCAGATCTAAGATTGCGTACCACCTTCTGCTGATACTCCTGCATACGTGCGTCCCTTTCTATGGCAGGAATTATTTCCCCAAATTTTATCTTGTACTGGGGATTTAACAGTGTGGCAACCCACTAGTCAGCATTACTTCGAATTCGGACAATCCGATTGTCATGTTGTAGGTACTGCAGAATGAAGGCGCTCATGTGTCTTGCGCATCCAGGAGGACCAAGTCCTTGCTGTGTTGGTGGCGGAGAGGTGAGAATCATGCCTCCTTCCTCTGCACTCTCCCCCCAACCTCGCACAAACGAAATGTGAGCAAGCTCTCCGTCATCTGCTGAGTCTTCCATACCCATCGCCAGTTCGTCCTCCATTTCTTCATGGGCTCCTGCACCTTCCTCAACAGTTTTGCTGATACTATGCGCCCTTCTTAATCCCTCTCCCCCACCGTCCCATGCCTGCTGCCTTGGTTTTGCTGACCATCTGGACCTTGTAGATCTTGTTATCCCTTCCGCATATGACTCCTCCTGTACTTCCTCCCCTTCCTCTTGTCCCACCACCTGACTCCGAATAATGTTTAGAGTGTGCTCCAGCATGTAGATGACCGGAATTGTCATGCTGATAATGGCATCGCCAGTGCTAAACATCTTCGTCGACATTTGTAAACTGCGAAGAAAGGTGCATAGGTCCTTGATCTGACACCACTCCAGCAGCGTGATCTGCACCACCTCACAGATGCTGCAACATGTGCAGATTCAAATTCCAGTGTATCAGCACATCGCATTTCAGGCGGTGAAATGCCAGACCGAAAGACTTCAGGAGCAATGCAAGTTGTTGAGCTGCTGGGTGTGAACGGTGGAAGTGAGCACATAGCAAGCGTGGCCGCCACAGAAGCCCATGTAGGCCGGGATGGTGGTTTAAAAATTGCTGCACAACCAGGTTCAACACCTGAGCCATACAAGGCACGTGTGTCACACTGCCCTGACGAAGGGCTGCACCCAGGTTTGCATCATTGTCGCACATGGCTGTTAAAGTGTTAAGTCACCACCGGAGTACTCTCCAGCAACTTGTACTCCGATCGCCAGGTGACACCGTGTTCCTTTCGTACATAGTGCTGATGATGGGAGAGGAGTCGTTGCCAGCAGCGCCGGTGGCCGCAGCTTCTGCACAACCACTGGGCTGGGTTACCTTGAGATCTGCTGTACCACTGGCTGACTGTAGGTGGTGGTTGTCTCACAGCGGAAGTACCATTATTCACCTACAAACAATGGGAAGACACAACACCCTTTTTTATGCCCTTCCTGTCTGCTGACCACTGCCAGACATAGTTCTGAACTTCGGGTTCCTGTTCCACCCAGTTCTGTTTTGTGATTTTGTGTGCTGACTACGGCTTGTTTCCTGACTACGTCTCCTGCCTGCTGTTTATGTACCTCGTTGCCCGATCAGCATTTGACCTCTGCTTGTTTTCTGATTAAGTCCTGGCTGTCTGATTCTGTTCATGTTTCTCAATTCATGGTTTGACCCTGCCTGACTACTACTCTCTCGGACTTCAGCCTTCCACAGGTATTGATCACCTTGGGCCCTGTGTAATTCCACAGGGTTTCAGGGTTCAGGGGGTCCTGCTTGGTGAGTGGCTTCCCTCTAGCCTATCCTTTACAGCCCGTCTGTGTTGATCCAGGCAGGCATTACACCGTGCCCTCTGCAGAAGGCCATGTAGGCCGGGATAGTGGTTTAAAAATTGCTGGAAAACCAGGTTCAACACGTGAGCCATACAAGGCACGTGTGTCACATTGTCACAGCGAAGGGCCGCACCCATGTTTGCATCATTGTCACACACGGTCTTCCCTGGCTGCTGGTTGAGTGGAGACAACCATTGATGAAACTCGGTCTCACTCTTCAGAGCTTACTGTCCACAACTCCTCAGCGGTGTGACTCACATTTCCCATACATTTCAAAGTAAAGAGTCGACCGCCTGATGCCGTTGAGCTCTGCTGCCACCATAGTAAGGAGGTATGTGGGATTCCTTGTGCGCAGTTACAACGCGGGTGGCCTGACCACACAGGGTTTGGGTGGAGGTGGAGGACCCAGATGAGGTTGAGGAGGCAGAAGCAGTGTAGGAACTTCTACATACAGAGAAAGGATTAACACACAACTCGTGGGGACGTCAAGACTTGTACAGGAGACCCTTCTCCATCTCTCCCCATTGTAACCCATTGTAACGCCTCTGTCCATGCTTAGGTGGGCCAAGTATCTGTGTTGAAATGCACCCTGTCACACACAGAGTTTCTCAAGGAAACGGTGATGTTGTGTGCGACATACTGGTGTAGCGCGGGCACGCCTTTGTTGGAGAAGGAGTGGCCACTGGGCATCGGCTCTTGGGGCACTGCGATGGGCATAAGGTCTCGAAAATCCTTGGTTAAAAAGGTTGGAAACGCAGCATTTCCGTAGCCAACAGTTTCCAGATGCTGAAAGTCAACCTCAAAGCCATGTCATGCCCTTCTAAAAGCATATAAAACACAGCAAGGGGTCTCCAACCACAGTCTCGCTAGTTTCCAAAAATTGGGCCACACACACACCACTTGACTGGCATCAGTTGTCCCCCAGTTGCAATCTTCCAAAGATGCTTTGCATGAAGCACTCTCAAAAATACACCTGCCTTTCGCCTCCCCAGGATGACACAGGGGAAGAAAAGTCATCTCTGATCCATGACTTGTTCATCTTGGTTCATTTTTTTTAAAAAAAGGGGACTCCAACCACAGTCTCCCTTGTTTTCAAAAATTGGGCCACACACAAACACACACACACACACACACACACACACACCACTTGACTGGCATCAGTTGTCCCCCATTTTCAATCTTAAAAAGATGCTTTGCATGAAGCACTCTGACACAGGGGTAGAAAAGTCCTTGCGGGTCCATGATTTGTGGACAGATGCGTGCGCTTATCTGTCAGCACACCCCCAGCAGCACTGAAGACACATTCCAAGAGAATGCTGGCTGCGGGACATGACAAGATCCCCAAGGCATAAGTGGCGAGCTCAGGCCATTTATCCAGATTGGAAGCCTAAAATGAGCAAGGCTCAAGTTACACAGTAATGCCATCAATGTTCACTTGCATCTACTCATAGATCTGTGTCTCCTGCTCTTTTACCTCGTCCGGCTGTTTTGTTTTCGCATGAGTATTTGTCCTTGTCACTTTCCCATGAGTTTGTGTTGTCTTGTGAGTTGTTTGTCACCTTTTGGACACCTTTGAAGGTGTTTTCTATGTGTTTTTATGTGTTTGTGATTGCCTCCCATTATTTTTTATGGGGTTCGAGAGGTTCGTCGAACGGTTCGCCAAACCGAACTCGAACGCGGCCTCCGTTCGACGAACCGAGCCGAACTCGAGCCTCTAGAGGCTCGCTCATCTCTAGTGGTGACTAGTGTCAAAATATTTGGCTGGTGTTGCCTGATGTGGGACTGGTGTTGTGCGGGGCCCTATCTGTGACTACCTGCTTGCCAGGGTGTCATATTTACCTTCACTATCGTCCCATACGAGCACTCCCAGAGCCTATCACTACACACAGGAGCAGACCTCATTATACTCTAGCTATGTAATAAGATTCTAACACCTCATGCAGGTGCAGTGCACAGCACATTGCTACCAGGGCGCTATATGACAAACTAATCATGTAACACCTCTTGGCACGCACCCGGACAGGAACGCTCATAAACCTGGAAACACACAGCACTCTGTGACACGCTCAGACAATGGTGGACACCGCTCTGTATCTTGAAGATCTAAATCAAACAATCCTTAATCTCCAGCACGGTAAGGGACCATCTGACTAAACGACGTACCAGCGATTCCAACCATGATGTGACCTGGTCAGGATCGCTGGAGTGTTGCTACATGGTCGCTGGTGAGCTGTCAATGAGGCAGATCTCACCAGCGACCAGATACCAGCCACCAGCGACTCGTGGAAACGATGCTGCGCTTGGTAACCAAGGTAAATATCGGGTAACTAAGCAAAATGCTTTGCTTGGTTACCCGATATTTACCCTGGTTACCAGCGCACACTGCTTAGCACTGGCTCCCTGCACTTGTAGCCAGGGTACACATCGGTTACTAAGCACAGGCTTCGCTTAATTACCCGATGTGTAATCTGGCCACGTGTGCAGTGAGCAGGGAGCCAGCGCTGGCAGCCTGAGAGCGGCGTACGTTAGTAACCAAGGTAAATATCGGGTAACCAAGCAAAGTGCTTCGCTTAGTTACCCGATGTGTTCCTTGGTTACCAGCGTCCGCAGCTTCCAGACGCCGGCTCCCTGCTCCCTGCACATTCAGATCGTTGCTCTCTCGCTGTCAAACACAGCGATGTGTGCTTCACAGCGGGAGAGCAACGTCTAAAAAATGAACTAGCACTGTGTGTAACGATCAGCGATTTCACAGCAGGGGCTGCATCACTGCTTCATGTCACACACAGGGAGATCGCTAATGAGGTCACTGGTGCGTCACAAAAACCGTGACTCAGCTGCGATCTCGCTAGCAATCTCGCTATGTGAGAAGTACCCCTAAGGCACCCTTTCCTCACCAACTTCTTTTTCACAATGTGAATTTTTTTTACTTCTAGCGTTTTTCAATAGAGTTTTATGAACTGTGCATCAGGTTGCTGTGTGCCATAGTACTTGGCTCTGCTTGTGCTTTTTTTCACATCTTGTCATTATAACAAGCTTTATCATTATGCTATAATAACTTGGTACAATGATTTCATGTTTTTGTACTTTTCATATATACTTTATCTGGCACTGTTCATTGACTATGGTATTAATCGATATGTCTGATTTAAATAATGACATTATATGATAATATGAACCCCCGTTACCTTCAGGTCACCTCAGGGTATTCAGGGACCTCACGTGCTGGGAGTCTTCTGGTCTCAGGTATGTCAGGTTAACTTCAATAGGAATCGTGACGCCACTCTCGGTAATTGCGGTCAGGGGGTGACCGCCACTGCAGTTTAGAGAGCTTCTGGGGCCGATGGTAAATGAAGTCTGGTGTTATGGCTCCTGAGAGTGAGGCTGACCCCAGGGGCTCAGGTGTGTGTAGTACCACAGGTCGCAGAAGAACTCACACACAAGCTTTCAGGGTTTTTACTCACTTTCAGATGATAGGGTGAGACAACCCGGGCGATGCTATGACGAACCAGTTTGGAACCAGGTATCCTTCAGGCTGATCCAGGGGTGACTGCTGACTCACCTTCCTAGCCCTTCTTGTGTGGGGTGACCCCTGACTTGTAGTACTGCGGGGATCACCCAGGGAAGTCACAACTGCTGTTCTCCCCTTTCTGGCCCGTTTGCTGACAGTGTGGACCAAGTAATGCTGGCTGCTTGCCTTCTTTAACTTATGGGCCCCCTCGTTGCTGTTGATGCTGCGGACTCTGTGTGGTTCGGTGAGGTACATCCAGCACCCTCACCAACAGGTTTAGCAGGCCGAGTAGATGGGTTCCTACTCTAGGGACCTGTTTCCCCGTGCGGGCCTGGCCTACCGGTAGTCCTATTACTCAGCCACCTCTTCACTAGGTGGTTTTCAAGCAGCCCTCCTGGGTAGCCACTCTCCCCCGCCAGCAGCCACTACAGGGGCAGGGTCTGACAGTGTCCTGCTCTTATGCTCTACACCTCAGACGCGGCTCCTCCACTCCTCTCCTCTGACTGCCACTGCACACTCTCTAGCTTCCAGTCCCACTACCCAACACTAGCTGGGATGCGAGGGCTACGCCCCCTCCCTGGGTCTGCCCAGGGGTCCCCTCTAAGCTGTGTGTGTGTACTGGTTACTACATGTCTGTGTCTGTCAACACCCTAGTCAGCATTTGGGATTAGCTGTTTTGTACTGACTCAGCCTGAGTGCAGTTCTCAGTGGTGCCTGAACAGGTCAGGGGCGCCACAATATGTCTTTTCAAACCATAATTTTCCATGTTCCATTTTCTTATTTTCTCTTGATCATGTTCCATGGTTGTATGTATATATATATATATATATATATATATATATATATATATATATATATGTGTATATGCATATAACATTGATGAGATTAATGTATGAATATAGAGATACGGGTTAATGTACTTATCTTGTGAATTTGTGTTCTAATTACTGGATGTTCTTATGTTCTTTTGTAATTTGTATATTTTTTTCATATATCACCAGTGAATTGAAGAAGGTCAATAAATTGACCGAAAGGTCTTCACAACTGGATTGAAAATATAAAATAAATAATATCTGATTTTTTTCAATTGGAGTGCCTGGTTTTATTGATTATTATTACGGCTTTAGAACCTACCTGTGCACCCACTAATAGTCAGAAGTGACGTGTTTTTGTACAGTATTAGGTCTGCAGTCCGTTAAGGTTCCAGCTACTCTGGTTATTTTCTGGGTTTCCGAGTTATTGCTCTTTTTCTGATCCTCCTAGGTCACTGGATCAAAACAGTAGCATCGGCCATACCTAAGATTCTAGGGTACTCTAAAGAAGGAGAAAAGGAAAAAAAAAAAAAAAGAAAGAGGGCCGGAATTTTTTTTTTATGTGTTTTTAACTCTTTACAGTATCTCTGGGTGCCGTGGAGGATCTTGTGCTGCAATGGATGTTACACAATTAGCTGGGAGAGTCGATCAGCTTACGTCTCAGGTTAAGGATATATCCGATTACCTTGCCCAGACACCTGCTGTAGAACCTAAGATATCTTTACCGGATTTGTTCTCTGGGGATCGGTCTAAATTTTTGAACTTCAAGAACAAGTGAAGGTAATTTTTTGCCTTGAAACCTAAAGACCCCATTACACGCTACGATTTATCTGATGATATGTCGTCGGGGTCACGATTTTCGTGGCGCACTTCCGTTGTCGTTAACGACGTCGTTGTGTGTGACACCTACGAGCGACTCCGAACGATCTTAAAACTAGCGAAAATCGTTGATCGTTGACACTTCGTTCATTTTCAAAATATTGTTCATCGTTTCAAATGCAGCAGACATATTGGTACATTTGACACCCTGCCAACGACGAACAACATCTTAAGTGCATCCGTCATCAGCAACGCGGAAGTGTCGTTACGAGCAATGCTCGACGCCTCTTCCGCTCTGATTGGTGGAACCAACTGCGTTCTGATTTGGCAGCCATGGTTGATAAGGCGGACACAAAGTATCATTGACGTCCTTGCGACTGCCCGCAGTCCTGTGTGTGTTTCATTACAGAGCTCTGCTGTGACGTGTGTGTTATTTCATTTTCAGCAAATATATATTGTCCTATTTGGGTAGGTTTATATTTGTTTAAAATTGATTTTAATACCTTGTTTTTGTGCATACTTCCGGAGTTAAAAAAAACACTGAGCCCTATCCTGCATTGTTCACATGTTCATACACCTGTAAGCATATGTTGGCTGGTTTTTTTTTGTTTTTTTTTTTTTAAAAAACATTTAAAAATTTTGAAAAAATTTCTAAAAAAACCATCCAAGATGTTTGTTACACTAAAAACCTTTCACAGCGGGGGCATGCCTTGACATGGCCGAGTGAGGACGTGCACCATTCTAGCTCCACAGCACATCCAGCACAATCCACCGGCATCAGACCATTAGGATGGGCAAGACTAGCATCAAGCGATCCAGGGCACGCTCCTCTACCCGCCCGGGGCCACAGAGAAGCGACAACATCATTCCCTACCTGTCAGGAGTGAGGAATCTGTCAGCTGAGGCTCCCATGCGGCCTGCTCATGTACCGCCCCGCGGCCTTGGCTGCGGCCACCGAGCCGCTCGGATCCGTGCTCGCGTTCTACGGGTGGTGGCTAGAGCCTCTCACGGACCCGGGGTTCATGTCGCTCTGCAAGGGAGTTGGCGCTACACGCAGGGATGTGGGGTGTTTGGTTTTGGGATGATAGTTCGTGACGCCACCCACGGGTTGTGGTGATTGTGGACACCACCGCTGCAGTGAAGGTACGGGGACTCCTGGGAGCGGTGTAGTGGCGCAGCTAGGTGTTGACCCCTCCGTGGGTAGGAGATGTTGGTCCCGGGGCCCGGTTGGTGAGGGCCGGGGTGCAGGGCGCAGTGTTGCAGTGCAGCGCGGTGCGGTGCCTGATGGCACTGGTGTACTCACTCTGATATAAGACACTGGAGTCGCTGGTAAACCAAACGGAGTGATGAACGGGGCCCGCAGCCGGCTGCAGCTTTTCCAGTTAGGTTGGTAATGTCCGCCTTTCTCCTGCACCTGTATGTGAATCTTGACTCCTGTGCCTAGGCACTGGTAGTCCGCACCCCGGCGTGTAAGTGTCGTAGGAGCCCGTTTGCCCGCAGACGCTGGCCCCTTGGATCTCTAGCCTTTGGCAGTGGCACCTATCCGGACGGGTTGGGCTGTTGCCTTCAATCGGGACTTAGGTGGGAATGAACCCCTGAGGTCCAGACCGCAATCAGTTGATTTGACTATGGTGGTGGCTTATAGCCTAGCTCAGGGTCTGAGTACCCTGCCTGGTGCTCCGGTATCCAGTTGGTTCGGTTCCGGCGGGCCACTACCCTGTCCCGGTCCCTTACGGTTCCACCGGTCGTATTCCCGGTCTTCTGCAGGCGGCCACTACTGTCTGCCTGCCTGACTGATTGGGGGTCCTAGGCTCCAACCCAGGCCCCTAGCAAAACTGTGCTCCTTTCTCTCCAAACTCAAACTCTTTCTCCACTTGACTCTCCTGCCTCAGGCCAGCAGACTCATCGGGGGGCGTATCTATCCGCCTGACTCCGCCCACCTGGTGTGTCTGTCTGACTCTGAGGGAGGCAATCAGGTCTTTGTTGACTGATGGTACCTTACTGGGGTGGGGGTGTATGTGGTGTGTGTAGTGACCTGTGACCCCTGGGGGTCCAGGGCGTCACACTCAGGAGACGGAGCCGGAGGATGCGGCTGATATCCACGCGGCGGGGGAGGCAGGAACCTGCCACCATCAGGAGCCAGCCGAGGTCACTGTGGAGAGGGGTGAGTGCCGGGATGCCCCGGGAGGAGCCCCGATCCCAGACCCTGGGGGACGCTATGCAGGGGAACCGCCATCACAAGATGGCCGATGGAGCCAGCAGAAGGCCGCACTGCCAGAGGGATCCCTGTAGGGAGAAGCACCGGGCGGCTCCTGCGGGGGGGGGATGGAGACCCACATGAAGTGCTGCTTGCCTGGGCAGCTCCTATGTGTGACTCTATCTCTGCTGGGTCACAGTGTGGAGGAAGCACTGGAGGGCTGAGTGAGGCCTATACAAATGCACAAGATGGTGCACAAGCTGACAAAAGTCTCCCCTCTCCCCATCCCACAGATGAAACAGAGGCACCAGCGTGGGCATTACCGAGGGGGACCCCCACCTCCAGCAACTCACCTCAGTGGTCGTCGGGCTGTTCCTGGGCAGGCAGCCCCCCCTCAGGGCCCACACATATTGCCAGAAACGCTGCGCCATCTTGCTTCGGTGCCACACCAGCCTGCTCCCCAGCAGACAGGGCTTGTATCCTTGAGGGAGGTACCCCACATGTCCAGCGCACCACAATGGACTTTTTATGCAAATCCGTGTGGCCCTTACCAGATGGGACCCCCTGGCCCCTCCAATGGCCACTGTGGGAGATGATAGGCCGGCCTCTTTGGCGGATCTCCGCATGCTTCTTCAGGTGATACCTACTAAAAATGATATAATGGCCATGGCAAACCAAGTTGTGGCGGAGTGCAAACAGGAATTCGCACAATTCCGATCAGACCTTTCATCTCTCACCTCCAGAGTAGATGATCTCTCTTCCGCCCAAGATTCTAATACTGCTTACATACAAGTGCTGCAAACTAAACTACAAGAACAATCCAAGCAATTGTTTTCTCTACAACAAAATATTGATGACTTGGAAAATCGAAACAGAAGAAATAATCTCCGTGTAAGGGGCTTGCCCAAATCCATCGCTCCAGCGGACATTCCCTCAGTTTTGATCTCCATCTTCAACAATCTTCTCAAACGTCCACCGGGAACCAGAATCGAGCTTGATAGAGCTTATAGGGCGCTTCGTCCCATAGATCCAGAGAACCCCAGACCAAGGGACATTGTATGCCGCGTCCACTTCTATGGACTTAAATAAGCCATCCTGCAGGCGGCTAGAAAGAAATCCAGCCTTACCCATAATGGGAAGCCGATAAGGATCTTACCGGACTTGTCCAGACATACCCTGGCCCAGAGAACGGCCCTTAAACCTCTACTGGACTCCCTGAAAGAGAGGGGGATCCAGTTCCGGTAGGGCTTTCCCTTTTCCTTGTCTGTTCGCAGAGGTTCTATAAATCATGTCCTGCGTTCCCCGGAGGACTTGCCAGCATTTTTGTCCGGACTGGACCTGACAACTATGACTCTCCCCCTCTGGCCCGACACTCTGCTTCGTCCCTGGCACCCGGGGAAGAGCTCTGGGCCACCCAAAAATCCAACAGCACGTGAGCAGATGACGGGCCTGCCGCAGAGGGTGGACCGGCCTGGAGAGAGGAGGCACCCGCGCTTGGGTCCCCAGAGGTCTCGAGACCAGACCTGAGCAGACTATTCGTGTCCAACAGAAAGGTGACTGGTGTCTTGGGTATCCTCCTAGTGAGCCCAACTGCCCTACACCTGGGAGGATGATTATAGGGGGGGGACGACCTGAGACCCCTATGTGGCCCTTGGACGATTAATGTTTCCTCTTTTAGGTTATTTGCCCAGAAGTTCAAGTATTAATTGTCTACTCGGATGCCGGTATTTCATATAGTATCATCCGTTTATTAGTGCTTACTGTTTTTTTCCTTTACAGGAGCTGTTCTCATGCTATACCTTGCCATTTTCTCCCCACATAGGTCGGGAACCTCTGCCCTGCCGGTTTGTGTTGGGCATGCTCCCATGGTGCGCAATGGAGCGCCTTGAGCTAAGCGCAGAGACTGTCCCTCTGCTTGTTTGTGTGTTCTTTGTTTTCTCATCTTTTGTTTCTTTTCCGCCTTTTCTTTCCTCTAGTGGCTCTAGCACGCGGCAAACCCGGGCAAATGCCGGGGCCCTGGACAACCGGGGGGGGGCCCACTCGCGAGTGCCGGGGACCGCAGTCCTCGGCAGGAAACTGAGGCTTCCATCCCTTTAAGGTGCTGCATCTTCCTGGTTTGAACTTCATGTGTGGGCAGAGCTACCGCGCAATGTCCTGCTCCAGTCCCACAGCACAGATAAAGGAGGCGCAGTGCCAGCCAGTGACCCCCAGCACAGCACTACCCTCCGGCGCTGTGTGGGCCCCCTCTCCACCAGTAATTTGAGCGGTATGTTCTACACTCCTCCTCCCCACCCAATCTGTATATGCCCTGAGTCCCCGCTCCCCAATTTATGGACCCCAGTGAGTTGTATGGATTTCCCCCCCTCTGAGAGGTATGTATGTCCTGGCCCCCAGAGCTGTGTGGCTGTGTGTTCGGACCCCCCAGAGCCATGTGTGTGGGTCCCCCAGAGCCACGTGTGCACATTTCTCAGATGTCCCATCATAAGCTACAACCCCCTGCATTGTAAGGAGATAACTACAACTGTGTGTGGTGGACCAGAGCCGAGTGCGTGTCTAGATGGAGCAGAGCTGAGTGCGTGCCTGGGTGGAGCAGAGCCAAGTGCATGCCTGGGTGGAGCAGAGCCGAGTGCGTGCCTGGGTGGAGCAGAGCTGAGTGCGTGTCTAGATGGAGCAGAGCTGAGTGCGTGCCTGGGTGGAGCAGAGCCGAGTGCATGCCTGGGTGGAGCAGAGCTGTGTGTGTCTGCAGCAGAGCTGTGTGTATGTGTGCAGTAGAGATGTGTGTCTGTATGTCGCGGGCGGGGGCCAGTTCCCCGTCGCAGGGGCTGCTCGGGGAGATCACGCTCAGGTCCGATACCTTCTCCTTGGTGGCTCGAGTGGGCTGGACCCGGGGCTCAAGCAGCGCTCCTCGCCCACGAGGGAAAATGGGGATCGGGTTGGTGATCGGGTGGGTGAGTGGCCGGGGCCGCTATGGAGATTGTTCGTGACGCCACCCACGGGTCGTGGTGATTGTTGGCACCACCGCTGCTGATGATGGTGGGGGTTCCCGGGTGGCGATGTTGTGGCGCAGCTAGGTGTTGACCCCACATGGTGGCGTTCAACAAAGGAACAGGTATCATGACAGGAACGGGTTGGGTTCTTTAAAACTCTTCAACTTCGGGGATTAACTTACAGGGCATTGCTACCGTTGCGGCCGGGCGGACTGCCGGGGCCGATGTCCTCTGAATTGATTGCCGCTCCCATTGCGGCCGGGCGAACTGCTGGAGCCAACATCCTTTTTGTGGCAGGCGGGTCACTGCCAGCTGCTACACGGGGAGTCACCACCGAAACTTTGGGGTCCGCTGCTCCTGCGGCCGGAGCGGAGGCCGGCATCAGGCTTAGGAGCAGACACTCTCCATCTGCTCACCCTTGGTCTTTTCGTGGCACTCCTTCTAGCAACTTTTTAAAGTTTTCCTTTCGCTTCCGGTCCTCCGGAGCTTCACTTCTGCCCGCGTTCCCAGGGGGTGGAGCCTCTTTTTTGCACCCACCGCTCGGGGAAGACGACTCGAGCAGGAAACTTTCGCGGCCAAGATGGCAGATCCTTAGATTTTTCTGCGGGACGCCGCTGACGGAAACCACAAGGCGCACTTCTACTGGTAAGTAGACTGGTTCTATCCTGTTCGCAGAAGCCATGTTGTCGTGGGCGGGGGCCAGTCCCCCGTCGCAGGGGCTGCTCGGGGAGATCACGCTCAGGTCCGGCACCTTCTCCTTGGTGGCTCAAGTGGGCCGGACCCGGGGCTCGAGCAGCGCTCCTTCCCTACAAGTTAAAATGGAGATCGGGTTGGTGATCGGGTGGGAGCGCGGCCGGGGCCGCTATGGAGATTGTTCGTGACGCCACCCACGGGTCGTGGTGATTGTTGGCACCACCGCTGCTGATGATGGTGGGGGTTCCCGGGTGGCGGTGTTGTGGCGCAGCTAGGTGTTGACCCCTCCATGGGTAGGGGGGTGTGAGTTCCGGGGCCCGCTGGGGTGATGACGATGGAGCTGCTGGAGGGGTGCAGGGCAGGGCGGCGTAGCATGGCGCTCTCCTGAGGGCACTGGTGTACTCACTATCCAGATTAAAGTCACACAGAGTCCTTATAGTGAACCAAGGCCGGATGCCGGTAGCCTCTGCAGGGGTGTGCTTGGGTCCCACACATGGATGCACAGCAGGGGCCATTACAGCCACCTAGTCCAGTAGTCCAGGGCCCCAACCCCGGCTACCACTTTCCCCGGGGAGCTGAAAGTCTCCCCTGTCAGCTTTCCACTGACCTCAGCACAGACTGACTAAACTCTGCTCTAACACTTCCTCAATGCTTTCCAATCCCTCCCATTTTCCTGAGGAGGGGGGGAGTAGGGCCTGATTGGTTGGTGTGCATCTGTGTGAGGACTGTGTTGGTGTCAAGGAGGAGAATGGCCTGCACTTTGCTGGATTTCTGCAGGCTCTGTGACACCCTGGTTTTGCCAGGGCGTCACATGTGCAGTAGAGCTGTGTGTATATATACTGTTTAGGCAGCAGAGTGTGTATTTACTCTGGACAGCAGAGCTTTGTGAATATGTGCTGTTTGGGCAGTGCAGAAGAGATGTGTGTACAGCAAAGCTGTCTGTATAAATAGTCTTTGGACAGCAGAGATGTGTATGTGTGCAACAGAGATGTGTATGTGTGCAACAGAGATGTGTATGTGTGCAACAGAGATGTGTATGTGTGCAACAGAGATGTGTATGTGTGCAACAGAGATGTGTGTATATATATGCAGCAGAGCTGTGTGTGTGTTTGTGTCTGTACATATGCAGCAGAGATGTGTGCAACAGTGCTATCCATTTAGCGGCAGCCCATGCGAGGGTTCTTGACCTATTGCATGGCAGAGGCTCCAAGTTATGGGTAAACATTGCTCACGATGCATGCACCTTGTCGGTACCAACCCTGCCTTGGATCTGGCCCTTTCTGAACAAGAACAAACTCATGGTGGTTTATAATGTGAGGCAGACCTTACGAACCCTGCATGCTCCCGGGGGAAAAAATACTCTGATCCAACCACTGGGCCCGCTGATGCCAATAACCGATAACCCGAAGTTCCCCCCTGGTGCGTCTAATGCCCTTTTCCTGGGTGGTGCCAGACAGGCCCCGTTGCGCATGCTTCACGTGGCACCCCAGCGGATGGTTCTCCCACTCACTCTGGTCTTGGGGGACTGCCCGCCGAGGCCACGCTGTCTTTTTTCACATGCACAGCTTCAGCACTTTCTTTCATCTGCTAGTCAGTCACACGAGCCCACACAATCTATGTCACCCTTCGAAAATCTATGCACCTCTGTTCCCAGCCCCAAACACGCTATTTCGAGCATTTATAAGTTACTGTCCATCAATGATTCGGTCCACCTTCTTCCCTTTTGCAGAGCTTTGGAGAATGAGCTTGGACAGGTGTTCTCTAGAGAACAATGGGACTGTTGTTTCCATCTATCCCTCAAGTCAGCGACTGCCACCAGGTCCCAGGAGACAAGTTATAAAGTTGTCTCAAGGTGGTATAGCAGGGTTCCCCAACTCCAGTCCTCGAGAGCCGCCAACAGTACATGTTTTCAGGATTTCCTTAGCATTGCATGGGTGTTGGAATCATCAACTGTGCAGGTGATTAAATTATCACATGTGCAATACGAAGTAAATCCTGAAAACATGCACTGTTGGTGGCCCTTGAGGACTGGAATTGGGGACCCATGTGGTATAGGGTCCCCTCCTTTCTCCACAGGTGGTGCCCGGGGGTCCCAGATGTGCGTTGGCGTTGCGGACGGCAGGAGGGTACTATGACCCATATATGGTGGTCATGTACGGTCCTGGCTACTTTTTGGGACAGTGTCTTGAGAGCGACTCAGGAGATCTCGGGGGTGGCGGTGCCCAGACGACCCGAGGCCGTTCTCCTATATATATGTTCCCGCTGCCAAAAAAATATATAAACAATCGCTACTCAGACATCTCCTTCAGGTGGCCAAGACTGTTATACCTCGCCACTGGAAGACCGCCAAGTCACCTTCTGTGGAGGAATGGATAAGTGAGGTGGACATAATCTACCGGATGGAAAGAATTCTGGCCCAATCTCGTAATGATGTAGAGACCACCGTTATGAAGTGGTTCCATTGGGAATCTTTCCTGACTAGTCCTGGTTTCTGTAACGCGAGGTAAAATGTGATACGCACTCGTGTGAACAGAGTAATATCTTCTTGAGTGCTCTTTGGTTATGGGTCTTGGACCAGACGGGTATGGGTGTTCGTGGCATATCTGTCTCCTTCTCTATTACTCTCCCTTCCTTTTTCACTCTTTCCTTCTCTTTTTTGTTCCTTTTTTTAAGTGATTCCTGCCTCTGATGCAGTGGAAGATCGAGGGAAAAGATTGTGGGACTCGGCTACATTCGGTGCGAGTCAAATGTATTTAATATGATCACCTGAGTTGCAAGAGTACGTGATTTACGGACTATAGATTGTTGTTATTGAGTGCACCATGATGCTATTCTCTCTATTTTTGCATATCAATGATTGGAATTTCTTTTGTTATGAAAATCAATAAAATGTTACATTTGAAAAAAAAAAACCTTTCACAGCCTCCTACATACAATTGGTCAGGTAACGAATATGGGTTACCCAGTTTTGATGCATTTGCCTTTCAAATAATAGCACAGTGAAATACAGATATGTTCCTTTTGTGCCATGCATTTGTATCTTTTAAAGCTAAAACATTTGCCATGTCAGATGTTAGTGGCCTATGTTTAAAAATATGAAAGCCCTAGTGGCCTTCATACATACAGACCAAAAAAAAGCATCATTACAGTGACACATCCACAAAGGACTATGTTAAGCCACACTATCCTAACACACTTCGCCGTGTTCCACCTGCGTTTACGTTTGGTCAGAGACGCAGCCGTAGGTGCGTCGACTCGTTAGCCGAGCTGTGTCTCGGAACCTGCGTGATACCTGATTTTGCAACTTTACTCACAAAGTCGCAGAGGAGGAAAATATGGGACGCATCGTATGAATAGTGGATGGCATTAGATAGTGACGTCATGACGCCTCTTCCTGTTTCGGCCTACCCAGCCTACAATATAAGCGTCGGATTAACATAGTTAATAAGGATGGCATGCCGCCAGCGAGGCACTGTATGGGGTGAAGGCGAGGTAACATACATTGTGGATCGTATGGATGCCTTGGATTACGCTTGCCAAAGGGTGCATGAACGGCCCATGGCCCACAAAAGGGCAGTCCTGCGCAAGATCCGCTGAGGCCTAGCCAGCCAGTATGGAGTTGTCCGTTCAAGCAGGCAGGTCCGAAAAAAGTGGGTGGACGTGCTTTATCGGTCAGCATCAAGGATTGAAAATATCCGCACCTCTTTACGCAGGCAGCATGGTGAGTGTTTACTGTGTAAACATGTCATAGTCTTTTTACAAACATATAACCTTAATGCATCTTATGTATATGAAGTCAGGCGTGGCAGTGGCATGAGACCTTCACAAACGCAAAAGGAAGCACCCCGTCTGTTGCGGGGCCCTCATCATGACGCACATGCACATGACAACTCACATGTGTATCAAAAATGGTGCTTGACACAGCGATGATTAGCCATTACATCCACACTTGACACAGCAAGATATTATTTTTCTAGGATGTGCATAGGTCTGTACTGTTGGAGAAATATCCAGGGTTTGTTGAACACTTCTTGGTGTCTTTAGATATACCATGATCAGTAGGTTACCAGAATGAAAACATGGTGACCTTGCTAATTAATGGAGCTAGGTTGGCAAAAGTAATGTTGAATACATTATTATTCAAAGAACTAGGATAGACTCTTCATAGCTGTCATTTGTTGTCTCCATAAAATAGGACAAGAAATACCGCAAATGTAACAGCATGATGGGACCCTCTCACCTCCTGCCTCCCCATCCCCTATGTCGCGGACGGAGGAGGGGACGCTGCGCTCTCCCACTGCTCAGGTCCGGCCGCTGCTGCTGCGGCTGCTGCTCGGTGGTGGCTCGAGTGGTGGGCCGGATCCCGGGGACTCGAGCGGCGCTCCTCGCCCGTGAGTGAAAAGGGGATGGGGATTGGATGGTGGGGATTTGGTTATTGTCCGTGACGCCACCCACGGTTGTGGTGATATTGGTGACACCACCGCTGCTCTAGACGGGGATCCCGGGAGCGGTGACAGGGAGCAGCTTTTTTGTTAGTTCTCCCCTCCGTGGGTAGGGGGTTGGTTGTCCCGGGGCCCGGTGATGGGGTAGGGATGGATGGCAGGCGGGTTACAGGGCCCGGTGAGGTGCAGGGTTGCGGGGGCAGCGCTGTGCCGCATGGCACGGTGGTACTCACTCAGCCAATGATGAGGACACAGTTCTCGGTAAAACACACGGCTGGATGGACGGGTCCCACAGACGGCTGCGGTGTTGTTTCTCCTGGCAGGTTGATGGTGACTGCCTTTCCCTGCACCTATGTACTGTAAACGGTTCCAATGGGTTCCCACCGGTAACCCGCTCCCCAGCTTGGATATGGGCCGGAGGAGCCCCTTTTGCCCGCAGGCTCTGTCCCTGGGAACTTTAGCCTTGGCGGTGACTGTGTTTCCCTCTCTCGGTTGGACTGTTGCCTTCTGTCGGGACTTGGCTGCTGGGAAACCCAGGAGGTTCCCTTCGCTAACGAATTTGGCAAATTCACGGCGACTCCTAGCCTTGCTGGGGTCCGCAAGCCCCTACCAGATGGTGCTGGCTTCTCTTTGCGTACCGGTCCGGTACCGCCGGGCCACCGCCTGTCCACGGTCTTTACGGTAGGCTCCAATAGCCCACTCCTGCAGACGGTCACCACCGTCTGCCAACCTTGCTGATCCGTCCGGGCCACACACCCGGACCAACTTCTGTTTGCTCAGCTGCCACTTTCCTTCCTTCCACTTTCACTTCCCTAGCTGATCTGTCAACTTTTCCCGCAACCAGGACTGTGAACTCCTCGGTGGGCGGGGCCAACCGCCTGGCCCACCCCCTGGTGTGAACATCAGCCCCTGGAGGAAGGCAACAAGGGTTTTGTGTCTGACTGCGGTGTGCCTGACCGGGAGTGTGGGGTGTGTTGGTGTTGTTCTCTGTGGCCCCTGGCTTGTCCAGGGCGCCACACCTACAGGAACAGTACTTGTTCCCAGAGCCCTTCCAACGCAGCCACACCACCCCTTGCTGCCACCCCTCCTGTGTCCTTAAGCCCCTCGCCACCTGCAACAAGTTCTTCAACTGCCAACCTACCATCTGCATCAATGTCAACCCATTCCTCTCCAGGACAATGTAACTCACCTGCCTCAATTCAGGAGATAGGTGCAGGCTCTCCTCGAGGTAAGTTGCTGGCATAGTATACCTTGTCAGTGGTAATCATCCTTGTGACATGGATTGGCCAAGGTTGATTTCCAGTGTTCACATACGGCTGTTTTTGTGTTCATATAGCCTTTGGGGCCACAGAAACAGGATGGGAGATGAGTTCAGCCTCCGATACAGATGAGCACAATGACCGTCCCCACATTCGTAAGTGTACCTTTACCTTAAACGGGATAACTTTGTGGTTTTCCGTTTGAGAAATGTTAAAAAGGTTAAACCATCTCATACCATCTACAGGATACCCCAGAATCCGCGATGCGTGGGCATTAACAAGGAGGCTGAGGGCTGCAGCCCAAGAAAAGAAGATGTTGTTTGTCGTTACATGGAGGGCCTTGATGCGGCAAGACGCAACTGGTTTTAGCTATGTTAATTTTTTTTAAAGTTTAACTAAGGTTTGTTTAAAAAACACAACAATAAAAAACATGTTGACTTTGTTAAACGCTTTCTTAACTTCATGGCTAGACACAGCCATTAGGTCAAAATGCGACCTGTAAACACATATGACACACACAGCAAACATATGGAGTTAACTTTGAATAAACGTGAAATACAAAAGGGACAAATGCATGTGTGAGGACAACTGCCGGCCTGGTGTTAGCTTAAATCATGGTGTGTCAGTGATTAAGAGTAATGACACAGGACAGGTGATGGTTGTTTAAAAAAATAAAAAGGGATATGTATTGGAACATAGGGCAAGACATCTTATTAAAAGTGCCCAGCAAGAAAAAGGCCACTATGATCAACTGCAAGGAGAAAATGTGGACCATCATTGTGTGTTTGTGAGTTGGAAACTTGGCAAGTACCTTTTATACATGTGACCATTATTATAAACATGAAGTCAGAAACTATTTTTCACACCAAAAAAAAAAACAAGTTTAATCACATGATAACTATCACAAATCATAAGGTACAAAAAAAAATACACAACTGGGTTACAAATACATATTTAAAGACAAAATTGAAAAAAAAAGAAAGAAAAAAAAAACATACCTTGGAGAAGACAGAAAGGCGTAAAGAATTCCACACACACGAAACAGATCACACGTGCGGCATCGGGGCGGCCTTTTATTTCCCAGACAACCAATCACGTAACAGAAGACTGGAGGAGATTGTGACAGTATGGAAGTTGGGGCGTGTAGAGGGCGAGGCAATCACATGCCAGGGTGTATACTATGGTCAATTATACGCCTCTGTCTTTGCCGGATTCATTGGGATGAATGCTGTGTGACGGTGTCCACATGACCGCCTTGGTCAAACAATATATCGCTGAATGATGTAGCGTCGTTTGTTAGATGGGTACATGTGACCGCTACAAATTGACCTATGAGCGATCTCGACAAATTGTAGCAAAGATCTGGGCGTGTCCCATCGCTAACGAGATCGCTAGCGAGATCGCAAGCGATATTGTTGTGTGTAAAGAGGCCTTAAATACTCAGAGTCTTCCAGGCAGCGGGTTCAGATTGTTATCTCCCTGCTGCATGGTGACCCCAGGATTGGGCCTTTTCCCTGGCACCTGAAGATCCTGCTCTTGCTGATGTGGATTTCTTTTTTCAGGCTCTGGGGTTGTTATATGATGAATAGAGATGAGCGAACCGGCCGCGGTTCGGCTCGAGCTCGGTTCGCCGAACCGAGTTCTGGTTCGAGTTCGGGTCGGCGAACCGGTTCGGCAAACCACTCGAACCCATAGGAAACAATGGGAGGCAATCACAAACACATAAAAACACATTATAAATGTACACATACATTGCCATAACACTTACCTGTCCCCGGGATGCGTCCTGCACTCTGTCTCCTGCCGCTATTCCTCCCGATAATTGCTGCGTCCTCCTGTTAACCAGCAGTGATGCAGGACCTACGTGACGTCATCAAAATAGCATGTGACCAGTCACGTGTCTGTTATCTCATTGGCTACAGACTGGTCACATTACTATGACGCCTCATGCTAGGACCTGTCATTGCATCTCTCTGCTACATGGTGCACGTTTGCGTATCGCCGTGTATCTGCGACATGCTCTAGCACACGGTCAACTCCCCGCTCTGCTTCCCCGTTCCCTTAAGTTACCGTCACACTAAGCGATGCTCCAGCGATCCCACCAGCAACCTGACCTGGCAGGGATCGCTGGAGCGTCACTACACGGGTTGCTGGTAAGCTGTCACACAGGCAGATCTCACCAGCAACCAGTGACCAGCCCCCAGCCAGCAGCACGCGTGGAAGCGATGCTGTGCTTGGTAACTAAGGTAAATATTGGGTAACCAACCCGATATTTACCTTGGTTACCAGCGCACACCGCTTAGCGCTGGCTCCCTGCACTCCTAGCCAAAGTACACATCGGGATAATTACCCGATGTGTAGTCTGGCTATGTGTGCAGGGAGCAGGGAGCTGGCACTGACAGCGTGAGAGCGTCGGACGCTGGTAACGAAGGTAAACATCGGGTAACCAAGGACAGGGCTTCTTGGTTACCCGATGTTTACCGTAGTTACCAGCATCCGCAGAAGCCGGCTGCTGACCGGCTGACACAGCCGGCCAATAACGGAGATCACTGTTGCCATAGCAACGCGCTTGGTAGCAGTGACGGGGACGTCCCGCTACCAGCATGCAGCGGCACCGGAATCACGTAATCGGAGCAGCGTTGCTATGGCAACCCATGCCACCGCTTACAGCCGGGAGCCTGTGGTCACTCTCACAGAGTGATTTCTGCATGGAGCACAGCGTCTTCCCCCATGCAGCTGTGCTGTCTGATGGAGCAGAGAGAGCTGCATGTGTTGAAAAGGAAAGAAGACAGAAGAGCAGGATAGTGGAGGAGTGAGAGGGGGTAATAAAGATGGAGTCTCTAAGTGTGTCTGTGTATTTATTTCTATTAAAGATTTTTTTTTCTGTGTGGTGTTTTTTTTTAACCCTTTATTGGAGATTCTTAATGGCCGGGTCAAACATGCCTGACATTAAGAATCTCTGACTTAATACTAGCTTGTAAAACAAAGCCAGTATTAACTCATGATTACCCAACAAGCCACTCGGCTCCAGGGCTGTTGGAAGAATTGGATACAGCGCCAGATGATGGTGCTTCTATGAGAGTGCCATGTTCTGGGGCGGCTGCGGACTGCAATTTGCAGCAGAGGGGCCCAGAAACCTCGGGCTAACCTGTGCTGTGGATTCCAATCCCCAGCTGCCTAGTTGTACCCGGCTGGACACAAAAATAGGGTGAAGCCCACGTCGTTTTGTTTTTTTTTTACTTATTTCATAAAATTCATGAATTAAGTAAAAAAAGGGCTTCCCTATATTTGTAGTTCCGCCGGGTACAAATAGGCAGCTGGGGGTTGGGGGCAGCCGTACCTGCCTGCTGTACCTGGCTAGCATACAAAAATATGGCGAAGCGCACATCATTTTTTTTGTAGTTTTTTGGCAAAAAAAATAAAAAATGCTTCCCTGGATTTTCCATTGCCAGTGAAGGTAACACCAAGCAGTGGGGGTTATCAGCCAGTTGCTGCTTGGAGTACCCTTAGCTAGCAATACAAAAAATGCAGCGGGAGCCCATATATATTTTTTTAATTATTTATTTAAATAACTAAAAACAAAAAGGGCTTCCCTGTATTTTCATTGCCTGACATGACAGTGCTGTAAAAATAAATCTTTAAAAAAAATGACGTAGCGCTCCGCGGTATTTTTGATTCTCAGTGCAGATAAAGCAGACAGCTATGGGTTGCCACCCCCATCTGCCTGGCGTTACCTTGGCTGGCAATCAAAATACAGGGAAGCCCATTAATTTTTTCTATTTAAAAAATAGTTAAAAAAAAATGACGTTGGGTCCCCCCATTTTTGATAGCCAGCTAGGGTAAAGCAGACGGCTGTAGCCTGAAAACCACAGCTGGCAGCTTTACCGTGGTTGGGGATCCAATGTGGAGGTCACCCCAGGCTCTTTTTTTATAATTATTTTATAAATATTAATAATTACAAAAAAAAAGTAGGGTCCCCCCCAAATTGGATCACCAGCCAAGGTAAAGCGGACAGCTGTGGTCTGGTATTCTCAGGGTGGGAAGGTCCATAGTTATTGAGCTTCACAGCCTAAAAATAGCAGGCCGCAGGCACCCCAGACGTGGCGCATCTACTAGATGCGCCAATTCTGGCGCTTCACCCCAGCTCATCCCGTGCCCTGGTGCAGTGGCAAATGGGTAATAAATGGGGTTGATGCTAGCTGTAAAGTCACCTGACATCAAGCCCAGCAGGTTATGATGTCATGGAGTCTATCAGATACCCGACATCATAAACTGTCAGTACTAACAAAAAAAATCGACAAAAAAAATTTATTTGAAAAAACATTCCCCAAAACATTCCCTCTTTCACCAATTTATTGTAAGAAAAAAAATAAGGGGGTCCCACGACGACTCTGGACCGTCTAGAATATGGGGGGAGACACTCAGGGAACGTATCTGTCACGCTC
Organism: Anomaloglossus baeobatrachus; assembly: GCF_048569485.1. NCBI lineage: Eukaryota > Metazoa > Chordata > Amphibia > Anura > Aromobatidae > Anomaloglossus > Anomaloglossus baeobatrachus. Next base: position 222,924,237 of record NC_134357.1, read on the forward strand.
CCCGGCTCCCGTGCCATGCTCCCCGGCTCCCCTGCCACGCTCCCCGGCTCCCCTGCCACGCTTCCCGGCTCCCCTGCCACGCTTCCCGGCTCCCCTGCCACGGTTCCCCGCTCCCGTGCCACGCTCCCGGGTCCCCCACTCCACAGCCTCCATGCTCCCTCACCTGCGTTCTCCAGGCAACCCGGTCCCCGCTCCCGGCGCCCGTCTGCGATGATGAGCCAGCCCAGCACTCCTGCCTCCTGTGCACCGCTTCCTGCTCTGGCTTCTGGCACCTGGGCCTCGCGCATTCGCATTAGGCGCGCGCGCGGTCATTGACCCTCTCTTAAAGGGCCAGCGTCCTCCAACAGGATATTGAAGATCCAGGTACAGGGTATATAGGGGGATCCTTTCCAAGTTGGTGGGGCCTGTTCTTTGTGTTTGCTAAGCTAGGAGTCAGGTCTCCCTGTGGCTTGTCCCGTACTTACCTATCTCTCTTGTAGAGTCACTCCTGTCTCGCCAACCGGTCCTGACAGTTCCAGAACCCCGAACGGTGACTGTCCGCCATCTCGTCAGTCCCTACCATCGCCGATCCCTGGATCCGTGTGGTGACCGACCTCCTCGCTCAGCTGGTTCCGGACTCTGCCTGACATCATCTCGGCCTCCGAACCTGAGCTCCATCACCTGGACTACTTTCAGAGACTCCGTGGTCCCAGGGACTTCTTCACTCCACTCCTCTGAACGGACTGTCCTGCTACCCGTAGTGCTCCGGCTACCGGGCACCTTGCCCTCGGTGGGGTGCTCAGTCCAGTGGATCCACCTCCTGGGCCTACCCGTCCTCCTGGTCCTAACAGTATCCCCCATTTTCTAGGAGTGAAGACCCTCCATGTGAGGAGTGTGGGTGCAATGAATCTGCACTCACTCTCCCCGGGTCCACAGCAGCAGAGTCCATGTCGTAACGGTTGCTACCAAAGCTGCAATGCCCTGCTCATGAGCTAAGGTCATGCCTAATCAGGAGAACTATTCTACATTTCCAAATATTGGTATTTGCTGATATTATTGCTATTCCACCTACTATATATTGGGGATAGGATCTTGGAGATGGAATACCCCTTTAAGTCCAGTTATCCAGCTGAATGAATACTAAACAACAGAGCTCGCTATTTATCCATGTTTTCTTGTTGCGTATAACGGACTCAAGTTCGGTAGTCGTTCAGCAGGGCAACTATAAAATCAAATACCTCCATTTGGAAATGTAGTATATAGCTCTCCTGATCAACTATGTTCCTTACCTCATGAGCAGGGCATTGCAGTAATAATAATAATTTATTCATTTATATAGCGCTATTAATTCCATAGCGCTTTGCATACATGGGGAACACTGTCCCCATTGGGGCTCACAATCTAAATTCTCTATTTGTATGTCTTTGGAGTGTGGGAGGAAACCAGAGTACCCGGAGGAAACCCACGCAAACATGGGGAGAAAATACAAACTCCTTGCAGATGGTGTCCTTGGTGGGAATTGAACCCAGGACCTCAGTGCTGCATGACTGCAGTGCTAACCACTGAGCCACCGTGCCACCCATTTAGCTTACAGATGCATAACCACCACTCACTGTGTCTGAACACAAGAAGCTGAGCTGACAGCCACTCTGTGCATGCGGCAGCATCTATTGTGAAGGAGAGGGCCGCGGGGGATCAACGCTGCGCATGGGACACCGGGGAACACCGGTGGGGTTATAGGGGGTGACCTGGCAGGGCCTGGGGAGGAGTTTTCTCAGAGGAGTAGGGTGAATGCGGCCGGCGGGCTGCTGTGCGCGCGGCCATCTTGGATTTCCGGGAGGGGGTCAGGGGGGACACTTTGGCGACACCGGGGGATTCGGAGGGGACCGGTGAGGAGATTTATCATGTTTGTTCATGCCAGATGGGAGATAAATAATTTTTTTCCGATGCTGTCATTTACTGTAACGTGATCATCGGTATACGGTGTATACCGGTGATCACATGAGCGGGGACCGGAAAAAACGGCCTAAATCATGATCTCCAGGGACTCAGCTACCCCCTGAAACCCTGGAGATTTTCTGACGCTGGGGGGCGCTATTCACTTATTTCTGCCTGCTGTTTATAAACGGCAGATCAGAATAAGGCTACATTCACACAACCAATCCGTTTTTGCGGTCCGCAAAAAAACGTTTGTTTTTTTTATGGGTGCATCCGTGTGGCATCTGTTTCTGTTCCATATACGGTCCGTATGCCATCCGTGTTCCTTCCGTTTGTTTGCGTACTGCAAAAAAACTGAAGGAGGGAAAATACATAAATTTACCCAGGATCTGTGATGCCCTGGACCCCCAGGGGTCACAGGTAACAACAAACACACAACACCACACACACCCCCACCCCAGTGAGGCACCAGCAGCCAACAAGTCCTGACCGCTTCCCTCAGGTCTAGCAAGGCACACAAGGTGGGCGGAGCCAGGCGGATAGGCACGCCCTCCGCGGAGTCTGCTGGCCTGAGGCAGGGAAAGGACAAGTGAGTCGAGTGGGGAGAGGAGTAAAAGTGGCGAGCTGAGAGTCAGGGGCCTAGGACGGAGCCTAGGACCCCTTGGAGCGGTCAGGCAGGCAGACGGTGGTGGCAGTCTGCAGGAGTCCGGTCAGGGACTGAACTGCGGAACCATAGGGATCGAGAAGAGGGTGGTGACCCTTCGGACCCGAACCGGGGAGCGAACAAGTCAACCGGAGCACCAGGCAGGGTACTCAGACCCCGTTCTAGCCCAGAAGCAACCGGGCTCAGACAAATCTACTGATTGCGATCTGGACCTCAGGGGTTCATTCCCACCCAAAGTCCCGATAGACGGCAACAGCCCACCGATTCCGGATAAGAGCCACCGACAAGGGACAGAGATCCAAAGGGCCAGTGCCTGCGGGCAAAAGGGCTCCTCCGATACCCAAAAGCCGGGGAGCGGACTACCGTTGCTGAAGCATAGGAGTCACTATAGCAAATTTAAAGGTGCAGGAGAAAGGCGACATCACCAACCTCACTGGGGACACATGTAGCCGACTGCGGGCACCGATCTACACCGAACTTGGTTTACCATTGACTCTGTGTGGTTTAATCGTGAGTACACCAGTGCCATCAGGCACCGCGCTGCAAGCGAGCCCCTGCGTCCTGCAATCCCCCGCTTCTGCCACCTGGCCCCGGGACCAACAAACCCCCTACCCACGGAGGGGTCAACACCTAGCTGTGACCCACCACCGATCCCGGACGAGACCCTGCACCCTCACCGCAGCGGTGGTGCCCATCACCTCACCACGACCCATGGGTGGCATCACGAACTGTTACCGGTCACTGCGGCTCCGGCCGTGAAACTGGTCCACCCCAAACCAAACTACCAAACCCCTCCCTTTCCAGAGCGACGTGGCTCCCAGGCCGGAGGCGCTCGAGCCACCGACAAGCCGAGCCTGCATCCGAGCGGCTCAGCGGAGAGCAGCCGAGCCCCCAGGGCGGTACAGATCCATAGCTTCAACCTACATGAGGCGGTCACATGTTCACAGTGCCATTTTTTACTGCTTTTCACAGTGTAGAGTGCTCTGGTGATTTTCTTGTGCTTGTACACTTCATATCAGTCTTTTCTATCATTATAATGGCAGAAAGACACATAATGTCCCACTCTCCTGCATTTTGTAATTTTGCACCCTTTGGTGCCTTTCATGCGGCACTAAGGGGTGCTTAGCCTTGTATTTAGCCAAAAAAATGAAAAAAAATGACATGGGGTTCCCCCTATTTTTGTAGCCAGCTAGGGTAAAGCAGACGGCTGCAGCCTGCAGACCACAGCTGGCAGCTTCACCTTGGCTAGTAATCCAAAACTGAGGGAACCTCACACTGTTATTTTAAATTAAATAAATAATTTTTAAAAAAAACACGTGGGGGTCCCCCCAAAATTGGATCACCAGCCAAGGTAAAGCAGACAGCTGGGGTCTAATATTCTCAGACTAGGGAGGTCCATGGTTATTGAGCTCTCCCCAGCCTAAAAATAGCAGGCCACAGCCGCCCCAGAAGTGGCGCATCCATTAGATGCGCCAATCCTGGTGCTTCGCCCGAGCTCATCCCGTGCCCTGGTGCGGTGGCAAACGGGGTAATATATGGGGTTAATACAAGATGTGTAATGTCACCTGGCATCAAGCCCTGGGGTTAGTGATGTCACGCGTCTATCAGATACCCGACATCACCAACCCAGTCAGTAATAAAAAAAATAGACGACAAACACATTTTTATTTGAAAAAACACTGCCCAACACATTGCCTCTTTCACCAATTTATTAGAAAGAAAAACAAATCCAGGTCTGCTGTAATCCAAGCGGTTACCATGACGATCTACACTGTCCCAGTCAATGAAGAGCAGGATGTTCCCCATTGGCTGGGAGAGCAATGCAGTGACTTGAGCTAACATCAATAGGTCAGCCCAGGTCACTGCAGGGGATGACAAGTGCTGCTGTCAGTGAGGTACATTACCTGCGCTGATCTCCTGCACTGCTAACAGCACCTGTCACTGACTTCAATGACCTTCACAGCCAAGTATCGCGAGCGGCCCGTGACGTCACCGCTAGTGACAGTCTCGGGTCGAAAGCGAGAGAAGGTGACGTGACAATCGGCGGCCATGGAGGACAGTGACAGCGCTGAGGTCAGGAGGGTGGGACTTCATCACCGCAGGTAAGCCGAGCAGGGCCATGTGTGCGGAGTGCGAGGTGGGCGGAGCCTAGCGGGACCATGTGTGCAGAGTGCCAGGTGGGAGGAGCCTAGCGGGGTAATGTGTGCAGAGTGCAGGTGGGCGGAGCCTAGCAGGGTAATGTGTGCAGAGTGCCAGGTGGGCGGAGCCTAGCGGGACCATGTGTGCAGAGTGCCAGGTGGGTGGAGCCTAGCGGGGCCATGTGTGCAGAGTGACAGGTGGGCAAAGCCTAGTGGGACCATGTGTGCAGAGTGCCAGGTGGGTGGAGCCTAGCGGGACCATGTGTGAAGAGTGACAGGTGGGCGAAGCCTAGCGGGACCATGTGTGCAGAGTGCCAGGTGGGCGGAGCCTAGTGGGGTAATGTGTGCAGAGTGCCAGGTGGGCGGAGCCTAGCGGGGTAATGTGTGCAGAGTGCCAGGAGGGAGGAGCCTAGTTGGACCATGTGTGCAGAGTGACAGGTGGGCAGAGCCTAGCGGGACTATGTGTGCAGAGTGCCAGGTGGGCAGAGCCTAGCGGGGTATTGTGTGCAGAGTGCCAGGTGGGCGGAGCCTAGCGGGATAATGTGTGCAGAGTGCCAGGTGGGCGGGGCCTAGCGGACCATGCGTGCAGAGTGACAGGTGGGTGGAGCCTAGCGGGGCCATGTGTGCTGGCGGTGGAGTGCAAAGTGGGTTGAGCCTAGCGGGGCCATGTGGCGCTGACGACGTCAGTGTCGTGGACTGCATGGCTGGGGACAGGTGAGTGTGAGTGTGTGTGTGTACATGCTGCATGCAGGAGGGGGCGGAGCGAGCTGAGCGGGGAAGTGTCGGCTTCCTGCACACGTAACTAGGATAAATATCTGGTTACTAAACAAAGCACTTTGCTTGGATACCCGATGTTTATCTTGATTACCAGCTTCTGGCAGGCTGCCAGCGATGGCTCCCTGCACACAGTAGCTGTAAAAAGCCCTGCTTTTGCTGCTAGAACCGTTCTCGAACGTAACTCGAACTGTCGAGCTTTTAGCAAAAAGCTCGAGTTCTAGTTCGATCTAGAACACCCCCCAAAATCACTCGAACCGTGAACTGGAGAACCGCGAACCGCGCTCAACTCTAGTCACAATGCACCCCGGGGAAGAAAGCAAAATATGGTAAGTCCCTCCATTTTAGTGGCTTCATGAAATGCAGAAAAGTCTTGCATGATATTGCAGAAGTGTTGCTAATTTGTGTGTATTTCACACATATCTTACTGTAGCAGACTAATCTTGAACAACACATGTCAGTAACATACTTAAATGTTTGTGACTGTTTTACCTTGCATGAAAATAATTTATATATGCTGTTTTTCCTTATCAGATAAATATGGCATGTTATTCTTCATATGCACTTTACCCAGAAATATCATTTGCATTACCTTAATGTTTGAATGTACACGTCTGTATACATCTATTTCTTACTTGGGATGTCAAAATCCATGTCCACACAGCAATGGCATTGTCTGTAATATTTACTTTTTTCAGCTTTTGTCCACAAGTATTAATATAGGGAATGTTTTACCTTTATTTTGTGGTTTGATGTTTCATTAATTATAAAACATGTATTCGTGGACATGATAATTGCAACATGTCTTAATCTTATAATAATCTTGTCTGAATTGCCATTTCATGTTTTAAAGTAGGTCATCATATTCATGGATACATGTCTCTGCTGTGTTTGTTCTTCAGGCCTAAATGTATTTGTTATATTAAGTATTATTATATTAATCTATATGTATAATTGCCTTATTCTGTCTGTCTGTCTTGCTCCAAAATAACGTCATTACAGTGACATCCGTTGGATTGGCCACGCCCCCCGCACGCATGGCCGCTCAGCCCGGCCACGCCCCTGGCACGCTGTGCCCGCTCGGCTACGCCCCTGGCACGCTGTGCCCACTTGGCCATGCCCCCGACACCCTGTGCCCACTTGGCCACACCCCCGGCACGCTGTTCCCGCTCGGCCACGCCCCCCGGCACCCCGTGCCCGCTCGACCACGCCCCCCAGCACCCCGTGCCCGCTCGGCTGCGCCCCGGCACCCTGTGCCCTCTCGGCCACGCCCCAGGCGTGCTGTGCCCGCTCGGCCACTCCCCCTGAATGCTGTGCCCGCTTGGCCACTTCCCCGAGACGCTGTGCCCGCTCGGCCACGCCCCCCGGCACCCTGTGCCCTCTCTGCCACACCCCAGGCCCCCCGCACACATTGGGCACCTCTACACCTATTAGACACCTCCCCACCAGGACGACTCCACTTATTAGACACCTCCACCCCGGACTACTCCTTCTTTTAGACACCTCCCCCAGGACTACTCCGCCTATTAGAGACCTCCCCCTCAGGACTACTTCTCCTATTAGACACCTCCCCCTCAGGACTACTCCTCTTTATTAGACACCTCACCCTCAGGACAACTCCTCCTATTAGACACCTTCCCCTCAGGACTACTCGTCCTATTAGACACCTCCCCCCAGGACTACTCCACCTATTAGACACCTCCCCCCAGAACTACTCCACCTATTAGACACCTCCCTCTCAGGACTACTCCTCCTATTAGACACCTCCCCCTCAGGAATACTCATCCTATTAGACACCTCCCCCCAGGACTACTCCACCTACTAAACACCTCCCCCCAGGACTACTCCACATATTAGACACCTCCCCCTCAGGACTACTCCTCCTATTATCCTCTCTCCCCAGGACTACTCCTCCTATTATCCTCCTCTCTCCCCAGGACTACTCCTCCTATTAGACTCCTCCCCCAGGACTACTCCTCCTATTATCCTCCTCTCCCCCAGGACTACTCCTCCTATTATCCTCCTCCCCCCCCAGGACTACTCCTTCTATTATACTCCTCTCTCCCCAGGACTACTTCTCCTATTATCCACCTCTCTCCCCAGGACTACTCCTCCTATTATACTCCTCTCTCCACAGGACTACTCCTCCTATTATACTCCTCTCTCCCCAGGACTACTCCTTCTATTATACTCCTCTCTCCCCAGGACTACTCCTCCTATTAGACTCCTCCCCCAGGACTATTTCTCCTATTATCCTCCTCTCCCCACAGGACTACTCATATTAGACTCCTCTCTCCCCAGGACTACTCCTCCTATTATCCTCCTCTCCCCCCAGGACTACTCCTCCTATTATACTCCTCACACCCCAGGACTACTACTCCTATTATACTCCTCTCCCCCAGGACTACTACTCCTATTATCCTCCTCTCCCCCCAGGACTACTCCTCCTATTATCCTCCTCTCCCCCCAGGATGACTACTCCTATTATACACCTCTCTCCCCAGGACTACTCCTTCTATTATACGCCTCTCTCCCCAGGACTGCTCCTCCTATTATACGCCTCTTTCCCCAGGACTACTACTCCTATTATCCTCCTCTCCCCCCAGGACTACTCCTCCTATTATACTCCTCTCTCCCCAGGACTACTCCTCCTATTATACTTCTCTCCCACCAGGACTACTCCTCCTATTATATGCCTCTCCCCCCAGGACTACTCTTCCAACACACACACACTGCACAAAACATACCTCACACACACACAAACCGCGCAACACACACAGCACCACACACACAATGCTGCAGAAACACAGTGCTCCACAAACAACGCAACACACACAACGCAACATACAAAAAAACACCGCTCTCACACACCCTCCCATCCAGAACATTTACAGCGCCCTACACAAACACTTGGCAACTACACACAACAGCATCTATATATATATATATATAAAACAAAAATCATACATTAACTACACAATACATTTTCTAGAATACCGGTGCGTTACAATCGGGCCACCTTCTAGTTTATTAATATTGTTCTTAATGAAGTCCATTAATGTTGTTATTTTTTTTTCTTTACTCATTACAGTGGATTTGGTTAAACGGCGCTGACGGACAGCTAGAGATCAATATCGCTGTGAATTTAATCCAGTCCCCACATCTGCTACTGCCTCCAAAAAAAAAAAAATATATACATTATGATAGGCTGAATTTTCAATTATGGAAGTTCCTAAGCAAGTTTTTTGTTGTATGCATAAATAGTATGTTTTTAAATATTACAAATTAAACTAACCATATCACTTTTTAAAAACAGTACAGAAGATAACTTTGAGGACAGTGATGAGGCACAATCCGCTGTGTTGTCTGCAACTTCCACATCAGCATCGGAGATGGAGCCTACATCATATCAGCTACCCACAAGCCAGAACAACAGCCAGGCTGAAGCAGATGAAGGTTCGTCAGATCCGGCCTTGGGAACTAGCCAATCCACTGCCCAATTTATACCCCAGCCAACAGGGCTCCAAAGTGGGCCATCACCTATTGCTGGCGATGCCAGCCCACAAACACACGCAGGCACACAGGCTAGATCCACAACACAAAACCTTCGGTCACTTGCACAAACATACCGTGGACTCAGACATAGGTGTCAAGAGGAAATGTGTTCCCTGCCAGAGATCATCGATACTAGAATACTAAACATGATGAATTCCCTTATCCCCAAGACTGATGGTGAGAGATTTTGTCGTTCCCTCTCACCCTCTCTTGCATTGGTAGCACCAGATAGACAGGACAAGTTGAGGGTGTCTATTATCATGCTTATATCAGCATGTCAATGTGAGCCTTAGCCCATATATGTGTTTGAAGTTATAGAGCAATAGCGAAATAATCCTCGTGGGCCACACAGTACCACTACACTCCACACAATAGAAACCCAAACTGTAGAAACCACATATAATGTACTCCAAACTATTCCTCAAGGCCAACACAAACACATTGGCCTACCTCATCATTAAGTTGTCATCCTCAACCAAGGCCTTCCATTCTACCTCTACATTCAGCTGCTTTATCAAACCAAATGTCTGCCCAACCACAATCCTATTTTTTTCAAGGGCAACATCAGGCACCGTTACAAACAACAATGTAATCTCAAAGCAACCTTACAAATGTTCCTAGACTAAACCAAATGCAAAGTCAACCCCCACCATACCATATGCAACATAGTCAACAGCAGCAGTACTATCAAAATCAGCCTTACCTAACCAACTTCACATCCACAGCCTCTCCCGTTGCAACCATATTTAGCACTATCACAAGTTCCCCACTCTGTACACCAACAACAACAGATATGTTTGTACAAACAACAGCTACTAGTACTGGAGGAAACACTATCCAGGCAGTTACTACAACATCTAGTGATGTTCATCTACCTTATTCTGTAGGTGACAATACCATGGAGAGTACACAGGATAACATCTCTAGTTTAGCTGTTTTATTGGACATATAGTTTTTCAACAAACAGTAATACCTACATTGCTAAATATTTCATAATTTTAAATTGTTTTCAACAATTACAAGATTAGAATGGGTTTCATCAACCATGACTTTTATATTTATGTTTTTTATGATTATGGACAAAAACTATTCAAATTAGCACTATTAGCTCAAATACATGACCAGCATGGTATGGCCTTGCATTTCCATTGCCAGGATGATATGACCATCTAAATACTTGTATATTTTGGGTACATTTTTGCTCGCACATAACCTATTACATTTGCATTCTTTCACCTTTTAAAAATTTAAATACCTGAGATTATGCAGTATCTGCATATATCCAGTTGCCATACTTGTTTTCCCATAGTGAAAAACATATTATATTTGCAAGACACTATGAGATAACACAGTATGGTGTTTATTATGGGCTAATATATCTCATAAATTATTTAAAACATTTAAAAAAATATATATCTGGAATATGAAAACATAAATACATAGCCAAATATAATTTTACATTATTTTTATATTTATTAATTTAATGTATGACCCATGTAACAATTACAACTCTAAAAGTTAAATTGTCATCTATACATAACATATAAAAACAAAGTTATGACAGAATATGTTTACAAATTAAACTAAAGTATTTCGACTTAGATAAAACTATGTATGAAAGCTTTTCTTGTTCCAAACATACTTTTTATTTTGTTTGTTCCTGAAAAAAAAAACAACCACAAAACAAGAAACATTCATTCTGTGTCACGTCACATTTAACATAAAATAATCTTTAAAATGGTTCCTAACTTCAACACCAGATGGGGCACCAGTGGTTCTTAACCTTCCATTCCCCACTAATGGGGCATTAAGGACAGGCATGTCATCAAAATCATTATCATTGTTGTCATACATTCTACAGTAGTTATGTAATATTACTGTAGCTTTAATGACAGCCTTGACTGTGTTGGTTGAAGCTGGATGGTGGTTTGATATATTCGCCATCTTGAAGCCATTATTCCGAATGCACATGCTACATAGCGACGTGCTCTGGCCAAGCTGCTATTAAATTTATATTTTGACCTGTCTAGGCCATGTCTAGGATATGGCCGCATAACATGCTGAGACAGGGCAAACCCCTGATCAGCAACCATGACAAATGGTGCATTGGGACCCATTGTACCAGGTAGAGGCCTTGGAGAAGAGAGGTTCATGTTTTCTAACATTAGACGCCTTGATAAACGTGAACAACGGAATGCATCAAAGGCACTGCCATATGCCCAAACGTCAACAAAAACAAAACAGTAATTAGTGTCTACCAAAGCAAGAATCACAACTGAAAAAAACTTTTGATAATTGAAATATCTAGTGGCAGAGTTTGGTGTTTTTTTCACTTTAACATGTTTGCCATCTAATGCGCCAACACAATTTGGAAATCTTGTTTGGTCAAAAAAATCTTCTGAAATGCGAATCCAATCCTGTGATGTAGGCTGCTGCATGATATGGTGCTTTACGGTTTCCCATATCACACTGCATGTATGGAGGATTATGATGCCAATTGTAGATCTCCCCAAAAGGAATTCAAAATGTAGGCTGTTGAAGGAATGTCCTGTGGCAGGGAATCTACAGTAGAAATAAAGAATGAAAAGAGCATACTGTATATGTTAACTGTTAAAGTCCAAATGTCTTGGCTATGTATGCATTAATACATAATTTTACTTTGGTTCTATTTGTTCCAAATATTAAAATATATATTGTATTTTTTGTTGTAAAAATTGGAAAATGATTTATTTTGCAATTAAACAAATATGTTTACAATAAGATTTAAATGTATCTTGTGTTTATCACACATCTCTACATGGTCAAAAACCATAGACATATCATAGGACATGGAACTAATAATAATAATAAATAATGATATAATAATAATTATATTTCAAAGGCAATGGCTAAGTTAACCAATAGTTTGAAACATTTATGCAAGTTTGGTTACAGAGTTTAAAATTTTAGACGCAAAAGCATTATTTAACTGTTTTAATTTGCACATTTAATAATTAGTACATATACCGTAAAGTCAGCAATAAGCGTTCCTCTGGGGAGATGCTGAGATGCATACAGGTGTCCTGATGTTGGAGATGGTCACGCAAAAGGGCCAAGATGTTATCAAAGCTCATTATGGTTAGTTGGCAGTAGGCGTGGAACTTCAAAGGATATTTTCTAATTTCACAATATAATGTATAAAAATGGCCATGAGTATTGCGTAGCATGACTAGGGGGTGGATCCACATCTGTTTCTCTCTTGTTGGTTGAAAATCTAGCATATGGCGCCATAAACCAAATCTCCGTGATATCAACCAGAGAAGATACATAGTACACTCATTTGAAAGAGACATCTTTGTGTCTGTTTATCAAGCTCATTTCAGCCTTTGAAATAAATTTAAACAAAGGTTACCAATTAGTAGGAATTATGGTAGCTGATAGTCCAATTCAACACAGCAGAATCTCATGAATAGAAATTTGCAACGTCAATTTCCAGCAGAAATGTATCAAGAAAAACGGACTACACACAGACATGACACGTACGTATCTCACGCATACACGGACATTAAACACGCACACACAGCGAGCATACACCATCACACGGATGTGACACATACCAGCGAAACGGACATAAAAAACGGAACACGGAACCAAAAAACGGAATGCGATACACGCACGTGTTTTTTGCGGAAGTGTGTTTCAGGCCTTATACACTGTGGCACTTTAATCACATTTTCCTTAATGAATCTATTTTAGACCTTCAAAAAAATTTTTTTCATTCTTAAAACTTGATATTGGTTTATATATGTTAGCCTGTGCAGTTCCATCTTCATGTCCACATTTTCACCCAATCTTTGACTCTTGTCATCCTGTGTTTTTAACAATTTATACTGTCTTAATAAAGGTGTTTTGATATTTTGTACTATATACTCCTTGTTCTCCTCTCTTATTCATTAACACCTAGGATTGTGTAGCACCCATTGGGCAGGGCAGGGGTTAAATTACTCGTCGCCGACCTGGTGATATCAGGTCTGGGGATGTCACGGGTGGCTCTGGCCTGCTTCGTGGCCCCGAGGCATACAATGAAAGGGAGGGGGAATGGAAGATGGGGTGATGGGGATAGTTTGTCTCGTGACACCACCTGTGGTACGTGGCCAGGGATTAGCCACCGCTGCGGGTGATGTCCTCCAGGGCTGATGGTGTCGCAGCAAAGATGGTTCTGTTCCCCACAGGTGGAGCGGGCCCCAGGGAAGATGATGAGGGTTGTAGTGATGGCTGGCATGGAATTGCAGGGCGCCGGAGCCGGTAATAAGAGGCAGAGTCAGCTGCTGTGGTTCCAGGTCTTTTTACTCACAGTTTCAATGCAGCCTCAGTGTTCCAGTCTCTGCTGTGATGTGCCCTAGCCAATCCCAGATCCTTTGGAGGTCAGTAACAGTCCGTTAATTCGAGGGCCCTTCCTTCTTGCGCTTTTAAAGATGAACTCCCGTGGCCTAAAGCTACTTGGGATCCCAGTACTTGTAGTTTTTAGCTTCCATCCCGTATGCAGGTTACACGGGTCCGCAGTGGGATCAGACTCTTTGAACCCGACACCAGTCCCTATGTGCCACTGTGCTCCGGGAACTAGTGGTGGTCAGAGGGACGTACAATCCCCCTGTCCTACAGATTCTGGTGATCCAACTTGAAGTCTGTTCCACCCTAGGGCTCTGCACCCTGCTCTGCGCTGGTCCCAAGGGAGCAATGAAGCTCTCCTCTTGGTGACTGAATTGTCTCCTTTGTCCCATGGGAGCTACCGAAGAACTCGTCTGCTCCTTTCCTCTCTTGCTGGAGAACTCCTTTTCCTGTTGTGTTGGCTCCTAACTTCCCCTGGTAGCTGCTCCTTCCCCAGTTCCCTGTTACTAGTGGGTGGCAGCCCCCATGTTTGGTGACTACCTTAAGACCCGACCCTAGCCCGATCCTCAATGGGGAGGGAAACCTGACTGTGTATATGAGTTTGTGTGTGTGAAATCGGAACCGACCTCCTCTGGATCCAGGATGAGTACCACACTTAAGTGAGATGTAGTACCCTGTGGCGATTGAAGCCTCAGAGGCACCACATTTGCAGATCCTAGTTCCATGAGGGTTTCCCCCACCTCCTACATCAATTTCTGCACCCCCTCCTCCATTACCAAATTGATGTCAATATCAGTCGCATGCTGGAAGCTCTGCTGAAATTAATTTCTTTAGGTTACAAATAGCACATTGAAAGCTATGCAGACAGATCTGTGGCTGAACCTACAACCAGTCATGGTCGTGAGTGATAATGACTGTAACTTGGTGGTGGCTTTGTAGCTTAGCAAGCTCGCATACATACAATGCCTGGTCCGTGTGCTCAATTTAGTGATTCAGCAGTTTTTGAAACCCTACCCAGATTTGCCTGAGCTACTTGTGAAGGTAGGACGCATGTGTGCTCATTTCAGCAAGTCAACTACAGCTGCCACTGGTCTGGCAGTGCTGCAGCAGCACTTGCAAGTGCCAGCTCACCGACTAATGTGTGACGTGCTGGAGCTCCACATTATGCTTGCTGGCAAGGCTCTGTGAGCAGCAGATGACAGTAGTTGACTACCAGCTATAATATACATATATATACCTGTCGGTATTTCAGTCAGCTTTTGCGCATACGAAGCGACAATTGATCAAGGATGTCTGACATCTGTAAGGTTTTACAAAACTTTGAAGACTCAACCAAGATGGTGAGCGGCAATGACATTATAATCAGTGCAACCATTCAGCTTTTATGTCTACTTAAACATTCGCTGCTCACAATTAAATAGGAAAAGACATTTGGATCAGGTGGAGATGGAGGGTGAAAGTAAACAGGGTGGTACTACACAGCCTAACTTCAGTTCATCTTCTCAGCATGGATTGGGTTATAATGAGGGTGAGGAACAGAAGATGGTTGCCTGCACTACAGAGGGTACTACCCACACCAGCTTCATCCTGTCTGTTCAACATGGATGGCTGAAAAAGAGGATGAGAGAGAAGAAGAGGAGTTGAAGAGTTGTCCTGGTGATGACAGGGGAGTCTTGACTGTTGGGGTTCTTGCACACATGGCTGACATAATGTTCTGCTGCCTTTTCTGTAACCCTCATCTTATACGTTTTATAAACAACAATGCTTATTGGTTGTTTATGTGACGCCCCGGCCTATCAGGTCATCACAGGGTATTGTGCAATCTGTCCTTCTGCATGATATCCACCTCCTCCTTGATTACGGGTCCCAGACCTTTGGTGTTGCTAAGAACAAGCTAATTAAAACCCTAGGAACACTCTGCACCACACCCACCAGACACACCAGTGGACAGCCTGAGGGGAATAGGGTCGCTCACTTGGGGGGTTGGTTCGGGGAGGTCAGGAGTGTTAGGAGACAGTCAGTGGAGTGGTGACTCTTAAGAGGAGAGGTCACAAATCAGTTAAGCAGACACTCTTGAGAGGAGAGGTCAGGAGCTGGGCTCCGTGAACTACTAGGTGGCAGATGTTGGTCTGGGCCTGGTAGGAGCTGGACCCCGGTTGCAGGGGATCGTGAAAATGGGCACGGACTGTCGAGGAGGACAGCCGGCGGCCTTGTGCCATCACCAGGCAGGAACCAGGGCATGACGGGGTACGTGGACCGTAGGCCAGGAAGTAGCTTCAGGTGTCCTGGTAATTTACCCGATGAGGATGGAGCCTTCAAGATCCGTTCTCCACCCGCTCCAAAATCGGGGTACTAGCGCAATGAGAGGGATAGGACTTTCCCACTACATAGTCTAGAAAATCCCAAGGGTGAACCCTGAGAGCAAGCTCACCCAGTTAGCCATACTGGTGCGCGGGAACCGTTTAGTTCTATGCTAAAAGGGACCAACTACAGAAAAGAGGTGCCAAGGTCAAGGTCACAGGTTAACTAGCAACACCAATGGGCACGGGATCCAGGCGGTCTCCTTCTCTGCTGCAGTGGCATCAAGAACTTTGGTTTACCACGGTTGTCAGCGTCAGCATTATTGGACTGAGTGAGTACGCAATTAACCCTTACCAGCCCGATGGCACCTCCCCGACACCTTCACCGAGTCCCGGTCAATTGAAGCCCCTGCCTGCGTGAGTGCCCAAACCCCTGCTGCCATGCCATCGGTCCCTGGAGAGACACCCGGCGCGGCGACGCTGAACCAGGCCGCAGCCCCGCCAGGCTCGGCCCGCCAAGCCCAGGCCGCCGCAGCGATGCCCTGACCGGCCCGCCAAGATCCCGACGCAGCCGTGACGCCCATCCACACCGCAGGTGCGACGCTAGACCAGGACGTGCCCCGCCAGGATCGGCCAGCCAAGCCCAGGCCGCCACAGCGATGCCCTGCCCGGACCACCAAAATCCCGCCGCAGCCGTGACGCCCATCCACATTGCAGGAGCGACGCTGAACCGGGCCGCAGCCCCGCCAGGCTCGGCCCACCAAGCCCAGGCCACCGCAGCGATGCCCTGCCCAGCCCGCCAAGATCCCGCCGCAGCCATGACGCGCATCCACACCGCAGGAGCGACGCTGAACCAGGCCGCAGCCCCGCCAGGCTCGGCCCGCCAGGATCCCGCCGCAGCAGCGACGCTTATCCACGCCGCAGGAGTGACGCTGACCCAGGCTGCCGCCATGCTAGGCGTGGCCCGCCAAGAACAGGCCGCCACAGCGACGCCCTGCCCGGCCCGCCAAGACCAGGCCACCGCCATGCAAGGCGCGGCCCGCCAAGACAAGGCCGCAAGGCCATCTACCCCGGCCTGTAAAGGCAGAGCAGATGCTGCTCCCCAGCCCAAGGAATTGGGCCTCCCATCCCCACCGAGTGAAAACCTCGAGTATGTGAGGTTGAAGGCGGATCTGGAGGCCCGTTTCCCAAAGGAGATGGTGAACCAATATCTGCTCCCTCCGCGATCCCACAAGAAGGCTCCAGCGACATCCACGATAAAAAGCCCACCGCCCTGGCCTGCTGATGAGAACCCATCCCCAGCGCTACAATGTGAGGAGTGCTCAAGTGCACTAAGGGGGAGGAGAGGCCCAGAGCCAGAGATGCTGCCGTACTCCCGCTAGGATGAGGAGAGCCCGACACCCTCAGAAGAAGAACCTCTGGCCATCACCATATCAAGTATGCATGTAACCTGGGAGCCTGCAGTACAGAAGAGCCCCACAACCAGAGCTCAGCACCGTGCTCGCGCAAGATCAGCCGCCACACAGCAGTCCCCAGACCGGTATGACGTCACCACCAGAGACTTGGAAGAGAAGCAGTCTTTAAGGAGAGCTAAATCCGAGGTCAGAGGTCCTTTTTGCTGTGGAGTTGTGGAGAAGTTCAGCTTGAAAAGTGGATACGGCTTCATAATCGCACCTGGTGTCAGAGAAGGAATCTTAGTCAGCCGGAGAGATGTGAGAGCCCACTTGCCAAGAGGACATCCAGGAAGAAACTTGCAGATGGGAGATCTGGTCGAGTTCACAAAGCACCAAGGTGAACACAGCTGGTATGCACTAGATGTGGTGCCATGCCCTAAAAATCCATATTGTAGCCCAGCAGTTTCCAACCAACCAACAATAAAGTCAAGAGAAACAACAGCAACAGCGCAAGAGAAAAAGTCAACAGAAATAACAGAACAAGAACAAGAAAACGAAACAGAAACAGAAGAAGTTAAAGACAAAGAACCAATTGATGACACTACCACTGATAATGACGACAGACATGTAGCAGACGACAGGTGCCACAGCCCTACAGGCCCAGGCCCTGGTGAAATGGAGGAGTAAAGAAATAAAGAAAAGTACAGCAGTTTACAGTTTGCAACGTTAATGTTCAAGAGATGCGCCCACATGAACTAATGTGAGAAATTGCCATTTTTGCACCAGGTTTTGTGCACTTTATCTATGGGCCATAGGCTATGAACTGGCTATAGCCACAAACTCTCGCAGTGTATATAGTTACCCCAGAGGCACAACCACTACCAGAGCCAGCCTGTTTAGGTGCCTGGCTCGCCTGTGACCAGGGAGCACGCCTGTTTATGGGGCCTGGCTCTCCACCACAAAGAGGGTACCCTGTTTGCATCAACTGTTGGAGCCGCCTCTACATTCCTGCCAGAAGAGGCCAAAGACGCGGCTCCACAAGACACGGTATACCTGAAAACCACCAGACAAAGAAAGCTGCCTCTACATCCTGCCAAAAGTGGCGTGGCTCAACCGGAGACAAAGATTGGAGGAAAGGTCTGGGGAAAGTGATGGCCCAGACCTGGTTGCTAAAGGAACCGGTGACCTCCCTCCTGAGAGGGTTTTGGGTGGGTTAACGGACTTGTGGGTGGATGGTGGTGGAGAATGGTACCTGGTATGTTTTACATGTTTTAAATGTTTTTATTGTTTTATGCATTTAAAATGTTGTCTTGCAGCCCAAGGACATGCTGGTGATAACTAAGGGGGAATGTGGCGCCCCTGACCTGGTCAGGCACCACTGAGTACTGCACCCATGATGGGGGCAGTACAATACAGGTAATCCAGAAGGCTGACCAAGGTGTGACTACACAGGCGCATAGTGATCAGGTCTCACACATCTACCTTTGAGTGGACCCCTGGGGAATCCAGGAGGGGGCGTAGCCTCCATCTCCACTCAAGGGGTGTGGTAGAGAGCCTGGTTGCTAGGTGGTGTAGGCAAGAACAGGAGAGGAGGAACAGTAGTGAGCCAGTTGACTGTGCAGCTCAGGTAGAGCAGTCGCAGTAAGAGGACCCTGGAGCTGTGGTAACCTAACAGTGTCCACGCAGTGACTACCGACGGGGGAGATCGGTCCCCTGGTAGTGCTACCTGAAATCCACCCAAGGCTAGAGAGAGCAAAGTGGTGGCAGAGTAAGGGGACTGCCAGGGAAGTATCAGGCCTGCAAGGGTAACAGGTCCCAGTGCAGAGTTAGATTCACCTTTTTCTGCCAAACCTGCCTGAGGGGGCACTTCAGACCCTCAAGACAACACCATAGAGTTCGCAGCCACGTAGCAAAGAGAGGGCCCATAGTTCACAGGAGCCAAGCAGCCGGAGTGACCTGGTCCAGGCTACAAGCAAACGGGCCAAAAAGAAGGGGAGAGAGGCGCCAGCAACTTCCCTGGGCAACCCCAGCAGGGCTTCAAGCAGGGGTTACCCCAAAACACAAAGGGCTAAGGAAGGCGAGTTGGTAGTTACCCTCACCAGTCAGCCGGAAGGACACCTGGTTCCAGCCTGGTTCATCCCAGCTACACCCGGGTACTCACCCTGCCACCATCAGTGAGTAAAAACCCTTAAAGACTGCCTGGACTGTGTCTGAGTCATTCTGTGCCTTGTGGTTCCACACACTCACACAGGGCACTGGGGCTTGCCCCACTCTCGGGAGGCCACTACAACTGACTGCACCCATCATCAGCCCCAGGTACCCCTTAATCTGCAGTGGCGGTCACCCTGACCGCAATACCGAGAGTGGCGTCACGAAAATCCTAAATAGAAGGTTCCCCACCTGTGACCAGACTGTTCCTCCACGTGGAGTCCCTGAAGGTAATGCACCGCAGCTACACCAACACCTGTGGGGCTTCACAGAAGATTTTCTTCTCAACTCCTGTCTCCCAGCCAACCCTAACCTCCCACGCGCAGTCCGAGTTAGCTCCTCCCCCATGCATGGGACTCCTACCACTGCAGTCATTGGATGACTGCACAGGGGAAACGTAATCCTCTGAGTGCTGCCTGTCAGCGGGTTTTCACAATATCCTACAGTACTTAATATACATAGAAAATTACATTTGTGCGAAATACTCTAGATTTCTGGTATCCCAAGAAGATGACCACTTTGTGGGATACCACATATCTGTCATACAGAGTTTTGCACAAACTTCGCCAACTCTCATGGCGGCGGCGGGCTCTGTTCACATTGCAGATTCTGACACTCCACCCAATTGCTTCTCTGGTGTTTGGGATCAACACAGGCAAACTCTCATGTCAACCTGCTGTGTGCTGATTCACATTAAGGCTAGCGGGAGTTAATCTCTGCTAGGTTAGGTACCTTTGATCACATGTGGTGGGGAAGCCAATCACATCTGCTCTCCTTCTATTTAAGCTGGATGAAATCTTCTAATCATTCCAGGTATAGTTTCTGTGCTGGTCTGTGTGGTGTCTCAGATTCTTTGATGAAAACTGTTCTTGTTGTTTTGCAACTTCCTTACAACTCTTGTGTTTCTCCTGCAATCTCTTATTGACTTTACCTATGTGTTTGCGCGCAGTGTGACAGAGCTTTGGTTTTCCCTTGTCTGTCTATATCTGTGACTTTCATTACACTCCTGTACCATCCCTCCATGGAGGGAAGGGGAAGCAATTCAAGAGTAATCAGGAGCACGCCAGGAAGGAGACTCAGTCATCCCCACCATTAGGGTATCCATAAGAATAGGGATAGCATAAGACCCTCTAGCTTGAGAGACAGCTTAGGGGCCCCAGTTCCCCGCTATTCCAGAGTCATCATGACAGTATTGGAGTCCATCTTTTTTGTAATTTTTGGCATAGGGTTTGTGTGTTTCGGAATCTCTCATTCATAAATTAAGCAGAATGTGTCTATGTCACATACACCACATGCCCAGATAAGGTAGTAAAATGTTAAAATTACATTTACCGGTGACTACCAGTGGGTGTGTTTTTATTTTCACCTCTACTATGTTATCTACTATATTCATAGGCAATGGGAAAATACGGTGAGAGATGGCCCTGCTATTAAAAGGTTGAGGAGGTGTTTTATTTTTCTCATTTTAATTTTGGGTTATATATGTGACGCCCTGGCAAAACCAGGTAGTCACAAAAGTAGTCCACCCTCCTTGATATCACCAAAAACCCACACCCAGGTACAACACACAGCCATTAAAGCCTAGCCACCCCCTCATGATAATGACACACCAGTGGGCTGGATCAGGCGGATGAGAACGCCCACCTAGGGGTCCTGAGGTGTCAGGGGCAGGAACACAACAGTTTCATAGTTTTTAAGGTTGAAGGGAGACTCTAAGTCCATCTAGTTCAACCCGTAGCCTAACATGTTGATCCAGAGGAAGGCAAAAAAAACCCCAATGTGTCAAATAAGCTCCAATGGGGAAAAAAATCCTTCCTGACTCCACATACAGCAATCAGACTAGTTCCCTGGATCAACACCCTGTCATAAAATCTAATATACATAACTGGTAATATTATATTTTTCAAGAAAGGCATCCAGGCTCTGCTTAAATGTTAGTAGTGAATCACTCATTACAACATCATGCGGCAGAGAGTTCCATAGTCTCACTGCTCGCACAGTAAAGAATCCTCATCTGTGATTATGATTAAACCTTCTTTCCTCAAGACGTAGCGGATGCCCCCCTGTTCCAGTCGCAGGCCTAGGTGTAAAGAGATCTTTGGAATGGTCTCTGTACTGTCACCTCATATGTTTATACATTGTGATTAGATCCCCCCTAAGCCTTTGTTTTTCCAAACTAAATAACCCCAAGTTTAATAACCTGTCTTGGTGTTGCAGCCCACCCATTCCTCTAATAATCTTGGTCGCTCTTCTATCTACCTGTAAGATTATGCTATTTATAACCTTCTATACTTTTGCTATCAAGAAAAGCATCCATTCCTCTCAAATTTATTCAGTGAGTTGGCCATCACCACTTCCTCAGGAAGAGAGTTCCAGAGCCTCACTGCTCTTACCGTGAAGAACCCTCTTCTATGCTGATGTAGGAATTTTCTTTCCTCCAATCGAAGAGAATGCCCCCTTGTTCTTGTCATAGTCCTTGGTACAAACAGATCATGGGAGAGATCTCTATATGGCCCTCTGATATATTTGTACATGTTTATTAGGTCTCCCCTAAGTCTTCTCTTTTCTAGAGTAAATAGACCTAATTTTGATAACCTTTCCGTGTATTGTAATGCACCCACTCCATTTATTATTTTAGTAGCCCGCCTCTGAACCCTTTCAAGTTCAGTAATGTCTTTCTTGAGCACCGGCGCCCAAAATTGCACACAATACTCCAAGTGTGGTCTGACGAGTGATTTGTACAGAGGAAGAATGATGTTTTCATCTCGTGCCCCCAGACCTCTTCTAATGCATCCCATCACCCTATTTGCTTTGGTGGCTGCTGCCTGACACTGGGCACTCCAATTTAGCTTTTATTGACTAAGATGCCTAAGTCTTTTTCCATGTCTGATTTCCCCAGCAGTTTCCCATTTAGTAAGTAATCGTAGCATCTGTTTCTCCTTCCCATGTGCATAACCTTACACTTATCTGTGTTAAACCTCATTTGCCATTTTTCAGCCCAATTCTCCAATTTACTCAAATCCATCTGTAGTTGCAAACTGTCCTCCTTTGTGTTAACTACCTTACATAGTTTTGTATCATCTGCAAATACTGATATTTTACTCTGTAAACCATCCACCAGATCATTAATAAATATATTAAATAGTAGGGGGCCCAATACAGACCCCTGTGGCACCCCACTAGTAACCCTGGCCCAATCTGAGTATGCGCCATTAATAACCACTCTTTGTTTTCTACCACTAAGCCAGCTACCTACCCATCTACACACATTTTCCCCGAGCCCAAGCTTTCACATTTTACTTAGCAGTCTTTTATGTGGGACAGTGTCAAATGCTTTACCGAAGTCGAGATAAATGACATCCAATGATTCTACTCGGTCCATGTGAGAGCTTACATCCTCATAGAAGCTGATCAGGTTAGTTTGACAGGAGCAATCCTTCATAAATCCATGTTGATATGGAGTTAAACAATTATTAACATTGAGACATTCCATAATAGTATCCCTTAAAAACCCTTCAAACATTTTACCCACAACAGATGTTAAGCTTACCGGCCTATAGTTTCCAGGTTCCCTTTTACACCCTTTTTTGAATATTGGTACCACATTTGCTAGCCGCCAATCCAGTGGAACAGACCCAGTTTCTATAGAGTCTTTAAATATAAGGAATAGAGGCCTGTCTATCACATTACTTAACTCCCTTAATACCCGAGGGTGAATGCCATCAGGGCCTGGTGATTTGTCAATTTTAATGTTACTAAGTCGGTTCTGCACTTCTTCCTGGGTTAGGCAGGTCATACTTAATGAAGCGTTTACATTATCACTCTGGATTTCCCGTGGCATATGATTTTCCTGTGTGAACACAGTTGAGAAAAAAGTATTTAAAACATTTGCCTTTCCCACATCGCTTTCTATGATTTTACCCTCATTGTTCTTTAAAGGGCCAACACCATCAATTTTAATCTTTTTTCTGTTTATATAATTAAAGAATAGTTTGGGCTTTGTTTTGCTTTCCTTAGCAATGAGTTTCTCAGTTTCTAGTTTTGCTAAATGTATTTGTTTTTTACACATTTTATTTTTTTCTCTATATATTTTTAATGCTTCTTCGCTGCCTTCTTGTTTTAGCTTTTTAAATGGCTTTTTCTTATTATTCATTGCCCCTTTTACATCCTTATTTAGCCACACTTGTTTTCTCCTGTTCCTAGCCCTTTTATTTCCGTATGGCATGGCTCGCTCGCAGTGGGTGTTTAATACCGATTTAAAAATTTCCCACTTATTTTCTGTGCTCCCATTTTTGAGGACATTGTCCCAATCAATTTGGCGAAGGTCTTCTCTAAGCTGATCAAACTTTGCTTTCCTGAAATTCAGCGTTTTTGTAACCCCCCTCCAAGGCACCTTACTGAAGGACAAGTGGAATTGTATTATATTGTGGTCACTATTCCCTAGGTGCCCATTTACTCGTACGTCTGTTATTCTATCTGGCCTGTTGCTTAAAATTAAGTCCAGAAGGGCTGCCCCTCTAGTTGGGCCCGGCACAAGTTGGGACAGATAATTATCCTTAGCTACTGACAGAAGCCGGTTTCCTTTCTGAGATACGCAGGTTTCAGTTTCCCAGTCTATATCAGGGTAGTTGAAGTCACCCATAATAATCACCTCATTGTGATTTGCTGCTTTGTCTATTTGTTTCAATAATACATTTTCAGTGGTTTCTGTTATATTTGGTGGCTTACAACAAACCCCTATGAGGATTTTATTAGTTTTCCCTCCTTGTATCTCTACCCATAGAGACTCCACCTCTTCATTTCCCTCTTGAATATCTTCTCTTAGTCTGGGCTTTAAACTGGACTTTATATATAGACAGACTCCACCCCCTTTCCTTTTTTTCGATCCCTCCTAAACAATTCATATCCTTGCAGGTTAGCTGCCCTGTCATAACTGTCATCTAACCATGTCTCAGTTATTCCTACTATGTCGTATTTTTCCTCATACATTACCAGCTCCAGTTCCTCCATCTTATTGGTCAGGCTTCTTGCATTGGTCAGCATGCAGGAAAGAAGTTTTGCTCCCCTTTTAGCTTCCTTCTTAGTACCCTGTCTTGGGTCCTCTTTACGGCATCTAGTATCCTTGATTAGTTTGTCCTTCTGCTGCATGTTCTTGTCTGCTGTTTTTTCTCCCATCCCCTCTTCTTCTAGTTTAAAGCCCTCCTGATGAGCGTGGCAAGCCTTCAAGTGTGGAGTTCAGTTCAGACAGATCAAGTTTGAGTTTGGACAAGTTTTGAGTTGTAGTGGAATGGAAATGAAGTTCAGACTGAGAAGTGTAGTCAGGGATAGAGGCCCTTGGACTACCCGGCAAAATGGCAGACAGTAAACAGGGCCACAGGCGACAGAGATCCAGTTGCGGGAGACCTTAAGTGGACTGGGGCAGGGTTGTAGCCCGCCGGTGCCGACAGTGGGAATCCGGTCTGGAGGCCGTTCACAGACTGGGTGCCTGGACCCTAGGACGAGGAAGGCTGCATGCCCCTTGTTAATCAACCAGCAGATGACGAGGTTTCAGGCCTTATTCTCCAGAAGCCCAGAGAACAAAACGGAAGCCCAATGCGGGGGATAAGGTGTCCATCAGAACCCACAGAAATCCCAAGGGTCAGATTTCGTGGGCCACAGCTCCCAAACATACACAGTACCGGGAGTGGACTTCCCCGTTCCATGTGGAGTCGTCCCACAGAAGAGACAAACACAGAGTGCAGGAGGTAGGGACACCTGTTTGCTACACCCGGGTGTGGGACCCGAATACACCCCCCAACGGCGACCGGTCACTGACAACTTGGTTTACCACTTGACTTGTGTGTGATTACTGAACTGTGAGTACATCATTGATCCCCGGTCCAAACCGGCACGCCACCTCCAGCAGACATTACTCCCATGTACTGACAACGGACCCCGGGACTACACCTCTACTACCCGTGGAGGGGATCCCATCTTGCTTCCCTGCTCCATCAGCCCGGGCGCCCCATCACCAAGCAGCGGTGGTTTCACCATCCCTCACCGCAACCCACGGGTGGTGTCCCCGACACATCAAATCCCCTGTAAATATCCCCCCTTCTGACGGTTGTGAGGACAGACGGTCGTGCGAGCCCGGGTCCAGTCACCACTCGAGCCGCAGCAGCAAACTCGGATCCGAGCGGCCCCAGAAGCGGCAGCGGCCCCCGCCCGCAACATATACATGCCATTATAGTGGAAAGAATGTTTCCTAACGTTTTTCCTGTAAAATCCATTTTATTCTTGGTTTTGTATGTTTTATTGTCACTCTTTAAAAAGTCAAGAGATGCATCCAAGTATCTTCATCATTCTGTTCCCATTCCATTTGAATGCTGTTTTCATTCACTTCAGCAATTTTTCCTGCCTCCCCAGCCCTGCTGTTAGGATCTTCCGGAAAAATGCTCGAGTTTCCCATTGACTTCCTTTATACTCAGTACTTGAGTCGAGCCGATCCAAGCATCTGACATGCTCGATTCAAGTACCAAGCACATTAGCATTTTGTGCTCGCTCATCACTATTAATACTGCACCCATTTTAAACAATTGAGATCCCTGTTTCATATGCAAAGGGGTCCTCTAAACCTTATCTTTATCTATCTCTTGTAATTGTAACTTTTATTTTACATACATTTTCCTTTTACTCAAATTATCCATAAAGACTGGATCTTTGAGGAATATTATCCATATCATCTAGGCCTTAATGTATTTCTTGGAGAGTAGCGACTTTTTTGCTGCCTTCCTTGACATCAGGCCAGCCTCTGAAAGCTTTAATCGAACTGTGCCTGCAGATACACTTAAACCTGCGTACTGCCATAGCTGAGTAAGCTCTTCACTGATGTTGAACCCCATAGCTGAATTCTCTTTAGAACAGGGGCTGGGTACTTACTGGACCTTCTTGGGCAACCTGAAATGTTCTTTATAGAAACTGAACCTCTGTATTTGAAGTTTTTAATGATACAGTATATGGTTGATTAAGCCATCTTACAAGCAACAGCGTCCTTGCCTTTAGAGGCCTTTTGCTGCCACGCAATAATGACTGAACATATTTCTGGGGATATAAGCATGTTAACAGAATAAAACAACCTTTTCATGCACCAGCCCACTTTTAAAACAACCTATCTGCTCTTATAATATAATCAGCATGACAGAGTGATTTCAACTGCCTTATCCTCGTTAACACTTTCCTGAGCTAATAAGATCACTGAAATTATGTAAGTAGGTTATTTTTGGGGCCAAGGCTGAAAATCAGTTGGAATGGGGGTTTGTGATGAAGATAATTTCATGATACGTTTTTGCACTTCATCTGATCACTCTTTATGACAGTTTAGAATTATGTAAATTTTTACTACAAATACAGAAGTAGCCTCAAAACTTTTTGCTACGACATTTTACGTGCCACCTTTTGCCACCTGTGCAATGTTATTAATATTTCAGATAATGAAATAACACTAAACAAACTACAGATAAAAATATATATGAATCAGAAGCAATTCAATTGTGTGACAGTCTTTTACAAAGTGGATATTCAAATTCATTGTTCAAAGGGAATGTATCATCAGAAAATATATATTTTTTAATTTTTTGCAATTTTTTTTCCCTTATGACCATCTGTATTTTAAAAACTAACAGACATACAGTAGATAAAACAATATGGTAAAAAAGAGAGAGATACGGGTTTAATGCTGCACTAGAAACCACAAGAATCCAAGGATAAATGATGAAATCTTTTTTCTTTATTTCTGCAGGTCAACCTGTGGAAATGGATCGCAATTAAAGAATCTTTCTTTCTTCTCTTTTTTTCTCCTTTTTTTTCCTTTTCCACATCCCATGTGGCTCTGAGTCATAGGTTTGCTGACTCACAACGTGGCACATCCTAGGCGTGTATATAATACTCCTATTTTGTGGTCGTTGCTATATTGTTCCTTTTGTTTTTTGTCCTGATGAAGAAGACAGATATGTCTTTGAAACGAGTTGACCTGCAGAAATAAAGAAAAAGGATTTCATCATATATCCTTGGATTCTTGTGGTTTCTAGCGCAGCATTAAACCCGGATCTCTCCCTTTTTTACCATATTGTTTTACCGCTTTCGTCGGGGCTGCTGCTGACCACCATTTGAAATATGACACAATTTCATCAGGTGAGTGTGCCTTTGGCACCCTATCTGTGAAATCCCATATCGGGTAAGACCCTATGTGTACTTTCTCTTCCACAGATAAATAAGACATACAGTAGAAGCATTATTTTTGTTTGCTTAGATTTAGATCTGCTTAATGTGCACATTCATTGTACAAAACTTCTGTATACTGCATATAATAAATGCACATACTTTTCACTTTCACACTGGCCGCTGCGGCTATTGTATATTGATACTTCCTTTGTTTTCAAGAAATCCAAATGTACATTAGTGTAAAAGACTTAATCAGACCCTAACATTGGTATTTAAGCATGTGTGAAGGACGTGGAAGCAGTGAAATTACTTATTGTGATTGGTGGATATTGCATGATTCTGGAATGTCTGACTAAAGACCTTACCACAAACCAACCATCCCCCACCTGTTGAGGATTAGAATTGAGTAACCAAAAATACTTAATTCAGCCATTTCATAGACTCATGTATATAGTTTAGTAGATGTAAACAAACATATATTTATGCATGCTTTTGTTTTTTACTAATATATATATGCTTTCATATATATAAAAATATATATATATATCATATATATATATATATATATATTGTGAGACTGTGACCGGGGTTATCTATGACGGCCGGTATGTCTCGCCCCGGTTGTGCTCACTCCATGATAGAAAGTAAATCCACTCTAGGGTTAATGCTGTTTCCCTACAGGCTGAAGGAAGGGTTAAATGGAAACAGGAACGAGGGGCAGAGGTGCCGGGTGTGAGGGAGTGATCACAACTCCCTGAGTCTCTGCTGGAGAGACATGTATATTGCTGTGGATTTTTGTTTGGACATTAAACACCGTGTGCTGTGAACCTATATGCCTGGATCCCGTGTCTTCTGCTGCGCAGCCGACCGCGCTACCTCACAATATATATATATACACATATACTGCATATTCAGTGTTTTTTCCTTAATACAATATAAAAGCACATGTAACCTAAAGATGGCTGCCACATTCTGTCTACACCCAAGATGATGAACAAAGGAGAATTTCTAAAGTTTGGACTGACCAATCCAGCAGAGACTATGCAAATTCCTATACATCCTGAGTCCAGCCGGCGATACTTGATTGGACTATACTTTGTCTACACCCTTTACTTCTCCTGAACTGTAAAACGTTTTAGGAACAATAAACGAGTAGTAGCTCTAGCATCAGTCATGGAGAAGGTTCATAACTGATTCAGTGTCCGTTATTGTTCTTTCTCGCTGTGGACATGACAATAAAATTTGGACACGGCAGTCAGACCTTAAGAGACCCATTTGTAGTCTCACCTCTCACCTCAACAGCTGGCGCTCCAAACGTGGAGCCACCTAAAGAATAATTATTGGCTGAATTTCACTTCCGGATAGAGGAGGCCATTTCCTAGTACCCGAGTGTCCCCCGACAAGGAGAACTGATCACTCTCAAAAAACCCACATGTGAGCTTCATATACATTGTATGTGTTGTTCTGCTTGTGGGTCGGAGGATTTTCGGAGAAAGGTTTGGGTTTTGATCTGGGAGAGGAGTTACACTGCGACCTACAGTGTGCCGATTTTTATTTTTGCCGGTGGCCTTGAAAACAAGGAATAACTCAAACTCCCTGAGTGCCGGGTGTAGGTCATTGGGATCTGACTGCTTGTGTATATACGGGCTATATATGGAGGTATATATATGAATATAAGGGCTGTGTGTCTATATGTATATAGGAGTTGTGTGTGTATATATAATATATGTAGGTAGTGGTTACTCCAGTGACAGAGGAATTTTTTAGCAGCAGAGGGAGGGGGGCTGGGAGCTCCAACCTTTTCACAGGGATAACGAGAGGGCTTGTAATTTCCCAGCTCTTACCCAGTCCTCAAAGGGTCAATTACCCGCATAGCTGCAGTCTTTACACAGAGCGGGAGGGGGACACAAAGGAGGGTGGTCAGTGACCTGGAGCTGCGAATGAGGAATTTTTAGTGGGAGAAGCAGGGGCCTGTTGCCCACAGCCTCAGCGAACTGACAACTGTGATTAATTAGGAATAGGAGAAGGGGGGCTAGAACAGTGAGAGAGACTGAGTGGACTAAAAGTTGCAGCTGTGAGTAATTAGCAGCAGAGCAAGCAAAGGAGCTGTAGTGATCTGTAGGAAGGACTGAGTGATTTGTTTGGAATATGAATAGAGTAGAAGGAAACTAGCGTAATCCACCCTGTGTTTATGTAACACATCCACTGCTCATATAAGCGAGGAGGGGGAAGGGTTCAGGTGAATTAAAGTGTTAGAATCACCGCATTCCCCTGTGTATTCAGACACGCGCCACTGTTGTGATTAGAATGTATTAGAAAGATTCACAACGAGTTGGGAAAGGATTCAAATTGGAGTTGGCCAATCCAATTAGAGCACTATGTATACTCTGTTCAAGAAGAGATTGTTTTTTCCTACAGGAGCTGAGAATTGCAAGAGGTTGTATAAATTGGTGGGTTATGATGGACATGGGTAGTGTAAAGAATCTACGATGAGATTGTGAAGTTATCACTCCTTAGTTCAGTTTCAAAGATGCTCCTAACAGGATTATTCTAACAAAGGAAAGATGGGGAAGAGACTGGCAGCACCCCCCCCCCCTCTTCGCGAGGTGGAATGCACACTGCCCGCACATCTGGAAAGGGGGGCTAGACAGCTCCGGAGAAGTAGCAGAAAGAAAAAAAAAAAACTGACCAAGTGTTAAATGTACATGTAATTGTGCTGGATTTTCTATCTTACAGCACTTTTTGATAATTGGAAGATTTTTGGGATTCTTTTAGCCTAGTGAGAATATTGAGAGTTTACAAGTACAAAATGTGTTATTTTGAATCCCTTGTTCTGCATAGGAATCAAGCATAAATGCATAATAATGTAGACACTCTCCGTATACACCCAGCTTAGCCACGCCCCTCTCAGTGGTTCTTTGTCCAAAGTTCTCAACCCATCCCCTTTAAACTTTTTTTTTTCTTTTTTGGGGGGAGGGATGTTCTCTGGTATATATGACTAATATATTTGAATAAGTATAAAATAGTATATTTGTTTACTCAGCTATCCAAAAAATGCAAGTCAGAGATAAATAAGTGAAACTTTTAAAGAATTGGTAAATAGAAAGAGGTAACTGCCCGTATAAAACAATTAGTATTCTAAAAGTCCAGCAGCATTATATCTTAAAATAGAATAGAGGCGGATAAATATATATCTTTGTACCGTGTTAGCTAATCTAAAAATCTTAAAAGACTTACCCCAGTGGTGTTAGAAGGTATCATATCCATTTGTAAAAAGAAAAAAATATATAATGCATCCAGCGGAGATGTGTATTGTGGAGAGTAGAGGTTTCAAGGCTATGTTTTCTTTAAAACAGAAGATGAGTTTTTTTTCCCCTTTGCTCTGGCTTCTACTAAAAGATAAGGAT
This sequence comes from Anomaloglossus baeobatrachus, assembly GCF_048569485.1. Taxonomy (NCBI): domain Eukaryota; kingdom Metazoa; phylum Chordata; class Amphibia; order Anura; family Aromobatidae; genus Anomaloglossus; species Anomaloglossus baeobatrachus. Next base: position 222,955,161 of record NC_134357.1, read on the forward strand.
GGAATGTGGCCTTCCCAAATGGTGAAGTAAGTTCTGTTTAACCCTTAGGCTATGACCGCACTTTGTTTTTTACCTGCTTTTTTGCTGCTTTTTCAACTGCAGGGTTTAATGCTAAAATGGATGTGTTCTGCTTTTCAAGCATAGTCTATGGGAATTTGGGATTCTTGTCCGCGCTATGCTGTTCAAAATGCTGCCTTTTTGTGGTAGAAATTTGGGCAAAAACTCTGCTTTTCAAAGAAGCAACATGTCAATTGTTTTTGCCATTTGCGTTTTGAACTGCAAAGCAGAGTTTTTGCCCAGAAAATTTCTGCCACAAAAAGGCAGCATTTTGAACAGCATAGTGTGGACAAGAAACCCAAATTCCCAAAGACTATGCTTGCAAAGCAGAACACATCCATTTTGGCATTAAATGCTGCAGTTGAAAAAGCAGCAAAAAAGCAGGTAAAAAGCAAAGTGCGGACATAGTCTTAGAGTTCAGGATTTTACATTTTAATATCCTGCTAATACCTGAATGATTAAATTAACTTTGTATGGAAAATCAGATTTTTTGAGAGATGCGAATTAGTTTCTGTGTTGTTTTGTTTTTTTATGGCGATTTATTCGAACAATATATTTTTATTTTGTGACTCTGCATACAGACTCCACCCCCTTTCCTGTTTTTACGATCTCTTCTAACCAATTTATATCCTTGCAGGTTATCCGCCCAGTCATAGCTGTCATCTAACCATGTCTCAGTTATTTCTACTATGAAAGGTTTTCCTTTCTTTTATAGATACAGTATATACGAACTGTGTTGTCTATCGTAAGGTTTCAAAATTCCCCAGCAATGTATATTGTTGTAGAGATATAAGTTATTTCCAGTGTTTCACCAACTTTAGTTTCTAGTACGTAGCTAATTTATTGCCTGCTCTTTTCATTTTTCTTTTAGAGAATAGCAGCATAAAAACTATGAATTTTTGCCAGATTGGTACACAAAAACAAAAAAAGAAAAAAAGGGGGGAGAAGTCATCGTCATCGATTATATTTTTCCAGCAGTAGAGGGCGCAGCAGACATATTATACAAGTTCTGAGGCTCACCCTTCCCCCGCAAGTCATATTTACTGGATTACTATTGGCATATCTGTTAACAGAAATAGGGAAATCTTATCCTATATGTTTATTTATTTATTTAGTATTTTCAGTCATGTGAAGTATAGATGACCACTAATTGTATTAAGGTCAGACTTAAAGTTTTAAGAATGATCTAATGTATGTTTTTAGTTTTTTTGTTTTCATAGATGGAACAAGATGTTAGTCGATTCTACACTGGATATGCTACTGTTTACACAACATGAGGTAGTCTAAATTTGAACCACTTCCTCCCCTCCTATTGGTACAGGAGGCAGTGATGTATTAATGTTTTCTCTGGATGGGTACAATAGGAGTGGGTAAGATGGTTAAATGTCTTTGTAGGTTGTATATTTTTCCTGTTGTCCAATGAGCCAGGTATACTGAAGATAACGTCTAGACCTGAGCTGACGGTGATGGAGCCAGAGGAGATGCTCGCACAGGTGTAGCCGACAAACAAGTAATGAACGGGCCTAGAGTTGAGAGTCTTTCACCAATTCGGACCATACCTCGGTGGCACCTGTCACGTTGTTAGTGACACCTGCCAATCCTTGTGTTCTTAAATCCCTACAGGAACAATCAATTCAACAAGGAATGGAGTGTGACATGCAGGGAGCCAGCTGACTGAGGAAGGTCTGTGGATAAAGGGTGGTAAGCTTTTTCTGCCATGAGATCTCTTCTCAATGATGGCCCAGGTAACATTTGTGAAAGACAATTGTCAGTGTGTGATTTGGTGACACCAGGGTTCAGTACTCAGGTGGACAGAGTCACCCAGTCTTGTAAGATATGTGCCTAAAACGAAGTGAGAACTGTAAAGAATCTGCAGAAACACCCTGCACCTGCTCTACCCATTTTTAGAGACTGCAAACTGATTATAAATATATATCTAGAGCACGTTGTATGCAAGTCTGTGCGTGTTGTGTAGATTTCTCTCCAGGTTTGGTCAGAGGCATTCCAATGTGGAAAACGACATTATTGCTGAGAAGCACATGATGGTGGTATGTAAACAAGAAAAAAGATCGGTTTACAAAAAAGTGTATATTTTATAGAAAAGTGGAAACTGGCAAATCGTGAACAAAATGTATGTTTTGTTTTCTTTTAGTAATAAACAGGTCTCTATGTAAGATGTTTTTTGGTTTAGCACAGGCATGCACATCTTTATATATTTGACTAAATAGTGTGATAAACAGGTGTATTCTCCAATTCCAGATTTTAAATCAGAGCTAGTAGTATATGGTTTTCGGTCAGGAGACTGATTGATCCTAAAGGACAAGCGAGAAAGAGCCATGAGTCAAAACTAGATGAGCTGATCCAGTTTCTCCTAACCACGTAAAATTTTGATGAAGCTTGAGGGCAGGACAACATGGATCCACGTCTTGAATTGCAGAAGGGTCGATCAACCAGAGCTGCACTGAGCATCCTGCTCATATTTATCCTTTTCAAAAGACCTGTACAGTATCAGACCATCATTGCCAAAACAGTTAGAAGAGAGGACTTAGAGAACCTTGGGACATGGGAAAGCCCCACTACAAAGGGTGAGGATTCGTCTAGGAATCCTTGGTCTCAAACCGGTGAAGAAAACCCTTTCCCCTCTCCGCCCATGCCTCAACGTTCAATTAAGCAGGTTTTCACAACAGATCTTTCTACCTCTCTTCCTAAGGGAACACAGTACCCTTAGTATCCGGAAATGGCAGAAATAAGTCTTTAGGGGGGACTGTTGAGGATAAGAATTTGAGTAACCAAAAATACTTAATTCAGCCATTTCATAGACTCAGGTATATAGCTAAGTAGATGTAAACAAACACATATTTATGCATGCTTTTGTTTTTTACTAATATATATGT